>NW_024543089.1:25567500-26767500 GCF_018167655.1 Microtus oregoni
AACAGCTAGATTAGGCTTGAAATAATCACACAGAAACTGTATAAATCAAATCTTAGCCCTAGCCTCTTATTGACTAATTCTTAAATTAACCAATTTCTATTAATCTGTGTATAACCATGTGGCAGTGGCTTACTGGCAAAGTTTCAGCATGTCTGACTCTGGTGGCATCTCCATGGCTTCTCTCTACTCCACCCTTCTTTCTCCTAGCATTCAGTCTAGCTTTCCCTGCCTCCTTCTATTCCCTGTGCCGGCCCAAGATAGATTCTTTATTCATTAACCAATAAAAGCAACATGTAGATAGTAGGAGCTCCCACACCATTTCCCCTTTACTGTTTAAACAGAAATGAAGGCTTTAACTTTAACGTAGCAAAATTATATATAACAAAACAGATATCAAGCAAGAATTACAGTTATAATATTTGTATCTACTTTATCTTTTATCATAACTAAGGAAAACTGTAACTATATCTTCAACTCCATCAAAGACTACAGAAAGATATAATATTACCTAAGTAAACAGAAAGAAGTGCATTGTAAGCAACTTTTCAAACTCTAGAAATGACAAAGATATCTTGCTGCCTGGACACTCACATGAAGTTCTTTTATACCATTGGGGCATCCATATTCAGCCTACAGGCACATAGTATCCAGCAGACTTTTCCACAAAGCAGAAAATTTTAGACAGTTTTGCCTATATTGGCAGTTTTCCAGTCACATTTTTCTGTATCCTGCAGAATGTCTCACAGACACTTTCATGAAGCAGGAACCCCAAAGGATCATCTCACCTTTAGTCTAGTTTAGCAGGCATTTCCCTGTGGATCCTGCATGTTCAGTTTATGTTAAAAAAAAAAACTCCATAAAACAAGCAGTTTTATCTTATAGAATACATTTGCCCTTTGTTAAGGAAATGATCAAAATGTGGGCTTCAAGCAACAAACCAAAGCCACAAGACTTGATTCAGTTCTTCTCAGCAGTCCTAGAACATGGACCATGGTTGCTTTGAAACTGTTACTAAAGGAAACAGGAGAAAATTTTAGAGCAACAGGGCAAAGCAAAAGGACTTGAGATTTCCCAAGATCAAATTCTGGGCGAGGGACTTTACTCTGATCCTCAGGATCAGGCTCTTTACAATGAACACACCTTGTCCCTATGTAGCAGAGCAGCTTTAAAAGCTTAGGACAGGATTCAGGAACTAGGAAAGAATTGAATCATATATTAGAGTTAAACAAGGTCAGAGAGAACCCTTTCATGACTTATTTACAAAGATTAACTAAGGCTGTACAGATAGGGGGTAACATACGCAGAAACTAAATGTATATTAATTCAATATTTGGCTTTTGAGAATGCAAACTTAGAATGCAAAAAGATCCTTGGCCCTTTAAAGGTCAGATAATCACCAATGGATGAATGGTTCTTGCATACAATGAATGTTGCGACACTGATCCTTGGGTAGGAGAAGCAATTTCTAATGGTATGTCGCAGCATCAAAATACCAAATGTTTTAATTGTAGTAGAGTAGGACAACAGTTCCTAGGAATAATAACTCTTCAGGGAATGGCAAGAATAGGAAGACTCAGCCTTCAGGTATGTGTAGGAGGTGTGGCAGAGGCAGACTTTGGACCAATAAATGTAGGTCAGCAAAAGACAGACAAGTTCACCTTGCATCAGGAATCTCCTGGCGGGGGGGGGGGGGGCTCTCATCTACCCCCATGTGGTCCAATCATTCTCAGTTACTTTGGAGAAAGTTTATTAGCAGGAAAATTAAAAAAATCAAGTGCCTACTGTAAAAATACAGTACTGTTCTGGATTATGGAATAAATGTGGAAGATGAATCAAAAATTCCATTGGGACATAGGAAACATATTCTGGCAGACATATAAATGATCAAAGACCATAGCTAAGACTGTGTGTAAAGAGAACTTTCACTGGAAGGATTGTTAGACATGGGTGAGATGTAAATATTATTACCCCAGAATTTTGGCTTCCAAATTTGATGGAGGAAGGTCATTGGTTAAAAAAAAAATAAAGAAACTGCTTGGCTGGCCCTCATAGGTTAAAACATAGGTGGGAGGAGTAAACAGAACAGAATGCTGGGAGGAAGAGGAAGTAAGCTCAGACTTGACAGCTCTCCTCTCAGGAGCAGACGCCTCAGAGAGGCCATGCTCCTCTCTCCCAGGTGGACGCACGCGATGAAGCTCTGACCCAGGATGGACATAGGCTAGAATCTTCCCGGTAAGACCGGTGCTCACAGATTATTAGCGATGGGTTGATTGGGATATCAGAACTAGCCAGTAAGGGCTATAGCTAAAGGGCAAAGCAGTGTTTAAATGAATACAATTTGTGTGTTGTTATTTCGGGGCATAAGCTAGCAGGTGGCCTGGGTGCTGGGGACGCAGCCCCACCGCTCCTATTACCTCAGAATGGCGCCCAGATGTGATGGGCTAAATCCACTTAAAAACCTGAGAAGGCTTAAAAATAAGGGAGAGAGAGTTTAACACAGATTTTTGCTGTTTGTTGGTGGCATGCTGTAGAGAAATTTCCTGATTCGGCAACAACAGCAGAAAAGAATGCTGTGTCAATTTAAGCGCAGCTACTTGGAGCTGTGCTGCCTGGCTTTAAAGCATTCCAGTGGCTTTTACAGGACTGGATATTTGTGTTCCCACTTGGGATCAGAAGAAGAGTGCTCTGAGACATGCTGATGGCTCAGTGCTCCCGGCCTGTACCTGGGAAGGGAAGATGGCCAAATCAGGTTTAGGCAGGCGGGAGAGCATGGCATACAGACATGGGTTTTCAGACTGCGCAGTGCTCTGTGTGCCAGATTTGGAAGTAACTTGGATGAAAAGAATTTCTGTGCTGCACGTTCAGTCTCAGAATTAAAGTGCTGAGTGCCACTCCTACCTGGTGGCCCCAGAGCTAGCACAAAATGGTACGTCCACCATTTTGAAATTTTCCTGACTCAGCAGCAGGAAAAAAAAACGTGTTGTTTTAAAATCCTGGCTTTCTGGGCCATCCTGCCAGGGCAAACTCTGACTGTTTGAGGCAGGAAGGCCGACTACAGAGAGAGGATTTGTGTGTTGTCTGTGGACATAATGCTGCAACTTACTTGCTGGCAGGGACCTTGAAATGCCATAGAGTTGTGGCAGTAAACATGGCTACAGCCAGTACCTCAGCCATGAGGCTGGAAAGCTAAGGAATGGGCTACATCTAGCCGCCAAAGCCACGGCTTTAGTCCTACTGATATTGCTTGGTAAATTAAAGACTCATGTGGACAGAAAAAGAGAGATATACAGTAAAGAGAGATTCAAAGATAAAGAAAATTTCTAAATGGTTTACAGTGTGTTAAAAATATATGCAGGCTAAAAGTTGAAGTTCTTAGAGTAAAACACAATAAAAAAAGGAAGAGAGTTGTTGTGTGTGGTAGTACATACCTTTAATCCCAACACTTGGAAGGCAGAGGGAGATTGACCTCTATGACTTCAAGGTATGGTAGCACACACCTTTAATCCCAGTGCCTAGAAGGCAGAGACAAACAGATCTCTGTGAGTTCAAGGTGTAGTAGCATAACCGTTTAATCCCAATGCCTGGGAGGCAGAAACAGGTGGATCTCTGAGAGTTCAAGTACAGCCTGGTCTACAGAGTTATTCCAGGCCAAAGATACAGAGAACCTGTCTCAAAAACTTAAAAGTAAAAATAAATGAAAAACAAGTTAAAACAAAGCTGCACAAAGATGGAAAATACACAAAGAATTTTGATACTGTATGCTATTATGTTCTCTTTGAATTGTTTGAGTGCTGAGGAAGGAGCAACAGCTGCTAAAAGATATTTATTTATAAATGCTGCTGAACTAATCCAACATAGATATTTTGAAAATGCCTTGACTTTGAAATTTGGATCTAAGGACATGATGCTTTGGAAAGGAGTTTCTTATTTTGTTTTCACAGAGGATGAGACCCTGTTCATTTCTTCTATTCCAATATGGTATGGTGGACCACGCCCTCCTGAAGGGTTGCTGTGAACATCTTCAGAAAATTCCTTCACTCAACTGCCAACTGAGATGAAACTAGCACACAGGTTATACCATGAAAGACCTAATTAATGACGCCCCCATTCAGCAAGAAGCAGTTTGGAGAGAAATAACTGCGCCCATATTCCCAAACATTGTTTATAAATCTTCTTTTACATTTAAAGGGGGATATGATATAGGTATGAATAATTTGTATTAGTATAGATTATGCTTTATTGATAGAGATTTAAGGTCAATTTTGTTATATGTATATGCATATTTCTGCTATTGATCAAGATATTGTGATTGTGTAGTTCATTAAAAAATGTAATGTATAATTAAGAAATAGGTTAATGGATAATTATCAGTAATGGTCAAGCTTGTAGTCATGTTAGTTAGATTTTCTAGATATATAGAGATACATTTCAGTTAGATAGACATTCTTCATATCTTTCAAAGACTGCAGAATATGGCATTTAATGTCTTAATAACTTAGGACTTTTTATGACAATGAGACACTCTGGTCCTGGCAGCACCAATCTACTTCAAGAAGAAGATGGGCACTGAAGAGGATCCTTATGGAGTTTGATAGCCATTTGGGCAAGAAACTGTTCTTGCCTGGACTATTGCATAAGCTGGACACTGAGAACCCGCAGAGAGAGGACTACTGAACTTGCCTAAAGGTGAAATGATCTTTCAGGGTTCCTGATTCATGAAAGAGTCTGTGAGACATTCTGCAGGACACAACAGATAGTGACTGAACTGACTTTGAAATGTTCTGCTTCATGGAAATGTCTCTGGATACCTTGGGCCTGTAGGCTGAAGATGGATGCCCCAACGGTACAGAGAAACTTTGGATGACTGTCCAGGCAGCAAGATGTCTCTGTCATTTCTAGAGTTTGAAAGTTGCTTTTTTCTTGTTTGCTTAGGTAATATTGTATCTTTCTGGAGTCTTTGATGGAGTTAAGAATAGTTAGTTATAGTTATAGTTTTCCTTCGTGATGATAAAGATTATTGTAATTTTTACTTGATAACTGTTTTGTTATATGTAATTATGCTATGTTAAAGTTAAAGCCTTCCTTTGTTTTTGTTTAAACAGAAAAAGGGGGAATGATGGAGGAAGGTCATTGGTTAAAAAAATAAAGAAACTGCTTGGCTGGCCCTCATAGGTTAAAACATAGGTGGGAGGAGTAAACAGAACAGAATGCTGGAAGAGGAAGTAAGCTCAGACTTGACAGCTCTCCTCTCGGGAGCAGACGCCTCAGAGAGGCCATGCTCCTCTCCCCCAGGTGGACGTACGCGATGAAGCTCTGACCCAGGATGGACATAGGCTAGAATCTTCCCAGTAAGACCGGTGCTCACAGATTATTAGCGATGGGTTGATGGAGATATCAGAATTAGCCAGTAAGGGCTATAGCTAAAGGGCAAAGCAGTGTTTAAATGAATACAATTTGTGTGTTGTTATTTCGGGGCATAAGCTAGCAGGCGGCCGGGGTGCTGGGGACGCAGCCCCACTGCTCCTATTACTACACAAATTGGTCTCTTGAAGAGGTAGATGTTCAGTTTCTAGGAACTGGAACCCTATTGCAAGTGAAGCAAAGTGTGAGGTTGGTCAAATACACAGGGCCAGAAAAACAGAGAGGGGAGGGACAAGGCCATATGTAACTAATGTTTCAGTAAAGTTGTGGGGTCATGATATATTGCAGCAATGGAATACCCAGATTAACACTCCTGCTGTCCCCCAAACTTATATTTCTGGTGAGGATATTAGAAGAGATTTTAGACTATGGTCACCAGCCATTTAGGCTGTACAAGAACACAAAGCAATTGACAAACCTTCAGAGGTACTAACAGCCCTGCCTTTAAAATGGTTAACTGAGAAACCAATATGGATTAAACAGTAGCCTTTAACAGAAGAAAAGCCACAGGCTTTAGGTCCAAGAGCAACTAGATGCTCACCATATTGAAGAATCTACCAGCCCTTCGAATTCTTCTGTATTTGTTGTCAAAAAGAAATCTGGAAAATGGAGAATGGTAACAGATTTTAGAGATATCAGCAAGGTTATTCAACCTATGGGCCCTCTACAATCTGGGATTCCTCTACCTTCTCTATTACCAAAGGAATGGCCTCTCATAGTTACTGATTTAAAGGATTGTTTCTTTAGTATATACCTTTACAAGAAAAGGATAGAGAATATTTTGTGTTTACAGTGCCTACTTATGATGATTCTCAGCCTACTAGGAGATATAAATGGAATTTCCTCCAAAAGGGAATACTCAATAGCCCGACCCTGTGCCAGCACTTTGTCAGTAAGCCATTGGAAATGATATGTAAGCAATTTCCTAAGTTTATAATCTACCATTATATGGATGACATGTTGTTATTTAATTCAAATGCAGATACTTTGGAAAGAATGTTTGAGGAAGTAACGTTTTGCCTAAATGGGGATTTTAAATTGCTCTTGAAAAGATTGGAAAAGGAGATTCTTTTAATCATCTAGGTTACAGAATAGGTTTATAGAAAATTAGAACATAAAAGGCATACATTAGGAGAGATTGGTTGCAAACCCTTAATGACTTTCTAATTTTGTGAAAAGACATTTCCAGTCTATGACTGGCTATTGTTGTAATAACACCTGTTCTAACAATTCATTAAAACAAAACAATAGATAGTAATAAAGACTTGAATAATCCCAGAGAATTAGCAGCTAAATCAGAAAAGTAATTGACAATTGTTGAGGAGAAATGACAGGAGGCACATGTGGATAGGGTCAATCCAAATCTTAATTGTGTTCTATCACATTGCCTTCCAGAATTTCTCTCACAGGAATTTTAATGCAGAGGGATAATATTATCTTAGAATGGACATTTCCACCACATAAACCAAATAAAAAATTAAACACTATTGTAGAAAAAGCCTCTGAATTAATTATAAAAGGTAAATTGAGACTTCATCAATTAGTAGGTATAGAACAAGCAGAGATTATAGTGCCTTTTACTACTTATGAAATTAAAACGTTATGGGAAGACAATGAACCATTACAAAGATCTTGTGCTAATTTTTTGCAAAAAATTAATAGCAATTTTCCCCCAAACATTAGACTTAACCTTACAAAGAAAACTTCTTGAACTCTTCCCCAAATTTTACATGATGCACCAATAACTGAAGCCCATACATTTTATACCAATGCAGATAAATCAGGGAAGGCAGGTTACAAATTAGAAGAATTGAGTAAGGTGGAACAAAGCCCTTATAATTCTGTCCAGAAGGCAGAATTATATGCTATTCATTTTTTTTTCGAGACAGGGTTTCTCTGTGGTTTTGAAGCCTGTCCTGGAACTAGCTCTTGTAGACCAGGCTGGTCTCGAACTCACCGAGATCCGCCTGCCTCTGCCTCCCAAGTACTGGGATTAAAGGCGTGCGCCACCACCACCCGGCCTATATGCTATCCTTATGGTACTAAAGGATTTTAAAGAACCTCTCAATATAGTTACTGATTCACAATATGCAGAAATAGTTGTCTTGTATATTGAAACTGCTGAATTTATATGAGATAATACAGAATTGACTTCATCATTCATTCAAGTGCAAGACATAATCAGAATTAGGCTTTTACCTATATACATAACACACATCCAGTCCCATATGGGTCTATCAGGTCCTTAGCACAATGTAATGTAGAAGTTGATCAATAGTTGGTTGGAAGTGTGTTGTAGGCCTCAGAATTTCATAAAAAAATTATTTCAATAACAAAGGTTTAAAGAAAAGGTTTTCTCAGTTTCAGGAGGTCCCATTTATTCATTATTGCTCTTGATGTCTGTGCTACTGGGGTTATACGTAGGAGGTGGTCTTCTGTGCTCATGTGTTGCAGTATACTTCCCACTTTCTCTTCTATCAGGTTCAGTGTGGTCGGATTTATATTGAGGTCTTAAATCGATTTGGACTTGAGTTTTGTGCATGGTGATAGATATGGATCTATTTTCATTCTTCTACAGGTTGACATCTAGTTATGCCAGCACCATTTGTTGAAGATGCTTTCTTTCTTCCATTGTATAATTTTAGCTCCCTTTTAAAAAATTAGGTGTTCATAGGTTTGTGGGTTAACATCTGGGTCTTCGGTTCAATTCCATTGGTCAACGTCTCTGGTTTTATGCCAATACCAGGCAGTTTTCATTACTGTAGCTCTGTAAAAGAGTTTAAAGTCAGGGATGGCAATGCCTTCAGAAGTTCACTTATTGTATAGGATTGTTTTGGCTATCCTGGGTTTTTTGTTTTTCCATATAAAGTTGATTATTGTTTTCTCAAGGTCTGTGAAGAATTTTGTTGGGATTTTGATAGGGATTGTGCAGCACTATCACACTGATGATTATCTCGAATATCACCATAGAGTCTTCGTCCAGAAATGGATGGAGATAGAGACAAAGTCCCTCATCAGAGCAATGGACTGAGCCCCCAAGGACCAGATGAAGAGCAGAAGGAGACAGAAGATGAGCAAGGAAGTCTGGACTACGAGGGGTTGGTCCACCCACTGAGAAAGTGTGACTGTTCTAATGGGAGCCCACCAAATCCAGCTGGACCAGGACTGAATGAGCAAGCTATCAAACTGGACTCTCTGAATGTGGCTGAAAATGGGGGCTGACTGAGAAGCCATTGATAAAGGCACTGGGACTTGTTTCTCCTGCATGTACTGGCTTTTTGAGACCCTAGTCTATTTGTCTATTTGGATGCAAAGCTTCCTAGGACTGGATGTGGCTGAGAGGGGGCTTGGACTTCCCACAGGGCAGGGTTCTCTGCCCTTCCTTAAAGAGGGAGGGGGATGGAGGAGAGTAAGTGGGGGAATGGGAGGGGAATAGGAGGAGGGGAGGAAGTGTAAATTTTTTGAGTGGAAAAATAAAAATAGTTTCCTATTAATGGTAAGATGCTAAGGAGATTATAAAGATATTTCCATGCTAAGGAGATTATAAAGATATTTCCTAATTCTCTTGCTATAACCACACACCATTTCCTGCAGGGAATAACCCAAAGGATATTCAAAGAAATGAGATCTGGCAGATGGATATGTTCCACTTTATGGAATTTGAAAAATTAAACTATATGAATTACACCATAGACACATGTTCAGGTTTTCAGTGGGCAACTTCCTTGAGCTCAGAAAAGGCTGACTCAGTAATCACACATTTATTAGAAGTAATGGCCATCATGGGTATTCTTGCTAAAGACAGACTATGGTCTAGCATATATATCTAAGAAAATGAAATATTTGTCTTATTATATTATAAAGCATATTACAGGTATACCAAATAATCCTACAGTACAGACAGTTATAAAAAATGTCAAATAGAAGTATAAAGGATATGCTACACAAACAGAAAGGGATGAAAAATATCTCCAGAAATAGATTGTATAATTCTTTATTAACCTTGAATTTTCTTAACTCTAATGAGAAAGGACCAATGGCAGCAGAGAGATATTGGATAATGGAAAAAACTTCTGAATTGAATCAGCCAGTGTATTTCAAGGATGTGTTAACCTCACAATGGAAACCAGAAGATGTGCTATGTTGAAAAAGGGGTTTTGCTCTTTTTTCTTCAGGAGAAGAAAAATTACGGATACCATCAAAATTAATAAAGATTTGCTTTGAAAAAGAGAAAACCCTTGAGAAAGAGAAATGTCAGCTCATCCATAGGGGTGACAATCATACTGCGGGTAAGAAAACCTCATAAGGGTTGGGGTAGTATTCTGCTCTTGTCTTTACAAGGAATTATACATCTTCAGAAATTCAAGAGACTTTAGATATTTGGATGCTGACAGAAGGAAAGGTTACTATCCAATAAGGATCTTCGAGAAAAAGAAATATGACTTATGAGGACAGGTGATCAAAACATATATATTTAAATATATAGATATATATGAATATATAGAGCTGGCTTTGGAGTTAGATAATGGCTCTGTACTTCTCTAAATCCAAGCATATTTTTACAATAAACATTCAGAGTTTCTGTCTCATGTCAGGAGCCATCTGGTATTGGACAGAAGAAAGATTTTAGGAAAAGTTTTACTTTCTGTATCTATTTTGTCTATACCATATTCTTTATTAAATGTATGCCTATATGTATAATGTTTAAGCTTTCCACAATGAAAAATAGTGTTTTCTACAGATCCTTTTCCTGCAGTAATCTTTGAAGTTTCCATAAAGAAGATGGGGTCCCACAGCAATGAGTCCACCTGGCTGAGATGACATCATAATGCTGATAGACCAGTTTTTTAGAACCAGCTGCTGAAATTGTACACCTTCTCATGATGGTCTGGCCAGAACTCTAAATAGGAACCCCAGAAAACCTCTACCGAATACTCAGAGACTATGTGTAATTATACCAGACAGTAATCTTGAAACTTAACCATCACTTTACTTTTGCAGGATCCCATAAAGAGAACATCACTCCATGACAGAAGAAAGAAATTCTAAGAAGGTTATGTCCTCTCTCCCAAAAAACTTTATCCTCAGGATTGAGAACACCATTTAGGGGTTGTTGATTATTATTTGTGTAGGGTAGAGGGTAGGGGTGGAAACTATGTAAGTGCAGAAATTTTAAAGTGATAATATAGTGGGCAATAGAGTGAATACTTGTGAACTATTATTTAGGGATAATTTACATTGCTATAGTTTTTTGTATATTGATACAATTTTGAATAATATTTGTTATTTCTGTTTGCAATATTTGTACACCTATTCAGTGTTATTCTGCCAGGTATTATACGTGCATATTTTTACCTCTGTTAATGACATTTTGTACATTGATAAAACTTTTAGAATATATTTTGTATTGCATTATATATTATTCTTACTTCTGATCAAGATACTTATACATTGTTTACATTTTAAAGTCATTGTCCTCATTTCCTGCACATTTGTGTATAGATTATTTAATATGCTGACATGAAGTCTTTGTCCTTTAATTATATAGGTATTAAATAATATAAGTCAATAGTTGTTCATGTTTGTTATACATATAGTCAGATTAATTAGGTTCTTTAGATACATAAAGGTTGTATTCTGATTAGATAGGTAATCTTCAACCACTTCAAGGATTTGCAGAACATGGCATTTAAATAACTTAGGGTTTTGTTGACATGAGACATGATTGCTCCTGTCAGCACCAATCCATTCCTGAGAGAATGTTGAGTACCACAGACACACCACTCAGAGTTTGTTTTCTTCTTGGCACAATTGGCCTTTGGGCAAGCAACAACCCATGCCTCAACACTGACAAAGTACATGGTATCCAGATTGGATGAGCAGGATATAAAGGAAAGGACTGCCAAACACTGCCAAGACAGGGTAAGATGGTTCTGAAAAATTCCCTGCCTTTGAAAATCGTCTGTCAGTTATGCTAGGACTTAGCCAAAGTTGGTTACTTCAACGTTGCAAATGAGACTTTAGGTGATTGCTCAGGTAGCCAATTGTCTCCGTCATATACTGTACTACTCAAGTAATATTATCTCCCTTCTCAGGCCTTTGATGGAGGTGAAGGTTAGATATTGTAGTTACCTTCCTCTTATGATTTAGCCAAGCCTATTTTCAATGCAAGACTTAGACTCTGTGGAATATAATGTTTATTAAAACATTTTTCATGTGTTCCTCCTTGCTTAATAATGTTTATGCTCTTTGCAATTTTATAATTGATATCTTTTCCTATTATATATAGTTTTGTATTGGATTTGTATTGCTTTTGTTTAGACAAAAGGGGGAGGTGATAGGGAAGTTTTGTTAATCAATTATCTTTAAGTGGTGGGACCAAGTTAGGGTGTGGCTTTCTGGGACCCAGAGAAAAATGGGCACATGACCCAGGTGCTCTCTCACTGTGGTTTCCATGTAGCACAGCTGAGCTTGGACTTCTCATTCCTGTTTCTTGAGTTTTTCCCCTTCTATTAAATAAAAATACAATTGTTTTATCCTTTAGCTAGCCTGGTTATTTCCCAAATCAAGCTAACTTCTGCACATATATATGTCAGAAAGTAGTGAGTAGCATGCTTATTAAATGGACTGTAATTCCACCAAAATAAGTTCTGCTCTACAGGTTCAAGATCTCCTAATCATAAGCTTTAGAAATAAATAGAAAATGGGCCTTTCATAATGAAGAAACTATTGCTTTACATCGTGGTTCAAGTCTATATTCAGGAGGTTAAAGAATGTCCCAAGTTCGAGGCTAGCTTGGGCAACAGTGAGATGCTCTAAAGACAAACAACAAAGGCCAATTATGTGTGTCACAATCTACCACTCACAGTGGACATTTTTTGTAAGATATATTGTTTTCCATACCAAGCAGGGTGAAAAAGAGTTATCCCAGGTTTGTGTTACTTGGGGTGCAGTCTTCCCATGTTATCAGAAGTTGTTTGCAACAGTACATGACAAATGCAAGGTCTCTAGAAACTAGAGTTTTGGGCTGAGTCATATCTGTAGTTATATTGGCCCTTGCTGCTAGAACAAGGCTTCCTGGAATGGATCACACAAAATTCAAAACAAATGCATTTCTATGATGATGATGGTTCAATAGGTTATCAATGAAGGGTCAGGTTTATTGACAGCTGCCTAACAAAATTAACCAAATGCAAGAAATGATCTGTATGTTGCCAATGAAAAAGATTATTTAACACAGCACTCCCATGTATTATTTATTTGAAAAACAATGAGAAGACTTCTTACAGTAATGATCCATCGTCAACTTTCACACTCTTGTCATTGCTTAGTAATGTTCCACTCCTGGACCGATGTTCATAGGAAGAGTCGGATCTGTATATCTGTCTCATTTTGTAGCCAATACTTTCTGTTATTTATTGACATTCTTTCCTCATGGCACTATGGTAGGGCTCTAGGTTTATCACCAATGGGTCTATTCTTTGATCTAAGACATACATGTTGTTAAACTCATGATAAAACGCTACTTGCAATATCAGTTATTCTGTATCCTTGGTGTGGTGATATTTCATTTGTATTTTAATAAATAAAGCTTGCCCAAAGGTAAGAGAGTAAGACAGCCTCACTGGTAAGCCTTACAGACCAAGCAGTGGTGACACACACCTTTAATCTCAGTAGCCACACTAGTTTGCCATAGAAACCAGGTAGTAGTGATGCACACCATTAATCCCAGCACTAAAGAGGAATATATGTCGGGAGGACCCAGCTCTTAGATACAGTCTTGTTCTGAGATTTATCGAGGCAGGATTTCCATTTCATACTAAGTTAGAATAAGAACCAGTGACTGCCTATTTTGCTTTTCTGACGTTCAGCTTGACGTCTGTCTCTGAGTTTTTGTTAATCATGCTATACCTTGGCATTCCTCTCACCCTAATACTCAGTGTTTCTACTCCTGCCCTGCTCAATTTCTAAATGACATTACAGTGTTTCTCCCGAGTCCCAGTTTTCCTCCTCTATACATCTCTTATCATTTCTATGTGATCTGATCTAAATCCTGTCACTATAATCACCATGTGATCTGTATCTCCAAAGCAGCAAACTGGTTTTCCTCTTTGGAATTCTAACACATTCCTTGTGCACTTTGGCCAAATAATGCTTTCTTCTTTCTCCCCAACTATGCCTCCATTGAGTTTACTTTCCTGGTTTGCTAAACAGCTACTGAGTTCATGTCCACTTGTTGTCTGCTATTAGGTTATGTTTTCTGGTGAAAGCAGCACTTTTCACTGAAGTGTTGATAACCTTTCTTCTTGGCCAGCTTTCAAATAAAGTATTTTCCTTTTCAATTTGTAGAAATGAGACATGCTAGCCCAATTCTAGTATCATTAGAATGCAATCTCTATCATCCCTTCCCTTAATAACCCTCTAATTTTCTTTTTTTTCCACTAGTACAATTTATTCAAGTAAACTAGTTCTATGTAATTTGGATTAAAATACAATACGGTTTTATAGTATATTGGTGTCTGGCTTAAAATCCTTGCCTAATTCAAAATGCCATAGAGTAATTTTGCAAGCTTGTGAGCTATCATTGTGAGAATACTCAATGTGTATCTTTCTTCATAAGAGAATGATTTGTATAGTTCTAGTAATTAATTTTGTTTTTCCTTTAACATGCTCCCATCTGATACTTTCATGGTTAGCTCCTTTAATAATTTAGGTCTCAGTCTTAATTCTTAAGGTTTTTCTCTAAGAACCCAAGTTGAAATTACTTTTCAATTATTCTTATTCTAAACTGTAAGGTTCTTGTGTATCATGTTCAGTATCATTCTAGGCATGTTGAATTGTTCATGTCACATAGTAAGCATTTGATAAATACTTGATTAATGACTGGCAGGATATTTTAAATGCATGTCTAGCAAGTCACATAATGAATCATTGTGAGATATGCTGGAGTGTTTATTATGAGGGAGGAAGCAAAGGTAAACAAAACTTTCTCCTTCAACACATAGGTAAATTTTTCCTACGCAGACGTCATCTCAACCTACACAAAAAAAATCAAAACTTTATTAGAAAAACTGTTTTTGGAATAAAAATATCAGTTCCTATTTACCACTGTTTTTCTGTATTTTGAAACTGACATGGTTTAAGTACAAATTTTACACTTTAATTTTAAAAATAAAAATAAATACCCGTTAATAGTGTTTTCTATATTGGGGTTTAAAAACGCACAATGGATCTTACAATCTCACTAAAGTACAAATTTATAACGGAATAATTGAAATCAATTTAGATCTATTAGTATTTTAAAAATATATACTAACTCTAACTTTGGAAAATCTACAAATTCTCCATAAGACAAAACTTATTTGCAAATAATTTTTAATTTTGCATAGAAATGAGTGATGTTTCTAAAGTTTTTGAAATATTTTCTAGTACCTCAGAGCAACATTCAATGTGCAGAAACATTTATTAATTTGAAAAGTAAATAATTTACAGATTGAAGGATACTATTATACCCTCTTAGTCGGTTAAAAAAATGTACAGTTCTCAAAATATGTGCCAACAACCTCGACTGTCTTATCTACCATTCTGTATAATGATAGGAAATAATTACACAGAAAAATATAAACAAATAAACCCTATGTGAAGTAGTAGGGGCGGCGGCGGGGCTGCGTCCCCCACACCCCAGCCGCCTACCCAGCTAGCTTATGCCCCGAAATAATTACACGGACTCTGTATTCTTTTAATCACTGCTTGGTCCATTCTCTTCTAGGCTAATTCTCACATATTAATTTAGCCCATTTCTAATCATCTGTGTATGGCACCCCAAGGTGCGCTTACCAGGAAGATTCTAGCCTATGTCCATCCTGGGTCGGACCTTCATCGCGTGTGTCTGCCAGAGAGCAGGGCATGGCGTCTCTGCTGAGGCGTCTGCTCCGGAGAGCAGAGCTGTGGAGTCTGACCTCACTTCCTCTTCCTCCCAGCATTTTGTTCTGTTTACTCCTCCCACCTATCCTCTAACCAATAAAATGGGCCAGGGCAGTGTCTTTATTAGCCAATGACCTTCCTCCATCATTTCCCCATTTTCGGTTTAAACAAAAAAAAAGGCTTTAACTTTAACATAGCAAAATTACATATAACAAAACAGTTATCAAGTAAAAGTTACAATAATCTTTATCATAACTAAGGAAAACTATAACTATAACTAACTATTCTTAACTCCATCAAAGACTCCAGAAAGATATAATATTACCTAAGTAAACAAGAACTAAGAAACTTCAAACTCTAGAAATGACAAAGACATCTCGCTGCCTGGACAGTCACCCAAAGTTCTTTTGTACCATTGGGGCATCCATCTTCAGCCTTCAGGCCCATGGTATCCAGCAGACATTTCCATAAAGCAGGAAAATTCAAAGTCAGTTCAGTCACTATCTGTTGTGTCCTGCAGAATGTCTCACAGACTCTTTCAAAATGAATCAGGAACCCCGAAAGGTCATCTCACCTTAGGCAAGTTCAGTAGTCCTCTCTCTGCGGGTTCTCTGTGTCCAGTTTATGCAATAGTCCAGGCAAGAGCAGTTTCTTGCCCAAATGGCTATCAAAACTCGATAAAGATCCTCTTCGATGCCCATCTTCTTCCTGAAGTAGATTGGTGTTGCCAGGAGCAGAGTGTCTCATTGTCATGAAAAGTCCTCAGTTATTAAAACATTAAATGTCCTATTCTGTAATCTTTGAAAGACATGAAGAATGTCTATCTAAAATATATCTCTATATATCTAGAAAATCTAATTAACAGACTACAAGCTTTACTATTATTGATGATTATCCATCAACAACCTATACTTCTTAATTATACAGTACATATTTAAATGAACTACACAATCACAATACCTTAATCAAAATCAGAAACACTTATACATATAACAAAATTGACCATAAATCTCTATCAATAAAGCAAAATCTATACTAATGCAAATTATTCATACCTATATCATATCCCCCTTTAAATGTAAAAGAACGTTTATAAACATTTTTTTGGGAATATGGGCGCAGTTATTTCTCTCCAAACTGCTTCCTGCTGAATGGGGGCGTCGTTAATTAGGTCTTTCACGGTATAACCTGTGTGTTAGCTTCATCTCAGTTGGCAGTTGAGAGAAGCAATTTTTTGAAGGCATTCACACCAACCCTTCAGGAGGGCGTGGTCCATCATACCAAATCAGAATAGAAGAAATGAACAGCGTCTCATCCTCTGTGAAAACAAAATAAGAAACTCCTTTCCAAAGCATCATGTCCTTAGGTCCAAATTTCAAATTCAAGGCATCAAAATATCTATGTTGGATTAGCTCAGCAGCATTTATAAATAAATATCTTTTAGTAGCTGTTGCTCTTTCCTCAGCATTCAAACAATTCAAAGAGAGCATAATAGCATACTGTATCAAAATTCTCTGTGTATTTTCCATCTTTGTACAGCTTTGTTTTAACCTCTATTTCGTTTATTTTTACTTTTAACTCTTTGCTTTTTGAGACAGGTTCTCTGTATCTTTGACCTGAAGTAACTCTGTAAACCAGGCTGTCTGAACTCTCAGAGATCCGCCTGTCTCTGCCTCCCAGGCATTCGGGATTAAAGGTGTACACTACTACACCTTGAACTCACAGAGATCTGTTTGTCTCTGCCTTCTAGGCACTGGGATTAAAGGCATGTGCTACCACACACAACAACTCTCTTCCTTTTTTTGTTTTTTACTTTAAGAACTTCAACTTTTAGCTTGCACATATTTTTAACACACTTTAAACCATTCAGAAATTTTCTCTGTCTTTGAATCTCTCTTTACTGTATATCTCTCTTTTTCTGACCACATGAATCTTTAATTTACCAAGCAATCTCAGTAGGACTAAAGGCGTGGCTTTGCCAGGTAGATCCAGTCCATTCCTTAGCTTTCCAGCCTCATGGCTGAGGTACTGGCTGTAGCCATGTTCACTGCCACAACTGTATGGCATTTCAAGGTCCCTGCCAGCAAGTGAGCTACAACAGACAACACTCAAGTCCTCTCTCGGTAGCCGGCCCTCCTGCCTCAAACAGTCAGAGTTTGCCCTGGCAGGATGGCCCAGAAAGCCGGCATTTTTAAACGGCGCAGCTTTTTTCCTGCTATGGCTGAAAACCGAAAAGCATGTGTTCAGCTTTTCGTCAACACCGTTTAAGTGTTTCGTGGCAGGACCTCTTAATGAGCTGCAGGCTTTGCAGCTAAAGCTGAGTCAGGAAACCTCTCTTAGATGAAAGCGCATGCTTGCCTCTAACAAGCAGAGCAGACCCGAGAACACAGCGAGTCTAGTTGCCATCAAACAAATCGTAGCACTTTACTCCAAATGCTCTATTCAAAAGCTCTGTCTCCCGCAGGAGCCAGACAGAGATCGCAATGGTGGCACAGCCCCAGGAAGTCACGCTTTAAAATGACACAGCGTTTTTTTTCTGCTACTGTTGCCGAATCAGGAAATCTCTCTACAGCACACCACCAACAAACAGCAAAAATCTGTGTTAAACTCTCTTTTCCTTATTTTTAAGCCTTCTCAGGTTTTTTAAGTGGGTTTAGTCCATCACGTGGTGTGCCATATGAAGTAATAAGGGAGGCAGCGGGGCTGCGTCCCCCACACCCCAGCCACCTGCCCAGCTAGCTTATGCCCCGAAATAATTACACGGACTCTGTATTCTTTTAATCACTGCTTGGTCCATTCTCTTCTAGGCTAATTCTCACATATTAATTTAGCCCATTTCTAATCATCTGTGTATGGCACCCCAAGGTGCGCTTACCAGGAAGATTCTAGCCTATGTCCATCCTGGGTCGGACCTTCATCGCGTGTGTCTGCCAGAGAGCAGGGCATGGCGTCTCTGCTGAGGCGTCTGCTCCGGAGAGCAGAGCTGTGGAGTCTGACCTCACTTCCTCTTCCTCCCAGCATTTTGTTCTGTTTACTCCTCCCACCTATCCTCTAACCAATAAAATGGGCCAGGGCAGTGTCTTTATTAGCCAATGACCTTCCTCCATCACCTATGTAATATTATCGTAGAGTACATCACTTCTTCTGCTATTACGGCAAATATTCCCCTCCTGTTTGCCATTCTTATCACTGTTTGAGCACTGTGGTTTCAGTAAGAGTTCACTAATTACAGAGCCATTCACTGGTGCTCATCAGGAAGAGTTAAATGTGCCTTTGAGGATGTATATTTGTATAACACCTGGAGGAATTATGAAATGGGACTTACGGAAGAAAAGTAATACTTTGTGCATGGTGACTGCGAGTGTTTGATCAGACAGCTTCCTCTCTTACAGTCACAGGGTGAAAATTCATCTGTAGAACAATGGACTGAATTTGGCAATGAGGGAAGCAAGGGAAACCTGAAGCATTTCTCTTCTCATCTTTGACTGTGAATTTTTTTGTGCCTGTGACTTTGGGCACTTTATTCTTTATGAACTAATATATGTCGTCTTGGTAGAAAATTACTGAAGTCAGCTTTCCTTAATTTAAACAAATGATAGGGAATTATTTATCACCAAACACATTGGGCAAAAATCAATTCATTTGAAAAGAAAAAAAATGCAATGAAAGTATCGTCACATTATATTTGTGTTAAGAGTTTCTTGGGTCGGCATTGTGGTGAATGCCTTAAATCCTAGTAGTCTGGAGGCAAAAGCTGATGAATCTCTGT
Organism: Microtus oregoni; assembly: GCF_018167655.1. NCBI lineage: Eukaryota > Metazoa > Chordata > Mammalia > Rodentia > Cricetidae > Microtus > Microtus oregoni. The sequence goes on from NW_024543089.1 coordinate 25,586,615, forward strand.
GAACCAGACATCTGGTCTACACAGTGAGATTAAGGTCAGCCAGGGATATACATTGAGACACTGTCTCAAAAATTAAACAGAAAAGACTTTCTTTGTTAAAAAGTCCAACTGGAATAAATAGTGACCACTTTTAAAAGGTAAGAAATTCTAGAGATAGCTGAATACTTTTGTATTATGTTGTTACTTCTTAAGATAGAAATATCAGGACCGCGAGGGGTGCACCCACACACTGAGACAATGGGGATGTTCTATGGGGAACTCACCAAGGCCAGCTGGCCTGGGTCTGAAAAAGCGTGGGATAAAACCAAACTCGCTGAACATAATGGACAATGAGGACTACTGAGAACTCAAGTACAATGGCAATGGGTTTTTGATCCTACTGCACGTACAGGCTTTGTGGGAGCCTAGGCAGTTTGGATGCTCACCTTACTAGACCTGGATGGAGGTGGGTGGTCCTTGGACTTCCCACAGGGCAGGGAACCCTGATTGCTCTTTGGGCTGATGAGGGAGGGGGACTTGATTAGGGGAGGGGGAGGGAAATAGGAGGCAGTGGCGGGGAGGAGGCAGAAATCTTTAATAAATAAATACAAAAGATATCATTCCAAAAATTAGAAATATTAGAACTTGGGATAACACGCTTGTGCATACATAGGGAGTGGATTGGGCTCCCAGAATCCATGCAAAAGACAGGCATATGGTGTGTGTGTGTATCTCTGTGTGTTTATGTGTGTGTGTGTGTGTGTGTGTGTGTGTGCATGTACGTGCGTGTTTTCTACTGGACCACACTTGGGAGGAATGAAAGTTTTCGCAAATGTGTAAGGCGATTTACAGATAGGATTGTTGATTATTACCCACAAAATGCTAGAAACTGAATCTAAAAAATTCAGTGATTTATACGGAGTACACAACTTGCCGAAATTCTCCAGTGGTGTTAAATGCACTGGGAAATGTGAAGGGAACCCATAATACAAACATACTTTCCTAAACTGTCTTATACCTTTTTTATCAAGTAAATCATGTAGAGATTGTACAATACGTTGCTCACTAATTTCTTATACAATCCTAGTAATAAAAATTATTTGACATTCCTAGCATCAAAAATAAAAGTCATCAAATCAATGTATAAGTTCAAAGCACTAGTGCCCCCCCCCCCACACACACACTCTGTAATCAGTATTTGAGTGTAATTTACTGTTACTCTCTCTTTATTCTGTTGATCAAGAGACATTAAAGAGAAGTTTTCTAAGGGGAATATCTAAACTTAATTTCTGTATGTATTGGAATGGGCTCCAGCAGGTCAGTTAGTCCTTATTCTGCACCATCTCTAAAACACAATAAAAACTATGCATGTTTTGTTTTCTTTTGCACTTGCTCTCTGCAACACATTAAAGCGGGACCAACCTTACTCCTCTCCTAGGCAAAGATCCAAAAGCTTCTGACAGCATGCCTGCAAAATCCAGACCTCCTATGCACAGTGCACAGCAAACATGGACCACTTGAACACTCATTGTCAGCAGCACCGCTGTTCCTCATCCTGGATGCTCATGAATGTGTGCTCACCCTCTTTCTGCTGAACATGCAGACTCTTTTATAATCCAGGCTTCAGTTGTGTGTTGTCCTGATGCATGTCACTTTCCACGATCAGACTCTGAAAATCAATTATCTGTGTTTCATACGCCATGCATCGTCCTGGGCGTGAGATGGAAATAAAGAATGTTTAAGTATGGAAAAATTACTAAAGCATTGATAATAAAGAAATTATTTACAGAAAATTTCCTAAATCAAATTCAAAGAGGGGTATAGTGTAGCTAGTTGGTTCCACTTCAGGCATCACAACACAATCCCTGGGTGTGAGTCACATACTCAGATATCAAAGATCATTGTGGTATATTTGTAAAAGAAGAAAAAAGTAACCAGCAAGTTTACTTAAAGTAACTAAATTCACACTGTAAGAAAGGTTAGTATACACTTTACTATAACTTTGCAGAATAGTTTAAGATTAAAAGTACTGATACAGCTGTCCTGAAGGTATCAAAATTATATGCCATTAAAAAGATTTTGACGTTAATATATAACATTGCATAATCCTGGTATATATTCTATTGTATGTAAAAGGGCTAAATGCTTCACACTAAGTACTTTGTTGGGAAGAAAAGAAATAACCATGTATGACTCAGAGAGTAGTTTCTGGCATTTTCTGAAATGTATTGATCCTGATTCTATTCCAGGATTTATTAGAAGCAACCACACTCACCTGCTAAAAGCCAATACCGCACTTTTCAGAATATAACTTGGTTTGTTTAAGTGCAATTATTTATATCCTCATTTTGACATCGTTATTTACCCTGCTTGAATTAAAGAATAGTTCCTCTTCATCTGTTCATGGCTTTGAGTTTTTGTGTCTTGGGCACTGCCCATGATTGCAAAACACACAATTGATGCACAAAGAATTTTTGTACTAGAAATAGTAACTTTGAGATGAAGAACGAACCTGAAAGATGGGTAGAAATATGGAAGATTCCATGAAATTTCATTTTAGTTCTCTATAGCAAAGCTCTCTGGAAGCATACTTCTGCCCTTCACCATATTCTGTAAGAGAACTTCATTTTGAAATGCTTTTAAACATTACTTCACATGATTATTAAAATTAAATTAGTGTACAGAAGATAGTAAACATAAAATGGCCAACAAGTAGTAAAAGCATCATTATTCATCATTAAATAAAATCTCTTTCTACATTATATTGAATTGAGAAATGACTTTTGTTCTGGATGATGCCAAAATCTAGTTTTGGAATACATGCCATTCCCTCCCACCTCTAAAGTATCTGAAGTAAATTAATTTGCATCTCAGTAAAGGGGAGAAGGCCTGTGATTATCTTCAGAATACTGATAGATTGTTAAATGGCATCCCCATTATTGCAAAGTTGATCTATACATGCAATTTGCATCCATTTCGCTTGATGCATACAAGAGCACTTCTAGTGCTGTGCTACAGAAAAAGATCTATTTGAAAGAAGGCATATTCCATGCAATGAAACCACTTTTTAGCCTGCACTTTTTAAATATTTGTGAGACTATTTTGTATAATTTTAACATATAAATTTGTGATTGAGACTTTGATAACTACTGTCTATATTACTAAAAATAGAAATAAATAAAACTGGTTTTTCAACTGCTTTTCCAAATGTTTCTATATTGTTAGAGGAGAAAACTCAGTGTGTTTTGGAAATGCTGACAGTTCCCTGGATTGAACATGGTTTGTTTACAAAAGCACAAATTGATTTCCAAAGTGTGGTCTGAGATAATGATGTGGAACAAAATATTCCTTATGCTGTGAGGTCTCTGACTTCAGTTCATTTCCTCCTTTCCTCTTTTCTAATTAAGAAAAATCAATATATTTAAAAATTGTTGGAAATTCCAATTTGGGAGTAGTGTGGGGGAGAAAATGGTATAACTAGTGTATATATAATGCTTGAGGTCATGTCATAGTGACCACTTAGTTATGCAGATTGGATTGCTACAACAAATTGCTACATACTCAGTAACGTAGAAAGGCAGAAATGGCTCACATTTGAATAATAGGAAGTTCAAGATCGAGTCACCAGTGTGTCAGGTAAAGATGAGCTGCACCATTTTAAGATAATAACAGATCCTACATGGGAGTGGGGGGGGGGAGGAAGAGAGAGAGAGAGAGTGAGAGAGAGAGAGAGAGAGAGAGAGAGAGAGATCTAGGGACCTTTTATAAGGACACAAATCCCATGCACAAAGACTCTGTTCCCATGATCAAATTATTTCCCAAAGGCTTCACTTCCTAATACCATTACTTTCGAGATGGGTGGAACACAGATTGAAGCCATAAGAACCTGTTGCTGAATTTGAAGATACAGACACTGTATAGGTATAACAGTGAAACATCTGGTCTAGTTGAGAGTGGATTACTTGTGACAACGGACACACCTGGGTAGGAAGCATGCAGATGACGTGAATCCTCAGGAGAAATCAGTTGGTGGGAAGAAACAGCGTAGTATTGGGACCTGGAAGAACAGGAATCATACTGCCAAAAGACAAGCACTCTCAGCTTTTGAATGCATGTTTGAGGTTTCTTAGGCAAAAGACTAAGGCCTCAATGAGAGAAAAGGGTTGATGAGAAACATATAAAGCTAAACTCTCTGAATAATAATATCATATGTGGGAGTTTCCCAGCCATCAGCCCGGTCCCCAAGGACCATTCCCACTTCACGGCATTAATATTCATTAGGTGCAACACCATATGCTGCACAGCAGGGTGCATTGCCAACAGACTGTTTGTCACAAAGCCAGATTTAATACAGCATTGTAAAACAAACATTATGATGACAAATACAGAATGACAGGCTAATTAAGAGAATCTTAATTGCCATTTGTCCATAATAACATTCGCAAAGTCGTAGCTGTCTTTAAGCTCGCATTCTTCTTGCTCTGCTCTCCTTCTGTGTACCTTCCCCATTAAGTGGCTCTGGGAGAGAATAATTCCACATGCAACTGAAAATATTTAATGCCTCTCTTCTGGCCTTCCAAAATCAATTATATGCTAATGAATAGCTGTGTGCCATCCATGCTCACAAACATTAGCCTTTATTCCTGAAGGCATGGAAGTATCTCGATGGAGTTTGCATCCTCGCAATCAGGTGAAATTATATTTATTAATTTCAATGCCAACTTCAAATGTCACTCGTTTTCTCTTATAAAATACTCAGAATCAGCAGTTTCCAGTGTGGAAGAAATCGATACTGGATTTCAGAACTCACCTCTGCTTTCTGGAAGAGAAACCTGTAAACATCACATTTTGTTGAGCAGGGCTCAGGTCAGGCAAGGCACTAGACTGGTACTGATTTCACATATTAGTAAGTAGAGGGTCTCTAGTGTCCTCCCACACTCTGGGTCACATGATCTTCTGCCCTGTGACATCATTCTTCAGAGATGATTCTGCCATACTTAGTCATTTAAAAAGTACCTTTTCTCTGTCCTATATAAAATAGCATTCAAAATTTTGGTTTTGGTTTTGTTTACTGAAGCTCTATATAGGAATTGTCTTGATAAATATTACCTGGAAGATTAGACTAGGGTGTGCCCATTTGTTTAATGAAAAACCATTATTTCTGCATATATATGAGGTGTTTCAGTGGACCCAGTAAGAATGAGTTGCCCTCATTGAGGGCCTACTGATTTGATTGGAGGTAAATTTAATGGGAGAAATGACAAAGACCCAGCTCCCAAGTGTCTTGATGGTATTTTCTTGTCTCTTTTCTTGGCATGTAGTTCTAAGTCACAGCATTAGAGAGAATCATACAATGATCATAGACGGAGATTCAAAAATTCAGAAGTGTGATGATAAACATTTGATAATGACTGTCACGTGGAAACAGTGTTTTGATTTAGAGGGTTTGTTGGATCCCTGCAAGCAACCTGAAAGCACTTAACAGGAAGTTTTAAAGAGATACACACGCACAGGTAGTTCTCATGGGTGCGGATATATTGAAGAGGAAAATGTTGTCAAATCTGAGTGTTCCATTTCAAGACAAAAGAAAAATTTTTATTTTAGACAATCAATGATTAAGAAAATATCTGAGTTTACAGACTGGCTACATCAAACACATACCTAAGTAATGTCAGTTCAACTGACAAATCTTTACTGGATAGTGCTTAGCATAATTTCACAGGCAATCAAATTACCACAAATTCATCCTCTGAAAATACCAGAGTAGCTTCTAAAGTATAATGTGACTAACATAATATATCTACAGAAAAGGAAACATAAATGCTGTGTCCTCTCTAAGACTATTTTTTCTCAAGACATGTTGCTGACATTTTGAGAATTTCCTATCTTGTAAAAATCATCTTTTTATTTGAAATATAGTTGTAGAATTAATGCAAACTTCAGGCAGGGAGGAGAGGAGACTAGCATAGTTTTGGTGAGACATGTGAGAAACCAAAATAACCCTGAAAGCTTCTAACTTTTTCTCAAAAGTAGATACTGATGTTTTTATTTATTTATTTATTTATTAAAAATTTTATTAACAATTGCCACCTCCTCCCCTCCTCCCATTTCCCTCCCCTTCCCTCCTCCCCTCCTCCGATTTCCCTCCCCTTCCCTCCACCCCTCCCCCTCCCTCTCTAGTCCAAAGAGCAGTCAGGATTCCCTGCACTGTGGGAAGTCCAAGTCCTCCCCTCTCCATCCAGGTCTAGGAAGGTAAGCATACAAACAGACTAGGCTCCCACAAAGCCAGTACATGCTGTAGGATCAAAACCCAGTGTCATTGTCCTTGGCTTCTCAGTCAGACCTCATTGACCGCCATGTTCAGAGAGGTTTTTTTTTTTGATCATATGCTCCATTAGTCCCAGTCCAGCTGGCCTTAGTGAGCTCCCATTAGATCAGCCCCACCATCTCAGTGGGTGGGCACACCCCTCGCGGTCCTGACTTCCCTGCTCATGTTCTCCCTCCTTCTGCTCCTCATTTGGACCTTGGGAGCTCAGTCCAGTGCTCCAATGTGGGTCTCTGTCTCCAGCTTCATCCATTGCCAGATGAAGGTTCTATGGTGATATGCAAGATATTCACCAGTTTGGCTATAGGACAGGGCCATTTCAGGCTCCCTCTCCTCAGCCATCCAAGGAACTAGCTGGGGACATCTCCTTGGACACCTGATGTTTTTACATCAGGTGGCTTTGTAGACAGAGATTTCTGTCCTGCCTGGCCCAGCAGTTGTTCAGTACCAAATAAATACACTGAGGCTTATTAGCTCAGCCTATTAGCCTATTAGCTCAGGTTTATTAGTTACTAGCTCTTACAACTTAAATAAACTCACAATTCTTGTTGATGTTAAGCCATGTGACTTGGTACTTTTTCTTAGTAAGATATCCTCATTTGCTTCCTCTGTGTCCAGGTAGCAACTACAACTCTGCCTTTCTGTTACCAGAATTCTCTTAGTTTGGTGACCTTGCCTATACTTCCTACCAGGCTCAGGCCAATCAGCATTTTGTTTAACCAATATGAGTGACAAATCTTTAAAGTGTACAAAAACATTCTTCTACAGTAAGACTTAAACATAATTTGGAAATGAAACATCTCTATTTCATGTGATGAATATTCAGTATTTCCAAGGCCACATGCATTGTGAATCACCGTGATTGAACCCCAGACCCCCATGTTCATGGAAGATTTGATCTAAGGCACTAGTGAAGATAAGAGATTGTAAATGCAACAAAACATACACTGTAGTTTTGTTGGTGCATATATACCTCTGAAAAAAGTTAATTTAAAAAATAAAATACATTCACTAAGAAACTGCCAATACAAGCTAATAATAACACAGAATGACAGTACCTATTTGGTAAAGTAAAAATATTTAAAACTGAAGAATTTCATATTCCTGAAGTTTCCTATTTAATATTTTCAAACTGCTATTAGCCATAGAAAATTAAAACATGGAGAAGGACAGCTAAAATTAAAATTACATGGATTTGGGACTCAAGTGTTAAGAGCACTGGCTGCTCTTGGAAAAGACCCACCCTATGGCTCACAACAATCTGTAACTCCAGTTCCAAGGGTTCTGATGCCCTCTTCTGGCATTTACAGGCACCAGACATGCACATGGTACACAACCATGCAGAAAAAAAAAACAATGAAAAATATACTTTGTAAACTAGGAAATGCATGCGATTACTAGCTTTATTATTTTTCTAGTCATCCTAAATGAGGCTTTGAATCCTGGCCCTATCACTTGATAGTTATCATATTGATTCTTATAAGAAATCTTTAATTTCCCTACTATAATTTCCATTCAGAGAGAATAGTATCACTAGTTATGCCTTAAATAGGAAAAGATTTATTGCAAGTTTTTAAAAATTATATTATTGTGGTCATTCTTGAGATTATTCACATGGCTGAAAATAGTTTGTGCAAACAAAACAAACAGGACCTTGCCATCTTCCCTAGTTTATCTGATGTTTTGAAATTTATCCTAATAGATTTCCAGGTTGTATTTTTATCCATTGTGGTATAGCATGCATTTCTTAACAGTTCTAGTTTTTGCTATAAGGCCAGTTCTGCTTGGAATTTGATTATATTCTTTTTAAATTTTATTTTGATTATTTCTTCCCAGCACTATCACAGTTTCCCCTCATGCCCTTCTCTCTCTCCAGTTTCTCCACCCACCATCCCTCGCATTCAGTCTTTCTCCTTTCTTTTCAGAAAAGGGCAGGTCTCCCACATGTGTTAGTCAGCCGTGGCATATCAAGTTGTAGTTAGACTAGGTTCCTTCTCTTCTACTGAGGCTGAATGAGCCAACTCTGTAGGAGGAAAGGGCTCCAAAAGCAGGCAACAAAGTCAGAGACAATCCCTGCTCCTACTGTTAAAAGTCCCAGACCAAACGACGTCACTGTAATATATGTGCAGAGGGTTAGGTAAGTCCCACTCACACTCTTTCGTTAGTGGTTCAGTCTCTGTGAGCCCCTATGAGTCCAGGTATTGATTCTGTGGTTTTCTTGTGTTGTCCTTGTCCCTCTGACTTTTACAATCCTTCCTTCCCCTCTTCAACAGAATTCCCCAAATTCCACCTAAGGTTTGACTGTGAGTCTCTGCACTGCTCCCATCAGTTGCTGGGTGAAACCTCACTGATGGCAATTGGGTAGACAATGATCTATGAGTATATCAGAATATCATTAGGAATCATTTCATTGGCTTATTACCTCCAATCATGTTTGATTCTATTTGCAAGCAAAAAAAAATGGATCTTGAAAAAGAAATCATCCTTAGTGAGGTAACCTATACCCAGAATAACAAACATTGTATGTACTCGCCGTTCTAATCCACAGAACCAAAGAAGCTAAGTAACAAAGAAGGATTGAAGGGGAACACATGAATCTCATTGTGAAGGGGAAATGGAATAAACATCATAGGTGGACAGGGCATGGGGATCTGGATGAGGGGTTGGCATGGGAACAAAAGAGATCATCTGGGGAAGGATAGAAAGATAGCATTGGGAAAGACACCTGGAATCAAGAGCATCTCTGGGACGAGCCAGAAACCTAGTGTAATAGAAATTCCCAGGAATCTGTGAGGGTGACCCTAACAAAGACTCCCATCAATGGAAGATATGGAGTCTGAACCGACCTTCTCCTGTAACCAGGCCAGACTTCCAGTAAAGAGATTGGGACACCAAACCAGTCACATAATATTTGACCTACAATTTGTCCTGCCTTCAAGATATGTTGGGGTATACGTGGCACAGAAATTGAGGCAATGGCTAAACAATAACTTGTCCAACTTGAAACTCACACCACAAAAAGGAGAACAACAGTGACACTGCCAGGCCCCAGAGGCTGGACAACCTAGATACCTTGGATTGTATAGCTTGAAATAACTGTAGGAAAATGCTGTGGTTTGAATGTAGATGTTCCCTCTACAGGCCTGTGTGTTTGGATACTTCTTTCTTAGCAGGTGGCACTTTTTGCAGAGGCTTGGAAAGGATGACAAGCAGAAACGGGCCCCTGATATTGGCCTTTGAAGATCATATCTTGGCCAGGATGCTGCTCAGTCTCTCTGATTTCTGGTTAGCCTTGATGTGCACAACAAAGAAAGTCTACTGCCAAGGACCAGACTTATCACTATGCCTACCATCCTTGCCATGATGGGCTTATATACCCTGAAGCCATAAAACAAATAAATTCTTCCTCCATTATGTTGCCCCTGTCAGATACTTTGTAAAATGATAGAAAAATTAACTCATATGAAAAATGTGTAATATGATGCATAATCCTTTGTTGTAACCAATTGTTATGCACTATATCCTTTACATGGACCTTAAAACTTAAAAATTATATGACAACTATGAATATGTCTTTGTCCATTTGGTATTGTGATAACAAAATAATTACACTAAGGGTTCTGTAGAAGAAGTACACTTATTTAGATTTTGAGACTGAAGACCAAATATGTGTTGCCATATCTAGGGAATGGCCTTAGGCTGTATCCCAATATGAGAGAAGGCACAAGGTGATGCTCTCTCCTGGCTCTATCTAGTCCTTTGATACAGACATTACCCTCTCCTAAAAATGTCATTCCATTCAAGATATCACACATTAGCCTCATCTGTGGAAAGTTCCACCATCTCTACATATATTACATTGAGAATGAATTATCCAACTCATGAGCTTTTAGTAACATCATACCCAAACCAAAATAAGGCAGTGTGTTTTAGTGTGTAAAACTCATACTGAAAAAACTATTCAATGAGATTATCCTTTTGAAAATTTAATGTATACATGCATACTAATGTAGCAATATTATTTTCTGGGTTCAATGATATTATTCTTACTAAAGACATTTAATGCTATTAAAGAATGCAACAACTAAGCTTCCATTATTTGTAAATTCTATAGCATTTTATTTTCCTAATGCTTCTATGTTGAAAATTTTTTATTTAAATTAATAATGTCCCTTTTCTTCATAAAGTAATACTTTAATATAGTATTAATAGTAATTGAAAAAATACTCCTTTTTATTTTGTAATTACTTTATAATGAAATTTAATCAGAAATCACACTTGGAAAGTTGTGATGAAAAGCCAATTAAAAGGACAAAAAAATACAAAAAAACAAAAATTAATGATTATTAAAACTACTTTTCCTTATTAATACAAATTATTCATGGGAGACTAAAGAAAAAGCATTTGAAAAATTTTGTAAAAATAAAAGAACAACAAAAAATAAATTCCCTCAGGAATTGCTTGCCACTGTCCCTGTGTCTAGATAATATCTCTCTACATCTATTCAGATCTACCTGTGCACTTAAGATTTTTATAGCCGAAATAATGCAAAAGATAAAACAGAAGTGAAAGTACCAAGTTCACATAGTGGGATTAAAAAATCATTCTCTATAACCATAATCCAGCTGATAATTTTCTTTTTTTTGTTGTTTTTTGTTTTTTGATACCAGGTTTCTCTGTAGCTTGGGTCCCTGAGGCCTGTCCTGTAATTAGTTCTTGTAGGCTGGCCACAAACTCACAAATATCTGTCTGCCTATGCCTCATGAGTAATGAGATTAAAGGCATGTACTATAACTGCCTGGCAACTTTCTTTTCCTGAATACATTTCGTAAATGTTATCATTCATTTTAAATTTTGTGATTGTTTGATGGTGTCATACATTTATATCAGGAGTTTCAATCATGTTTGTCCCTAATCTTCTCTGTCATCTCTCTTCCTGTCCAACATATTCTAACTAATCCCCCTCTTTCTTTTATGCCTTTAGGTATATGAGTTCAATCACTAGTTTATCTTCTTGTCTAAGTGTGGGTGAGTGTTTATTTACTGGAACAAAGCTAACTATAGAGGCTGCATCACTGAGAAAATGATGAGCCTCCCCCATCTATGTTGAAATGTTGATAGGTACAATGTTATGCAAGTCTTGAGGAGATGAGGAGCTACATTGAGTTCAAGTACAGTGGTGATGTGATTTTTTTTCTGCTGCACATTTAAATTCAATTTTGAGCATTTTTATAAAATGAAGTGTTTAACTGATCAAACTTTTTATTATTTTTATATTATTATATTTATTATATTAATTATATAATGTTAACTGTATTAAATAATATCACTGGGTCACATACTTTTGACCTATTCAAAAGGCTCAAATTCAAAATTCACTATACAGGAAAGAGAAATTTTTTTTTATTAAAAATTTCTGCCTCCTCTGGACCTCTCATTTCTCTCCCCCTTCCCCCACCCCCATCCCCCCTCTCCAGGCAGAAGAGCAGTCAGGGTTCCCTGCCCCGTGGGAAGTTCAAGGTCCTCCCCTCTCCATCCAGGTTTAGGAAGGTGAGCATCCAAACAGGATAGGTTCCACAAAGCCAGTACATGCAGTAGGATCAAAACCCAGTGCCATTGTCCTTGGCTTCTCAGCAGCCCTCATTGTCCTCCATGTTCAGAGAGTCCGGTTTTATCCCATGCTTATTCAGTCCCAGTCCAGCTGGCCTTGGTGAGCTCCCAATAGATCAGCCCCACTGTCTCAGTGTGTGGGTGCACCCCTCGAGGTCCTGACTTCCTTGCTCATGTTCTCCCTCCTGCTTCTCATTTGGACCTTGGAAGCTCAGTCAGGTGCTCCAATGTGGGTCTCTGTCTCTATCTCCATCCATTGCCATTTTAGGGTTGGCAAGAGACTTGACTCCAGAGGGGTTTCTCAGGGGTCCAGGGAGATGTTCCCAGCTAGTGCCTTGGGCTGCTGAGGAGAGGGAGCCTGAAATGATCCGATCCTATAGCCATATTGATGAATATCTTGCATATCACCATAGAACCTACATCTGGCGATGGATGGAGATAGGGAAGAGAATTTTTAATGGCCAGGAAACTGAGAAGTTTGCTACTTTGGGGAAAGATTACAGAATTTTATTGCCTGATCCTAATGATGTTCTACCTTTTTCAAAACTCTCAAGTTTTATGACTTCTAACTGAGGATATATGTATTAAGTTAACCATTTGGAGTGCATTCCTCAATCAGTTAAATTACCTCAGAGGGAAGCAGCCACTCACCTTGCCTAGGCTTGGTCCACTATTACTCAGAGTTTTTGGGGTCTTGCCAGATTGGTTATAAACATTAACCTGTTTGTTGTTAAAAACCATGACTCCATTTTCTGGACCTTGGAGTTAGTTAGAAAATGAATACATTTCCACTTCACTAAAACATATATCTATCAGCAATCTAATTTTACAAACGCCCACCTGCAGTTGATTTTAGCAAGGTAGACCACTATTTTGGACACTATTTAGAAGCTTAGTTTTCTCTGAATCAAGCCAAACTGTTTCTTGGCTGCAAGCTCATCAGTAAGGAGCAGGAAGCCCAGGCTCCATACTTGGCCTTGCCACTATGTGGAACACTCATTTCCGCTCAGCCTCGGGCTCCAGCTGGATGGTTTCCTGCAGTTGTAACAGTAAACTTGAGGACTTGGCGACCCTAATAGCAATTCTTAGTAACAAAGTTTAGTAACCCCGTGAATGCACTAAAATTTAGTATCCTGTAAATAAATATTATTAAATGGCACTTGGCTAACCACACACGCACACAGTACTGGTGTGCACATGTTTCACACAGATGGGCACCCCACTATACACATACACGCCATACATCCCTTCTGTCCATTCTCACTGTTGCTGCTGAAACAATCTGATCAAAGTTAGGTTTCCAGGATATAATATGCAGAATATTACTAAATGCAGTAATATCAAGAGTTTGTAATATTGTTTAAAATGTAAACTAATAATTTAAGCAATAAAGAATAGGAACAGATACCTCTTTTAAAAATTAACAATAATAATGGTTTGTGCAAATAAAAATGACAATGAGATAGAATAGATTTGCTCATATTATTCCTTCTCCATCTTTTGGGTTTGTTGCAGATAGCTTGGACCAGTGCTTCTCTGTAGATCTCTGTATCTGCTTCCATCAGTTGCTGGTTGAAGGTTCTATGATGACAATTAAGGTAGTCATCAATCTGATTACAGGGGAAGGCCAGTTTTGGTGTACCCTCCACTGTTGCTTAGAGTCTTAGCTGGGGTTGTCCTTGTGAATTCCTGAGAATTTCCCTAGTGCCATGTTTCTCGATAGCCCTTTAATGGCTCTATCAATCAAGGTATCTATTTCCTATTTCTTTCTCACTGTCCTTCCCCCTTCTTGAGCATCCTCTTCCCTCATGTTTTCCTCCTCCCCTTCTACCCTCTCTTTCCCCACTCCTAATTTTCTCAGGACTCTTTGTCTGTTTCCCTTTCCCAGTGAAGTCCATGTATGTTTCTCTTAAGATTCTCTTTGTTACCTAGCTTCTCTAGAATCGTGTGCTTTAGACTAGTCATCCTTTACTTTACGTTTAATATCTACTTGTGAGTGAGCACATACCATGTTAGTCTATCTGGGTCTGGGTTATGTCACTCAGGATGGTTTCTTCTAATTCCATCCATTTGCATGCAAATTTTAAGATGTGGGTTTTTAATTGTTTGTTTGTTTTTTTAACTTCTGATTAGTATTCCATTGCCCATGACAGTGATACCCAAAGAAACAGCTGACCTGAGCTAGTGAGAGCTCATAGACTCTGGACTGATAGCAGGGGAACCTGCATAGGATCTAATTAGATCCACTGAGTGTGAGGGACAGTTGTGAGGCTTGAGCAGTCTGTAGGGCCACTGACAGTGGGACCAGGACTTATCCCTAATGCTTGAACTGGCCTCTAGGAGCACATTGCTTTTGGTGGGCTACCTTGCTCAACTTAGATATAAGAGGGAGGGACTTGGTCATGCCTAAAAGTAAAGTGTCAGGCTTTGTTGACTCCCCATGGGAAGCCTTACCTTTTCTGAGGAGTGGATGGGGGATGGGGTGTGGGTAAGATGCGGGAAGTGAGAGGAGGGGAGTGCATGGGAACAGGAATAGCTATGTAAAATGAGAAAAGATTGTATTAAAAAAATTCTTAAGAAAAAAATCCAAAAACAAGAAATAGGATAGATTTGACTTTTTCTGTTTGTTTTGCTGCACAGTCTTTTCTTTCTTATTTAAATATCTTTTTTTTCTCTTTTATTTTACATACCAACCAGTTTTTCATCCCTCTATCCTTTCCCATCTGTGCTCCTCCCCATCTATTCCTCCTCCATCTCCATGCAGAGAAGAGCAGGCCTCCCATGGGATTGTACTAGGTTAGGGCATCAAGTTGAGACAAAACCTAGCTCCTGCCCTTACTTCCAGGTTGAGTAAAGCAGTCTATCATGGGTAACAGGTTACTAAAAGCCAGCTAAGTGCCAGGGAGAGGTCCTGCTCCCACTGTTGGAAATCTGACTAAGAGATCACACTACACAGTTGTCACACTCATGCAGAGGACCTAGGTTGGTCCCATGTAGGCTCCCTAACTTTTGGTCCAGAGTTCACGAGCTATACCACAAGCTAGGACCACTGTTTCTGTGGATTCCCCCAACATGACTGACCTGGCTGGTACAATCCCTCCTCTCTTTCTTCCACAAGACTCGACCACTAAACTGCACCCAAACCCTCGAACATTCAGGTCTTTTACTGCCAACATATCCAGTAAAGTGCTTAGCTCATAAAGTAGAGTTTTTAAATAAATGCACAATTCATTTTTATTCATTAACATTACCTTACAAAAACATTCAAGTACTATTTCAGCCAAGATATTCTTTACACCTTATGCAGTAGAAAATGAGAAAAAGATTAGTTAATAAAATCTGTATACTATCTGGAAAATCATTCTAGGAATCCAATACTTATCAAGAAATAATTAAACATTGTGTGTGTAATAATAGAAAGAAAATAATTGTTATCAAACTTCTGCAGTTGTATTTTTGTTTTTATTTTATGATTTGTTTACTCTTTTGCTTCCAGATGCAATTATTTCTGGTAACATGTGTTAGAAATATTTCTTAAATTAATATTTGTACCTGTGTTCATGTCTTATATCAATGCTCTTACTTTTGATTTGGCACTTTGAAAAGATTCATCATTATGCCATATATACATATATATGCCACAAACTATCTTTATGCTTATTTTGTACTTTTAATATACGAGCCTTAAAATTACCTTAAAACAAAAATATATTCTTAGATTGAACGAGTTATACAGAGTCATTTTTTATGTAGGGAGAGAAAAATAAGAACAATACATAGAAGCAAAACATTATAAATATCTTAGATAAAGCATTTTAAAATCCAAATAAACTTATTTTACTGTCACTAATTCTATTTTATCAAGACCTAATCTCACTTAACTTGTGCAAAGCACAAGTCTTTAGTCTTCTTATTCAAATTGATAGTGTGTATGTATAAGACAAATGAAAAAGAGACTCTCAAAATAAATGTGGGCTGCTGTCGTTGTCCTTGGTTGCTCCCATAACTTGGTAATAAGACGCTATTACTGAAGATACTGCATGCTTCTGATGCCTAATTTGGAGGAACTGACCTCAAAATGACCTAGAATCTTCCTTCAAAAAGACTAGCTTCTAGCTTCCACAGTATCTGAATCTACTACATAAGCTGCCAATAACAACAGCAACTACTAATTCTATCCATCTGAAAATCTAGAAACCACAGCAGCAACTAGAACAGCAAGATATGCCCAAGGATATAATACTGATGCTTTGATCTTTAGTTAACCAAGAGTTCAGTATGAGTTCTAACTGCCATTCTGAATACTTATTCGTATATCTCCAGGTAAGTGTAGCTCTTGTTCTTCACTAAAGAAGCTTGTTTCTCACACAGATGGAGAACATTTCAGAGATCCACAAACTGGTTTCAAGGCAATGACCATGGTGAGCTGTTGATTGCCTTTTGGGGTGGGCTACTCAGTCTAGGGTTAGTAACCCACCTGGCAGTCAGTTATTCCAGGGTCCCGGAGAGGTATTATCTGTAAAATATGAGCTGAGAGAGAGGAAGGAGGCCATGCTAAGTTTGTCAGAGCCTCCGTTTATTAGAGATGGGGTACAGCTTTATATAGGGTAAGGAGTTGGGGGTGGGCACAGGGGCCTGGGCTCTTGCCGCGTGGTTCACGTTGGTCACATGGTCCGAGTTGGTCACGTAGGCAGGAGGTTATCTTCGGTCAGGTCACTGTAGGCCAAGAAGTCACGAGTTGACACACCTAGCTCCCTAGATAGTTTGGAATGTGGGGTGGGTTCCGCTAGCAGATAACTCTCCACCAACAGCCAATTTGGGTGTGGGGTAGGCTCTGTCAATAGAACGATTCCTAACACAATTAAGGGTGTGGGGTTCTCTGCAGACTCCCCAGGGTGATGGTTCCTGTAATGATTTTAGGAGGAAATTGGCTCCTGACAGTGAGCCCAACACATAGAAGCACTACATCTAAGCACATGGAACATATTAGAAATGGGTGTGTATGGGAAGATTACAAGAACCAGAAAGCTACAGGTTCTGCTGTGTTCTTACTCTCTCTCTCTCTCTCTCTCTCTCTCTCTCTCTCTGTATATATATAGATAGATATACATATACATATACATATACATATACATATACATATAGATGTGGGAGTCTTCTGTTTTGTGTTGATTTCATTGGTTAAATAAAGAAACTGCCTAGGCCCATTTGATAGGCCAACCCTTAGGTAGGCGGAGAAGACAGAACAGAATGCTGGGAGAAAGAAGCTGAGTCAGGGAGTCGCCATGGCTCTCCCACTCCAGACAGACGCAGGTTAAGATCTTTCCTGGTAAACGCACCTCGTGGTGCTACATAGATTATTAGAAATGGGTTAAGAGGCTGAAACTAATTGGCCAGGCAGTGTTTAAAAGAATACAGTTTCCGTGTAATTATTTCTGGTAAAGCTAGCCGTGCAGGCAACCAGGTGCCAGGAAAGTGTCCCACCGCACCTAACACAACAAGATATAGATATATAGACATATATAGATATAGAGATGTAGACATAGACATAGACATAGACATAGACATAGATATAGATATAGAGAGATATAGATATAGTTATCTGCCTCCATGACTATAAACTTCTGACCCTTCTACCTCTCCCTATATTGTCTAGGGTTGCCCATATGTACCATCATGCCTAGTTTTAGGCAATGTTGGAAATCTAACTTAGAGTTTTGTGTATGTAATACCCTACATCTCTAGCATTAAAATTTCCAATACTTTTTGAAGCTGGGTTTTAAAAGTTCTTTCTGCATACATTTCTAACAATAAAACAAAACCAAAAGAAATGCAGAATTAACACTGCTTACTTAAGGAACAGACCCCTTTCTTATGTTTTGCTTATAGTACCTCTTAAAACTGAGAACAGTTATGTGTCTTTTCCTAGTAACCTTTCCCTTCCATTCCTCATATATGGGAACATTTTTTCTAGTTGCTTGACTTACTGATGTGGGACAAGGGGATGTATTCTGTCAATTATATTTTAAATAAACACTGATTGGCCAGTAGCCAGGCAGGAAGTATAGGCAGGACAACCAGACAGGAAGTAGAGGCAGACCCATTGACCATGATAACAGGAAATTCTGGGAAAAGGAAGCCCATTCCTCTCCAGTCCTGTCCTAGCCACAGAAAAAGCAAGATGTCTTGCTACATCGCTGAATAAGGTACCGAGCCACATGGCTAACATAGACAAGAATAATGGGCTAATATAAGTTATAAGAGTTAATAAAAAGCCTGAGCTAATGGGCCAATCAGTTTATAACTAATGTAGACCTCTGTGTGATTTCTTTGGTAATTAACAACTGTGGGGACCAGTGGGACAAAAAAACCTCAGTCAACAACTTACCTCTCTTCTTCCAAGTATTTGAATTTCAAATAAAACAAAAGGTTTAAGGTTTTACAAGTAAAGCCAGAGACTGATACAGGGCTTTGCTGTTCTTGTGTGTTTGTTGTCTTTTTAAGCTGTCTCAGGATCTTGAGCACTAACCAGTTTTCTGCCCTTGATAGAATGTTGGAAAGGGAGACTCATGATGAGAAAAAGGACACAGATGATATCTCAAAAGTTTTATTACATTTACTCACCAGATTTTATATATATATTAATATATAATATAAATTATTTAAATCAGGAAACAAATGTTAAGTCATTAGTTCTGCATATAGTCTTTTCATGTTACAGTTTATCAGACCATGCTGTCTTTATTTCTCTATCTAATATATATTATATATTACATTTAATATATATTTATAATATATATGTTAGATTTATAGTCTTAAAGAATTATCCATAAAATTTGACACTTAATTTTAATGAAAATTTAAATTACTACAAAGCTAAAGAGATGATTTAAATCCTGAACATAAAGTTTGAACTAGAAAAACTTACTAAGATGGTCTTTTCAAAAGATTCTTCAGTTAGAGTTCTAGCTATTAGGCCACGCTACTTAAATGAAACAGTATTAAAATGGAACCAGAACTGTGAGATGTCACAAAGATCAAGATCCATCCTGTAAAAACCTGATTTCCTTGAAGGTAGGTACCTTAAACATGATGAGGTTACGATGATATTCACAATCCACCCTATGTAGTTGGCCCTGATATGATTGGAAAAGAATAATAGTTATAGAGGGATTTAAGTAAGTGTTCCATCTTTTACAGTAAATAGTATACGATATATGTATTAATATTTAAAAATATGTCTATCCAACTTGGTAACTATGGAAAGTATATTCACATCATTAAATTTGTAAGTATTTATCTTTATAAAAGAAGTTCTATTTGCTTAATAATAAATAGGTGATGAACCCCTAATCTTTTTTCCAGATGATCTTACTTCCACAATGATATCCATAGTGGCTGACAGTAAGGTGTGACCTGCCCTTATTTCATTGTTCTCCTCTATGAATACACCAACTGGATATTTGAAACAATTGAGTATGAGGTTTTAAAGCATGTTTCTAAACTCAGAGTAAGTGGGAAAAATAGTCAATGAGTTTCATGTGGTCTACAAGACAGTATTTTGTGCTGGATATGTATACAATTCAAGTTCATTCAGCACTGCTATTGTGTGCTTTTATTCGTGTATCTCAAAATAGATATTTTCTTTTTCAGCACCATCTTTTATTTTATTTGTCATCCTGGAGAAAGGAAGAGATCTGTTCAGGTAATAAAAGGAATGAATTTTTTTTTAACTCAAGTAATTTATCAAAACATTGTTAAAGAAGAGATGAGCAGACTGTGGTCTCTGGCCTTGCTCACCTCCATCATTTTATAAATGAGGAAATTGAGTCCCTGAGAGGGTATCTATGGATCCAATTGAATTTATAACTCTGTGTTTATAACTCCTTCAAATATTATTTCAGACAGTTCACAGAAAGGGCAAATATGGCAATATAGATGAAATACAACAAAAAAGGAGAAACTTGGATTAAAAAGGTAACCAAAGCAGTATGAGGATAATATTATCTCTAATATCACGTTGCATCAGCATAAAGAGAGAGAGGTGTACTGTTACAACAGTTTGTGACAATCTCTAACATCACATGGCATTAGCATAAACAGAAATAAGTGCACTGTTACAACAGGGTGTGATAAAAACAATTACACTTTGACAAGGTCAAGTTAGCAGATAGAAAGATTGTTTTATTCTCCAGGAAGAAACAGGATACTCTCTTCACAAGAAAAGTTCATGTGACTCAAAAAACTTCGACAAAGTAACCACAAAGATTAAATAATAAAAGAAGTTTTGCATGCTTTATCATAACACCTAAGCATAATCCTACTACTAGTATTACTAGTCTTTTCAACATGAAGAACAACTGTGTCAAATATCATCTTTTAATTGTGAACGAGAGAACCTTAATATGGCCAAGATTTTCCCTAGCTATTGAAGAAAAAATTTAATGGGAACCACAAGAAAGGGAATTTTACTTTTAAAGTACATCATTTAATATGATGAATTTAGAATTAAGGTTAGCAATCTTTGTGCAGACTGCTAGAATGAGATCTGTAAAGCAAAGAAACAAACAAAGAAAATGTCATTTAAGGATAACGAGATGGCACAGTGGGTAAAGTGTTTGCCTCGTGGCATTGGGAAACTGAGATTGATACTGAAACCTATAGAAAGTGAAAAGGGAGAACCAACTCCACAGCCATCCCCTGGCATCCAAACTGCACGGTGGCATGAGCAAACTGCCTGCACACCTGATACACGGGCATGCCCCCATAAAGGACTCATAAATAAAATAGATAAAAAGCGAAAATTTTCAACAGTTTCTAAAGGTTCTGTAATGTTCTAACAGCATACAGGCACACCTCTGTGAAGAAAATCCCCTAAGCTTCAGTGACTGTGTATAAATAAGAAATATAAGACTATGCTCATCACCAGAGTATCCTTCCAAGACAACAACACTCTACTGTCCTTGACAACATCTCTGAAAACATGGCTCAGAGATTTTTAACAATAGGAAAAGCCAATAGTCCAAATAGCAAAGAGGTGCCCACTTCTACAAAAGGAAATGGCTGTAGTACAGAGTATAAGAAAGCCCACAATTGAAGTCACTCTTGAAATATTTCTAGCAATACAGAATTAAAAGGAGGATTAAAGATGCCTGTGAATGAGCAGAAGTGTAAGTCAGATATTTACCAGAGAAGAGAGAGCTAGAAAAGACCTTGAGAGTCAGAACAAAACTCAAAGGTCTTTCCTATACAAAGGCCCATATTTTAATCAGAGTTCAGACTAGCTCCTGGTTCAAGTGCTTGATTGAGCCAAAACTGAAACTAGAAACTGGGATGTCAGCAGTGGTGATGTCTAAAGAACCAGAGGTGTGATCAGAGATCCAGGACAGAGACAGCCTAAGGAAGGCCCGCTGCTATCATAGCCACAACAAAGGCACATTCCTTGGCCACAAACCCATCCACAGAAAACCCATTCACACCATGAGAAAAACAGGTATAACTAAATTATTTGCCAAATCAATTAGTAATACATTTCAGATATGGGAGAAAATTAGTCCACACAGAAGCTATAATGGAAGAACTGATATTCCCGGGGTTTTAGAAAAGAAAACAAGTGAAAAAAAACAAAGAATGAACAAAGAGACCTGCAAGGAAATGGGAGGGTAACAGACACTCAAGAGCTGGGAATAGTGAGAAAGCCCACACGGTAGACAAACATTTATAACTTTAGAAAATCCTTAGTAAGGATGTCCAAAGAATAAAAAAAAAAGCCTATTTAATTAAGAAAAGAAAATATGACAGTGATATCTAACTAGACAGACAGTTATCAAAAGACCAAAAGTTAATATCCTCCATGTAGGTATGTAAAATCTTTACAGTTATCTTTTCATTATGTAAAAATCATTGACACAGTTACCAGTCATAAATATGTAAATTAACGTGTAATTTCAGAGGGTCTAAGTCATTAATTGCTAAATAATAGTTCAGCCAAACAATAAGAAAAGTGTCTTAGGAAAAACACAGAAAATCAAAGAAATCATTCAGTGTTTCTAATAAGGATTCCTCAATAGGATAATGAGAGGACTTGTAGCTTTCCTTTTACACTATTGAAAAGTATGGATAATTGTTCTGAACAAGAATATGCTCCTTTGTAGACTTGGAAGAGACAAAGGAAAAGACTGTGGTAGAAAGAGAAAAGTATTTGTAGAGAGCAGCAAAGAAGTCAGCAATAACGGGACAAAGTATTACATGCAATGGGGCCTGTGCAGGCACCACAGGATAGCCATGTACACATGGAACACAAGCCCTTTCTTATCAGACATGTACATGGCTATCCTGTGGTGAATAATTGCTGTGGGTTTTTGATCCTACTGCACGTACTGGCTTTGTGGGAGCCTAGGCAGTTTGAATGCTCACCTTACGAGACCTGGATAGAGGTGGGCAGTCCTTGGGCTTCCCACAGGTCAGGGAACCCTGATTGCTCTTCGAGCAGATGAGGGAGGGGGACTTGATCGGGGGAGGGGGATGGAAATGGGAAGCGGTTGTGGGGACGAGGCAGAAATCCTTAATAAATAAATAAATTTAAATAAAAAAAAAAGAAAGGGCTTGTGCCACTTACGACTTCCACATAAAGCTCACTGTATTTTGGTAGAACAGTAATAAGAAAGATAGCTGGAAGGGGAATGTGGCAAATAGCAATCTGACCTTTGTCAGAATTAATGTTTTCAAGATTAATGTGCTCACAGGGAACCAATTAAAACTAAGTTTATATTTATAGGCTAATAGATGGCCCTAAGACACTGTATTTTGACAAACTATCAAGTAATGTCAATACTGGTGCTGTGGACCATGTATTGAGGGTCAGAGTCAAGATCCTCAGTGATAGAAATACAATCCAGAGAAGGAGAGGTGGCTCAGCAATTAAGAGCCCTGTCTACTCTTGCAGGGGACCCCAATTCAATTCCTAGAACTCACATGGCAACTCACAGCCATCTGTAACTCCAGTTTCAGGACATATTCTAGCCTCTAGTGGGCACCAGGCACTTAGCTGGTATATAGATATACATGTAGGCAAAACGCTCATGCAAATATAAATAAAATAAAGCAAATAGATCCAATTCATTTATATAAATATTTTTAATTCAGCAGCTATATTTTCAAAGAATAAATTACTGACATACATATTAATCTAACATCTGACTTATTTAAAATTAATATTTGATTCAACATTTTGACATGTAGTAATAGACCACTTGTTTGTTTCTCAGCCACCCGGCATTGCAGACCCAAAACATAGAAACTGTAGTAACTAAATTACTGCTTGGCCCACTAGCTCTAGTTTCTTATTGGCTAACTCTTACATATTAATTTAGTCCATCTCCATTAATCTATGTATTGCAACATGGCTGTGGCCTATCGGGGAAAGTTCTGATGTCTCCAGGGGGCTTATATGGCTTCTCTCTGACTCTGTCTTCTTCCTCCCAGCATTCAGTTTAATTTTACCCACATACCTAAGTTCAACCCTATCAACAGGCCAATGCAGTTTCTTTATTCACCAATGATAGTCACAGCATACAGAGGAGAATCCCACATCACCTCCCCTTTTTGTTCAAAAAAAGAAGGTTTTAACTTCAACGCAGAAAATTTACATATAACAAAATAGGTATCAAGCAGGAATTACAGTTATACTATTTATATCTACTTTATCTTTTATCATATCTAAGAAAAAATATAATTATAGCTATAGATTCTTCAACTCCATCAAACAATCCAGAAGGATATAATATTACCTAAGTAAACAGGAAGTGCATTGTAAGCAACTTCCAAAATTCTAGAATTGACAGAGACTTCTCTCTGCCTAGACTATCACCCAAAGTTCTTCTGTATTGTTAGAGCTTCCATCATCAGCCTACAGGCACATAGTATTCATCAGACTTTTCCGTGAAGCAGGAAATTTCAGAGACAGTTTTACCTATATTGGTAGTTTGTAAGTCACTTTCTTATGTGTCCTGTAGAATGTCTAGCAGACTTTTCATTAAGCAGGAACCCCAAAGGATCATCTCACCTTTAAGTAAATTCAGCAGTCATTTCTCTGCAGGTCCTGCATGTCCAAGTCATCAAGCAGTCCAGACAAGAGCAGTTTCTTGTCCAATTGGCTAACCAACTCCATAAGGAGCCTCTTCAATGTCCATCTTCCTCTTGAAGTAATTGGTGCTGCCAAAAGCAGATATGTCTTATTGTCATAAAAGGTACTAAGTTCTCAAAACATTTTAAATGTCATATTCTGAAGGTTTCTGAAAGATTTGAAGAATACCTATGTATCTGAAATATATCTCTGTACATCTAGAAAACCTAACTAACATGACTACAAGCTTGACTATTATGGATGACTATCTATTGACCTATATTTCTTAATTATACATTACATTTTTAAATGAGATGCACAAACACAATACCTTAATCAAGAACAGAAATATGCATATAAAAATTGACCTTAAATTTGTAACAGTAAACCAAGATCCATACCAATGCAAATCTCTATAGTATATCCCCCTTTAAATGTAAACAAACATTTATAAAAAATATTTGGGATATGGGCGTAGTTTTCTCCAAACTGCTTCCTTCTGTTTATTGGGCAAAGTAATTTTTTGAGTGGTGTTCAAGGTAACCTTTCAGGGAGTCTTGGTCCATCAAACCATATTAGTCTGGGAGGTTTCCACAGGTTCCCATCTTCTGTGGAAACAAAAGAAGAACCTCTGTACCAAAGTAACATATGCTTAGACCCATATTCTGAAGTCAAGGCACCTTTAAGATATATATGTTGGTTAAACTAGCAATCCCCAGAATCAAACGTCTCTTTGCAGTCAAAAAAATTCAAAGAAAATACAAAAATATACATAATCCAGACTCTCTGTGAATTTTTTATCTTTATGTGGCTTATTTTAGTTACTCCTTTTAATCTGTGACTGTCTGTACTGTCTCTTTAAATACTTCTTATAAAAAACAATGTTTTTCTTTTCCAACTGTCTATATTTTTTTCTCTCTTTCAAGCCTATGTACATAATAAAGTTTCTGTGTGGTTATTTTGGTTCTTGGTGGCCAGAACAAACAACTGGCCTCCATACTACATCAACACTTAATCAATTTTTTGAAACATTGATTTCCAGATGTCGTGCTTGTTTTTGGTCATGTTAAGTGTTATATATCCAGTGTGGTTTTTCTACACATGACAGATTTTAATTTCAATTCTACATTTTCATAGGAAATATTTGGTCTTCAGAGTTCATAAAACTTACAGTTTTGTTTAGCTGAGTTGATTCCTGCTAACTATAATTGTTTTCTACAGTGGTCAAATTTCATATTTTAAAAGTTTACGAAGTACCACTAAGGTAACACAGGATACCAGTGCTGCCTATGCTCGATGATGGGAGTTAAATCCTTAGATTCCAGTGGGGCTGATCTATTGGGAGCTCACCAAGGCCAGCCGGACTGGGACTGAAAAAGCATGGGATAAAACCGGACTCTCTGAACAAGGAGGACAATGAGGGCTGATGAGAAGCCAAGGACAATGGCACGGGGTTTCGATCCTACTGCATGAACTGGCTTTGTGGGAGCCTAGCCTGTTTGGATGTTCACCTTCCTAGATATGGACGGAGGGGGGAGGACCTTGGACTTCTCACAGGGCAGGGAATCCGGACTGCTCTTCAGACTCGAGAGGGAGGAAGAATGGAGTGGGGGGAGGGGGAGAGGAGTGGGAGGAGGGCGAGAAGAATGGGAGGTAGGGAGGAGGCAGAAATTTTTTCAACAAAAAAATAAAAAAATAAATAAATTCTTAGATTCCACAAGGAGGCAGAAAAAATGACTCCATAGAGGTTTCCTCTAATCTCTCTGCATATACTGTGGTATACATGTGTCTGTGGTCACATACATGCAAGAACATGCATACACACTCAAGCACACACACATGGTCATTTTGGCCATTCACACACACAGAGGATAGATAGATAGATAGATAGATAGATAGATAGATAGATAGATAGATAATAAACAATTTTTAAAAATCATTGAATTGCCGGGCGATGGTGGCGCACGCCTTTAATCCCAGCACTCGGGAGGCAGAGGCAGGCGGATCTCTGTGAGTTCGAGACCAGCCTGGTCTACAGAGCGAGTTCCAGGACAGGCTCCAAAGCCACAGAGAAACCCTGTCTCAAAAAAAAAAATCATTGAATTAAAGTTAACAAAATTAAATATTAAAATCATTGCTGTAGTAGTTAGGAAACAAAAATACTTGCTGGCTGCTGTATTGAAAGGCACGAATCAGGAAGACAGGGCTTAGGACAAAGGAGAACGGCAGTACTATGCTGAGTGAGTATCAGAATAAAGTAAATCCTTAAAATTCTAAATGAATGAAGAACACCCAAAGAGACTTTGCATTTCTTCTATAGAGAGGTCTCCACTGACCATCTCTCTCCCCTGTCTCCCTTATAGCATGTTGTTAAACATTGCCAACACATCATTGAGGTTTAAACATTTAAGATATCAGGTCAACTTATTCCCATTTTCCAAAATTTTGGTAACTCTCTACCCAAATAAAATGTTATACTAGCCTAAACAGTCTTAGCACTAATCTACCATTTCAAAGTCATCTGTGTTCTCTTATTACATGGCTATTCTGTTTGTTTTTCTTCCGCAGGATCTTTTTCCACCTTGCAATTTCTTTTACGGCAGGCATTTTTCTGTATACATGTGAACATCATCCTACTGTCTGCTCAAAGTTTCAGTATCCACAGAGACACTTATGAATCAGTTCTTCATTATTCATACATGAGCATTTGCCTTTTACTTTCTCGGGTTATTTATTTTATAAGAATTAAACATTCAATTTAAACTAAAATAATTTAGTGTCTAAAAAGTTTTATTTTCAGTTAGTTTCAATGAACTGTTTTAAGGATTATTTCAAGAGACTGATCATCTTTTACCTTGGAGGCAAATTGCGTTTGGTTTCTGTTTGGTCAGGGACAGTGATAAAGCAAGCCAGAATAAGCTACCTTGAAAAAAGAACTAAATTAAATCCACCCACTTTCTTAAAACAAGCAAAATATAAGCAGTTGTTTCCTGAAATGGACAACAATTTAGTCACTAGGAAATTTAAATGTAATCTTGAGGAATGTAGACAAAACCTTGTGAAGACAAGGAGCAGAGTTGCTATAAACATGTCTAAGGATATCTGGTCATCTCAATCACTAGCTGAATCTCCAGCTAACATCCAGGGATGGAAAACACTAAGTTGACTTTGTTGTTATGCACAGGAACAGTACTATACATTAATATGAGCATTCACTCCAAGAAGGACTTTGATTCCAAGGATTCTAAATTGACAGCACCCACAGTGATCACATAGCTGACCTTTATGAGCTCAGTTTTGTTAAACACACTATGGCAGTGTCTGCTTATGATGGTGAGGCAGAGCCTGGAGGAATCATTGCTTGTTGATGTAGATTCTGGAGGAACTTGTGATAGTGATGCAGAGCTTGGGAATAGCCTTCACCACCTGCTCCATGAGAGTTTTGGTTCTCATTCATGCAATGTCCTCACCATGTCCATCCCACACAGGATGCAGAGCTTACTGAACATCTGTGAAACACTTTCTGCTCCCAGTGTGGTGCTTGCCTACAAACTCACTCATCAGTCTGATTTTCCATGAGTTATTCAAATCTCTACCAAAAGGAGATTAAACATTATTCTACTGTTATGTAAATTATTATTGCACGTTATGTTTTTCATTTTCATAACTAGTATCTTAGTGTATTAAAAGAAAATTCTTTGTACTCTTCCTGTCTGTGAATTAGTCTAGAATACTTAATGTGACAACACTCTGGTGACTCATCAAAAAACAACCCACAAGTAGTCCAGAGCTAGAACATTTAAAAACAAAAAACTCATTTTTAGTGATAATAAGAACAAATAAAATACAAAATAAGTCTGAGTAAGAAATAACGTACTTTAAATTGAATTACTACAGTAATTTTTTTCAATGTCTATATATGTACATTCACTGGGGAGCTTTCTGGTTATTATTAAAACCTCTGTCAGCTAGCACAGAGATCAAAATACAAACTGTAACACAAAGGAACATTATGTGAATTTGTGTCACTCCCTGGAGAAATTTCGGTACATAAAGTAGAAATGTATGGATTACACGAAGACATAAATACACTCCTGCACTTTCTTCTGTGACAGTTCTACTCTTTTGCACTGTAGTCTTAAAACCTACACCACCTTAGGCTATGAGTTCATCAGAGCTCTGGAGCTCAAAAGGGTCACGTCTGGATAATGTTTGGGAAGGTGACCTCCAAGGAAAATCCAGGTGCAAGAAGACACAATGTGAGCAATTCAAGAGCTGTCATGTCTCCCTTTAAGTCACTAATAAGCAATTTCCTCCCAAGGCCATTATCAGATATCATGCTACCGGATGTTTCTTGTAGAGATTTAACATGTGGACATTTAAGATCTCAATTTTTTCCCTTTTCTTTATTGTCATGGTGGTCCTGCTGTTTTACAAAAAAAAAAAAAAATTCAAAACCTTTTGTCACTAAATATTCATTTTATAAAATGTATTTTCTTTACCATTGTGACTACACCATACCTGAACCTTGAGGAAACTCCTACCTCTTGTCAACTGTCTACACCACCCACCCTGTCTATACCCCCCACCTTGTATACACCACCGACTTTCAAAATTCTGCTCAAATACAAATTGAAACATTAACCATGGAGCAATATTTCTAATCCCTTCAGCCTGGAACAAGCACTATTCTCGGTCCTCTATATGACTCTGATTATTCTGTGCACTAGCTGTAAGTGGAGCATGATACATAAGTGGAGTAAATAATCCACATATAAGTGTATTATTTCTGTATCTCTGATGGGAAAGGTCCATTATCCCTTGGAAATCGCTTGATCGGGGGTCAAGACAGTTTTTCTATAATAAAACAGTAAATATTTTAGGATTTGTATATATCATCCATTTTCTTTCATATATTTTATTTTTCTTCTCCTCCGTATCCACTTTCTTTATTATGATAATTAATATATCAGGAATTTTTACCTTTGATGACCTATACATAGGATTTTCATACCAAATTTGTCCTATGAACCATATGTTATTCATTTGAATAGGATGAATAAATGTTTATTTTCCTCAGGAATAAGCTGTAAGCAACAGCTAGAGTGTTCTCTTGGGTTTAGCGTAAAATCATAAAAGAAACCTAGAGGAAGCTAGGTTACATTTACGAGTACTTGTGTTAAAGGTAAAATTCTAGCAGAAGATGGGGCATATGAACCAAATAAGTGAGTAAATCAATAGTATAAACTTACAAGTACCATGAAATTAATTAAAAGTCAAGCCATAGAAAGAGTATCGGAGTGGGGATATATTTCACTTCTATAGGGTAGTTTGAAAAAGTTCATTATGACAGGTAAGGATATACTGCTAATGATGGTATGCTGTGACTGGTGTTTTATATCTGTTGTTTCAAGTTTTGGCAAACATATTCAGTTCTAAAATGAGAATTCTATAAGATATAAAACATATTATCTTACACAATTTTTTTTTGTATTTTTCAGTAAATACCCTGATCCCATCATTAATTCTTTACCAACACTCTTTTATATTCTGTCCTTATTAATTCTGACTTTGCTGGGATGATTATCTATTGTCAGATGGTATTCATTATTTTGCCCTCTTCTATTAATATTTTTCTATTTCATTTGTGCTATTGGATATTTTATATTTTTAATTTATTTATTTATTAAAGATTGCTGTCTCTTCCCCGTCATCGCCTCCCATTTCCCTTGCCCTCCCCCAATTAAGTCCCCCCCTCCTCAGCCCGAAGAGCAATCAGGGTTCCCTGCCCTCTGGGAAGTCCAAGGAACCCCCACCTCCATCCAGGTCTAGTAAGTTGAGCATCCAGGCTCCCACAAAGCTAGTACGTGGAGTAGGATCAGAAACCCATTGCCATTGTTCTTGAGTTCTCAGTAGTCCTCATTGTCCACTGTGTTCAGAGAATCTGGTTTTATCCCAGGCTTTTCCAGACCCAGGCCAGCTGGACTTGGTGAGTTCCGAATAGAACATCCCCATTGTCTCATTGTGTGGGTGCACCCCTTGCAGTCCTGAGGTCCTTGCTCGTGCTCTCTCTCCTTCTGCTCCTGATTTGGACCTTGAGATTTATGTCCGGTGCTCCAATGTGGGTCTCTGTCTCTGTCTCCTTTCATAGCCTGATGAAGGTTAATATTCAGGAGGATACCTATACGTTTTTCTTTGGGTTCTCCTTATTTAGCTTCTCTAGGATCACTAATTATAGGCTCAATGTCCTTTGTTTATGGCTAGAAACCAAATATGAGTGACTACATCCCATGCTCCTTTTTTTGGATCTGGCTTACCTAACTCAGGATAGTGTTTTCTATTTCCATCCATTTGCATGCAAAATTCAAGAAGTCCTTGTTTTTTACTGCTGAGTAGTACTCTAAAATGTATATATTCCATATTTTCTTCATCCATTCTTCCATTGAAGGGCATCTAGGTTGTTTCCAGGTTCTGGCTATCACAAACAATGCTGCTGTGAACATCGTAGAGCATATACTTTTGTTTTATGATAAGGCCTCTCTTGGGTATTTTCCCAAGAGTGGTATTGCTGGGTCCAGGGATAAGTTGATCCCGAATTTCCTGAGAAACTGCCACACTGCTTTCCAAAGTGGTTGCACAAGTTTGCATTCCCACCAGCAATGGGTGAGTGTACCCCTTTCTCCACAACCTCTCCAGCAAAGGCTATCATTGGTGTTTTTGATTTTAGCCATTCTGACAGGTGTAAGATGGTATCTTAAAGTTGTCTTGACTTGCGTTTCCCTGATCGCTAAGGAAGTAGAGCATGACCTTAAGTGTCTTTTGGGCATTTGAACTTCTTCTGTTGAGAATTCTCTGTTCAGATCAGTGCCCAATTTTATAATTGGGTTGATTAGCCTTTTAAAATCTAGTTTATTGAGATCTTTATATATTTTGGAGATCAGACCTTTGTCAGTTGAGGGGTTGGTGAAGATCTTCTCCCAGTCAGTGGGTTGCCTTTGTGTCTTAGTGACAGTGTCCTTTGCTTTACGGAAGCTTCTCAGTCTCAGGAGGTCCCATTTATTCAATGAGGTTCTTAATGTCTGTGCTGCTGGGGTTATTGTGTTGTAGAGTACTTCCCACTTTCTCTTCTATCAGGTTCAGTGTGTTTGGACTGATATTGAGGTCTTTAATCCATTTGGACTTGAGTTTTCTGCATGGTGATAGATACGGATCTATTTTCATTCTTCTACAAGTTGACATCCAGTTTTGCCAGCACAATTTGTTGAAGATGCTCTCTTTTTACCATTGTATACTTTTAGCTCCTTTATCGAAAATCAGGTGTTCATAGGTTTGTGGGTTAAAGTCAGGGTCTTCTATTTGATTCCATTGGTCGACTTCTCTGTTTTTATGCCAATACCAAGCTGTTTTCAATACTGTTGCTCTGTAATAGAGTTTGAAGTCAGGGATGGTAATGCCTCCACACAATCCTTTGTTGTATAAGATTGTTTTGGCTATCCTGGTTTTTTTGTTTTTCCATATAAAGTTGATTATTGTCTTCTTCAGATCTGTGATGAATTTTGATGGGATTTTGATGGGGATTGCATTGAATCTATAGATTGCTTTTGGTAGAATTGCCATTTTTACTATGTTGATCCTCCCAATCCAGGAGCAAGGGAGATCCTTCCATTTCCTGGTGTCCTCTTCAGTTTCTTTCTTCAAAGACTTAAGGTTCTTGTCAAATAGATCTTTCACATCCTTGGTCAGAGTTACCCCAAGATATTTTATGCTATTTGTGGCTATCGTGAAAGGTGATGCTTCTCTAATTTCCCTCTCTGTTTCCTTATCCTTCGTGCATAGGAAGGTCACTGATTTTTTTGGAGTTGATCTTGTATCCTGCCACATTACTAAAGGTGTTTATCAGCTGTTGGAGTTCTTTGGTAGTTTTCGGGATCATATATATATATATATATATATATATATATATATATCTCAAAAAACCAAAAAAAAAAAAGATGGAGTATATAGTAGCACAGGTTGTCCTGTCATTCATTAGGTAGCTGAGGGTGAGCTTGGGGTTCCATACTCCTGCTCACAGCTCTCCAATACCAGAGTACAAGCTTGAGAAAGAACATTTGTAAAATATGGAGATTATCTTGGTTTCAGCTGAGTAATATTCTATTAAGTGAATACGCTAAAGTTTGTTTGTCTATTCACTATCTAATGAGTATTTGAATGTTTTTTCACTACTAATCATAAATCTGGAATCATGGAATTTCCATGCAGGTCTCTTGGTCAATATATATTTACATTTCTCTAAGAAAGAGCTAGGAGTAGTATGGAAGGGTCATAAACTGATATTAATATCATTTCATTTACTGTTTCCCTTCCTTTCCTTCCCAAATATTCCCATAAAACCCTCTATGCTCTATTTATATTGATATCCCCCTTTTTTAATTAAAAATATTACATTCATATGGACCTTCTATACTTACCCATTATTAAGCACAACCTGTTCATTCTGTATAATGTTACTTGTATATTTATTTTCAGGGCTGATAATTTGGTTTTGGACAACCATTTGGTATGCTTTCTCTGGAGAAGGTTATTTTTCCTGCTTTCAGCATTCTTAATATATAAGATTTTTAATTGCTGCCAATTGTAAGCAGTATTGAGCATTGTAGACTTCCTAATACTTACACAGTAAGGTCACTCATCAGTTTTACTGACATTTATTAAGTATATTCTTAAATGCTTTTTGTCATTTGCTTTCTTCTCTGGTTAAAAAATGGTTGTTTAAATATTTTTTCTTCTCTTTTTTTTGTTTGTTTTCCTAGACATGGTTTCACTGTGTAGCCCAGGTTATCCTGGAACTCGCTCTGTAGACCAGACTGGTCTTGAACTCACAGAGATCTACCTGCCTCTGCCCCCTAAATGCTGAGACATTGATGTGGGTAGGTCTCCTTTCTATGTGTTGCTTTCATTGGTTAATTAATAAAGAAACTGCTTGGCCTGATAGGTCAGAACACAGGTTGGTGGAGTAGACAGAACAGAATGCTGGGAAGAAGGGAAGTGAGTCAGCCACCATGCTTCTCCTGCCCTAGACGGACGCAGGTTAGAATTTTCTCCGTAAGCCACCACTTTGTGGTGCCACACAGATTATTAGAAATGAGTTAATCAAGATGTGAGAGTTAGCCAATAAGAGGCTAGAAATAATGGGCCAGGCAGTGTTTAAAAGAATACAATTTGTGTGTGGTCATTTTGAGCCTGGAGTCAGAACGCAGCCTGCCACTCCTTCTACAAGACATCACTGCCTGGATGAGACGTCTTTTCTTTTTAAGATGTAATAACAAATCTGGTATCAGATGTATGTCTTGCAAGCATTTTTTTCTGAGCTGTGACTTGGTTTGCTTCTTCACCTTCCATTGTGCTAAGAATCAGTGTTGTTTTTGTCCTTATCTTCTCACATAATTTATAGCTTTGGGACATTGCTATTTAAGAAATATTTACCTAATGCAGAGTCAATTTTTATTTGTTCTTTTTTTTTTGACTTCTCAAGCTTTATAGTTCAACTCTTCCTTTTGAACCCATGATGCATATCAACTTAACTTTCATTTTTTAATACCAACATTTCCATAGCTATTTATTGAAACAGCTAGTTTTCCCCACACTGAATCCATAAGATCTTTGCAATATTGATCATGATTTTATTAGACTGTTTCCAATTTCATTACCTTATTTATCTAACCTCTTGTCTTGACCACTTACTACCATTATTATCTGTTGCTGTTGTGTATAACCAAGACAAGCCTTGAACTCACATTCATCCTACAACCTTTCTAATGATAAGATTGCAGGCAGAAGCAACCAAAAACATCTTCATTATTGCCTTTTTATCCATGTAACTTTAAAGTATTTACAAAATTGGTTTCAAGATAAAAATAATAATAAGATACAGTGTTTTATTTAGAAGCAGTGTGTTTCCATTAGCTTCTTATGAGCCATTATCTATGAATTTAAAACAAGAATATGTTTTAATAAAAACCATAGGTAAATTCATATTTGTTGCATATTTTAAAATTAAAATTAAATACTTATATATTATTTAAACATTATATATTTTAAAATTGTCAAAATAGTTTTTATTAAATGAATTTCAGTATTTGTTACAAATTTCTTTATAATGATTTTAAATGACAATATTGTTGATTTTGTTTCTTTGTATTGGTTCCTTAAATACTGGCTGGAATCCTGATAGCAGATGCCTTGGATTTGAAAAGCAAAATCTAAAGGTGTTTTCTTGCTGCCTTAAGAATTTTCATGTATTAAGTGAGCAAAACATATTTTCACAGTGCTCTCTGGTAAGTACAGTGAACACATCATCTTTGCATTGAACTCAAAAATGCTTGCCAGGAGAAAATGTTAAATTTTGAAGAACAAGTAAAGTATTTTTTTCTAATGAATCACTGAATTGCATTTTATCGAAAGCGTTAGGATTTATGTGGTTATTTTGTCTTGATCTTGAATTCCCTTTCAAAATTTGTATGCAATTCATACTGAGGGCATAAAGAAGTTAAGCCTGTTCTCAATAATACCCCTTAAGTGTAGGAAGCACCTATCAAGTAATTATTTATCTACACTATAGAAATGGAGACAGAAGATTGATAGCCATTCACTCCAATACTAATAAATATTCAAACCTTGTACTGGCTTGTTAATTTTTCATCAGAAGCTCAGAAATATGAAGATAGTTTTCAGCGTGGCTAACTTTCTCTTGAGCAGTAATTTATACTTTGGTAGACTCTAACTGTCTTTGGCAGACAGTGATGATGATCTAGTGCAGGTAAAGTGTGATTTATGGCGAAGGATGCTCACAGTAACTATGGGGGAAGCATAGAGAACAAGCTCTCGGGAATCATTGCAGCACACAAGTCTCGAACATTGCATCTGTTTTTCCTCCTCGTCTATCATTGCCACTTAATAAATTATTTAGGTTGGAAGGTATTAAGATAATATTCAACAAAGTAGTCTATTTGATAATTAAGTTAAATGGCCTGTTAATTATTTTAATCACAATTCATTTTGACAGATTAGCCATAGTTTAGGCCATAGGAATAAAAATAATCAGATTATTTCTTTTTGTATAAGAGTTTTGTTAAATAGACATTAGGGAGAGTGTTTTTGTTATTATGACTTTGTATAATAACATTTCAAAATTATTGAAAATTACCTTTAATGTTAAGAGCAGATGATAACCTAACATTTAATTATATCTCAGCAATGTATAAGCGTTATCAATTTGCCAAACATTTAATTAAAATTGTTTTTATTCAAATCACCAACAAAGTTCTCAATTAGAAGAATTGGTTTGCATGTACAGTTATCGAAAGCAGTAGTCCAATCAGTATAGACAAGCACACACACAATACATATATACATATACATGTCTGTATGTATATATATTTTTATGTATGCATATCTGTATACATACCTACAGTTCAGAAACCATCATTAGATGATGAAGAGACAAGTATTAGAGTAAAGCTCTTTATATGAAACAAAAAAATAAACACTTCATTTTTCAATAACGATTCTTTCTTTTCTTTTCTCTTTTCTTTCTTTTTCCTGTTTGTATTAAAGTC
Source organism: Microtus oregoni (assembly GCF_018167655.1). Taxonomy (NCBI): domain Eukaryota; kingdom Metazoa; phylum Chordata; class Mammalia; order Rodentia; family Cricetidae; genus Microtus; species Microtus oregoni. The sequence goes on from NW_024543089.1 coordinate 25,622,271, forward strand.
AAAATCAATAATTACTGATTCCTTTATTTAAAAATCACATGAGGGAACCACAATTTTACACAATACTTCCCCGGTGTTTTTCTTTACTTGAGCAAAATATTTTTGCTTTCTTTATTACTAATGAATCATGGGAATCAAATCCCAAATCCCATAATAGTTTATCCTATATAACCAAACAAGCTTGGAGAAATTTAAACAAGTACTTTCTTATTTCACAAAATGTTGTTTTTAGGAGAAGCCAAACCTGTCTAGAAATATTGGTTCCCTATGGAAATGGTAAAAGGAATGCGATCTTATTTCTAGAATACATTTTCATTTCACGTGTTGCATGAACACAGAAGTGATACCATAAAGACTCATCATACCTCTGTCCTTAACTATTTTTAAATTGCTTTTTTTTTGTTGCTTTTGTTTGTTTGTTTGTTTTTGTTTTCAAAACAGGGCTTTTCTGTTTAGCTTTGGCTGTCCTGGAACTCAATCTGTACACCAGGCTGGCCGTGATATCACAGAGATCCACCTGCTTCTCACAAAATTTTAAGATCACTTTATCTAGTCTGTATAACGCAATTACATTTCTATTGTGATTTAGTATATTTTAAAATTCATTGCTTTGGTTGAATAGGTAGCTGTTTCTATGGTGTTGTTTCACTTTTTCATTGATCATAATATCCTTATTTTTAATTCCTCCGAACAACCAGGAACTGCATACTAATATTTATTTAAAAATAAAAGGATTTTAAAAATAAAATAAAATAAAATTGAAGTCAGGCTGTGGTGGTGAATGCCTTTAATCCCAGCACTTAGGAGGCAGAGGCAGGCGAGTCTCAGTGAGTTTGAGGCCAGGTTGGTCTACAACCTGAGTTTTAGGTTCACCAGGGATATACACAAAAAAACACTATCAAATAAACAAAAACAAAAACAAGAAAAAGGATGCTGGGTTATAACGTGTTACATAAATAATTTAGAAACTTAACTCCAACAATATAAATATCTCTCATTTTTCTTATACTCTAAGTCAACAGCTGTCTTACTTCACAGGTATTAATTCTTATGTGTGACAACTTTCTTCATGTTTATAACATTCACTTATGGAAGTCTTCTTACCTCAGCCACATAAGCTGTATTTCTTGTGGCATCTGTAAAGCACATTAATATGAAAAAGCATGTAATCAATTAATCAGTTTTAAAAAATTTGTATATCCAATTTCATATTTACCAAAACACAGTGAAATAGTTTTCTTTTTAAAATAGAAGTTAGCAATTTCATGTATTCATATACCTCATGTACCCCTCCCATTACTTTTCATTATATCCTTCCCTACCACCTCTCCCAGGAAAAGTCTTAACTTGGTGCACTGTCAGCTGTAAAGAAAAATAAGTACTTTCTTTGCCCAAGTTGCTTTTTCTCAACATTTTATCTCAACAATAGATAGTAAACTAGAACAGGATTGACTCTCTGAGCCTGAACTGTGTCTGAACTGTGTCTGAACTGGGGTTATTTAAGAGCACAGGCATTAGATCAGTGACCAGACCACTGAAAACAATGGCATATTCTCACTTAGAAACAATTAATTGCCCATAGGCACACAGTGAGAAATGGGGCCTCATGAGCCACTCTCCCACACATGACAGAGTACTGACAGGCCCAAACTTGTGCAAGTCTTGCATAGGTACTCAAAATAAAGACTAGACCACATGTCCAGAAAAAGTTTGAACTAGATGAGCCATGTACTCTGACAGAGTTACAGCAACACCAACCTGGACATTCGCTGCCTTCGTCTGGAGCGCATAGGGAAGGCAGTTAGCTAATCTCAAGAAAAGTTCTCCATGGGGCAGCAGTCTCCAACAGTGGATATCAGGGAAAAGGAAGCTTTCATGATAGCTTCTACACACACTGGTTTCACCTAACGGTCCATCATTTGTATACATAGTCTAGGGGATGGCTTTGTTATTGCTCTTAGCCTGACCAAGGGAAGACATTGCCATTTTCATAGGCCATTGGCATTACGGTAATCAACATGACCATGTTCATATTAATGCTAATAAAACACATTCACTCACAACTTTATCTTCTCCCATGGTAAATGAATCCATAAACGTGAATGTTTAATGGCTGTGTCATATCAAGATGGTATTTTAGAGCACTACTGCCTATGGCCTGGCTAGTACATTTTTTCTGCAACTTAGCTAACTGCCTTCTCTTTGTGCTCTATACAATGGCAGTGAGTGTCCTGATTAGAGCTAGTGTAGCTCCATCAGAAAACAAGGCTCATCTCGTTCCCAGATTTTTTGGACATGTGTCTATCCTTTATTCATTCTCTCATCAGACCAACACATTTAACCTGTGAGTTCCTATATTAGACCTGTACAATTCTGGGCCAAGCAACATTCTGTCATGTATGGGAGAGTGGTTCATGTAGTCCCATTCCTATCTGAGGGTCTTTGGGCAGTTACTGGTATCTGGGAGATAACATGCCATTTTTTTCAATGGTATGGCCAATGCTTATATTGCCTGTGCTCTTAAATAACCCAAGATCATGAAAGCAATCACATTATAACTCAGTGAGTCAGTAGTGTTCTAGTTTACTGTCTTTCACTGAGAGAAATTTTTGACAAGAAGCAACTTGGGCAAAGAAAATGCTTATTCATTTTACAGCTGACAGCCCATCATCAAGGGAAGACACAGTAGAAACTCAAGGAGCAAACTTGGAGGCAGAAACTGAAGCAGAAACCATGGAGAAATATTGCTTTTCTGACTGAGTCACTCCCTCTGGATTATTAGTTACCTTATGAGTCTTGGGAATGGGCACATTTAGGGCTTGACGATTGCCATCACTTATTGTAAGTACTTTGACCAGGTATGAGGTCTGCATCAACTCCACCTCAATGCAAATGATCTTTGCCTGGCCAAGGTTTAAAGCAAAGCTAATTTATGGTTATCAACATAAATATTCAGAAGGCAGCTTAACAGAATTTCAGTTAGAAAACAACAAGAATGTTTCCCCTCTTGGGCCTGTGACTTCCATAGTCATGTGGGTTGACTAGGATTCTGACCAGATTTGAAGTCTACTGTGAGGGGGAAACTCAGTTCTTTAGTGGTTTAAAAGTAATTTTGCTCACAGATTGATAACATTATCCCATTTCACAAAAAAGATAAGTTGGACTCAAGGAACTTGTTCAAATCATCTCACTATCAGTGAAAAATAATAAATCTTTTTAAGTATTAGGACAAAAAAACTCCTTTCCTACAATAAAGGAGGGATATAGTCATATTGCTTAGCTACCTCAAAGAAAAATGCAATTTCTTTGTCCTATATGCCATGGGGCAAACTTGATGATTATACACTAAATAAATTTTACATCTTTTTTTGCTGAATAGTTTAAATTTATCAAAGTGATGAAAAAACTCCAAAAGGCAGAAATCAGCTTGATGTATTCAAAACCTAATTAAAAGATTAATAGAATCTTCATTTACCACAGGTTGGCAAGATTTCATCCTGCTTTTCAATTCTGTTCTCATCCTGCTAATCAATCATGCTGTGCACAGCAACCTGTCAAGATCCGCCTGGTCCACAAACCTGGGACTCTTTGTTCATCTTTGCCCTCCGAGTCCTCACATTTCCAGGAACAAGGGAACTCCAGTTGGCATTTGGAAGAAAGCAAATGTAGCATAATCTAGACCATCTTGCTTTGATTAGTTCTCAAGAGCTTTTTCTTTTTCTTCTATTTTTACCCTGTTAAAGTGTTTGGTGATTACCGTAATGCTTTGTTCAATCAGAAATTTTCAACATTCTGTATGGAAACATATGTTACAATTTGAACCAAAAATCTCAGGAAAACATGTATCTGTTCTTATGTAGATCCTCTAATGACTCACAGCATTCGGTAATAAACAACTGATGTAAATGTCTCTTTAGTTACTCATTTGACATTTCCTTTGTTAATTTCTTTCATGTTAACGATTTATTTTATTTCTTCAAGAAATATTCACTTTTGTGAACCAGGAAAAGAACGATATATGCAAACTCCCCTCGAGCAGCAATAATATATTAGATATACAAAAGCCATAGAAAGATACTTTCCAATCCCAGAGTGTCTATTGACTATTTGTTAAGCAATTTATCTGCACTCTGCATGGACTCATCCAAATATAGCCTTTAAAACCAGATTTTAATCTATGAGACATCCATTCACACAAAAGGATTCTGGAGCATACCTCAGGTTGGCTAAAAAACAATTTAATGTGGTTTTGGTCAGTAACATACAGTGGATTCATTTTAGGAAATATTATTATATTCACAATACCCAAAAGTATAAAAATCAAAAGGATCCCTGTTTGCATTGCTTTTTAAGACTGAGAGGTCTCGATTTGCATTTCCCTGATCGCTAAGGAGGTTGAGCATGACCTTAAGTGTCTTTAGGCCATTTGAACTTCTTCTGTTGAGAATTCTCTGTTCAGATCAGTGCCCCATTTTTTAATTGGGTTAATTATCATATTAAAGTCTAGTTTCTTGAGTTCTTTATATATTGTGGAGATCAGACCTTTGTCTGTTGCGGGGTTGGTGAAGATCTTCTTCCAGTCAGTGGGTTGCCTTTTTGTCTTAGTGAAAGTGTCCTTTGCTTTACAGAAGCTTCTCAGTTTTAGTAGGTCCCATTTATTCAATGTTGCCCTTAATGTCAGTGCTGCTAGGGTTATACCTAGGAAGCGATCGCCTGTGCTCATATGTTGTAGGGTACTTCCTAATTTCTCTTCTATCAGGTTCAGTGTGTTCAGATTGATATTGAGGTCTTTGATCCATTTGGACTTGAGTTTTGTGCATGGTGATACATTGATGGAGGAAGGTCATTGGCTAATAAAGGAACTGCCCTGGCCCATTTTATTGGTTAGAGGATAGGTGGGAGGAGAAAACAGGACAGAACACTGGGAGGAAGAGGAAGTGAGGTCAGAGACTCCACAGCTCTGCTCTCTGGAGCAGACGCCTCAGCAGGGATGCCATGCCCTGCTCCCTGGCAGACACACGCGATGAAGCTCCGACCCAGGATGGACTAGGCTAGAATCTCCCCGGTAAGCGCACCTTGGGGTGCCATACACAGATGATTAGAAATGGGCTAAATTAATATGTGAGAATTAGCCTAGAAGAGAATGGGCCAAGCAGTGATTAAATGAATACAGTTTGTGTGTTGTTATTTCGGGGCATAAGCTAGCCGAGCAGGCGGATGGGGTGTTGGGGACGCGGCTCCGCCGCCCCTACTACTTCATATGGCGCCCACGTGGACAACTGCTTCCACATAAAGCCTGAGACAGCTTGGGAAGTAATTCTAGAACAAAATGAAAGCATTGTGCCTGGTTTCATGGTAGCAGCAATTTCTCGGTTCTACTCTGCTTGCTAGAGGCAAGCCAGCGCTCTCATCTAAGAGAGGCTTCCTGACTCAGCTTCAGCTGCAAAACCCTGTAGCTCATTAAGAGGTCCTGCCACAAAACACTTAAATGGTGTTGACCAAAAGCTGAACGCATGCTTTTCGGTTTTCAGCCGTAGCAGGAAAAAAGCTGCGCCGTTTAAAAATGCCGGCTTTCTGGGTCATCCTTCCAGGGCAAACTCTGACTCTTTGAGGCAGGAGGGCCGGCTACCTAGAGAGGACTTGAGTGTTGTCTGTTGTAGCTCACTTGCTGGCAGGGACCTTGAAATGCCATACAGTTGTTGCAGTAAACATGGCTACAGCCTGTATATCCGCCATGAGGCTGGAAAGCTAAGGAATGGACTGGATCTAGCTGGCAAAGCCACGCCTTTAATCCTACTGATATTGCTTGGTAAATTAAAGATTCATGTGGTCAGAAAAAGATATACAGTAAAGAGAGATTCAAAGACAGAGAAAATTTCTGAATGGTTTACAGTGTGTTAAAAATATATGCAGACTAAAAGTTGAAGTTTTTAAAGTAAAAAACAAAAAAAGGAAGAGAGTTGTTGTGTCTGGTAGCACACGCCTTTAATCCCAGTGCCTAGAAGGCAGAGGCAAACAGATCTCTGTGAGTTCAAGGTGTAGTAGCATACACCTTTAATCCCGAATGCCTGGGAGGCAGAGACAGGCGGATCTCTGAGAGTTCAAAGACAGCCTGGTCTACAGAGTTACTTCAGGTCAAAGATACAGAGAACCTATCTCAAAAAGCAAAGAGTTAAAAGTAAAAATAAACAAAACAGAGATTAAAACAAAGCTGCACAAAGATGGAAAATACACAGATAATTTTGATACTGTATGCTATTATGCTCTCTTTGAATTGTTTGAATGCTGAGGAAAGAGCAAAAGCTACTAAAAGATATTTGTTTATAAATGCTGCTAAACTAATCCAACATAGATATTTTGAATTTGGATCTAAGGATATGATACTTTGGAAAAGAGTTTCTTATTTTGTTTTCACAGAGGATGAGACTCTGTTCATTTCTTCTATTCCAGTTTGGTATGATGGACCACGCCCTCCTGAAGGGTTGGTGTAAACATCTTCAGAAAATTGCTTCGCTCAACTGCCAACTGAGATGAAACTAGCACACAGGTTATACCATGAAAGACCTAATTAACGACGCCCCCATTCAGCAGGAAGCAGTTTGGAGAGAAAAAACTGCGCCCATGTTCCCAAATATGGTTTATAAACGTCCTTTTACATTTAAAGGGGGATATGATATAGATATGAATAATTTGCATTAGTATAGATTTTGCTTTATTGATAGAGATTTAAGGTCAATTTTGTTATATGTATAAGTGTTTCTGATTTTGATTAAGGTATTGTGATTGTGTAGTTCATTTAAATATGTACTGTATAATTAAGAAATATAGGTTGTTAATGGATAATCATCGATAATTGTAAAGCTTGTAGTCATGTTAGTTAAATTTTCTAGATATATAGAGATATATTTTAGATAGACATTCTTCATGTCTTTCAAAGATTACAGTATAGGACATTTAATGTTTTAATAACTGAGGACTTTTCATGACAATGAGACACTCTGCTCCTGGCAGCACCAATCTACTTCAAGAGAAAGATGGGCATCGAAGAGGCTCGTTATGGAGTTTTGATAGTCATTTGGGCAAGAAACTGCTCTTGCCTGGACTACTGCATAAACTGGACACAGAGAACCCGCAGAGAGAGGACTACTGAACTTGCCTAAGGTGAGATGATCTTTCGGGGTTCCTGATTCATTTTGAAAGAGTCTGCAAGACATTCTGCAGGACACAACAGATAGTGACTGAACTGACTTTGAATTTTCCTGCTTTATGGAAATGTCTGCTGGATGCCATGGGCCTGAAGGCTGAAGATGGATGCCCCAATGGTACAGCGGAACTTTGGGTGTCTGTCCTGGCAGCGAGATGTCTCTGTCATTTCTAGAGTTTGAAGTTTCTTAGTTCTTGTTTACTTAGTTAATATTATATCTTTCTGGAGTCTTTGATGGAGTTAAGAATAGTTAGTTATAGTTATAGTTTTCCTTAGTTATGATAAAGATTATTGTAACTTTTACTTGATAACTGTTTTGTTATATGTAATTTTGCTATGTTAAAGCCTTTTTTTTTTGTTTAAACCGAAAAAGGGGAAATGATGGAGGAAGGTCATTGGCTAATAAAGGAACTGCCCTGGCCCATTTTATTGGTTAGAGGATAGGTGGGAGGAGAAAACAGGACAGAACACTGGGAGGAAGAGGAAGTGAGGTCAGAGACTCCACAGCTCTGCTCTCTGGAGCAGACGCCTCAGCAGGGATGCCATGCCCTGCTCCCTGGCAGACACACGCGATGAAGCTCCGACCCAGGATGGACTAGGCTAGAATCTCCCCGGTAAGCGCACCTTGGGGTGCCATACACAGATGATTAGAAATGGGCTAAATTAATATGTGAGAATTAGCCTAGAAGAGAATGGGCCAAGCAGTGATTAAATGAATACAGTTTGTGTGTTGTTATTTCGGGGCATAAGCTAGCCGAGCAGGCAGATGGGGTGTTGGGGACGCGGCTCCGCCGCCCCTACTACTTCAATACATATGGGTCTATTTTCATTCTTCTACAAGGTTGACATCCAGTTGTGCCAGCACCATTTGTTGAAGATGCTTTCTTTCTTCCGTTGTATACTTTTAGCTCCTTTATCAACTTTGAGATATCATCTTACACATGTCAGAAAGGCTAAAATCAAAAACACCAATGATAGCCTTTGCTGGAGAGGTTGTGGAGGAAGGTGTACCCTCATCCATTGCTGGTGGGAATGCAAACTTGTGCAACCACTTTGGAAAGCAGTGTGGTGGTTTCTCAGGAAATTCGGGATCAACCTACCCCTGGACCCAGCTATGCCACTCTTGGGAATATACCCAAGAGATGCCTGACCATATGACAAGGGCATTTGTTCAACTATGTTCATAGCAGCATTATTTGTAATAGCCAGAACCTGGAAACCACCTAGATGTCCTTCAATGGAAGAATGGATGAAGATAGTGTGGAATATATACATATTAGAGTACTACTCAGCGGTAAAAAACAATGACTTCTCGAATTTTGCATGCAAATGGATGGAAATAGAAAACACTATCCTGAGGGAGGTAAGCCAGACCCAAAAAGATGAACATGGGATGTACTTACTCATATTTGGTTTCTAGCCATAAATAAAGGTCATTGAGTCTATAATTTGATATCCTAAAGAAGCTAAATAAGAAAGTGAACCCAGAGAAATCCATATCTCTATCCTCCTGGTTATGGGAAGTAGACAAGATTGCCGGTCAAAAAATTGGGATCTTGGGGGTTGGGTGGGAGGGGGATGAGGGGAGATGGGGAGAGAAAAGGGAAAAGGGGAGGATGGGGGGAACTTGGGGAAAAAGGATGATTGGGATAAAGGAAGGTTGGATAGGGGAGCACGGAAGCACATATCTTAATTAAGGGAGCCATCTTAGGGTTGGCAAGAGACTTGGACCTAGAGGGGCTCTCAGGTGCCCAGGGCGATATCACCAGTTAGTTCCTGGGTCAGCTGAGGATAGGGAACCTGAAATGACCCTATCCTATAGCAATACTGACGAATATCTTGCATATCACCATAGAACCTTCATCTGGTGATGGATGGAGATACAGACAGAGACCCACACTGGAGCACTGGACTGAGCTCCCAAGGTCCCAATGAGGAGCAGAAGGAGGGAGAACATGAGCAAGGAAGTCAGGACCACGAGGGGTGCACCCACCCACTGAGACAGTGGGGCTGATCTATTGGGAGCTCACCAAGGCCAGCTGGACTGTGACTGAAAAAGCATGGGATAAAACCAGACTCTGAACATGGCGAACAATGAGGGCTGCTGAGAAGCCAAGGACAATGGCACTGGGTTTTGATCCTACTTCATGTTCTTGCTTTGTGGGAGCCTAGCCAGTTTGGATATTCACCTTCCTAGACCAGGATGGAGTGGGGAGGACTTTGGACTTACCACAGGGTAGGGAACCCTGACTGCTCTTCAGATTGGAGAGGGAGGGGAAGAGGAGTGGTGGGAGGGGGAGAGGAGGGGAAGGAGGGGGAGGGAAATGGGAGGCTGGGAGGAGGCGGAAATTTTTTTTTCAATAAAAAAAAAGTCTGAGGGGTCTCAGACATTATCACATTTTTTTCTTTTTCTTTTCTCTTTTGGTTTTTCAAGAGAGAATTTCTCTGTGCAGCATCCTTAGTTGTCCTGGAACTCTCTTTCTGTAGATCAGACCGGCCTCAATCACATAGAGATCTGCCTGCCTCTGCTCCCAGATGCTGGGATTAAAGGCATGTGCCCCCCACTGCCCAGCTGACCTAACTTTCTATTGATCAGGTTTGCCTCCTAAGATTATACCACTGTCAAAGGAAATGGATGTTTTATGAAACCACATACATAATTCAATGCTAATGCATGAGAAAATCCTATTTTCTGGTATTAAAAATGTTCCAGAATTTAGGTCCCAGAAGTGGTAGATACAGAGTGATTATATATACCAAAACAAGAGTCCCAAAGATAGCTTGAATGTAACAGAAGGAACATTGGACTGGCTAAAATGTCAGAGTTCAATGTCAGGTCAACTCAGAATTCCAGATAAGGCTTTAAGAGATAAGTTTTATATTGTCAGGACTGCAACTCAAACCACACAAAAAAAATCATTGATTTTTATTGAGCTCTCCATTTTCCTCTGCTCCCTTCCCTTCCTCTACCCTCCCCTTCAACCTTCTCCCAATGTCCCCATGTTCATTTCTTGTATTTTTCTACTTCCCATGTAGAGATCTATGTATGTCTCTCTTAGGGTCCTCATTGTTATCTAGATTCTCTGGGATTGTGATTTGTGGGCTGGTTTTCTTTATGTTTAACAACCACTTATATATGAGTGAGTACATGTGATAATTGCCTTTCTGTGTCTGGGTTACCTCACTCAAAATAATGTTTTCTGGCTCCATCCATTTTCTTGCAAAATTCAAGATGTTATTTTTTTCTGCTGTGTAGTACTCCATTGTGTAAATGTACAACATTTTCCTTATCCATTTTTCAGTCGAGGGGCATTTAGGTTGTTTCCAGGTTCTGGCTATGACAAACAATGCTGCTATGAACATAGTTGAGCACATCTCCTTGTGGCACAATTGAGCATCCTTTGGATATATAACAAAAAGTGGTATAACTGGGTCTTGAGGAAGGTTGTTTCCTAACTTTCTGAGAAATTGACACACTGATATCCAAAGGGTCTGTACCAGCTTGAGTCCCACCAGCAATGCAGGAGTGTTCCCTTTACCCAACAACCACGCCAGCATAAGTTGTCATAAGTGGCTTTGATCTTGGCCCTTGTTACAGGTGTAAGAAGGAATCTCAGAGTTGTTTTGATTTACATTTCTCTGATGACTAATATTGAACATTTCCTTAAGTGCCTTTCAGCTTTTTTGGATTCCTCTGTTGAGCATTGTTTATTTAAGTCTGTACTCCATTTTTTAATTGGATTATTTGTTCTTTTGATAACCAGTTTTTTGAGTTTTCTGTATATTTTGGAGATCAGCCCTTTGTCTGATCATCAGTATGGGGTTATTGAAGATTTTTTTTCATTCTGTACCTGTCATTTTGTCTTGTTGACCATGTCCTCTGCTTTATAGAAGCTTTTCAGTTTCCACCACTTTTTATAGAATAACAGTCATAATGGACAAAAAAAAAAGCCTCATTTCATTCCATACAGATTCATTGTTTTGATGACTGAGCAACTCTGGATTATCTACGTTGCTCCCTAACTCCTCTTTATTTTCACCCATAAAACAGACAGGACACTCAGACCTATTGGTCCAAACTGTGGTAACATGAGCAGCACAGGATGTTATGTCATTTTGCACAAATCTTCAGATATCAGTAGGTAATTAGTGTGTGCATGTTCTGCTTTTCCTGTGAAGCATATTTAGGGATAGATAAGTATAAGATATGGCTAGATAAATATATCTTATCTGCTCTCACTGATATCCCAGATCAACAAGTTTGAATATTTCTTGATATATAGAATGCCTGAAGAATTGCAAACTCTAAAACCCAAAGGAATTGTCTTAGAATTTCATTTAAAATTGACAGTCAATGGTCTGGAAAATGCTTCAGTGGGTAAAATGCTAGCCACAAAACTTCTTAATCTGAGTTTGCTCCCCAGAGTCCATCTGAGAAGCCAGATGTGGTGGTGAACATCTGTAATCCCAGCATTCTTATTTCAAGATGGAAGGTGGGACTGGGGAATATACTTTTGAGTCCAAAACCTGAAGTAAGCTAAACATCACAGAAAAAAGAGAGAAACAGAATGAACAATGTCAACAGCAGATCATATTCTTGAAAGTTGTCCTCTGACCTTCATATGCTTGTGCCAACACACACATGCACACACGTAGGTGTACATGCACACATACAGAAAAGCACATGTACATTTAAATAGTTAGTGTGTAGAAATGTTTCCAGAGAAAAATTCCAGTTTGTGTAGTTTTTTTGGAGTGACCAATTCTGTTCTGAAATGAAGTTATTCTACTTCAATTTTCCTGGCAAATGCTGATGAGTTACTATAAAATTATGGGAACTGATCGGCTTTAATTTGAAATATTTCATTTGCAAGTAATTTATTGTGTAAGGTCAGCATATTTATACAAGTATTTGGAACAAATAAGCTATTCATTGATGCAATGAATTTAATCCTGATAAGTTCTTTAGGTAGCGTGTGTTTTCAAAAACAGCATTTAAAGAATGAATTTAACAGTGATTGAAAATGCAGAGCAGGCATGCCATTAGAAAAGAATCTACTAGATATAGACATCTGTCACTGACTTAAAGTCTGAAACTAATAGCATTAAACAGTCTTGAGAGAGTCAAATGGAGAGCGAGGTTTTGCCTGGCAGTATGTTATTAACTGATCCCTGCTAATATACAAATAACTGCATATGTTGTGTGTTGTCTGCCCTCTCCAGACCGCACACATTCATGTTTTATATGTCTGTGTCCACGTGCAAACCAGAAAGGGCCACCCAAATTCTTTGAAAACTGCAGAGTTGTTTAAATTGTAAACGTGGATCCAAATGACTGTCTGGACAAATTATAAGTTCATCACAACCGCATTGTGTGGCATTAGCTCACTAGATAGAACTTCATGTTGCCCTCATGTCAAGTTACGTTTGCAAATTCAGATTTCTTTTAACCATATTTCATGTGTTTCTGTTCCACTAACACATGTGGGAAACAAATTTGGAGTTCCCTTTCCATGTATTCCTCCTTATTTAAATTAGTTGTCTTTACAAACATGTCAAATTTTCTCATAAGCATATGGGATTTGCCTGGAAAACAATAGTAGTTTCCTTTCTCAACTTTTCACTTCTCTGCGCTGGTGCAGAAGTAAACTAAAATGACTTTATGCACAGAGACAGTGTGTAGTTATTATTTGTAACAAAAGCTAAAGTGAATTATTATGTCAATCAAAAGGAGCAAGAATTGTCTGAAATAAAATGGCCAAACGACTATCGTGTCCCTTTTCCTAAATATATAGTAAGTCTAAGAATAATATTTTAACTCAAACACTTTTATGATATGTGTGAAATATGGACCAGTTTAAAAAGTTTGTAGGAGAGCCGGGCGGTGGTGGCGCACGCCTTTAATCCCAGCACTCGGGAGGCAGAGGCAGGCGGATCTCTGTGAGTTCGAGACCAGCCTGGTCTACAAGAGCTAGTTCCAGGACAGGCTCCAAAGCTACAGAGAAACCCTGTCTCGAAAAAACCAAAAAAAAAAAAAAAAAAGTTTGTAGGATGAGTTCTAGACTAAAGATGGGAATATTCTTCTTAGTCTAGAAAGCAAACAAAATAATAATTAGGCTTCTATTGGTTTGTCAGAAAAAAAAAAGGACATTGGATGCTCACATTACTAGACCTGGATGGAGGTGGGCGGTCCTTAGACTTCCCACAGGTCAGGGAACCCTGATTGCTCTTCGAGCTGATGAGGGAGGGAGACTTGATCAGGGGAGGGGGAGGGAAATGAGAGGCGGTGGCGGGGAAGAGGCAGAAATCCTTAATAAATAAATAAATTTAAAAAATAAATAAATAAATAAAAGAAAAAAAGTACAGTCAGAGAAACTGCAATTTATATACCAATAAAATCATTTTTCATTGTTTTCTTAACTATATATTCATCTTTGTTGTAAAAGAGAGACAGAATGGTGAACATTTCAGAGAATGTATTAGTTCATAAAGGGCAAAAAGGAAATAAGTCAGCACTAAAATTAATCAGAGAAGATGACTCAAGCACGATTTAGAGCATAGGAATACTTAAATATCTACCTTGAATAGGTAATGCCCTCTCTGCAAGCATCTGAGGGTTTTTGCTTCACTTTTTAAATCACAAAATCCACCAAATACAGGCATTTACATAAACAAATATATTTGTAAAGTTAAAAATACTTTTGGGATAGTTATTAATTTCAATAAGGTATTTTTTAAAAAAAAGCAGTCTTCATTGCCTCATGATAGATAATATGTTCTGTTGGTGACTGAGGAGTAACCCATGATTTTAGAATATTTTAAAGTTTGTCATGGATAGCTCAGACTTGATTGTCATTCAAGGTGATTTTGCAAAACAGATGGCAAAAGTCAATCTAGAAAGAGAAGAGTCTATGTTATGTAGATTCAAAACAAACAAACTGGCCAGGCAAGAAGTGGGGTATTTTTCTCCAAATCCTTCCTTCTCCAGGGACTCAGGACTATGATTTTGTTAGCCAAGTAATGGATTAAAGCAGCAATTGTGGTCTTCTTGGGAAGCACTAACGTTTAAACTAGTTTATACATAAAATATATATTCTTCATCCCAAACAACTGACTCACAAATGGACTGCTGGAATACAATTCATTCATAAATTGTGGTCTCCTCATGTAATTATGTTCAGACAAAAATCTTCTGACTCATAAACAAATTGAACAAATAATTTCCTCCCCAAACATCTGTTCGTATGAACTGCAATCTAGAACAGCAGCCACAAGACGTCTTACAGTAACATGTGTGGTACAAGCTCAGCATAAGGACGACATGAAGTCATGAATTCCTATGGGCCTGGTTAGTCATTGTTAACCATGAATTCCTACCCTTTCCCCGAGAGTTGAGAGAGAGTTTTCTAAAGCGCTACATGGTGAATTCATTTATTTCTTGGACAGTCTGTTAGAAACATTTATTTTGAAGACAATAGACTCAATGTCTATTAACTAATAACCTTAGCTTTCATTTTATAATGCACTTCCCCAAATCCATTTATATTTTACAGTTAAAATCAATTAGGTTCAGTAGTGATTTTATTTGTAAGGATAAATCCAATTGTTGCCTAAGCTGTAAGTTTAAAAGATACTTGGATTCAGATAATATAGATAGAAGAAGAATAAAAATGTGGCTGGGCAGAATGTTTAAGCTGGTTAATATAGTGTAACCCTTCTTTAAAGTTATTTACCAAATCTAGCTTTGGAGAATGGTCATGAGAAATCAAGACATTCTATTTCAAACTGTGAAAAGTATGAATATTTTGTTATATAACAAAATAACTCATTTTCAACAGTTTAAATTTTTAACCCTTCCTATCATAACTTCAGGGTCTCTAGTATCAGACATTTATTTAAATTAAAAACATGGTATTCCTTGTTATTAGACACTCATATATAAAAATATCAATTTAAAAATATATTCTTAAAATTAATTTTATTATTTGACTTATCAGAGAACTTTCTCAGCTCTGACCATATTTGCCTGAATGTTTTATTCTATGGTAAACAGGGAGGGAAATGCCCCAAAATAGATGGTGGTATTGGACATAATATTACAGCACAAATAATGTGCTGATTAATTATCTCATATAAATTGTATATCTAGTTATGACACAGATATGGTGATTACCAACTGAATTTCCTGCATAAAACATTTCTTAGTTTATCAAATATGAGCATAAAAACAAATAGAAGCAAATCTAAACTATAATTTTTAAAACACTGTTTGGCATCCCTCTTCTTTCCATTTATATTAAAGAATCATCGCCAAATTACTGACAGACACACAGCATTGCTTGCACGTCATGCTTCTATGGGTGAGCAAGTAGGGATTAGCTAGCGAGGTGTTGTGGTTCATTTCTGGGACCACTCACGGTGCTCCTGTCATCTGGTAGTCTGACAGGATGGAATTGTCCCAAAGAGCTTTGTTCATGTGTGTATTGACTGTGTGGTTATCAGTTCGATTTCCATTCCTTTCCCCCATTTGTGCACCTCCAACAACAGGGCAAAGACTTGCCTAAACCAAGGAGAAAGTGTCCAAAGGAGGTGAAACCACAACTCAAGACTTCTTAACATTTTCACCTGTAGGATTTAACCTATCATTTTTTCAACACTGGATTGCC
The DNA here is from genome assembly GCF_018167655.1 of Microtus oregoni. Lineage (NCBI taxonomy): Eukaryota > Metazoa > Chordata > Mammalia > Rodentia > Cricetidae > Microtus > Microtus oregoni. The sequence goes on from NW_024543089.1 coordinate 25,638,141, forward strand.
AAAATAAACCCAAGGTCAAGCTGTAGGTAAGAGACAAGGCAATGAACTTTCATGTCTTGGTGGCAGACAAATCATATTGACAAGAGTCCTAGAGAAAGGCATGAATAAGCAAGACCACTTCGTGTTAGCACTGAATCATTCTACCACCCTACCAACATTCAAATGTTTCTGTCTCTTAAGGATAACAAATTCCTGATTCTATATCCCACTCAAGTACACTGATTCTGTTGACTTCTCTAGCTTGAATTATTTCAATTGCTACATCTACTCTTAAGCTCATTAACATTGTCATATATAGAAAGACTTTAAGCTCTATGTGGCATTGGATGCTTATAAGCCCAGCACTTGAAAACCTAAAACAAGAGCGTGAAGATTTGAAGAAAGTATTGGCTACATCATGAGTACATGGCTAGTCTGAGTTAGAGTGCGAAGCGTGTTATCTTTTAAAAATAGAATTAAAACAAATCTCACTTATAGATTGGATATCATATTTTCCTGTAGATACGTTCCCTGATGTGTGATTGATGGACCATATGATCATCTTAATTTTAATATTTTGAAGGCATCTCCCCATCTTTCCCACAATATTACCAGTTTATAATCCTTTTGACACAGTATGACACTTCCTTTTGCTCCATTTCCTCTTCATCATTTTGCTTTCATTTGGTGTTTTATAATAGTTATGTCCACAGATTGACAGTGACAGTTTTGTTATTATGATGATTCATACTTCTTGATAATCAATGATGTTTAGTTCCTTTTCATGTAATTACTAGTCATATGTATACCATCTTTTAATAATAAGATGGTTTAATCCTTATTCTTATCTTTAATTATTAGTGCTTAACATTGAATTGTAGTAGTTTGTAAAAATTAAATTATCAAAAAGTAATTATCTAAAGACCAGTAAGGAAACATTTGATCACCTACTTCATAGCTGCTGTATGAAAGCTGGTGACTTTCAAACAGAGTAAGACAGGTGCTGCTCTTGGCGTTTGGGGCATTTTTCCCTTACTTCTAAAATGAGGAGCTTCTGTAGGCCTATAAATCACGAGGTATACATTTTCTGCACTCTTGGGCATATTGCCCTGATGCTCAGCTCCAGATGAAAAAATCAAAGGCAGATTCATGTTCATATCCTGTAAGTCACAGACAATATACTCAAATAGTGAAAATTTATACACTCATGTCTACATTACATATGTTAGGAAATGTGTTAATATTAGCAATTTCTGTAGTAGATTTTACCTTAATGTAGTTATGTTGCATAAAAACAAATGTTTCTGGGCATGGTAGCTTAAGGCTATTATGATAATATTTGGGAGATGAGGCAGAGAGATCACAAGTTTGGGGACAGTCTAGGCTACTTAGTGACTTGCAAGCAAAATTGCCTTACAAAATGATGATGATAATGATGATCAGCAGGAGGAAGAGAAGGAAGAAATGAAAACAAAATGTGAATTTCATGTAGTTGATTTTTTTCAGGGAGAACAATAAAAAAGAAAAATATAATCAGCATTCAAAAGTAAAGAGAAATCATCTTTCAATAAAGACAATACAACAACCTTCAAGGGATAATATGTCACATGGGGCTTGAGAGATGTTTCAGTATGTGTATTGTTTGTTTTGCAAGAATAAGAACATGAGTTCAGATACCTAGTACCCACAAAAAAAAAAAATGAGGCACCGCGACCTATATTTATAGTCCCAGGATAGAAGTGGAGGTAGAGGTATCCCTGGGTTACTTATGCCAGCTAGTCTAGCTAAAACAGAATGGCCAGAGACAGACCACATCAAAAAATAAGGTGGAGTGTGAATAAGGATGTGTGACATGAACACACGTGTGTACCACACACACAGAAAAATGTTAAACCACCTTGGAATTCACCCTAATCAAAGGGAATTATTTTGCTCAGTCTTCACATCAATTCCTAATGCTTAAATTAAAAGAGAGTAGGGTATAAAACAGCCAAGAGAGTCATAAGAATCAGTCCTACAAAAGGCAGAGGGGCATAAGCTTGTGAAACTCGGATTTTATTTCAGTCTGTGCTTAAAAACTTAAGAGAGAAGAAACTAGAAACCAGGGATGCTTCATTTTTAATATTAGCTGGAAAAATATTCTAACACCACAGAAGGAGCCTGTGACAAGTGATGAGGGCATTTCACATATTTGGAGGCACTTATTTTTCAAATAAGAATTCATTTCTCTGAGCTTCTATTGTAGAAATGTCACATTAACAGGTTTTTTTCTTTACATCATAGCACATTTATAACCCAATTCCAGCTTGCTTGCAAGTAAAACTAAACACAGAGCCTGTCTTAAAACACACACATATGTAATATATACTTATATTGCCATTACAAACAGTGAACACATATTAATTAAATAGGATTCAATTATTTTTCCAAATATCAAGACTGAAAATCAACACCAGCAGCAAAGCTGTTTCTCATATATATTTATTTTAAGAAATTGGTTAATTGCACAATAGCCCATCCTGAGGGAGTCTAAACAGCCAGAGTTAGAATGGAAGGACTCCTGGGGATAACTAAATTAAGTCTACAGTTGTGTTAGCATGACAATTATGACAATTATTTTGTTTCTTGTAAATGTCAAAGTAGAAAGAAATGTGTTAGTTTGGTTTTGAGAACATTCTGTCAGATTTAAGGCTCTTTTTAAATTATAAGAAGACAACAAAGAAAAGAGATAGGAAATTTAATTGGTGAAGCACTAAGAACATTTTTCACCCATGATCTTTGAACATGACCCCCTTAGAGAAAAGTTCAATGATACCGTATGCTTTGAATCTGTCCAAAGGTGAACTTACTACAGTAGTTCACAGAGGATCTACTACAAGCTTGTAAATTATGCTGAATAGGAAGTACTTGACATTCTTACCTTCCAACTTCAGCTGAACAGTAATATTTTAGCATAACTATGCATTACCCCTAACTAGGAAGTATGTATACCACAAAAATGTTTTCCTGATGAAAATATACTATGTATTCAGTTGGTAAATAGATAAAGCCTGGATATTTCCAGGGAAGCAGAAATATTTTTGAACAGACTCACCCAGGAAATTTGGCTCTCCGGGGAAAGTCACTCATTAATAATACGATGACATAAAAAAAAAGTTTTAAATGACTAAGTGTTGTAGTCTTTCTGTGTCCATTTACAGATTTACTTTTAACTTCTTAATTTAGCTTTAGAGTTTATTTTTGTCATTTTCTATGTGTCTTTCAAGAGTTCTGAAGTAAAAATATGTCAACAAAGAAAAATTTGTTAACCTTGATATCCACATAAAATGGATCATATGACAAAGAAATACTTTGTGCAGACATTTGTGATTTTTAATTTAAAAGTAAGCATTCTATCTGTCACAGTGAATGGCTGGCTATATCAGTCTAATAAATTTTAAATTGATAGTTTACAAAATAACAAAATAACTTTTAGTTCCTGCATTTTCAAATGAGAAAAAAGACTGCTGTTTATTCTTGGCTTATTGGATTCTACATAGAAAATGTATAATGTATTACTAGAGATTATAATTACTTTATAATCTCAAAATTAAAAGAAATATTAATTATTATCAATTATTAGATATTCAATAAATATCAATTATTAGACTGAAACAATAATTTTAGTCCCTCATGCTTGATTCTTTCCATGTACTTCCCTCAATATGACAAACTCTGCCTTGCTTATTTGAGTATTTGGAAAAGATACTGACTTCAAGGAAGATAAAACAGCAAGCCAGGGATGTCATGATGCCCTTTAATTCTTCTCATTCACACTTTCTCAAGCTGCTAACACTCAATTCACTTCTTATCCCACAGATGCACACACATTTGAAGGTGGGAATGGGCACTATAAAAAGGGTTTGCTCAGGGCCCGCATTTGAACTGGATGAACTCAGGTGAGTGGTGACCACAGGAAACATGCTGCTAGGAAGGATAAGCTCAGGGATTGTGGTTTAAGTTTGAGGACACTTTCATTTTCATTGTCACAATAATTCTGAAAATTGGATTGAAATTTCACAAAACATAGGTTGGTTTAAGTAACTTTCTATGACTAAATAGACTGGACATGGGCCTAGTAAGATTTGATTTCTGATCTTCAGAAATAAGAGCTAAGTTCACTAGCTGTGTGTATTATCTCTCATCATCCCTTAAAATAGTTTTCATTTCCCTTTATGTGTATCAAAGAAATCACATTTTTGTTTATTCAACTCATTTAAAAATACATTTTAATTTCTTCTTTGAGAGTTTCATACATTTGTAAAATGTATTTTGATCACATCCATAAACCATTCTCCCCTAACTTTTCCCAGAACTCCACCAATACGTGCCCTTCCAATATCATGTCTTATTTATTAAAACCATTGAGTCCAATTAATGCTGCACCTGTGAGTGTGACCATGCATTATAGAACGGAAAATAAACCAGGAACTCCTCCCCTGAAGAAAACTGACTCTTCTTCCCCGAACAGTTATCAAGTGTCAGCAGCTCCTCAGCTGCTTTGGGAACCCCTTCCCCACACAATCTAAGATTTTGATAGACTTATCTTGGGTAAGTATCATTTAGGCTACTGCAGCTTTCATGAGTTCATGAGTACAACAGTCCTGCAATGTTCAGAAGACACTGGTTCAAAAACCACAAATTCTGGTTTTCTGTAAGTCTTAAAATCCTATCATCTATGAGCTAGGCGGTCAGTGGGACTATACAGGAAGAATGAGATCTTTGAGATGATGACAGTTCTGAATTCTATATGCATTAATGGTTGTAGTGTTCTTCATGTGAGATTAAACAACATAGGACTTAGCCCATTGTGGCAGTATCAACTTCCTAAGTTTGCTAGAACATTGTAATTAGGCACAATTTTACCAGGAGAAATTCATGTAGACTTCTTGTACCATTTGTTCAGCTTCTTATCATTTTATCATTGTTATCAAACAAAGTTTAAAAATCACTCTGTCCATCTTGGCATCTATACAGTACATGTTACAGCTGAACCCCAAGCTGCAGGCCAGATATTTCTCCTCTCGACTCTTATAGACTTTCCTGGAGAACTTTCAACATCTGCCTAGAATTTGAATAAAACTGTAGGCTTCTATGTCCTGATTTTTACATAAGAAAGAATGTCTAGTTAGAAATAGGCTATTGGCAGACATAATCTAATTATGATTTGCGGCCATACTATGTTTGGAAAGGCACTAACCCAACAGGATGGAGACTTCATAAAAGGAGAAAAGAGAAGATAAGGACAAGTGGGGAACACTTCCTGATGGAGAGTAAGGAACAGATTTCTGTACCTGAAAACCAAGAGACAGAAGAGAGGAACATCTGTTATTAAAGCCAGGAGAGGCAAGGAGCGATCATTCTGGACCGCAATAGAGAAGCACAGTCTGGGGCACGTTTACCTTGGCAAATGTCCAGATAGATTTCAGTTTTAAACCACACACCTTTCAGTAGCATGCTAGAGTAGCTAAAAAAATTACTATCTATGCCATGGAATCTGCAAACATATCACATTATTGTACATAGGATTCTTAAGAACACAAAGCAAAGCATACAACTGTAAAAAGTATTTTAAGCAAACAACTGTGTGCCTTTTCACACAATGAAGCTAGAAGCCTTGTCTTTAATAATTAAGCTAATATTTTAATAGCTGGATTCACATTTGGGATAACATAATGTAAGTCATAAAAAGACAAATTATTGTATAAAGCTGAAATATGTAGCCTATAGGTTGCTTAGTTTTCCATTAAGAGCTTAATATTTTCTCCCACGTCCTGCCTCTTGCATTCACAGAGAAAAAACTGTCATGTATATTTGTGCTAATAACTTCAGAATAATCTTTATATCATGAGAGTGCTCATTAATCAAAGAAAAAGTCAAGTTAATACAGTGTGTTAAATGTTTTTTCTAATAAGCATATTTTTGATTATGTGAGCACCTGATACAAAGTTTTTGTTCAGGAATTTCTGCAGAGAAGTACTGTTTTAGATAAAAAGTCATCAGCTCCCCTCTTTTTCCGTGCAAATTTCTTAAAGTTAAGGTGTTCTCATGAAAATCTAAATATGTTCTTCAGTTGGCTTTGTGTCGTACTCCATTTGGAAAGATATGTTTACACGCCCTTATAAAGGTAGTGTTGGAATCTGGGTTGAAGACTGAGAATGGGTCGGAACCATTGCTGTGGGAACATGAGGAACTGAGTTCGGATTCCAGCACCAAGGCGGAAAGCTCGAGGGGATTAGACAGTGCCTAAAACCTCGGTGCTGTTTAGGGCAGAGACAGCAAGATGCTGCAGATTGCTGGTCAGCAGCCTTATTTCCTGCTCAATGAGAGACCATGATGTAAATGATGAAAATGGAGAATGCCAGAGCAGGACAGCATGCCCTTCTCTACCTCCATGAGTATATGCAGAGGTATACACGCCTGTGAATGCATGAGTGGAAACAAAATTCACATACCACACATACACACACATACCAAAAACATGATAAAAACTGTTGCAGTGAATTATTTTCTTCCATAAACAATATCACCTCATGACTTCCCAAATATGAACTAAATCAAGATAAGACCAGTGCTATTCCAAAGTGGGTAAAGAAGAGTCTAAGAGACTCAGTCCTACACAGTAAAGACCATTCAACTAAGGAACAGAAGATGAGACTGTCCCCAAAAAAGAGTACACCAATTGGTTATCCAATACCAGATGACCAGCTCTGAAAACATACATATGATGTGGGAGTGTCATATATCAATCTGTTGATTTCATTGGTTAAGCAATAAAGAAATTGCTTGGTCCTCATAGGTTAAAACATAGGTGGGAGGAGTAAACAGGACAGAAGGCTGGGAGAAAGAAGCTGAGTCAGGAGTCGCCATGATTCTCCCACTCTAGGCAGACGCAGGTTAAGATCATTCCTGGTAAGCCAGCTTGTGGGCTACAGCAGATTATTAGAAATGGGCTAGTCCAGGTACGAGAGTTAGCCGAGAAAAGGCTAGATATAATGAGCCAAGCGGTGTTTAAAAGAATACAGTTTCCGTGTAATTATTTCCGGTAAAGCTAGCCATGCGGGCAGCCGGGTGCCGGGGACGCAGCCCGCCGCTCCTATTTCAACATACATACAGGTTACATTATACAGACTGAGGAGGCTATACTTAATAATGTATCTGTGTATATATTCATATATTAATACAAGGACAATTAACAAAAATGAGGTCATGAATTTGAAAGAAAAGAGCATTGAGGGGTAAATATGAGGGTTTGGAGGGAGAAAAGGAAAGGGATAAAAGTCATAATTACATTATAAGATCAAAAAATAATAATCTTAAGTTTTTGATGGTAAAAAGGCTTTCAGAATTCCCCAAATGTGTGCATGACATAATAGGCTATCATTTCAGTATAACCACTCTTGGTCACTGTCATGAGTTCATAAATACCTTTCCTGTAGCAGGTGAAACCTGACTTCACCAAGGTAATTGAACTGATTGAAGGCCTAAATCTGAGATCTCTGTGCTGATAACCATTCCTTCCTATCCACAGAGAATAGCTTAGCCCTGACACAGTCTACTCTAATCCTATTGCTTCCTCTTTTGAGCCTTCTGGGTCTGTGCTCTTGGTACATCAGCTTTCCATGGATGAGTACACAATACCCTTTGTTTGATTACTGCCCTATCATTTCAGGGATTTCATTGGGCCCATCCCCTGCCTAACTGGGCCCAATTTATTCTTTACCCTGAATAAATATGGTTATGGTTTACTCTCTTTATCCTCCAATCTAGATAATTAATCCCTAAAGGACAAAATTACATAGTTTGGAAATTAGAATACCTCCAAATTGCAGGTTTCTGCTCTCAGTTGCTTTATCCCTGGCACGTGTCAGTTTTATTCAGGTTTGGTCTTTCTCACACTTCACTCTACCTTTTCTCCTCTTTAGAGTGATTCCATCCATATGTGCCCCTTTTGGGCAAAGAGCATGTGGAAGGCCATGGCCCTTTCTTAGTGATTTTTCTTGTTTTCAGGTTATCGTTTACAAATAAGAAAAGCTGTATCTCTTAAGATCTTAGAGTAAAATGTTTTGACAATTGTTCAGGTACCTGGAGCAAAGAATAAGACAGAGGGCATTTCTGTGCCTTCAGGAATTCCATGCATACTTTTTTGTGGTAAACATCTCCTTCAGAGTTTGACTGGAACGAATTTGGGAAAGAATGGGAGAGATGATTTTTGAGAGCAAAAGTTGTCCAACTGTTTCAGTCTATGCCTGCTTAATTGTATATTCATGAGAATATCCTTGAATATTCATGGTATGACTGTGTTTGCTGCTGAAAGCAATCACTGAATGTGAAAATACTAACGCAGAACATCATCTATTGAAGGACCGATATATTAGGAAAGCAAGAAGGGCAGAGTCTAGTGCACAAATACAGCACATACATCAGTTCTGTTATAGCGAAAAGTAACAGGCTCCATAGATACAGATAGAGTTATCTATTCAGATAAAGCATGTGACTTCATGTTTTGTTTTTGTATGTCTTTTCTTTGTTTTTTAGTATTAATAGCATTTAAGGGAAATCAGATGCAATGACAACAACTAAAATTGGAAATGGAAGAAGAATTAGTTTGTGTTTGAGACCAAAAGAGAACACACGAGATAACCCTCTTGTACAGGGTTAGGAATATCAAGTGTATTTTATTGCATTCAAGTTTTATTTGATATATGCTGTCATTATAACAACTTTAAAGGTACAATTCAGAATACTTGCATGTTTCTCTTTAACAATGCCCATCACTTTGAAAGTCAGGCCATGACGGTCAAGCCTTATCTTTAAATGGAAACAGAACCTGGCAACATCCATGTTGTGCTAGGTTTTAGGTTTATAGGTAAAAGAGTTGTGGGCTTATACCTAGATTTGAGTGAAAAGTCCTATTATTAGACAGAGTGTTGGTTGGAATTCTTGTAGGGAATTTCTGACAGAATTATGTGTGGAGCTATATAGGTGACATCTAAATTTCAGGAGAGAACCAATGTGGCGTAAACAAGGAAAGCTGCAGGCAGCAAGGGGAGGTGGGTGCAAAGAGGGGGCATTTATGCTATATTTGTCAGGGTAGTAGAGGAGGGACTGACTTTGACCTCACATGATGACATAGAGAGAGAGCTCGTGATGGTGGCTGTGAAGGTATGTGTGTTTTTGCACTTCCTTTTATTTATCTTAAACCAGAGTCTTGTCATTCTGCATTCTTTTGCTTTGATTTCTTAACTGTCACATTTTTTTCCTTTATTATGCCCAACTGGTACTATTAAGCCTAATTACATAAAGTATTTTCTTATTTTACCCAAGCATTTGCACAGTGTGATGGGTACCCATAACTTTTGAGTTCAGTCCTTCTCCAATATTCAGACACAGGTAGGACATAGCTAAATTCTTTGTCACAATGTGATATGAATTGCCTCTACAGAATTCACAACAGTGTTACTGAAGTATTCTAAAACATTATTAATACACTCTTTATTATGAGCATTCAACTTGTAGAACTCACACCAGAATGGTTCATGAAGGTTTACTTACAACATCGAAAGGCATCTCTAGTATACATCTCCAAACTATCAAGGTTTAAAAAACACATTATCAGGTCTGTTACCATCACCCCAATTTCTGTCACTTAGCTTGTCATTGAAAAAAATACCCAAATAAAACAAGGGATGAATATCAGTCCACTATCAGGGAAGAGGACACTCTTCATATCTTAGAGGATTGGGAATCAGAGAGCTTGGGATGACAAGAAGCATGTACCACCTCCAAGATCTGTCACGGGCTGCAACTTCTGGATAACCTCTGTCGTAGGTAACCATAATACTGAAAGTCCCACGACCTCCCAAAATGATGTTGGTGTCAAAGGAATCAAACACAGGAGCCCAAGGGGGATATTTTACTTCTAAAACATAGCATCAATAAACTATTGTTCTTAGTTTATATAAAACGTTTTGCTATTATGTTGTAACACAAGACCATAAATACTGTGGCTCAGAAATAAGATAATTTCTCACAGCTGTGGATTTTAAAGAGAATGAAATCAAGATGTTAGTATTGGTGTCTGATGATGGCCTACTCTCTGGACATAGATGTTTCTTAAAGCTGTGTCTTCTAATGATGCGTAGGTCATGAACACCATCCTTTTGTGACACCAGCAAAAAGAGAAAATCAGCTAGTTACAACTCAGCCTCTCTGAGCTAGCATGTTTTCACCCGGGCCTTTGACTCCCAAATTTTATTGATCGAGAAAATAATAGGGATTTTGATTTAAAGCTATATTTTGCAGCGCTAACCTAGCCAGTTCTTGGAGGAACAGAATTCCCACCAAGCCATATCCTGAGTCTCCACACTGTTGCCAGACAAGCAGACAAGTAACGGCAGAGCCACAATTGCTGGCTGAAACATCAGTAGATTAAAGCACAGACTCTGTATTGATGGAAAACTACATCCATCAACCTTCTAAGATCATCACAATGGTGACTAGGTGTCAACATAAATACCTAGAGATGATGGAATTTTTCAATCTTATCCTGTCCAAAATTGAATTTCTTGATTCCCCTATGCAAATTAATCATTCTGACTTATTCCATTAGAATATCCTTAAATAATTCCACTCTAAGTATCTTGGAGATGTTAGTACATTTTTATCACATTTAGGAATTTTTTAATACTACAACAAATATATAACCACATCCAATTTATATTATTGTTGAGGATTGTGGTCTCTCTTAAACTACAAAATTTCCTACCTAGATCAAGGCTAAGGCATTTTGAATGGTCTGGTCTTTCTTTAACTTTTTTTTTTTTGAGTCTACTGAAAACATGATAATTCAATCCTTGAAAAAGAACAAAGAGTTTACAAAAGTATTTGCACGAAAATTAGTGTGTATCATGTATATTTTCGTATTTCTGTCATATTAGAAGAATAAAATACCAATGAAGATACAGTATATGCTATACCAAAGCCTAGGATATTCCTGTAATCGTTTGAGCTTTCTGGTCATTGAACATAACTTAAAGGTTTTTTTTATGAAAAAGCATCCTAAATGTATAATATAATATGAGTTCATAACAAAAATAGTAAATACTTGAGTGTTTAGGAAAGATGAAACACTTATGGTTTTTCTGGAGTCTCTATTTCAGTTATTGCTCTATTATTACTATTTCTTTTGTTTTATTACTAAATAAGAAATTAGAATTAATGCAATAAATATGTTTAATAAAAGTTATTTTGTCAAAATTAATATTTATCTGAAAGTTTTTAAGCACATAAACAAATGATTTTAATCATAAGTGAAAGAAGAATAAAATGACAATATATTAAACTATATACTACTTAGACTTTAGAACATCAAAATAATCTTAAACTCCATTAAAATCAGTAGGTGAACCAGAGAGGAATTCAACATATTTGACAGAAAAATGACACTATTAATTGTTTATGAGAACACATAATTCTTTATGATGAAAACATATGCCCTTACAGAAAAGTGTGCAAAGAATATCAAAAGGAAATTCCATAGAAGAATAAAATCAAATGGCTTATAAACATATGGCATGCTTTTAATTTCATTTGGAATCATAAAATACAAAGTTGAGTGTTGTGAAAGCAATTATTATTATTTTTTTTGCATCCCAAATGAATACCATGCTTAAGTGATATCCCTTGGAACTTATCTTCACTTTCTGTTCCCGTGGTGTAAATTGAGACAACTTTTTGGAATTTCCTTTGACAAGATTTATCAGTGTGTCTAGATAATTTTATAATATTTGGCTCAGTAATTGTATTTCCAATGACTTATGAAAGGAAACTGGACTTATGAGAATTTTAGAAATTTAGGGAAAGCAAAATATCCACAATGCTGACATTCTCTTTAACCATTAAATAGATTAAATTTTCTTAAAAACTAATAGTATTATGATAATAGCAATATTATAATTGTATTTATATGTAATATATTATTACTTATAATAAACTCTGTAGGACATATGGAAAAAAGGAAAATTAAAAATATGATTAGGGTACATTAAGTCTTTGTAAAACATTTTGCCCATTGAAAACTGTGTCCTAAATTTTGATTGATGATTGATATTTTGAAGGTATTGTGGGAGTTTTTGTTTGTTGGTTGTCTTTTGTTGGTGTAGTTGTTCTTCTTTTTCTTTCTTTCTTTTCTTTTTTTCCCTCTGTTTTGCCAAAGGCTTTTCTTTATTTTATTTTATTACTTAAAAAAATACCAGTTCAAATTCCCACTCCTTCCCCTCCTCCCACTCCCCTCCTACTCCCTCCACACACCCTCCTACCCTACCCACCTCCAACCCTAAGAGAGGGTAAGGCATCCTGCCCTGTGGAAAGTCCAAAGACCTCCCTACTACATCTAGGTTGAGCAAGGTATAAATCAAAAGAGAACAGGATACCAAAAAGCCAGTACATGCAGTAGGGATAAATCCTAGTGCCATTATCAGTGGCCTCTCAGTCTGCCCCCACTGTCCACCACATTCAGAGAGACTAGTTTGATCCCATGCTCTTTCACGCCCAGTCCAGTTGGATTTAGTGAGCTCCCATTAGCTCAGTCAAACTGTTTCAGTGGGTAAACCCCTCATAATCTTGACTTCCTTGTTGATACTCTCACTCCTTCCATTCTTCAACTGGACCTTGGGAACTCTGTCCAGTGCTCCGATGTGGGTCTCTGCCTGTTTCCATCTGTTTTTAGATGAAGGTTTTATGTTGATATTTAAGATAATTATCAGTCTGACTACAGGGCAAGTCAAGATCAGGACCCCTCTCCTCCATTGCTTAGGGTCTTATCTGGGGTCATCCTTGCGGATTCCTGGGAATTTTTCTAGAGACAGGTTTCTTGCTAACCCCATAATGGCTCCCTCAATAAAAATATCTCTTTTTTTGTTCTCATATCTGTCCTTCTTCCATCTCGAATATCCCATTCCCTCAAGTTCACCTCAACAGTGCTTTAATATCTAGTTTTATAATTTTAACCAAAATTTACGGTGAAATGTATTTAAAGAACCATAAATGAAGTAATGTTTAAAAACAAATATTTTTAGCCAAGTGAAATGTCCCAACTGATAATGATGCTTAGTAGCCAGCCTGGTGGTCTGAGTTCAATAATTAGAACCCTCATAATAGCACAAAATAATCATTTCTTGAAAGTGGTCCTCAGACTTATACACATACACACATCTGTGCTCAACACTTATTTGCAAATAAATACATGGATGCATATACACATACAAATATGAAATATAATTTAAAACTAAGTAATGTTTACTTTATGTGTACCTAACCTAGATAATGGCAAAGACTTAAAAAAATCTAATATAATGCCATGTATATTGAAAATTCAACTTTTGCTAGATAATGCTGTCTATATAGACTAAATAAAAGTATGAGTTAAATTTTGATCACTTTCTTATGAAATTGCTTGTCTCTGTGGCTACCATATGACCACTGAATCATCTAGAAATCGCATATGCTGGACAAGAGGATCCTTATGAATCACCACCATCTTGTTGGAAAGGTGAACTCTATTTTATTTTACTTTTCTTCAAAGTTCTGTCAAGTTTATTCTTTTTCTAATGAAAAAGAATGAGACATATAATGCTTCAGCTTTTCATATTTCATTTGAATCTGCTTAGTCTCATATATACACATTGAACAGATAGCCCTATATATAAAATGCGATGTTTAGGTTGTTCATTGTTTGATATCATTATTATCCAGGTATTATAAAACTTACTTATTATCTAACTCTATATGCTGTCTTATGCCAACTTGACAAGAGCTAGAGTCATCAGATAAAAGAGTTACTCAGTTGAGAAAATGCCTCCTTAAGATAAGACTGTAGGCAAGCCTGTAGGACATCTTTATTAGTGATAGATGGGAAAGGGCCCAGTCCATTGTGGGTGGTGCCATCACCAGGCTGGTGGTCCTAGGTTCTATAAAAAAAGCCTGTATGCAGCTCTTCTCCATGGCCTCTGCATCTGCTCCTTCCTCCAGGTTCCTGATTTGCTTGAATTCCTGCTGTCATTGTTTTTTATGTTAAGCTAATATAAGGAAATGTGCGTATAACATACCCTTTCCTTCCCAAGTTGCTTTTTGTTAATGGTATTTCATCACAGCAATGGCAACACTAACTAGAATATATGCTTATGCCTAATTCCACAAAATAATTGCATACTATTCAAAAGCTTAAAACTTAAAAGCAAAAAGCTTGTCTGAAGATCAATGTTCGTGTTTTCACCATTTTCTCATTTCTAAAGAAGATCAACAAAAATCTTCTTTAAATGAGTTAAAAATCTATAAAATGAGTTAATACTATATTAAATTTGTTTAAAATTTAGTATGGAAAATCCACACTATATAAAATAGAGGAGAGCTCCTTAAACAGTTTTTATTGACAAAATGATTTCCTATGAATTTGTATCATTTGCTTTGTGTACTTAACTTATTAAAATAAAACATGATTCTGTTGCAAATGGTTTTTCTCAATTACATATCAAATTATGTGTGCTGAACTATTCACATACCCATGTCACAAACTGAGTCTGCTCTAAAATGATGTCAAATTAGTAGTGTTTCCATTACCCTCTGTTCTCTACAAAGTGTCCCACAGGGAGCTGTCTCTGCTCAGGTTCATACCTCTTGCTTACAGTTCCTACCTTCTTGCCAAGGCTTCATCATTTTCATTCTATCCTTTTGCCAAAATGAGACATTGATTTTGCCTTTAATTTGCCCCAAATTCCCTTGCCTTTATTTTACTTCCTATGCTATTTGACCCATATATGTCTTCATTTCCTTTCTTTTTCTGCTGAAATTTTATCCATCCTTCAAAAGCTCAACAGTCTTTCCCTAAGTGTCCTGAGGATTAGATTCTGATCATCAGGCTCCCAACTCCACAGACGTGCCATGTACATGTACCAAAAACTACTCTCACATAGTTCATATAAAAACAAATTTCTTTTGTTGTTTGGTTTGATTTGGTTTTTGGCCTGTGTAACATCTCTGGTTGTCCTGGAACTCACTCTGTAGACCATGTTTACATTGATCATACCAAGATTCACCCACCTCAACCTAATGAGTGCTCAAATTAAAGGTGTGCACCACCACTGCCTGGCTGGCTGTCAAAACAAATTTTAAATAAGTATTTTCATGGATTTTTAAAATAGATTATTTTTTACTATGATTTTTTAAATTACTCTTCCCATTATTTGTAGATTCTATGACTGACTTGGTCATGAAAAAAGCCCATCTTGGGCCTTAACATTGCTGAAAAATCTCCAAATATAGCAGAATATTTTGTTTCAATATTCATTTCTGATTTGATTGGGAGACAAGACTTATTGTAATGATGGAATGAACAATTTGGAGAAAAAAGTGTCAAATATAAATTGACATGTCTTAAATATCTCTAAATGAAACAGATAATACACACAAAATAGCTGGGTACACTATAATTTAGGAAAACAAAATTTTAAATTGGATATGTCTTTAATTTTTACCACAGAGGTACATATTGTAATGGACAGTGATTATGTTTTATTCATCTTTGATTTATACTTTTGGGAAGTGGGGATGCTGGGTAAATGTATACCTAAGTAATACATGTCTCACCACCAAAAGATGATTAAGAAATTAATTTATAGTCTTCTAGATGGGCCAATGAGACGACTCAGGGTAGAAAATCTTGTGCTGCAAGTCTGGCAGTCTGAATATGAAGTCCAGGTCCCACGCAGTGGAAGGCAATAAGTAATTCCCACACTTTATCTTCTGATCTCCACACGCACATTATAGCATGAGTGCACACACACACATAAATACATAAGTGTAATGAATTTTTCAAAAGGTGCCTACCACATAAAAATGTTTGTAAAGAAAAACAACACACTATTTTGAATTTGAAAAATAACACAACAATAAGCTAATACGCAGGTAACAATCATCTGCATACCCTGCATGTTTTAATATTCTGAGTGTCAGCTGATTAACGAGAATGTGATCACTGCTATTTACTCATTCTGTGTTCACCTGGACTTTTCTAGAAGAATTTGTGTATGTACAGATTAAGAAGATATAGACTTTAAATCAGAGTTTAGAAATTACCATGTTAACCATCTATAGTCATGTCACCTATAATATTTTGAGAACTAGTGTTAGTTGGAAGAATTTGTTGTGGCTAATCTGTTCGAAGCATATAACCACATAATGAAATTTTGACATTTAACGTTCCACTGAATAAAACAATGTTTGAAACAACTTTTTATTTGAAATAATACAATTACTGGAAAATATTTTGGTCATATAGATGAATTATTAAATAAATTTATTTTAACAATATAACCTATAGAAAATACCAACCACAGAATATTTTGATACATGATGTTAGCTTTTATACATATTTATAATATTGCATTATTTTTAAAACAATTGAAATATTTCAATCATATTTTCATTAGGATTAATATTTAAAATATTTGTCAACACACATAGTTGCATAATATTCTATATAATGACAGGAATCTAGAATTTTTATTGCATTCTCTTCTGTAGATAATTAAAGCATTGGACTAAATCTTCACTTGACTATCTGACTCTGTCCTTTAGGTAAGATATTAGAATTACAATGAAGATTCAAATGTCCCTGTCCGTATCCTCACATTTATTTTTTATATCTATGGGAGGCTCAGTTCCTGTCCTGCTTATCTATTTTGGATAATCCAGGAGTGCTAAATTAGTTAATAAGTACAAAAAAAGGGACCTCCACAAATTGTGCAACAACAACTTAGCTATGAACCTATAATATATTGCTTAAGTTAGGTTTGTACTTCTTTTCAATAAGGTCTTTTATCTAACCACTGAGACAAAGGAACCAGGGACACAATGTAGCTTATTATCTATAGTCAACACAGCTCTACAAAATGAATTTAGTTGCTCATGTGATACAATTATTTCTTCACAGTTCTAGAAGCTACAGAATTGAAGAACAAGAATCCAACAATGTCAGTTTGTCTAGAGGTTCCTGTGCTTGACTGAAAGATGGACACTTTTCCCTAGTGTCTTTACATGTCCTTCTAATGTATTTATGTCTAATTTCCTCTTCTTATAAAGATATCATTTATATTGGAGAAAGATCTACCCTCATGACCTAATTTGGCTTACTTGAAGACTCTGTCTCTGAATTTAATCTCATTCTTTGAATGAAGGCTGTAAAATCTCCATTTAGGGATAATATTAATCATATATATTTTTATATTTATTCATCAAATGATAATAATAATGCCTCTTCTGATCTAAGGTATAAAAACAAAGGACTTCATCCTGACATATTTCATTCACTAATGAACAAAGTTTCCCTCACTTCACTACTAAAGTTCATGAAAGTGATAACTGGATTTACCTCATTGCCTTATTCCCATTCAGTATTATCTTGTCTAAAACAGAACAGATGCATAGTAAACAGTTGCAGATCAGACGAAAAAATGGAAGAAATATCCAGTTCCTAAGAAACTGTGATAATTGGTGTTAAATAAAATCAAGGAAGTACTATGTCACTTTCAAAGAATGTACAATATCAAGGGAAAGATGACAACATTTGAAGTCAGATAGCAAAGCCATGCTGCAAGTTGACATTCTCTCAAGAGCTAAGCAAGTAATTTAAAGGTGTGAAGCAGCTGAATAAGAAAATTAGGAATAATCAAACCTTCTACTAACTTGAAAATCAATGTTAAACCTAAACACAATTGCAGTACATGTGTGTGTGTTTGTATCTATATGTGTGTATGAATATATACAAATATACATATATTATTGTTTAGGAACTTTTGTGGCATTGTGTTGTTCTTACTAAGAAAAGATAATTGAATAAGCAATTCTATTCAATTTTCTTTTTTTATTAAGAGTAACATAATTCCACAACAGCATCTATAACAAAGATTTGAAAATATATTTGTAGGATTGAAGATACCTAAGAAAACATCATAGATATAACTAGTTAAGTTTTATAAAGGAGACCATTCCAAAAGGGAACATGATATAGACATTCTCTAAGTGTCTTCATAGTTTAAAATAGTTGAAAACTATAACAATTTTATATATTTGAATCTATTAGATAAATTAATTTTCCCTCTCTTATTCAGGGGCTTATTACCACTGATTGATTACTGACATTCCTGTTCTAAAAATTTTTCAAATTAGACGCACTGCCATGAACTACTGCTATGTCTTTGCTTTTTCAAATTCTTTTTCTGATACTCATATATCTGAGCCAAAGTAGCATATTTACCAAATGTTGAATGGACCCCTCTACCAAACTTTCTCAGAAAAGAGAAAGTAAGAAATGAGATTTTTATATTCTACATTAGGTCCAGAGCTTGATTTAACCCATGGCTATGCATATATATAAATTTTCATAGACACAGTTAATACATTTCCATTTTTATAGGCCTCTCAAACTTTTCTAATAGAGGTGAAGTCTGTTTAATCCCTTCTATTTGAGAGATTTATGAATAGCATATATATGCATATATCTCCTGACTGCTGGTTCCACATTTGGCTACTTTTTGAATCAGATATTAATTTGGGAAGACAGTTTAAGATTTTCAATAAATATTACATGTTGGTGTTTAACACAGGATGGATTTATCCTCTCAAACTGGGTTGAGCAGTTCTGAAATGTTTCAGATGGTAGAGCCTCCATTTACATATGGAGTCATACAATGCACTTGGCAGAAAGGAAACTTCTGTAAAGTCTTCAGCTGAAGGGCCTGCTGAGCTAAAATGTCTCCATGCATTTTCTTCCTCATATTTAAGAGAACTGTAAATTGCTGGAAACAGCTACTTCATTTCTGTTCTCTGGCCAGTATTTGAATCCCAGGAGGCATTCCATGGGATCTGAATTTGATGACTTCAGGACATCCTCCGGTGGACTTTCCTTAGAAACCACAGCTGAACTGGCTGCCTTTTGCAAGCAGTTTCAAGCCAGCAGCAGGCTGCATTACCTCTCGTCTCTAGAGGAAAAGATCCGTTTTGATCAGGTTTACAGTCCCCTCCGGGTCAAAAAGGAACACCTTGCATTATGTCTTGCTGGCTCTTGCGCATCCTGGAGTGGAATCCATCTGCTCACTGACAGCACTTGTTTAAACCTGAATAGCAACCTAAGAAAGGGAAAGGGTCAGGCAAAGGATGAAATATAAAGAAATCCAGGTATGCACTGGTTGCCAGATGGTTGGGTTGGAGGGGTGCACTCCCATTCAGTGTTGGTGTCCAGTAATGCTGAGCTCTCTCTCCTTGTTCTCAATGCTCTGGTTTTTCTTCTCCTATTCAGTTTAAGACCTATGAACTCTTCTGGATAGAATCACATTGCCAGGGCAGGTGGTGAAAATAAAATATTTTTTTAATTAACAAGTTTCCTTTTGGGAAAATGGTACGCCCATAATAAAGCCTATACTGTAATTTTCATGCAAACACTTTTAAAGAGGAAGTCATTCATATTACTGAATAATAATATCACAATTATAGAACATCAAACACAGTCTACTGAGATTGTTTATGGAAATATGCTGTGTATACATTTATAAAGGAGTAGTAAATTATCGTACCCATTCACATAGCAAATCCACATTGGAGCCACAGTCAGCAGTTTAATTCTGAGACTGAGCGTGCAGCACAGAAACTCTTTTCATCCAAGTTACAGCCAAATATGACATGCAGAGCACTGCACAGTCTGAAAACACCTCTCTGTATGGCAGCAGGAATCTGCCATGCTCTCCCGCCTGAACAAGTCTGATTCTGCCCTGCCCAGGCAGGAAGAGCTGAGCCAAGGGCATGGTCTCAGCTACTTTCCTCCCGATCCCAAGTGGGAACACAAACATCCAGTCCCATAATAGCCATTGAAATGCTTTAAAGCCAGAGTTCACCATGAGGTGGTAGCTTACCAGTAAGATCTTAACCTGCATCCATCTTGGAGAGGAGAGCTATGGCGACTCTGCCTCACTTCCCAGCATTCTGTTCTGTCTACTCCACCTACCTAATTTTCTGTCCTATCAAAGGCCAAGCAGTTTCTTTGTTAATTAACCAATGAAAGCAACAGATAGACAAATGACCCACCTCCATCATTTTTTTTTAAATCTTCATTGTCTCATCCACTTCATAAGTGAACAGCACTGTATTCATCAGCTTGCACTATGTAGATTAACTTCAGAGTATCTTTGTTAGTTATCCATGGTTTCTAGGGTGAAAAACACCAAATAAGGGATTGACATTTGAGCAGGGTGCCCACATTAGTTCTGAGTCATAATCAGAAGAATAATGATCTCATTGGATAATTGATTTTCCATGCTAACATGAGTGCTTGATGTTTTGTGTTTTAGTGTGAAGAGAAGGGAAGTCAAAATCACACAAGAAGAGGTGATGTTGGCTAGGAAGGAATGAGATAACATTTCAGTCTGCAATACGGAGCTGCTATTAGAATTCTAACAAGGGGATCATTCAGCTAACAGTTCCAGAGCATCATTACATCCCATGGTAATCTGGCCTTTGGTGACAATGCAGAGCAGAGATAAGCTGAACAAATTCTGCAGTAATGGCTGGCACAAAAACCCACGCCTTGATTGACCAGCAGCTATAACTGCTGTGTCAAAAAAATTCTGAAAGTCATGGTCACACAGGTACGAAGGAGAAAGATTTGTTATTTCTTTCTCAGGTGACCATTAATTGCTGAACTAAAGGCAAGACTATCAAGAGAAATAAATGTATGTTCTGGGTTGGAAAAGAGACATATGACTGGGATACACAGAAATAATTGAACTACAATGAAGCTACAAAAAGAACAACAGAATTTCTTTCAAACCTATGAGTCCTTGAGAGGGTGGCTCTTCCCAATCAATTGTTCAGACAAGGAGGCTCCTTCCCCATCATTTTTCTCACACCCAGAAACCAAGACTAAACATATCAACTAAAACTGTAGTCGATTCTGTTAGTACGAGCTACTCTGTATTTCCACCGCTTCCCCGTATCTCACATGTTAAGAACAAGCTTGCCACCCTGAAGCTGGCTTCCTTCCTATCAAAGCAATTGTTTTGGAATGGAAATCAGATGTTAAAGTTCATGTCTGGAAGATATTCATTTCACCTTCCTCCTCTTCCTTACAGTGTATGTGATATTTATGTGTATTAACTTTAGTTTTAAAATATGTAATTTCCGTCAACTCCAGTTTTTTTTCTACACATTGTTTCTCAGTTTGGTAGACTACTCCTTAATGTCACCCAAATACTATTCTCCCATCGAGTGTTAATTAAGATGCCATAGTAAGCTAGGTAATTTGGACTCCATTAAAAAGTATAGGCTGTTATGGAGATGGACCATCTTACAGGTTGAGGTGGCCTCTTCTCAGAGCTCACAATGGGCTTCCTAGCATTTTGCTAAGATTTCAATTAGCACTTCCATTTCCCACAATAAAATAGCTAATGGATTTTAAAGTGGACACCTTCCTGTCAGAAGTATAATAGACTACTGATGTATTTCCTTAATAGTACTATTCTTTAAGAAAATCATCTCAAATCACTTTTATTCTGTCAAGTATTTGAGGCATAAGCTGGAAAAATATGAAAGATGAACCGGATAAGCTTGACTACCATTTCTCATTAGTCATATTCCCTGTCTTAATTGTTTGTGGGTGATTTTGAATTCACAGTAGCAAGAGTTATTGGAATGGCTTTGCTTGGAGCTCTCGTTCTATGCAGATAGCTTTCCTCCACAGAAAGGACAGCAGAAATCCCAGAAGGCTTGCTCTCCAAACCAGTCCTCAGTACCTCCTCTTATACAAACTAGATGAAAATATTTGGAGCTCAGCTCATCCATGCATCTCTAACTGTGTTCCAAAAGTGAGAATACTTTCAACTTACATAACTATGTTTATATACTGCTGGTTGGACTCTCTACCATGAATTTCATGTGAATAGTTGCCTGTTATTAAATTTTCCATGGCATGTAGCATACAGTCCATCTATCAAGATCCAAAAAAGCACCAAAATCAAGGGAATTGATGGTAGTCAAAACTATCAAACCTTCCTACTCAAAAAGAAATTACTGCTCATTTTTTTATATTTCTGGAGTGAAATGATACTGTGTGGTACATAGTATAGAAGCTACAATAAAACCCACAGATCTGTGTGTGCAATCTCTCAGTAGCCTCACAGTTCACAATAATTTAAGAGAGACAACCACCAAACAGGCAGAACTTTAGAGTTCTGCATCTGTGTCTTTCTCCTCTCATCTTGATTTTATTCTATTTTGTGTATGTGTGGAAAGAGGGAATCCTTCTTGGCTCCCAGGTGCATTTTTGCCATGACTGGATATCATTTCTAAGTGCTATTGCACTCCCACTGGTTTCCATACACAGAGAAATCTGATGCAAGCACACTTGTCTTGGTTCCTTTTCCTCCTGGTAAACGTTTTACATAGTTATTATGAAATGGTGTCTTCAGAAATTCTTTTCCTTAGGATTCCTTTTATGGGATATAATATCCCTCGCAACTTGGAAATGTGAGCATGCCTATATATTTCCCATTTCTTGACTGTTCTGGCAATTTTCCCTGAAAGGGAGGAAAAACCCTATAAAATTTCTGTTGGCTCCCAAAGCAGAAACATCTGCAGGAGTCATGAGTAGCTTGTTGGCACTGCTGAGCAGCTTCAGCCTGGAGTTGATTATCTCACCCGCTTTGGCCATGTCTATGCAGTTGAGGAACACACTGAAAACTTTTTGAGAAGACTCATTATAAATAATAGGGACATGAAAAACAAAAAAAGGGAAAAATTCCCAAGCTACTTTAGCATACAAATTTTATGAGTACCACAAACTAAAATCATTAGACCACCAAACTGCACAGCATTGCTTTCTGTAAATACAGCTGTTTGGAGAACTAAAAAAAAGTAGAAAGAGAAGGGGAGAGAGAGAGAGAGAGAGAGAGAGAGAGAGAGAGAGAGAATAAAGGAAGAAAAACAGTTGTTTGGGATAGGAGGATGTCACTGATCTGTCTGTGAGTCTCAGATGCTATAACACCTCACAATGGAGTTGGCCATGAATAGCATTTTCTGGCTCAAGTATATAAGCATTTTTTTTCTTGAAAAAATTGAACAGGTGGAAGTCATGACTGTCTAGGAATGCTTTCACATGAAAGACTCAACTATTTCCTGAATTAGTTCATTCCGACTATGGCTCCACAGAACTGGTTGCAAGCTTTCTATGACCTCTATTCAATCAGTAATTCAACAGATGAAAATAAGCCTATTTTTTTGCAACCTGCACTAAGACCATTATTTTGTTTTTCTATCAGAACAACAGAGAGTGACAAAATGCTTTCTGTCAGTTGGTTCGAATTTTCAGGGGAGAAATGTGAACAGGCAAGATGGAACAATGTCTGATATTAAAGTTTAGGTAAGAAATTTAGGCACCCAGTAGGTGTCTAATGAAATGTTAACAATTAGTGAGCAAAGAATAGTTCACTGGAAAAATTGGTGTAGCCTAGGATTATGGAACTTGACTGCCTTAAAACACTTCAGATAGTTCTTGAAAAATACTACTATGTCCCACAACTTTCTGATTCATATTTTCTAATTATTTTGTATGAATTTGAATTATTCTAAGTCTCCAGGCACTAGTCATATACCTGGCCCAAGGATAGTGCCTTGTTTAAACCACAGCTCTTAGAGATAGTGGGAAAGACATGAGATTTCCAGAGGGTACAGCTCTGAAGGATTATTAATTAATATAAGCAGCAATTAATCCTTAATTAAATAATGTTAATTAATGAATATAATATTTTAAATTATAGTTAATATATACTATAATATATTTATATATTTCTCCCCAAGTCTACTCTTAAAAACTAGATTGCTGGGATGACTCACTGACTCTCCAGTCTTTTCGTACTAAAGCCAGTTCTACTCTATTACCAGCCCAGCAGCCATTACACGTATGTGACACAGAGGCAATGTTTCCTTACTATTAGTCAGACTTTTGTTCAAATCTTCACTGCTAGATTGGCTAGAGCCAACTCAGTCTTCTAAGTTTGTTTAGCGAAGTTTTACCCTCTGGAAGGAGTGTCGTTATTGTTGTTCTCACTAACCCTCATCTACTCCTAAAACATTCTTCTTTTAACTCCTTCAGTGCTTCTTCTGTACCCATCCTCCATCAACTGGTCTGAGCACATGTGATCAAAAACACCTTATTTCTCTGGAAAACTTGAGGTTGTTCTATTACTGAACTTTTCAGTTATAAAATTGCTTTTTCGAATATATTTGCAGCAACTTTTGTACTTACACGGAAGTTAGACCGATGTTTTTGATAACTTAGGCCCATCCTGATTAATTATTCTCTTTTTTATTAAAAATAGATGTTTTTGCACATAATAATATCCTTATTAATCCTCCTAGTTCCTCCCCACTTTCACTCCCATCTGGGTCCATTCCATTTCAGTTTCTCATTAGAAAACAATCAGGCTTCTAAGACAATGACCTTGGCAGAGGGTTGAAGGGTAGGGAAGAAGCAGGGAGGGGAGCAGAGAAAAATGTAGAGCTCAATAAAAGTCAAGTAAAAAAAAGAAGAAAAAGACAATGATTTTTAACCTGTGAGTCACAATCCATTTGGGTTAGCATATCAGATGTTTATATTATGATTCTAAAAATAGCAAAAATAAAGTTATGAAGAAGCAGCAAAATAATTTTATGGTATAGAATCACCACAACATGAGGAACTAACTGTAAAAGGGTCACTGCATCAGAAAGATTGAGAACTACTATGTTAAGGGATAATAAAAACAGCAATAATAAAATAAAAACAAAAACTAACACATTGGAATTATAAAAACAAACACATATAAGGAAAAGAGCCCAAGAGTAGGCACAAGAAACAGAGACCCACTCATTTGCACACTCAGGAATCCCATAAAAACAATAAATTCGAAGCCATAATATATATGCAAAAGATCTGTATGGTAAAAAGAGAAAAGGAAAAAGAATAGATAGATAGATGATAGATTAGATAGATAGATAGATAGATAGATAGATAGATAGATGGATGTTGGATGGACAGATAGATGATAGGTACGTACATACATACATACATACATACATGTATATAGAGATAAAATATTTTAAAAGGAAAGCCTTGAAGCAACATTATGATACAAGGATCAGCCTAATATGCCCTAAGTTTGCTTTCTGTTAGTCATCTACTTCTGGAGCATACAGTCTACACTTCAGTTTGGTTTGTTTCCCCAAGAAAAGTGCTTTGAGGAAACTTCATATGAGAAATAATATTAATAAACTGGAATGTGTTATTTTAATATTATATCATTAAGACTTTTTAGGTGAAGAGCTGGAGAGGATGGTTCAACTTTTAAGAGTCTTCTTCTTAGAGGTGACCTGCCTTCAATTCCCAGTAACCACATGGCAGTTCACAACCATCCACACTCTAGTTCCAGGGCATCTGTTGCCATCTTCTGATTTTCTTGTATACCATGAGTAAGCAACTGATATTCATATATAACTACAGGCAGACACTCATCCACATAAAATAAATGAAACTTTAAAAGGTTTTTTTTAATGATATATGAAATTGTTTTAGGTCAACAGTTTTTGAGCCCCTCAATAATTTAATTTCCTTTAATTACATGAAAACTAATGTTAGATTCATAAGAAAGTTGTAAAATTGCATAAATCCTCCTTATAGCCTTCATAGTGTTTTTCCAAATATTAGGATCTTGTAAAACTAAAACATAAAGATCAAGAATGGGGTATTAATGTTGAAAGTAAAACATTAACAAAATATGAGATCATATTTTTTCTTTTCTTTTTTTATTTATTTATTAAAGATTTCTGTCTCTTCCCCTCCACCGCCTCCCATTTCCCTCCCCCTCCCCCAAACAAGTCCCCCTCCCTCATCAGCCCAAAGAGCAATCAGGGTTCCCTGCCCTCTGGGAAGTCCAAGGGCCACCCACCTCCATCCAGGTCTAGTAAGGTGAGCATCCAAACTGCCTAGGCTCCCACAAAGCCAGTACGTGCAGTAGGATCAAAAACCCATTGCCATTATTCTTGAGTTCTCAGTAGTCCTCATTGTCCGCTATGTTCAGCAAGTCCGGTTTTATCCCAGGCTTTTTCAGACCCAGGTCAGTTGGCCTTGGTGAGTTCCCAATAGAACATCCCCATTGTCTCAGTGTGTGGGTGCACACCTCGCGGTCCTGAGTTCCTGGCTCGTGCTCTCTCTCTCCTTCTGCTCCTAATTTGGACCTTGAGATTTCTGTCTGGTGCTCCAATGTGGGTCTCTGTCTCTGTCTCCTTTCATTGCCTGATGAAGACTAATATCCAGGAGGGTGACTATATGTTTTTCTTTGGGTTCTCCTTATTTAGCTTCTCTAGGATCACTAATTATAGGCTCAATGTCTTTTATTTATGGATAGAAACCAATTATGAGTGAGTACATCCCATGTTCATCTTTTTGGGTCTGGCTTACCTGACTCAGGATAGTGTTTTCTATTTCCATCCATTTGCATGCAAAATTCAAGAAGCCCTTGTTTTTTACTGCTGAGTAGTACTCTAATATGTATATATTCCATACTTTCTTCATCCATTCTTCCATTAAAAGGCAACTAGGTTGTTTCCAGGTTCTGGCTATTACAAACAATGCTGCTATGAACATAGTTGAGCATACACTATTGTTGAAAGATAGGGCATCTCTCGGGTATATTCCCAAGAGTGGTATTGCTGGGTCCAGGGGTAGGTTGATCCCGAATTTCCAGAGAAACCACCACACTGCTTTCCAAAGTGATTGCACAAGTCTGCATTCCCATCAGCAATGGATGAGTGTACCCCTTTCTCCACAACCTCTCCAGCAAAGGTTATCATTGGTGTTTTTGATTTTAGCCATTCTGACAGGTGTAAGATGGTATCTTAAAATTGTCTTGATTTGCATTTCCCTGATAACTAAGGAAGTTGAGCATGACCTTAAGTGTCTTTTGGCCATTTGAACTTCTGTTGAGAATTTACTGTTCAGTTCAGTGCCCCATTTTATAATTGGGTTGATTAGCCTTTTACGGTCTAGTTTCTTGAGTTCTTTATATATCTTAGAGATCAGACCTTTGTCAGTTGTGGGGTTGGTGAAGATCTTCTCCCAGTTGTGGGTTGCCTTTTTGTCTTTGTGACAGAGTCCTTTGCTTTACAGAAGCTTCTCAGTCTCAGGAGGTCCTATTTATTCAATGAGATCCTTAATGTCTGTGCTGCTGGGGTTATACATAGGAAGTGGTCTCCTGTTCCCATATGTTGTAGAGTACTTCCCACTTTCTCTTCTGTCAGGTTCAGTGTGTTCGGACTGATATTGAGGTCTTTAATCCATTTGGACTTGAGTTTTGTGCATGGTGATAGATACGGATCTATTTTCATTCTTCTACAGGTTGACATCCAGTTTTGCCAGCACAATTTTTTGAAGATGCTCTCTTTTTTCCATTGTATACTTTTAGCTCCTTTATCGAAAACCAGGTGTTCATAGGTTTGTGGGTTAAAGTCCGGGTCTTCTATTTTATTCCATTTGTCTACTTCTCTGTTTTTATGACAATACCAAGCTGTTTTCAATACTGTAGCTCTGGCTGGGCGGTGGTGGCGCACGCCTTTAATCCTAGCACTTGGGAGGCAGAGGCAGGTGGATCTTTGTGAGTTTGAGACCAGCCTGGTCTACAAGAGCTAGTTACAGGACAGGCTCCAAAACCACAGAGAAACCCTGTCTCGAAAAACTTAAAAAAAAATACTGTAGCTCTCTAATAGTGTTTTAAGTCAGGGATGGTAATGCCTCCAGAAGATCCTTTATTGTATAAGATTGTTTTGGCTATTCTGGGTCTTTTGTTTTTCCATATAAAGTTGATTATTGTCTTCTCCAGATCTGTGAAGAATTTTGATGGGATTTTGATGGGGATTGCATTAAATCTATAGATTGCTTTTGGTAGAATTGCCATTTTTACTATGTTGATCCTCCCAATCCAAGAGCAAGGGAGATCCTTCCATTTTCTGGTGTCTTCTTCAATTTCTTTCTTCAAAGACTTTAAGTTCTTTTCAAATAGATCTTTCACTTCCTTGGTCAGAGTTACCCAAGATATTTTATGCTATTTGTGGCTATTGTGAAAGGTGATGCTTCTCTAATTTCCCTCTCTGTTTCCTTATCCTTAGTGTATAGGAAGGCCACTGATTTTTTTGGAGTTGATCTTGTATCCTGCCACATTACTAAAGGTGTTTATCAGCTGTAGGAGTTCTTTGGTAGAGTTTTCAGGGTCACTTATGTATACTATCATATCATCTGCAAATAACAAAAGCTTAACTTCTTCCTTTCCGATACGAATCCCCTTGATCCCCTTATGTTGTCTTATTGCTATTGCTAGAACTTCAAGCACTATATTGAAGAGGTATGGAGACAGTGTCGTGTTCCTGATTTTAGTGGGATGGCTTTGAGTTTTTCTCCATTTAATTTAATGTTAGCTGTCGGCTTGCTGTAAATAGCTTTTATTATATTTAGGTAAGACCCTTGTATCCCTATTCTCTCCAAGACCTTTATCATAAAGGGGTGTTGAATTTTGTCGAATGCTTTTTCAGCATCTAATGAAATGATCATATGGTTTTTTTCTTTCAGTTTATTTATATGGTGGATTACATTGATAGATTTGCATATGTTGAACCAGCCCTGCATCTCTGGGATGAAGCCTACTTGATCATAATGGATAATTTTTCTAATGTGTTCTTGGATACGGTTTGCCAGTATTTTATTGAGAATTTTTGCATCGATATTCATGAGTAAGATAGGCCTGTAATTCTTTTTCTTGGTTGGGTCTTTGTGTGGTTTTGGTATCAGGGTAACTGTAGCTTCGTAAAAGGAATTTGGCAATGACTCTTCTATTTCTATATTGTGAAAGACATTAAGGAGTATAGGTATTAGCTCTTCTTGGAAGTTCTGGTAGAATTCTGCATTGAAACCATCTGGTCCTGGGCTTTTTTTCGAAGGGAGAAAGGGGTACACTCCTCCATTGCTGGTTGGAATGCAATCTTGTACAACCATGCTGGAAATCAGTAGGGCAGTTTCTCAAAAAATTGCGAATCATCCCACCTCAAAATCCAGCAATACCACTTTTGAGCATATATTCAAAGGATATATATATACTCAATCATACCACAAGGATATTTGTTCAACTGTGTTCATAGTAGCATTATTTGTAAAAGCCAGAACCTGAAAACAACCTAAATGCCCCTCAACTGAATAATAAATAAAGAAATTTTGGTATATTTACACAATGGAGTACTAATCAGTGGTAAGAAAAAATGACATCTTGAAATTTGTATGAAAATAGATGGAACTAGAAAAAAACCATCCTGAATGGAGTAACCCAGAAGTTCACAACTTTATAACACCTAGTATTCTTTTTCTTTTCCAGAATTCTATTAGTATCCCAACCTGCATTTGCCAGCCCCTTCTCCTTGTCCTTCTATTTCTAGTGAAACACACTATTTTTATGATGCTCACACATGAACCTCTAGTACATATATATGAGAAAACAAGCAAATACTAGTGAGTAACTGTGGCTTATACTTCTAATATTAAAAATTGGAATATGCAGTAAAGGAAGAAAACAGAAGTGGAGAAAAAGTTTAATACCCATTGAGCAATCCTAGACTATGCAATTTTACAAAATGGAGCAAACCTAGATCTATTTGTGCCTACAAAAGATGTGTCTGTGACTTGCCTGGTAATTCTATGGCTTCTTATTTTGGTTGTAGATAATCCAAGCAAAAACTTTAATAAGTAAGTACATACGCATCAAAACAAAACAAAAGAGACATATAAGTTAAATGACTATTTTATTGTAAAAACCTTGAGGAACAAATCTTATTTTGTTGGACCCTGAAGTCCAATCACTGAGGAGGAGTTGCCCCAAGAGACCTCTCTCGCACCACAGATGATGTAAAAGCAAATGGATTTAATTAATTCTGTTGTGACAGGGTCTTTCAGCATTTGAGAAGCCAGAGAGACCCCAAATGGCTGCTACAGGCTACTTTTAAAGTAAAAAAAACAACAGAAACAAAGGGGGGGAACACGGGGGTTGTTCTTCAACTATTAGGATTGGCTGTTTCAGAGGGCTACTAGCAATGATTGGTCTGAGCCATGGCAAGAGAGTGGTTGCTAGATCAGGCCAGGTACAGGGGAAACATCTCTGAGTCATCCTAACTGTATCTGAGGAACCGAGTCAATATCCCCTGACCAAGGCCAAGGAACTGAGTCAACATCTAAGGGTTATCTTGCCCCAATTCCCATAACTGAGTTCTATCTGGAGAATATCCACAAGGACACAGGGAGATTGAAAAACCCAACATTCCAGTATGTGCATGTGAAGTTATTAGGTCCTTGGTTCCCAGGGGAGGGGGGAAACATTACTGCTGAGAGGCCTCAGAAATGTCCTCAGAGTTGTCAGAAATGACTTCAGAGTCATCCTAGAGTTTTACAATATTTTTAAGATTTAAGTTTTTTTCCAATTAAGATTCTTATTCCTATCTTTAAAAACGATAGAAAAATCGTGTGTAGAGAAACAGAGAGTTTCTGGGAGGAGTGAAGGAGGACAAGCTGTAATTAGAATATAATGTATGAAAAATCTACATGGTGGAGTTGGAAAAATCTAGCAGTTATCTTCTTACCAAATTGTCAATAAAAAACATTTCTGGGGAGATGCAAGACAGCTAAAAGGGTAAAGTCATTTGCTACCAGAAACCACACAGCCTGAACCGGATCCATAGGACTCATGGTAGCAAGAAATAACTGACTCCCAAAGGTTGTCTTCTAACTTCCATTCCTGCTCTGTATTATAGATATGTACTGACACATGCACACACACAATGCACGCACACACAGACACTCACACACATTTATAAATATATTTCTGACAATAAGTACTGAAATAAGAAAAAGGGTATTTTCTATTAAAGCTAATTTGTAATTAATTTGACATATATGATTTCTGTACAAATAAAACAGAGCACTTAGTGATTAGATAAAAAAGAAAGTGCAACGTTTAACTATATAATATTTTATTTTGGTACTACAAAAATGATTGTATAAAACCATAATCAATACAAATATGTGTGTGTTTTACATGATCCTAAAGTAAATATCACTCCACACTTGATATTTTACAACTAATAAAATTTAGCAATCTGCAGATGAGACAAATTCCAGGTTTCCACATCCAGAGACACAAGGAACAAAAAGAACAAACAAATAAATGAAATTTTAAAAAAGTTCTGTGTTCTACTCTACTATCTCAACTGTACATTTTTGTTGTTGTTGCTGTTGTTGTTTTTTTGAGACTGGGTTTCTCTGTAGCTTTGGTATCTGTTCTAGAACTAGCTCTTGTAGGCCAGGATGGCCTTGAACTCACAGAGATCCGCCTGCCTCTGCCTCCCGAATGCTAGGATTAAAGGCATGCACCACCACCACCCAGCTCTCAACATACGTTTAAGCTTAATTTCTTCTTCCTTGATGTTAGAGAATGACTAGAAATTTAAATAAGCATGTGTGGCCTTGAGAAAAGGAGGATAACTTGAAGTTTTAGATTCCCCCTAATTTCTGTGGTCTATATCTAAAGGATCCAATAAAATAGGCAGACTCACTCTGTTTGATGGCTATCAGAGGTTGGGGCATCATAGCTAGCTACATGTTTATGTTCTTCTATCCATCTTAAAAGCATTCTATTCTAAGTCTCGGTCTTGTCTCTTTTCTTGTGGGTAATTTAAGCCAAGGTGGTGCCAATCATGACGTAGGATTCTTTTACTCCTGTGTCTGATCAAGGAGGGTTCTCTTTTCTACCAGAGTTGGTCACCTCCTGTCCAATTACCGCTCACATGTTTCCTGTTTCTTCATAAAGATAGAGATCTCCCATGATCTTTTCCTTCCCTTAGGAAGTTTATTTGCTTTAGTCCTGTGGTATAGCAAAATGTAAACAAGCTATAAAGGCCACTAGTAAATGCATAACATTTTCCAATTTCCAATAATAGATTTTTTATGTAATAAGTAGAATAAACATTACTCATAAAGTTACTCAAATAACATTGTATAATAAAATGAAATGAGCTGGGCAGTGGTGGCACACACCTTTAATCACAGCACTTGGGAGGTAGAGACAGGCGGATCTCTGTGAGTTTTAGGCCAGCCTGGTCTACAAGAGCTAGTTCCAGGACAGGCTCCAAAGCTACAGAGAAACTCTGTCTCAAAAACAAACAAACAAAAAGAAAATGAAATGTGGCAGAAGCATACAGCATTCATTATTTTATAACAAGCTCACATCTTAACCATCTACACAGACCTATCCCCTCAAAAATTAATAGAATTCATATTTTATACATCTAACCAATTGTTCAATTACCTTCTATCACATTTTGGAAAGAAATCTACTATCTTTCTATTTCCATTTAATGTCCTCTAATGTCTGCCTCTCAGTGTATTGGAATGAGACAGCTGGCTTGTTGTTTCTAAACCCAAGAAAGTCATTAACCGAGAAAGGGCAACAAGGACGATGGAACATAATTATGAGTCCATGGCCACTTAGCATGAATGGGGCAAAGGGAATGAAAAGAAAACAAACATATTGTTCGCTGGAGATCAATGAGACCACAGCAGTGCTGGGCTGTAACTGTCTACACAGTAAATTCCACAGCACATATCTTGCAATATCCATTTTATTTCACCTACCAGCTTCCTTTCTCCTTACAAAACACAAAATTGAATTCAAATATGTAAACATAGTCAAATGGCATCCAAGTTTTATATCAGAGTCATAACAAACATGGTAAAACTCAGCTTTTATATTGTGATTGCACATAACTCTAAGACTTACTGGAAAGTCTGGAAAAATCTTTCGTTTCTCTGGAAAAGGCTTCCTCATCCATAGAAATCTAAGTTTTAAGTTATTCAAGAAGACAACAAACAAGAAATGTTTTAGCCTGTCAGTCTTCGATATTGGATCACTATTACAACTCATGATATCGTTGCTTTTAATTTAAAGTAGTTGACACAAAAATTACAGGAACTATAAGTACAAAAGTATATAGAAAACAAGAAAGCATCGGGCTGGCATACAGAAAACACTTGATAAGCATCAGTAGTCACAAAATATAGGAAAAACTTATAAAAATGTAACTCCCAACCTAGCTTTGATTTTCAGATGCTAAGAACACAAAGACTATCCCTGATATTTGTTCTCAGAAGAGGAGCACCAATGAGAGAAGTCACAGGTTGCGACTTGTGTCTGTTTGCTAACCCAGTTCCTCATTAGAAAATGAAATACGCACCCCCTACACTGAGCAGAGGAGACCTCTGCCAGC
The DNA here is from genome assembly GCF_018167655.1 of Microtus oregoni. Classification (NCBI taxonomy): domain Eukaryota; kingdom Metazoa; phylum Chordata; class Mammalia; order Rodentia; family Cricetidae; genus Microtus; species Microtus oregoni. The sequence goes on from NW_024543089.1 coordinate 25,671,591, forward strand.
ATGGAGCACATTAAACCTAATCAAAATGCTTTTGGAGTTCATAGAATGATCTGTTAAAAGAAAGCCACACCAAAACCGATTATTAAATGACTGGAGAGATAAATGTAGCTATTAACACTACACACCTGCTGTCCTTCCCTCTGCACTCTGATCTAACAGAAGATGATTTGTAATGGCACAACCTCAACATCCAGCCACCTGTAGTTTATTAGGAGATCAGCCAAGTAGCATTACTGCCTACTTGCAAGCAGCATGGAGGCAGACACAGAGTAAATCCGTGTCATTTTACATGTGATGCCTTCATCCAGAAAGCACCCTAAGCACATTCACTGCCCTCATTTACTCAGGAATTAGCCAATGTATGCAAGTTCAACATCTCTACGGGCACAAGCTCTTCCTGTTGAAGCACTCTGACTTTAAAGACCATCTTCTAGTTTTTGAAGTGAGAGAAGAATGAATAATACTTACAGAATATTTTCCTTCTGTATAACTATTCTTTTCCTTATTTGATTTTTTTCACACTATATATTTTCTTTATAGAAGAACATATTGATAGTTTTCTACTGTTTTTTTCTCCCCCCCTTTCTCTTTCTTCTTCCTTCCTTTGCTCCTTCTGTCTCTTTCTTCTGCTCCCCCATCTCTCTTTCAAATTCTAGGAACCACTATTACTGGGCAGTCAAAGATTTCCCCTTTGAGTTCTAAGTCTTGTTAATAAAAGAAGTTTTTAAAAGACTTAGAAGGAAGTTCTAGGACAGTTTAGAGTTTGAAAGACAAACCACAAGGCAGATGAACCACAATGCAGGCAAACATACGCTTTGACAATTTCCAGGTGAAGGAACACAGAGACAAAGCCGTGTCATCTGCAATGGAGACTGTCAAGCAGACCCAAGACCAAAGGGAAGGGTGAAGTTCATAAAAAGTCTGAGATAGCTCAGAGAGATAAGGAGAACATACTTAACATTTTGGTCAGTATCTGGAAGAGATGGAGAAAGAAGGGAAAATCACCCTTTTTGAGTTAGGACTCAGAAAACAGGTAGGCTCTGCAGCTATACTCCACAGAAGTACTGCAAGTGTCACAGGTTATAGTAAATTCTCCCTTCTGCTTACCAGGCCATCAAGTAAAACAGATCCAGGGTGAGTGAAGAGTCTGAGCTCCTAGCCAGTTGATTGACAGACTCATCTGAACTAAGTCTTTTTCTTTTCTTTTCTCTTTTGTTATTAAAAGAAGACAATACTATGTAATGTTTCGATAGGTTAAGGTGACAGGGTGCCTGGTATCTACCAAGACTAAGGAGAGAACTTAGGATATATTCTTGTAACCAGGAGGATGTAGCTTTACATCAGCAAATAATCAGATACCTCCAGTTTTTCATAGAAGCTTCCTTTTCTAGTGTTACCATGAAACAAGAAGTGGTGTCCAAAGTCAACAGTGAGAGAGGAGGGTCCCATCTTTAACTGCCTCAATGGAAGTTAATCCCTACAATGCAATTATAAAACTACTTTCTATCTATAATGGAAGAAATTGGTATTATCTTCAATGCAGGAAAGAAATAAAGTCATTGTAGAAAAAAACAGTTGAAAAAGTCATGAATTCTTTGTATTGTTTATCCATTTTATTTATTGGATTGAAATGAGGCTATATTTGCATAAAATACTATTATCATAAATGAACAGTATAGAAACAAATTTTTGTGCTTAGTATTTTGTTTTGTTTTGTTTTTGTTTTTGTTTTTCAAGACACAGTTTCTCTGAAACTTTGGAGCCTGTCCTGGAACTAGCTCTTGTAGATCAAGCTGGCCTCGAACTCACAGAGATCTGTCTGCCTCTGCCTCCTGAGTGCTGGGATTAAAGGCATGTGCCACCACAACCCATGCTTAGTATTTTTTAAATCATAGAATACATAAAGATACTGCAGAGGCAGTAGGTAAAAACTCCTTATATACCATGACCAAATCTCAATATTTATTGTGCCTGTCATTCAATATTCTGTGCAGCCTTACAGGAGGGATTAAAGTAGTTAAGATAATGATCAAATTCTGCTCAGCATGGAATGCAGTTGTACTGAGTACATAGTACCCTCATGTTCATAATTAAAGTCCAAATTTTATCATGAAATAAGTGCTTTTAATTTGAAGATATTTCATCTACAGTCATCTGTAGTGGTATATTACTTGTATTTTGAGGAATAAATCTTGGCTGATGACCAGAGGCAAAAATAAAGCCACACAAGGTCAGGCAATGGTGACACACCTTTAATCCCAAGATTTGGGAGACAGAACCAAGTGGATCATTGTGAGTTCAAAACCACCCTTGTTTATGCAAGATCAATGCAGAAACAAATCTAGGTGGTGATGGTTCACCTTTAATCCCAGTACTAGGGAGTCATATGCCGTTAATCCCAAGTCTAGAGGGGAGGAGAGAGATATTGTCTGTTTAGTCTACAGTTGGCAGCCTTGATAGAGATAAGCCTTATCTAGTGGCTTGGCTGCTTTGCTTTTCTGGTTTTCAGGTTGAACCCCAATTTCTGTCTCTGGGGTTTTATTATTCTTGCTACAGTAGTAACTAATGTCACAATTTTTTTAATATTTCTTTTTTTATGATACAGCTCTTTCACTTTTTCATATAAGACAACTGCTGTTACCTCCTCACCTACTTTATAATAACTATTTAGAACATCATTTCTCTTTCTACTGGAAAATCAAAAAAAGGTGTCAAATTCTTTATAACTTCTTATTCAAAGGTTTCTCCGAAAGTTCCAACAGTTTTATGAAAGACAAAAGTACTGAATCTGTTCCCATGACATGTGAAATAAACACAGCCTGACTGAACTGAGTCCATGCGAAGCAATGATCTAACCACATCATCCAGAGAAACTGGAGGCACAAACTGCTTATACTGGGATTCTCTCTCAACACGGCTCTTATGATGAGGAATATGTTCAACCAGTTATGCAGCTGGATATTTTAGGGCAAAAAACTGAGGGCTGGCAGTGCCAACCAATGAGACTTTGCACTAGTTCCGATACACCAATTAAAGAGATGAGTAATGGCAAAACGCAGAGAAGAGAGATTGATTCAAAGCAGCCACAGTGGGGAGAGGAACAAATACAGAATCTAGTGACACTATCTATCTTCATGGTAATGACATGAAGGTTCCTTTTTTATTAATTATCAATTATTATTGCTTTTGATTCAATATTTTACTGAGAAAAATTTTCATACAATATATTCTGATAATGGTTTCCACTCCTCCAAATCCTTCCTTACCCTCCCCATTTCCCCAATCCAAGTCCACATTTTTTCTCTCTCAGAATACAAACAGGCATCTAAAAATATAATAATATTAGAAAATTAAAAACAAATAAACCAGAATAAAACAAAATAAACAAAAAAGAAAAAGCACAAGAAACACATATCATTGCAGAGACACTTTTTCATCACACAGAAATCTCATAAAGCAATCAAATGACCTCTAGCAGCACTCCACCACACTCAGATCAGTGCCTTATTCCACCATCCTCAGAGAAAAGGTTCCTCCTGCATAGACGGGATAAATACAGAGACTATATATATATATATATATATATATATATATATATATATATATACAATTTGCTAAGAATGTATATATATATATATATATATATATATATATATATATATATATATACAATTTGCTAAGAATGACCAGACCTCATAAAGGCTAGTTTTAAAGACCAGTTGAGGTGCGGTCTTGTTCTTCTTGTCTCTGGCCAGACCATGCAAGGGGTTGAGATAAATTATTAACATGCTAATCATTGTCATCACCAAAAGAATCAGATTCCTATAAGATAGTTGCTTCTGACATATGGTATAGCTCAAAAGGTGGGTCCTGTTCTGAATGATTTTTCTCTTTTCTGAGTGCAAGCTGACTCAAAAGAAAAGGGGACAGCATTCTAGAGAGGCATGAGATTGGATAGACAGGCAGCTTTGGGGTGGTTAATATGTTGCACTGCAGAAGAAAACTGGTAGCCCAAAGTAATGGGTACGGACTGGAACAGAGATACCAGGCTTCTATCACACTTTAGTTGTCTTCTTGGTCAAGGAAGGGACAATGATTTAAAGCACAGGCAGCTTCTAGGTGCTTATTTCAGCTATGGAAGCTGGCAGGATAAAAAAATTGGCTGTTATTGGGGTAATTCTTGTTCAGTTCAAAGATGTGGAAATTAGAAGTGGCTGTTACAAGTTTCAGTGGGGGACAAAAAGAGGGTAATGTCTCAATTCACGTAGATGACTAGAGATATCCTGCACCTCACTGTTCTCCTAGGTCTATACACAATTGAGATAAGCCTGCTGCCAGAAGGATAGCCTGCCAAGCCTTCCTAGAATGACCCTCGCAATCCAGAAATAATATTGTATCAGATATCAGTATATTCCTTGACCACATGAAGTTATCATATAAATTAAACATCACAACACTACACTATCAATGTAAGAAACAAATATTTATTTTTATGTGTTCAATATAGGATAGTTTGGAAGAAGTTCTAAATCAAATTGCAACAGGATTAAATGTAATAAAGCTTACCATCACTTTTGGACCATTCAGATGCATATTTAAGATTCCCATCATGGTGGATCCAACAACACCAGGAGTACTGCAGACAGGTAGTCCTTCCACTGTGTATATCCCACACATCTAACCCAGGCTGTCAGGCTTGGTAGCAGCTACATTTTATATACATAGAGGTATCTCTTGAGCCCAATATATGTAATTTTTGAGAATAAATGGAAGAAGAAGAGGGGCTGTTACTTGGAAAGAAGAACTAGACAATTGCGGGGGGCGGGGGTAAGGTATAAGAGAGGAGAAAAGGAAGTTAATGTCCTCAGAGTACATTATGTACACACACAAAAATATCATGATGAAACTCATTATTTTGTATAATTAATTGATAATGATATTAATTTTGAAAAAGAAAATATACTAAGAATTCATTAGCAGTTAGGATATACTGTACAGAAACAAAGGATGTGAAAGACAGAAAAGTTATGCTAACAACTTGTAAGAAGAGTAGTTTATAAAGTAATATATAAACCAGGGAGAAGGTTGAAGGAGAGGGGAGAAGAACGAAGGGAAACAGAGAAAAATGTAGAGCTCAATAAAAATCATTATAAGCCACAGAGAAACCCTGTCTCGAAAAAACCAAAAAAAAAAAATTAAAATATTCAAAAAAATGAAGAAAGCAACCCTGCCCTTCACCAGCTGAGGCACACAGGAGAGCAGGCCCTGTAACCCATATGGGCAGCACACCAGAACTTACTCTGTTAGTGACGGTGCAGGTGAGCCAGCCCTGAGGGCATGAGAGCAGAAAAGCTGAGCCCACTCTCCCTCATGTGCCCCCTACAGAAATCCTGAGAGAGAGAGGACTCTGCACCTGGCCCTGGCAGGGTGAGTGTGGGTGACACAGGGGCAGAAAAAAAAAAAAAACAGGAAGAAAGAATGTTTGAAATGACAGGTTTAAGCCAAATCACTACTATTTGGGTCTCAGGATACTCTTGATTTTATTTCTAAATATTTTTTAATTCCAACAATCACATATGTGTGTTTTCTGAAGAAACTTCTATGTTTCTATGAGTAACTAAGTATGGACAAAGTCAATGATAAGTAAAGTTTATAAATGAGCAGAACTGTGTGTGAATATTCTATATTTCACTTAGGTGTCCCTGGAATGAAGATTGAATGGAATCCTGTTCCAGGTTAGTAGTTCAGTCATTCAAAGAACCTTCTCTTGTCTAGGATTATGATGTTGGCAGCTAGCACAGGTTTATGGGGATTTCCTCCACATGATCTCATTATTTGTTGGGCCCCTAGCATTCTGGGATACCTCTTTCATTTTTTCTTTTTTGAAATCATTTGATGAAAGATAGATAGCGCTCATATAAGCCTTTAACACAAGCTCTTAGGAGGCTGAGGCAGAAAGAGCTTTGTGAGTTTGAGACTAGCCTGATCTGCATAGTGAGTTCCTGGACAGCCAGAACTATATGCATAGTGAAACTCTATCTTGAAAATAACAAAATAAAATAATTTGACAATTTCATATTTTTTATGTAACATATATGGTAAATTTGGGCCATTTTCCTCCTTTCATCATCTTATAACCCAATCTCTCTCCTTCTGGGACCCTGCTTCATCTGGGCAAGCCCACGCCGAGTTTTACAGTTTCTTTCCCAATTTTAAATTTAACTTTGTGGCTTGCATGAGCATGTATTACGGCATATATAATGGAACACGTGCAACCTATAAGCGACTGTACCACCTTCTCCCTCAGTACTTCTCAACTGGCCATAGTCCTTCAGAGAAGGGTGTAGCTGATGATCACCTCCCCTGCGCAGGAAGAAATACACACAGCTCCTATGTGGTTCAGGCTTTGTACAGGTAGCCGCAGATGTCGAGAATTCACACAGCCATGTGGCACTCAGAAGTCACTGTGCCCCAGCAGTACTCCCAGCATCTGGCTTTATATTTTCCTGCTTCCTCTTTGATGAAGTACCCTGAGTCCTAAAAGTGGTGATACAAATCTTCTATTGAGAGCCAAGAACTGAAGGATAGGATAACTATTTGTAAGAAGTTAGTTAGGCATGGCATGTCTATAGAAGCTCAGACTAAGAGAGCCAGTGTGGAAGCAAGGGGCCCTCTCTAATAACAGAGTGACAATGTCCATTTACTTTCATTAGTGAAGTCAAAGCAAAAACTCAGAACAGGGCAAACTAAAGTGTTCCTCGAGATGAGACATGGCCTGTAGACAGTGACAGCAGGGACTGTTGCCAACCATTACATACAGCAGAGAGCCTGCACAACTGGTTTGGGACTGCCTTTGCTTCCCTCCAAGGGGATTGCTGTGCTAGCTAGCGAATTACAGTGTTCTGCATATCATTGGATATTCCCTGTTGTGGGGTCTAACTTGTCTGTATTGTTTAGAGATCACCAAAAACAAGACTTATACCCAGTTAAACCTACTACACATCCTAGTAAAGCTATATTGGCGATATGGAAAAACCCAGATGGAAACTTTTGCCATATTTTCATGCTTTGCAATTCAAAAACAATGTACCTCCCATATGACCAATTGAGGAACCGAGGGAACTGCACCTGGAAGTTTCTAGATCCCCTGATACCTCCCTTTGTTTTCTTTCTCCTTCGTTACTGTATCATTCATTTTTATTGACACTGTACACTAGTGTACTCAGTGGAGTCCTCTGAGTGCATTCAATTATTTAACCCTCTGCGATCAAGGCTGCAATTATTTAGACACCTTGCCACAATTCAAGATTTGTAAATGGAAGAAAATATCCACTCATTCAGAAAATAATCTACACCTACTTACATTGTACAAACATTTTTGTGTATGTTCATATAGTACATTGATAGAACACTTAACTAAATAGTAAAGTCCTGGGTTTGATTATCGACAAAGGAGTAAAGCAGAAAAATCCTTCAATTTTGCATTTTCTATTATATAGAGAGTGTTGGGAATGTTCCCTTAAATTGAGTATTAATTTGGATATTGGTAGTATTGCCAATTATTATGATAGATGTAATTTATGGAACAGTATATATTAGTTAAACATTTAAGTCCATAATGCTATTCAGTCATAAAATATCATATCTGATATTTTAAACCAGATTATTGATGTTTCTAAAATTCCAAATTATGTATGTATATATATATATATATATATAAAATATATGTAGTATAGGAGTAAAGCAAAAACCTTAAATTTTGCATTTTCTATTAGATATAGAGGGTCAGAAATATTCCCTTAAACTTAATACTAATTTAGATATTGGTAGTATCCAATGTATGTGTCCAATTCTTCTCTCCAGAACAAGGCTCTTCCTTGCTAGTTACTGTTCCTTTCTACAAGGCTTTTTTACCATGTAGAAACCTTGAATGAGAATCCTTCTGTCTTTATTACTATACCAAGATGCTTATTTTCTTATATTCTCAGACTTTGTGCCATTAAATCTTGAAGAAAAAAAACCATGTTCTCCTTTGAATGTTAAAGCAACATACTTTCAGAACGCATGTTATGCTGTTACTGCAGTTCTTACATCAGAGCTGGGGCCTTAGTGGCCCCAACATGCCATGCTGAGCCACACATCCTTAGCAGGCAATTAAACAAGCAATTAAATCAGAAAAAGGAAATGTGTGCAATATGACCACACTGGGAAGAGGAAAATAACGCATCCATTAACCCCTTAAACCCACCTCTAAGGTCCTAACAAGAGGTTTAGATTTAAACAGAAAGTGAAAAGTATGAATACATAAGCAATCTGATAAGGACTCCCATTCATCAACATTGTCTAGCTTCCAGTATCTCCTGAGCTGAGGTGTCAGAATAGTGTGCAATTGCTTTATAAGAGACTAACTTCTTATCTGGCTGCCACCAAAGTTTTTTTTCTCCATTCCAGCCTTCCCCACCCCCCCAGTGTACCATTCTTGGGGGAATTTCATTGGGGAAATGTATTGGATTATAGTCTGATAGCCAAAGGGAGAGCCACAAGTATCCCTTAGAGTATTTTCATTTCTGTCAGGATGGTTTTAATATGACTGTGAGATTTTGTTCTATACTCCTGGAAGAATTTATATAGTCTAGATTGACAGAAGAACCCACTGTCAAAAGAATAATGAACCCGGTAACAGAAGAATAAATTCATGGTCTCAGTTATTCAGGAGATTGAGGTAGGAGGATCAGTTGAATGATAAACCAGACTTGGCAATGATATCTGTCAAAATATCTTGGTAAAACCAGATTAGAACAAGTACAATAAACCTTATACATTACATTCATCAAATATAGGATGGATTCATAAACTCATAAATAATAATTGTAGATTATAGTAGGAGGACACTTACAAGCTTCTCAGCCCCAAAATAACCACACAGAAACTGTATTAATTAAATCAGTGCTTGACCCATTAGCTCTAGTTTCTTATTGGATAACTTTTACATTTAATTTAACCCATTTCTATTAATATGTGTATTGCAACAAGGCTGTGGTTTACCTAGTAAAGTTCTAGCATCTGTCTCTGGTGGGGCTATATGGCTTCTCTAAACTCTGCCTTTTTTTTCTCCCAGCATTCAGTTTAGTTTTCCCTGCCTACCTATATTCTGTTCTATGCAGGCCTAAGATAGTTTCTTTATTAACCAATGGTATTCACAGCCTACAGAGGGGAATCCCACATCAGTAGATCATTAAGTGGGAAGAACCATGGCTCCTTGGAGTAGTAGCTAATTGTGAGACTGGACAGAAAATACTTAATTTTATTCTGATGCATCTTATAGCATCATAAAATAAGGGAACCTAGGGGACAAAGTGTCAAGAGAAAGTGTTCTCATCGGACAAGACTGACATGAGAACAAAAATAAATAAACAAGCAAACAAACGAATAAATAAAACCAAACTCTGAGGTCATCTATACATAAACAAATGATGAATAATTGCATTAACTATGAGGAAGAGATCATTTTTTTCAAGCAGAATTCCAAATTATTTATGCAACCATTGAGGAAGTTGATTGTAATGCCAGACATCTCACAAATATATCATATGACATGTGGTCCTTTCAAAGAGTACAGTGTGTTGAGGGGGAAAAAAGCTTCACAATGCAAAAACCTGACAGATACTGCTTCAGCTACAAGATCAAGGTCAACATCTAAGGTGATAAATCATTTTGATAGTATAACCTCGATTAAGTGTGATGAAGTCCTGTTTTAACTTTATACCAAAGCCATAACTTCAATCTAAAGATAAGCAAAAGTACAGGGAAGTCTCAGCAGAGGGAGAGACATAGAGCAACACAGCTCCTCCAAACTGTCAATTTCAGACAGCAGCATGCAGAGACACTCACAATCAAAAACATGCCACATAAAGAAGGTAGAGAAATATTCTACCTTGTTTAATATTGCTACTAAATATTTAAGAAAAAACATGTAGAATGATGATAATAACTATAGTTCATTTAAGTGCTGTAATGTAAATTTATGGTTACACTTATGATTAAAACTACTACTTTAACTTAATGAGTAAATTTTAGAATATATAGTTTTTTTTCCTTTAGAAAAGAATTTGTAGTCAATATAAGATGATAAAAGACATAACATGGTTATGAAGTACAACAGTATAGAGGCTAATTCACTGGCCCTATAAACAAAGGAAAGAAATTGAAAGAAAAAAATTTAAATGCAAATGGATAAATCAAACAAATTTTCTAAGTTGGTAAATTTCTTTGTTTCATTTTTATTCACAAAACACAGCCATTTAATATCACATTGTCAGAAACACCACACAAAACAGTGACTTCACTTCAATTTCCCAAGGCACACTCCAAGGAAAAGAAAAATGATTGACATACTGATGATTGAAAAAGCAATAATGAAGATTGACATTATTTCAATATCATGATTAAAAGTAAGACTCAGAAGATATTATTACATTGAGCAAGGATGTAATTGCAAGAACTTTGTATGACAAATGTGCACTGCATATTACTTAGAAATGGCATATGTTTTCTAGCAACATATTTAGATGTAAATAAAGGAATAGATAGGTATCAAAATAAGGCAATATGTGTTGAAAATTTCTCTTAAAAAAGTAGATGAGCGAATGGATGAAGAGATGATTAAATAAAAAGATAGATGTATGACTAGATGGATACATTCTACTCAGAGAATTGGTTAATGTTGGAGATAAAGACAACCAGGATCAAAGAAAAGTATCCATGGATGAGAAAATCTGCAAGGATTTCTTTCTCTTAGGCCTTCTGGAGTAGTGTTTACCTTTGATCCCAGCTCTTGTGAGGCAGAAATAGACAGATCAATGTAGGTCCAAGGACAGCCTGGTCTACATAACACATTCCAGGCCAGTTAGTAGTAAGAACCTATTTGGTATTGTATATCTGAAATATACATATACATATACATATATATATATATATATATACACACATGTATACATTTCAGAAAATAGTAACTATTACCTTAAAAGCACAAGGTATCTCAATTAAATTGCATAAAAGCTGTAAATAAGTAACAATATTATTTTCCATTTGAGTAAAGTCAGAAATGAGGGTCATAAAGTGAGAAATACAAAAGAAACTGTGTTGTCATTTTTCCAGGGAGATACACTACTCCAACATTTTCTTTTAACCTACTTACAATGTTTCAGCAATTTTCAGTGTATATAATAATACTAATGCAATAAGAAGTCCTATAGCATTCTAGGTAGTCAAGAAAATGCAATTAGAGCCAAATAGTAAAGGTGATAATGTGCTGCAGAACTAATAGGAGTCCATGAAGCCAGACTGTGCACCTGGCAGTAATTACATCATTAACACCTGAAAAGATGAAAGTTGATTAATGAGATACAGATGCAAATTCTGAAGCTTCCAAATTCAAATATATTTAACAATATGAATATGTGATATACAAGAGCGATTTGGATGAATCACCTAACATGAATTATGAGTAAAGAAAATAAAGATATTCCCAAGAGTTGCTACAAAACAAAATAGGAAAATTTACAAGAATTCAACTGTGAGCAGTTTTAATGCTTGCTTTATTTGAATATTGTTTCATAATAATGAATAATATTATTAGCACTCTAATCATAAAAATGAGAATGCAGGTTACTTTACAATACTAATTGTAATAACTGTATATGTGTTTATAAGTTCATCTGAAGTTGAGCATGAGATAGAATATGAAATTAGTTCATATTGCTTAGAATGTTTGGCAGGTGATTTGAGTTCTCAGAAACTACTGCATTGCTTGTAGTAGCTTAATATTATTAGCCTGGGAAATATACATTTTGGAATAAGAAATTGTAAACTGATATTCTTTATTTTAAATTACCCAGAAATATCTACATCTTAATTTCAGTCAAATGTTTTCACTTCCTTGGGATCTTAAGATGACAGAAACTGGCCTGCTTTTCAACCTGAATACTATCTGAAATTAGGATGCTTATCTGCATCCTTCTACATCCTCACATCAGCATCATTATGCAGATGAGCCTTCAGAATGCTAACTAGGATATTTTGCTCTGTGAGCACCTGTACTACAATTTTAGCCTATGGATCAGTCACTTAGAGGGCCTACACTTCAGTAGACCAAGAGTACCAGATATAAAATAACTGTCAATTAAAAAAAAATCTACAAAACACTTCAAAACTATTTCATTGGGGGTATTTTTGCTCACTGTAGACAGAACATTTTGCATCATAATTAAGAGCAAATAAAAGTGAAAGTAGTGACATTGAAAACTTTACTTCATTCCCCTGCTAGCTGAATGGTCCCCACCAATTACAGGGTCAGAGAAAGTCCTTCACTCTGAGGTTCCAGATTTCCTGCAGGCAATAAAATGCACGACACACAAGCAGTGATGGATTCTCGAGGCTCCAGCAGAAGCCAAGTCCTTGGAGTGCTCTTCCATTTTGTTCTTTTTAACTCATTAGCTGTGCTTGTGTCAATTTCCTAGACAGTTTAGTGAGGTTATTTTTAAAAACACTTAAATATTTAATAGAAAACTAAAATCATACAATAAATTTCCGTGGATGACCACTTTACTGATATCAAGGGAGACCATGTCTATTATTAAGAATCTCTTGTTTCAATGATGTCATTAGAGAAAAAGAATGTGCTATTATTTGAAGCTGAAGAAATGTCACTTGAGAAAAATAAAAATAACTACTTTATCAATAAAAATAATTACTTCATCAGTTTCATTGGCCATAGAGTATTTCAAGTACCTTTGCCTACAGTAATAATATTTATCAGGGATTTTTAATATTGAATTAAAATATACCTACTCAAGCTATTTTTACCAAAGGATGTAAATCAATCCCACCACAACATAATAATAAGACACAATAATTAGCCAAATTGGTTGTTTTTAAATAAAATCAATAATTTCTAAATAAATCTTGATTTTCAAAGCAGAAAAGGAATATTTAAAACTAATGCCTCTCAAGTGGGTAGGTAGAATAGAATAAAGTATTCTAAAACCTCAGCCACATAATTCATATAGTCCATCTAACACCTAGCAGAACTGTAATGTGCTTTATAACATGGCCAACACTATCAGTGAAGACAAGAACATCAATAAATTTTGCAATTATATCTTAGATAAAAACAAAATCTAGTTGAATTTGAATTCCAGTGTCTAAACCTGTCTTTATTTACATAATTGTCTATGTCCCCAAATACACACACACACACACACACACACACACACACACACACACTTAAAGACAGAGGCACCATTATTTTACAAACTTGAGAGATTTTACTCTTCAGTCTTTTCTTCAAAATGACATAGAAAAGCCTTATTTTAAACACTTTATTTATTTCCAACAAAGGAGGAAATATTTACATCTAAATACTGGAAATTAACATTTCAAGTAAAGTTTAGAACAAAATTTATCTAATGTATGGCAGCAGGGCAGGCTATCTATCTGCAAACAAAACTGCAAAGCCAAGGTTTAACCCACCACCCATATATTAGCATTAACTCACACCTCTCAGCCTTATGTCAGCTAACAAAACAATGTGGATCCACCCTGTAGTATATGCACAGTAAAATGCCAAATTCCTCCAGTCAGTAATTAAAATTTACTGCTTTCACGTAAAAACTGGATTCTAGGAAATAAAGTTGCTGAATAAGCAATAGGAAATTGCACTTATTACTCGCAGGGAATGATATTTTAAATGTTTACAAAAATAGCACAGAGCGCTTGGATGCAGATCTCCAAAACTGGATAGAAACTAGGCTTGATGAGGTTGGTGCTTGGTCTTGCCTAACCTAAGGTAACATTCTCAGAAAAATTCTCCAAAACCTCTTTGGCTTAATTTCTCCTTAGGGCCGATAACTTTTATACATTAAAGTTAATTCACTGATCCTTTTATTTTAGTGAAGCAAATCTGGAGTTCATTAAGAAAAGTTTTTAACATAGATTTAACATATGCACTAAAAGAGACTGGGCATTTAAGAAAAGAACAACCATATCCGTGACTTGTCACTATAACTCATGTAATTCACTGATAAGCGCTTGTGGATCTTTATATTATAAATATGTGAAGGGATATCCAAAGAAAGAATCAGAGACTACCCCATACTTCACAAGAATTAAAGAAACACAATTCTTTTTGAGAACACAATTGACCAATCTATGCTTGTAAAATAAAAAGGATTTTTGTACAGTGATTGGTTGTTAATGCAGAAACTAACAAACTTGGAACTAATCAAAATTACAGGGAATAAGTGTCCACGAAGTGCTCAGCCTAAATGGTACATCAATACCATAGCCTCTCCAAACAAGGCTTATAAAGCCTCTTGAAATACATGTTAGCCATTTGAATCACAACTGCTTTCACTTAGTAAATGAATCTTTCTCAGGATCCTGTCACATTTGCTAAACAGAAGTGAGGTTTCTATTGAAAACTCTAATACCGTTGTTTCATTGCATGTAAAAGGGTAAGCTTATCTGTTAATATAAAGACACATTTCAATACTGAGGCTACATGGATATACATATAACAATTGAAACAAAATTAATGATTAAAATATAAGGACTATTGATTTTCAGGTACTATGCAATATAAAACATAAACGTTCTATGTTAGATCTAAAAATATGTATACTTTAAATAAAAACATTAAAACTAAGGTTAAAAAAACACACTAGCTTTTACTAAGACAAAAAATATCACCACACAAAAAATGCATAAAGAAAAGTATTTCATCATCCTGTATAATTAAGGCAATATTTGCTTTGTGAACCACAGTGTATGAACAGAACCAACAAGGCAAAGATGTCAATAGTTCAGTTAACAATGATGAAAACCTCTAAGTTGCTAAATCAGCAGAAAGTAACTGTGTTCCAGATGTTTAGAAAGCATACATTAAATTAAAACTGTAACAGAGTTGTATATGTAATTTCATAAAGAAGGGATGAGATGTTTCCTTTCGACGGGATGTTCAGATGTTCATTGCTACAGTAATGACTTAATACAAAGGGATACCATGAAAATCCAACTGAGACTTCTTACCACTGTCAAGATACACTATTGAATATTCATGTAGTTTAAACAGATGTAAATAATGTTACTAGAAAAATGCTTAAGGTGTAATATTTAAAAAAGCTTCAAAGTTAAAGATACTAGTAATTGTGTGTGCAAACTTGAAATAAGATTCATGACTATAACAAATGTCAAAATTTCTAATTTATTAAGAATTTAGTTTGTTGCCAGGTGGTGGTGGTGCCTTTAATCCCAGCACTTGGAAGGCAGAGGCAGGTGGATCTCTGTGAAACTGAGGCCAGCCTGGTCTACAAGACACCAAGTTCCAGACACCAAAGCTACACAGAGAAACCCTGTTTTAGAAAAAAAAAAAGTTTGTAGGCCAAGTGTTCTTGTGATATGATTGAGAATCCTTTGGGTATATGCCCAAGATTGGTATAGCTGGGTCTTATGGTAGATTGATTCACAGTTTTCTGCAAAATCACACGCTGATTTCCAAAGTGACTGATTAAGTTTTCATTACACTGGGGTAGGAGTTCCTTCTGTTTGTGTGTTGCTTTCATTGGTAAATTGGCCTAGTGATAGGGCAGAACTTAAGTAGGCAGAGAAAACAGAACTGAATGCTGGGAGGAAGAAAGAAGAGTTAGAGAGAAGCCATGGACCCTCTGCCTGAGATGGATGCCAGTTAGAATCTCCGGTAAGCCAGTGCCATGTGGCGATACACAGATTAATGGAGATGGGTAAAACTAATATGTAAGAGTTAGACAATAAGAAGTTAGAGCTAATAGCCAAGCAGTATTTTAATTAATATGGTTTCTGTGTGGTGACTTTGGATGTAAGCTAGCTGGGCAGCTGGGACAAACAATGGGCCCCCTCTTTACAACACTACACCAGCAATTGAGAAGTGTGCACTTGGCTTCATATCTAGTATGAGCTGCTGCTTGTGTTATTAATCTGGGACATTAGGACAGATGTAAAATGGATTCTCAGACTAATTTTGATTTGCATTTCGCTGATAGCTGAAGATGTCGAACATCTCATTAAATATTTCTTGGACCTTTGGAATTCTTCTGTTGACAATTCCCTGTTTAGATTTATGCCCTACTTTTAATTGAATTATTTGGTTTGTTAATATCTACTTTGTTTCTTTATATACTTTGCAAATCACTCCTCTGCCAGTTGTGAGATTGTTGAAGATCTTTTAACATTCTGTAGGCTGCCATTTTGTTTTATTGGCAGTATCCTTTGCTTTACAGAAGCTTTTCAATTTCGTGAGCTCCCATTTATTAATTGGTCAGTCCAAGGTAGTCTCTCTGGTTGTAACTTCAGTCTCTGTGAGCCCCTATAAGCACAGACTAGGTGATTCCATGATTTTCTTGTGGTGTCTTGACCATTCTTCCTCCTTTACTCTTTCCCCCCTCTTCTGCAGGATTCTTTGAACTCAGGTAATGTTTGGCTGAGGGTCTGCATCTGTTTTCATCAGTTGCTTTATGAACTATAAAGGTACTAATATGGTCACAGGAGATTGCCAGGTCAGACTATTTATCTTCTATTGCTAGGAGTCTTATCTGGGGTCCTTCTTATAGATCTCTAGGAGATTCTGTTTGTCTGGAGTTGTCAGGATGAAGTCTCTTGTGCCAATTCATTCAAAGCTATTTCACACTTTCTTTTCTTTCAGGCTAAGTGTATCTGGATTTATGTTGAGGTTTGTGCAGGGTTTACGGGGGGCGGGGGGGGATGTCTGGATCTCCCTAGGATGACCAGATCCTTGTGACGGGACTGCAGGTGGGAGATACAGAAACATGAGTGATCAGGCTGGAGGGAGATGAGGGGGAGAGTACGGAAAGGAAAAACATGAAAAGAGGGAGCATCTCTGGGTAAGAAAAAAAAATCAATCAAACAAACAAAACATTGTGCAACAGAATCATGAAATAAAACACAATCTACCTCAAGAATGGTGATGCTGTCATTGCTCAGCATTTTGGAAATTAAATCCAACAGTGCTACAATGAATATGGTTATTATTTTTTACCTTACCTGATTATTCAAGGAAAAATAAAGTGTAGCATCCGGAGATATAAATCGTGTCACAAATTCCAAATCTTTGCTCAATTGCTTTAAATTCTCACTAAATCCTCCAAGTCTATTTTCTGAATATCAACATCTAAAAGTGTCTCTCTTCCTCAGATATTCACCAGTCTGCTGAACCTACTCCTGTTACTTAGGTTGTCACTTTTTACTTGTTACATTTTCATTAGAAAATTTTGCTATCTTTAGTAACAAATTTATTGAACTTTTATCATCTGTCTATTATCTATCTATCATCTATTTATCTATCTAAATCTAGCTTTCCCTTGCGATCTCCATGATTCTCTCCATCTTCCTTTCCATCTTCCTTACTGTTTATTTCTCTCTCATATATCATTTTAAAATATAATTTTCATAATTTTATTAATTGATTATTTATGCATAGGAAATGAAGCCTTCCACTATTAATGTGCTTATTGAGAGATTCTATCCTGTCTCTGTTGTTTATGTGTTACCATCAGAAGCATCTTACACAGTCTCCAGAGAGTCACAATCCCACAGCATCCATTCCTCCCGGAATTACTCCTCATCAATAGAACAGGCTAAGTAGACAGCTCTTCCCTGTTGTTAAACAATCAATGGTGATGGGTTTATTATTCCAATGATTAAGTTTTGGACTCTGATTTAGCCTACTGGTGTGGAACAGTAACCCATAGAATGCCTTTCAGAACTGTGAGATGTGCCTTGTGAAAGAACTTCTAAGGTATAAGCTTGCAAGAAAATAAATAAATAAAAAGGGGTGGTCTATAAGAGCTCTGCAGAGCCATGAGATTATAGAAAGAAAAAAAAAACAAAAAACATAGGGGCCTTGGCCTGCAACTTTGGGAACCTAAGTTATGCCAACAACTGGGTTAGATGGGAAGAAAGCTGTGAGTTCCAGAAAGAAATGCAATTTGCTCCTAGAACTCAACTCTAATGAGGTTTACAGCAGAGGACACTTTTACAATGCCTGAACTTCTGACCCAGGGAAACTAGGATATTATAAATGCACTCTTTGAATTCCCTAAATTTGTGAAGATAGATTGTATAGAAAAGAAAGCTATTGCAGCTCTCCACAGCTTTTGTCCTGGACAATCTTTACCAGAGAGACTATCTTTTTAAAAGGTTTGAAAAATTCTCATTACCCTGAAAACTCAAGAACATGATAAGGAAAATTAAATTAAATATAACCCCTTTGGCTACATTAACAAAATATAAAACCATAAATTTTACACCTAGCTTCCTGTTTACAAATAGATCACAATACTGTTTAAGGACATGGATTGTTTTTTCTCCATCTTCGTATCTCTGACAATGTCTAGAGAGAAAAACACTCAACATAGAATAAGAACTTAAAAAAATGTATCCAGTGACTTATATTTTATTTTTAATGTACTCACAGCCTGAGGATTAGTAGCTTGTTCAACATCATTTGCAATTAGTCAGCCAACTGATTAAAGTTAAACATAATGAATAATGGAGGCAATATGAGCACTAGCTATTTGAACAAGTTTCAACCTTTTAAATAAAAAGGCTTCTGTTGGCCAATCGATGAGGTCTTTGGAAGCATATGGATAATCAATGCTGATGTCATTTATAATATTTTTATGTCATGCAGACCCTGGACAGTAAATTCTCAAGAAAACCATTTAATAATGTCATTAAGTTATGATAGAATTTACAGCATTTTGTATTTTATGTTAAATTGTTAAATATTCACTTTATCTTTCAGACTTACTAGGTAGAATAGGCAATGTGATAACTATTAAGAAAATAAAATATGAATTTCTAGGATCATGCACACACACACACACACTTATGACAGTAAATCTCCTAGGTCACAGCGCAAAGCATTTACAGAGAATCTACTTGTTTTATAAGTGACAGAAAACAAAGGAAACCCACCAGAAACCTTAGTTCAGAAGTAAAGAAAGTGTATGATTTGGGCTTGAAATAGAAAAGCTCTAAGACTCCCCAGTTAGGGAACATAAAGTCTCATAAGTCTGGTAGTGCTATTTTAATGCTCATTTCTGCAGTTGAGTTTTGTTTGGAATCCCATAGTGTGTAACTAAAATGGAAAATGTGTTTCACTGTACACCTGTCTCTAAGGAGGAATCTCATCAAGAGAAGATGGCTTAAATAGAGCAATTTTCTCATTTGGAGGATTTTTTTTTTTTCACCAAAGTGCCTTTATCTTCTTACATAGGATGCTTAAAAACCAAAATGGCTGGTTCATCAAAAGCTAAAAGGTACTAGAAAAAAGTTGCAACAGGAACCATTTCTGCAGCAGATGCTGCTCTCAAGAGACCAAACAGGAAGTTTCAGTGATAAGAATTCCCCCATTTTTTATGTGTGCTTATTTTGTATGTAATCATAATTTTCAAGGAATTGTGTGTAATGGACCAGGTTCTCATAGTCTAAGATAAGCAACTGAGAATATAAATACAGATTGTTTACCCTAAATTCTAAAAGATAATGAAATTCAAAAACACAGTGGAGGTTTTGGTATGAAGCAGTATGTAGCTCCTTACTTAGATCATGTGTTGGAAGGAAGCTATTTTTGCACACCTAGGTTTTTAAGAAACAACTTAAATGAATTTATTTTCCAATTCTCTCCTATGACTGTTCACTGGACCTCGTTACTGATAATTACATGGCATTGAGAAACTTGATTTCACACATATAGTTCTTTGGCCTCATCATCAAATTTTTGATGCTTTCCCACAAAGCACAACAAAGAAATCATATTAAAAACACACAAGGTCAATAGCAACTTCAATCTAATTTCTCTCCACCCACCGACCTCATGCTTTCACTCAACTCCCTAATTAATTTATATCCCTTGACCCAGTTATAACCACAACTCTTTTCCACCCTGTTCTCTAATATTTACAATCAATTGACCAAAGCTTCAGCTAGGGTGAGTTACAGTTCACCTTTTGATGGTTGCCTGTTCTCAGTATATTTAACTGCTTACTGATTACTTCTTTACCAGATTTTGTTATTAATCAGAGACCTGTACCCTAATATAAAGTTATGTTCTTAAACTACTCATTTGCATCCAATGTCACTTGACAAATTACGTAACTATGTAGGCATACTTTAAATATTTTTTCAACTTTTATTGTATAAATGTTCTCTGTTTTGCCTGTCTATTTGCTTGTGTACCATATGTGTGCAGTGCTCCAAAAGGCCAGAGATGACATAAGATCCCTTGGAACAGTGCTAACTGTGAATTGTAACCATCTACATAGGATCTGGGAAGCAAATGCAGGTTCTCTGGAAGAACAGACAGTGCTCATTGCCTTCTGAGCTCTCTCACCAGGCACTGCAGATAAACATTAAAGTAAGTTACAGAGTATTTCAGTAGAAAGTAGAGAACAGTGAAGGAAGGAGACTGTATGAGGTCTGTTCATTACTGATACTTTAATAATATATTACATATTGTCTTCTGGATTGTATGGGACAAAACCTCTTGAATTCCCCACTCTGATAGGGCTACAGAGGTTCTGAATGTTGTGAAAGTGTAGAGAGCTAGAAGTAGATGGTCAGAACACAATGGTTAGAATGAAGTTGTGTGATGTGATACAGATATTGTTAAAGAAGATATCTCAAATGTTTTTGTGAAATGTATAAAAAGCAGGCCAGGTGGAGAATGGGACATTAGGACTTTCCATATTAACAATTTGATTATAAAAGTAAGTAAACCTCAGACCAAGCATAGTAATATAGAGGAAGATTCTGGTGATGATATAAATGTAAAATGGAGGGGGAGAGTGCCTGGGAAGTGAGTGCACGGATACATCTAAAGGCTTTCATCTGGATCCTGATAACATGTACTTAACAGACAATGAAACTGTATAGGAGAAGAGGCATTTAAAAAATCAAATGTCAGGAAAAAGGATACCATACATCCTCAAGACCTAGAGTCTCATGTAAGAGATGAAGACGAAAATAGTAAAAACAAACCACTCTCACCTGACAAAATTTTTGTCAGTGGAAAAATATAGTTCCAGAATGAGTTAGACAGGACATTCATGTAGAATGACAAAAACAAGAATACTGCTTCTACAGATTTGAAGATGCTTCATGCAAGAAGAACAATGATGTCCTGTGTCATCTGTTTAAATTGGCTATTCTAGTGGGGTATTAAAATTGTCCTCATTTATATTCACTAACCTCAGGAATACTCTCTAGTCAATTTAGTGCATTCATAAACCATTTGATAATTTTACCTAATTAAATATATTAATTCTTGATTCCTAGACAAGATAGTCAAAGCATATTTAATTTGCATAATAACACATTTAGATAGAAAAATACAGTTATTCAATTGAGTTGAATCTAAGTAGTCTCAACCTATAGTAATCAATGTTCTGGTCAGGTATTAACAGCATACCCTCAATTAAATACTACTTAAATTTAAACGGCCAAAATATACTGAACTTTTTGAAAGGTGCCCTTATCTCCTTATATTTCTTCCTACCTCATTATAAAATTGAATCAAACCAAACTTTTATCTATATCAAAAAATAATCTGTGTCTTTTTTTCTCATTTAGTATGAAAATTATATTCCAAGAACATGTTATCTGCTGCTTCTGAACAGGGAAAGCTATATAATTGTCAGTTAGTGTTGATGTCAAATCACTTAACATCAGAAAGTCCAAGGTACACAAAAAATAGATTCTCCTTCAAAATTGTGTCATTTTTAGAAAAAAATATGCCCATTTCCCCACAATAATATGTAACTACCAGTTTATTTTAAATATAAGTATTCTCTAATTAAGGTGCTTTTCATACTTTAAGAGTGAAAGTAAATCATACAATATTTTCATATGTATAGAATGTTTTTAGTTTGGTAAAAAGAAAACAGAAGAAAGAGCAAAATCTGTTATTGTAGTATGTTTTAATTGTCAGTACACTGGCCTTGGTCAACGCTAATACTAATGACTGGATTAGAGACTGAGCACACACGTTCAGTAAGAGTAAAAAGAAACATTAATAGTTGAAAGTATTAGGCATTATTATCACCTCTATTTTATGTATGATGATAAGGAATAGCATAAGACGTACTTGCCCCAAACCTCAAAAGTCATTAAAAATGTTTTCAGATAATAAAAACAGAATTTTTGTATTTGTCACAGTGGTATGTTTTAAAGATGCTAATTAAGAGTGACAACTCCAAAACAATAAAACAAAAACCAAAAAAACAAAAACCACCAAACATAACAACAATAACAAATATGGAGACTGTTTCGTATGAGAGAGAAAAAACATGAATTTGGGTAGTTAGGGAGGTTGGGAGAATCTGGGAGGTCTTGAGTTGGGTGAAAGAATATATTCAAAATTCATTGTATGAAAATTATTTATATAGTGAAATTAAAAATATTAATTCCAACATCAGAAATGGGTTACTTCTTTTTGATTTGTTATTCCATAGAATTCCATGGACTCCCAAGTATTACAATCTTTATTATTGCTCTTTGTTACCTGCCCCCAGAACTTGATTGTAAGACCCTGTTGCTGAAGATATCATATACTTGGGTCATAGAACACAAAGAAATGTAGATGGTACTCATCTAGAAGCTCCATCTCTACTGGCTAACTTTTATAGTGTTGGAAGATGCTATTCACACCATTGAATGATAAAAATAATCATTTGTTCCACCTAGAGGTGAACTATGCAGAGGTACAATAAAGACATGCCTGGCCACTGGGACAATACAATAAATTATGGAAGTATCCAATTTTCTGACTTCTGGCTTTACCCATTAATCAGTATATCTCTCAATGCCCAAAAGTTTCTTCTTGCAGTAGAAGGTAATTAGCAAGGAACTACCCCTGTCCATCTGATAACAGGGCAGAGACTTTGAATAAGAGACATTGAAATGCTCAGTCCTAAATCTGTTTTACACCCTTCCTTTCAAGGCTCAGAGCTCTATGAGCAAGAGGATGCAAAAGGATCACAAGAACAGTAAGAGATGGGTGATTTAAAGGAAACAGTGTTTTTCACATCACATTTACAAACGCAAGAAAATGGAGTCATGTAACTAGACTAGATGTCCATCAAGAGATGAATGGATAATGAAAATGTAATTCAGTATAATTCCATTCAGCACTAACCAAGAAAAAAATGTGAAATTTTAGGGAAAATAGATAGAAAAGGAAAATACAATACTGACTGTGGTAACCCAGACCCAGAAATATAAATACTATATGTTTTCTCTCATGTATAGATTCTATATGTGAAATTTTAAGTTTCTATGATAAGTTAAAGTAGATGGCTATCAATTCCCAGAAGCATGAAAGGACCATGGGAGTGAAAGAGGAGCAGAAAGTGGGATGGTAAGTCACACATGATACAGCAATAAAGCTGTCAATAATAGAGATTTAGCAGTAGGGTGGAGATGGAGAAATCAGAGTTCAGAAGGGAGGATCATTCAAAAACTTTATACTAAGTACAATAAAAAAAATCCATGTTGGAACCACAAAGAAGAAGGAGTGGAGGCAGACAAAGAAGCAGTAGCATCAGCAGCCTGACAAGAGCTGCTCTGCACAGAAGGATAAAGTCGCTCCCAGAAATATAAGTCACAAAATGAAAATCCTAGGAGCTGGTATATAATATATCCCAGTATAGGATGGGAGACATCAACAATCTTACCCATCTGTAAACACGTGAACTTCAATAATGATTCCATTAACTAATGTAGCATAGTCAATGCAGAAACTTACACTGGTCAATACACTGAGATTGACTCTGAAGTGAACAGTCACAAATGGAATGACTATGTCACATCCTTCTGCAAGGCTCAGAGAACTTTGTAGTAAAGGTGGAGGAAAGATTGTAAGAGCCAGAATTCAGAGACAACTGGCACAAAGCAGTGTCTTCCAGACGTACCAGGAACACTCCACTCAGACTCACAGCTGCTTGGCTGCCTCTTTTAGACCTACACAAAGCAACACAACTCAGCATTCCAGCACGCGGGACAGGATTCATGACCACCCCCATAACTGTTGGAGTGTGGAGCATTCCAGCACGGGGGACAGGATTCATGACCACCCC
Organism: Microtus oregoni; assembly: GCF_018167655.1. Lineage (NCBI taxonomy): Eukaryota > Metazoa > Chordata > Mammalia > Rodentia > Cricetidae > Microtus > Microtus oregoni. The sequence continues at coordinate 25,695,779 of NW_024543089.1, forward strand.
CATAACTGTTGGAGTGTGGAGCATTCCAGCACGGGGGACAGGATTCATGACCACCCCCATTACTGTTGGAGTGTGGAGCATTCCAGCACGGGGGGGGGGGGGGGGGGACAGGATTCATGACCACTCCCATAACTGTTGGAGTGTGGAGCATTCCAGTACGGGGGGGGGGGGCAGGATTCATGACCACCCCCCATTACTGTTGGAGTGTGGAGGTGATGGCTTCTATTAGGAAAAGTCAGTATTCTTTAAGGATGTGGCTCCTCATAGGTTGAATATGCTCTAGTATTCCACACCCGGAAGAGTACAGACAGCATAAATTGGAATCAATGGGTTATTACATTTTTAAAGAGGAAAGACCTAGGAAGGGTTATGTAAAGATATGGGAGGGGATCTGAGAGTCATTATGGGTGAATTTGAGCAAGATTTTTGTATGGAATTTTCAAAAAGAATTAACAAAAATATGTATTTTAAGGAATACTAGGTAAGAAAATAAAATATTTTTCTGATAATAAAAGCATAAAAATGTATCTGTCTCATCTAGCTCAATTTGCATTAAAATCAAAATATGTATAAATAGTTTACTTATTACTAAGAATGTTTTGTGCCCATTTTGCTATTAATTGAAATTTACATTTTGAAAGAACTTTACATCAAAACTGTATCAGACTTTGGATTAAATCTTTGAAAATAAACTCATTAGCTTTCTTGAATTTTGCAAAACAACAATAAAATAGAATAGACAAATTGCCACTACCATAAATGTGGCAAAAATAGAGAAAGTCCTGTATAAAATATAAAATACTAGTAGTCAGGTATACAGTGCTCAGTGATTCAAGAAAATATAGAAAGGGAGCAGTTCACTTATTTTTAGTTTTCAGTCTTAATGTTGGATTTTATACTATTTTTCTGTTTATTTTCTTAGTAGGAAATGGGTTCTCAAAAAATTTTGCATAACATTATTTCACAGTTAAAGATCAAAAATATAAAGTTACTTCCTTTCTACTTAATGCCGACTTTCCTAGTTAGTCCTTTCAGACTGCCACAAACCTCTACACAAACAACACAGCCTAATACTCTACCCTGAGAAGAAGCAAGTAGCTCAAAATAATTAGTACCTACTTGACCTTTTAGACATATGATTTACTAAGGATCTAGCCAAATATATAAAAATGCCTTTATCAATTGCTTAGGAAAGGGGCAAAACTGATAAACATAATCTTATGATATAATGCTTTTGTCTGTTATGCTTTCCCTGCATAATAATGGGAAGCAAACTAGTCATAAGATGCAATGCCTTTGTATGGAGAAGTATTTAGTCAATGATCTTGTGCCTGAATAGCTGTCTCACTATTTTCCACATACACAGATCCAACACAACTACAGAAGTATATCTTTGAATCATTCACAGATCTGGGTGGATGGAAATCCTTCTGCGAAAATATGAAAATGTCAGAGCTCGAAGATGTTTTCCCATTTGCTTTGCTTGACCATGTGAGCAGGATTCCTAACACTCAAGCATTTCTAATGAAATTATTGACTTAGAGATAATGTTGAAAATCTATCAATTTATATGTTTATTACAAAAGCTAGTCAAATGAAATACTCATTGAAATAACTGGGACCCAAACTTGAACACTACTTATTCTATAATCTATTAAATATCTTTGTTTTGTCATAGGCACAGCAAACAGCAAGCAGTCTAAAATAATCTGATACAGCATCAACTATTATATGGCATTTTACAATATCCTTTTATCTGGTGATGTTCTAATATATAAATGTGATGCTTGACACCATGAAAATGAGTCCTTTCCCTTTGTTGTTTACACAGTCATCCATTCATGTTTTATGTTGGAAAAATTATATTGCTAATAATGCGTGTGTTCTCTTTTCATTTCATGATGTGAATCTTAAACTTATTGTCTTAATTGTCCATTAAATCAAAGTAATAATTGGCTTCTCTCTTTTATTTCACAATGTTTCTTTCATTCCTTCCCCCTTTTATTGCTCTGACCTGAGGTTAATAAATAGAAGAAACAACAATATAGAAAGATTAATTTTAATGTCTTCTTAGTATTAGATCTTTCTGCTCTGTTGAGTATGAAGTAAACATTAAAGAAAACTGAACACTTAAAATAGTGTTTCATCATTCCATTTGAACCCTCAAGGCACTGAAAGGTAATAAACAAAAAGAAAAGAAATGAAGTAAAATATTTCTGAGTGATGTACTGTATTTGATCTCATTCCTTTGTTCTTTGGATGTTCTGCCTACTATCACAGAACATAGAACCTAAGTCTGTATATTTTATAAATATTATTTTAATGGAGCTTCTTTGAATAGAATAGTGAAGTTTTTCAAACTATCATGGTTACTTTTTAAAGCAATGAAGTTTATCCTGAGGCCAACAGGTAAAAATCTATAAAGACAGTCTGAAAAAGATTAAACGCTCTCTTGGGAAGAAAATAATTAAGAAAGATTTCACTGAAAAATACAGAACTGAACATGATAGAAATAATGTCAAGCAGACAATTTCCCACTTATAGAAGACAGCAAGAAGAGAGTTCAGGAATGGGAGAAGGGGAAATTCAAGGCAGATGTCAGGAAGTATCCTTTCATATGGAGGATAAAATGCTTGGGAAAGAAGCCTCGGTAGAAAGGTCAAAGGTGATGTGAACTCCTTGGATACTGGGACAAACATGATTCAAAATTAAGTAAAATAAAGCAAATGTTTAAAATGGGCAGCATAAATCACAGAGGAAACATTAATTTTATATTTTAACTTTCTGAATTTTAGTTTCAATTAAACATCTTCAAAGTGAATAAAATTTTTTAAAAGATAATGTATCATAATTCTTTTAATTAATTTTTAGTATCGAAAGAAGGAAATGGTAGTGATTTTATTAAGTGGCTTTTTTCAAGTCATTCATTCAACAAAGTAATTCTGGTATGAACATCATCTTCTTCATTCTGATCTGCTAGTCACAGCAGTATCTTGAATCATGTACCAATGTTTTTCCTCTGAATTTTGTCAACTATAATTATTAAAGTCATAGAATTACAGTTTTAAGAACATCTAGTACTCTAAATAACATTTTATTTAATACTTTGAGATTATGGAAATTTAAATGTATACTTAATAAACTGTGGCCAGAGCTCAAAATTGAACTTTCTGGCACCTCCTAAGATGGTCACATACTGGAAAGATTCAGAACTAATAGTCCACAATTCTTTTCTTCCCACAAGTACTTAACAACACCTACCTTTTATTTGAACATGTTAGTACCTAAAATTGTTATGGCTCTGAAATTCTCATTTTTTTAAAAAAAAATAATTTTATAGAACATAATCTAAGCATTTTTCCTACCTTCAGCTTGAAACAAATTAAAAATAACATAAAAATGATAGATCAGTTTATTACTTCCATTATATATTAATATTTGAGAACCAAAATAAGTTTTATTTTATACCAATCACATGCTGTAATATTAATGGCTTTTAACAATATTGAAAAAAATATTTATTGAAATCACAACATACTGGTAATGGTTTTCCTATAAAAATACCAATAATGTGATAGCAATATTTCATAGGAATGAATTTGAGAGATGTTTTTGTTTTAAGAATATGTATGCTGAGGTATGTGTGTCCACATCTGTATCCAGTAGGCGTCTAGGCATCAACATGGGATGACAAACTGAAAACCATAACACCTATAAGTCGAAATTAGGCCCTTTCAGAAGATAAGTCCCTGGAACTTTGATCTTGCCATTCTTAAATTTCAGGAACATGGAAAACAAATTCGTAATAAAATGAAAAAATTACTTAAAGCATTTACTTCCCATGTGTTATACAAACAGCTGCAGAAACATACATTGCTCAGCTGGTGTTGGATTTTTCACCTTCCCTTGGGAAGACATGTGCAAATGTCTATTCACACCAGGTAGTTCACTGACTATAGATCACAGGAACTATTTTATTCAAGTACAGCATAATATACCAGTGAGTGTATTAGGGCTGCTTATAAGAGCATGAATAGTTCAAAGGCTGAAACATCACCAAAATCCCAGTAGAGAGTGGGGACTCCTGAATGTTGCAGCTAGGAGCACAATGTAAAAAGTTCTAGGTAACTCTGGCAGGCAGAGAGTCTTCTACGGGCAGCAATTCCTTCTGCTTACACAACCACAATGAGGGATCTTGAGAATTTTACATCAGGAACTTGCTGGGATTAATGGTTTTTTATTTAATTCCTCAGTCTTGAAGAGTGTCTCCAAGATAGTGAATGACCCAATACTAAGAAAATATCTACATAACTTTTCTACTTTTCTACTTTTTTTTCTACCTTTGCAGAATATTTTCTGAATAGATTTCCCTTTTATTATCCTTTCATTTTTGAATATATGAAATGTTTTTTTTAACTGGTCAACATTTAATAATAAGGAAATTTCAGAAAGATATAAAACCTATACTTTCCACTCTTCAATATCTTACTTTTTTCTGTGTAAAAATTATTTATCAATGTATTTCTTGATATGTAAATGCTACTATTACCAAAGCTGATGAAATATTTGGGTAGCATTTCCTATCCTGCCTTTTGTCAAAACCAAAAACCTGAGAACAATTTTTTTCATTGTATGTTTTGTTCTTTTCCTTAGATTTTAAAAATTCTTTCTGTCCATATCTAGGAAGGTGAACATCCAAACTGGCTAGGCTCCCACAAAGCCAGAACATGAAGTAGGATCAAAACCTAGGACTTTTGGATGCTCAACTTACTAGACCTGGATGGAGGTGGGGGTTCCTTGGACTTCCCACAGGACAGGGAACCCTGATTGCTTTTCGGGCTGAGGGGGGGGGACTTAATTGGGGGAGGGGGGGAAATGGGAGGCGGTGGCGGGGAAGAGACAGAAATATTTAATTAATAAATAAAATAATAAAAAAAAAGAATTAAAAAAAAACCTAGGACTTACCACAGGTCAGGGAACACTGACTGCTCTTTGGACTGGAGAGGGAGGGGGAGAGGAGTGGGGGGAGGGGGAGAAGGATGGGAGGAGGGGGAGAAGGGTGGGAGGAGGGGGAGAAGGGTGGGAGGAGGGGGAGGGAAATGGGAGGCTGGGAGGAGGTGGAAACTTGTTTTTTTTTCTTCCTTTTCTCAATAAAAAAAATGGAAAAAAAAATTCTTCCTGTATTTTTAAAGCAGGGCTTTGCCTGTTCCCATTGAACTACTCTGCTGCCAGCAAATACTTCTTCCTCTAAAGTGTCGCCGACTTATTTGCTGATAGGTCTTTTTTGTCCTAAAATTTAAGTCACAAACTACTATGTCTCATATGGATCACACATCACCCTGAGTCAAAATTCAAATTCACATTTTCAGACTTAAAGTTGAATCTTTTTCCTTTTGCAAATATTTGCTATTGGTGTCTATTAACACATCATACTTTTTTTTTTTTTTTTTTGATTTTCGAGACAGGGTTTCTCCGTAGCTTTTGGTTCCTGTCCTGGAACTAGCTCTGGTAGACCAAGCTGGCCTCGAACTCACAGAGATCCGCCTGCCTCTGCCTCCCGAGTGCTGGGATTAAAGGCGTGCGCCACCACCGCCCAGCTACATCATACATTTCTGAATCATCTTCTTTTGCTCTCAACTTAATTAGCCTTCCAATAAAGTGACCATCCTTCATATTGCATGAGATTTTATAGTTATCTATGAAGAGGAAACACTGTGATAATATAAATAATAAAAATCAGCTTCTATGACCATATATATAGATATAGATAGATATACATATACATATACATATGTGTGTACGTATATATAGTTGTACAGTTTATAATTGATGGTAACATTAGTAAGGACTACTCTAATAAGCACAGCATCATTTTAATACACTAGCTGACAGATACCTTAGATCCATCCACTGAGGATACACATTCATTAGTTTAGAGCAGATGCTGGGAGTTCCAATCCTCAGATTTCAATAATATTCAGAGAAGTTGAGAGCTCACATAGACAAGGAAGGGCACAGTAAACAGAAAAATCAAATAAACTAGAACCAAGGAAAACTTTCTTCTTACATGCTGCTTTGATATATTTAATATCTTGTCAGTGAACCTTGAACACATGGCTTCTACTGAGTAGAACTCTTATTGATTTCACATAACTCTGGTGATGCATGAAAGAAAAATGTTTGTAAGTCTGTCATAAGGAATTAACCTATGTGCATACATTGGAGAAAACATAACTTCAACTGATTAGTTGTGAAATGTATGTATTCATTTCACTATTTGAGGAACTTTTCAGATCAAGAAACTTGATACGGAATTCCATCCTACCCTTTAAAGATTGGTTTCAGAATTTGCCAGATACCTAAATCTGATGATGATCAAGTCCCTCACAAAAAATGTTACTGTATTTGCATATAACCTATACAAATCTTCTTGTATGCCTTAAGTCTTCTCTAGATTACTTGTAGTACATAGCATAATGTAAATGATATGTAAATAGTTGCTATACCACAATGTTTAGGCAGTAAATGTGTATGCACATTTTATACAGATGCAACTAAAAACATACATTCCATAGCTTACTGGTTAAATCCACAGATGTTGACCTATAGATACAAAGAAAAATACTGTATATATACTTGGTTTCAAAATTAACCCATTGTTATACATTCTATAACTTTTATAAAGTTACATAAAAACAAAAAATTGGACATTTATGTTATCTACAAATTCTTCTGTGGTTACGAAACATTTTTGGTGTGTTTGGAGGTTTATAAAAGGAAATTAAACACCTTTGTTGAGATCATTTTATGCCTTCAAAATCAATCACTTAAACAATTTACTAATCAATAAATTCAAGTCACTATGCCAGAGTATGCATCATACAGGTCATCAAAATTAATAACTTAAGGTGTTTAGATTATAGGAGAAAACATAATAGTAGCTATTGTACCAAGTTCATTTAAGTGTTCTTTAATCTTGCCTGGTCATTTAAAAGACCCAAAAGTTATCAGGGAGAATAAAATGAGAGACATTTAGATTGACTTCCGGTGGGATGTTGGTCATGGGAAATTGGGCTATAGAAAAGACTGCATTAATATGTCTAAAGCAATAGACAAGGATGGAAAAAGAGCTGAAGCTTTAGGTGACAGAGGACAGAATGACCCTGAGATCTCTTCACACATAGAGCTGGGTCTCATCCTGAGTACAAGCTAACACAACATAAGAGCATTTGCTTCCTGGAATGCATGGGAGTGACCCAACATGAAATATGTTGGTTCATAAAGAGAGCAATGGCAAGAATGTATTTTCCTGAGTTCATTTCTCAAGCCTCAAACCTTCCAGGAAGACCAAGTTTCTCTTAATTGTTGAGTATAAGACTGTGCTCACCAGTGAGTACTTTGGCAAGAAATTAAGTTACATGTATATGAGAAATATTCCATCAATAACGTGGAGTTGCACTTTTATTAAATTGAATCAATCAGTAATTTTCAACAAAAAAAATGACCTTGCTTTAGTTTAAGCCATACTGGAATTATGACAATTTTTCATTCGATATCTAGTGTAAACACCAAAATTTGAAATAGAAATGTTTTAGAAGATGTTATTATCCTAAGAATTTAAATTTTAAGTGAAAATATAAACCTAATTCAGAGAAAAACAGCGGTAAAAAAACAATGACATCGTGAATTTTGCATGCAAATGGATGGAAATAGAAAACACTATCCTGAGTGAGGTAAGCCAGACCCAAAAAGATGAACATGGGATGTACTCACTCATAATTGGTTTCTAGCCATAAATAAAGACATTGAGCCTATAATTTGTGGTCCTAGAGAAGCTAAATAAGAAGGTGAACTCAAAGAAAAACATATAGTCATCCGCCTGGATATGGGAAGTAGACAAGATTGCCGGGCAAAAACTGGGAACTTGGGGGTGAGGTGGTGTGGGGGTAAGCGGTAATGGGGTGAGAAAAGTGAGAAGGGGAGGATGGGGGAGCTTGGGGGAATGGGATGATTGGGATAAAGGAAGGGTGGATATGGGAGCAGGGAAGTATATATCCTAATTAAGGGAGCCATCTTAGAGTTGGCAAGAGACTTGACTCTAGAGGGGCTCGCAGGTGTCCAGGGAGATGTCCCCAGATAGTACCTTGGCAACTGAGGAGAGGGAGCCTGAAATGACCTTATCCTATAGCCATACTGATGAATATCTTGCATATCATCTTAGAACCTTCATCTGGTGATGGATGGAGATAGAGACAGAGACCTACATTGGAGCACTGGACTGAGCTCCCAAGGTCCAAATGAGGAGCAGAAGGAGGGAGAACATGAGCAAGGAAGTCAGGACCACGAGGGCTGCACCCACCCACTGTAACAGTGGAGCTGATCTATTGGAAGCTCACCAAGGCAGCTGGACTGGGACTGAATAAGCATGGGATAAAACCGGACTCAGAACATGGTGAACAATGAGGGCTGATGAGAAGCCAAAAACAATGGCACTTGGTTTCGATCCTATTGTATGAACTGGCTTTGTGGGAGCCTAGCCTGTTTGGATGCTCACCTTCCTAGACATGGAAGGAGTGGGAAGGACCTTGGACTTCCCACAGGGCAGGGAATCCGGACTTCCTTCAGACTGGAGAGGGTGGGGGAATGGGGTAGGGGGAGGGGGAAAGAAGAGGGAGGAGGGGGAGAGGAGTGGGAGAGGAGTGGAGGGAGGGGGAGAGGAGGGGGAGGAAGGTAGGAGGCAGAAATTGTTTTCAACAAAAAAATAAATAAATAACAAGATTAAAAATACAGAATATATCTAAAAAGAAAAATTTCCCATATATTCTTCAAATGATATACCATGTTGTAGCTAGTTAACTGCAGACTGTATTGTCTTTATGCCATAAAGTTTAGAATGTTTTCATATTATTTAATTATTTAATTAATACATGTTAACTCTGTCTATAAAGAAAAACAATATTGTGAATGTTTAAAAGTCTATATATACTCTACAACCCACTCACTAAAAATGCAAATACTTATCCAAGTATGTGTTGCTGTAATCTCTTTAAAACTATAAATTTCACCCTCAAAATGAGTGTAATATAATAAAGATTTTAAATTACTGTACTTGGCCATTTTTAATTTTTTCACTTTTAGTATTTCCAGGTACTTAGTTTTAATAACAGGTAAAAAGTCCTCCATCAAACACACACACACACGGGGGGGGGGGTATTTATTTGATTCCATTTCTTACTGGACTGTAAATACCATGAATTTGAGGAACACACCGAACTTATCATATCTTAATAACTACAGAATGTCTCCTCTACTCTATTCATGCTTTACCTACAAAGTAAGAAATGGGAGAGGGAAGAGAAGAAGGAAAACAGAAGATCAGCAAGAAATGAATGAAAGCACCCTCTTGAGAAACACATTCTAGTGGAAATAGACATGCGCCATGCACATAGCTTAAGAGAGTTGTGAGAAGCTTTTGGTGAGAAGCAAGGAGTGGAGAGTAAAGACACTAACATGAAAAGGGGGCAACAGCATGTGTAGGTTTGAGGGATGGGAGTGAGAGGCTACCAGGAACACAGGAAAGAGTGCATGAAAAGGGAGGTTTTAAAGGACAAGAATCTTTAGTTAGAAATGAGCTCACTTTGGATTCAGTGTTTCACCCAAGGTGCAAGTGATGTAGAATGTAACTATGGATGTAAATTAGACTCAGGAAGTCTTGCTATGTTTTTTATATTGCGTGAACTAAGTTTGGGTTTTAGGTTCATATTATTTATTAACTTATTTTATACTTAATCTAATTTCTAAATACTTTCGAAGAAAATCAAAAGTTTCCTTGCTTTTAAAAAAAAATTCAACTTGCTTTTTCTTAGTTTATATAGTGGACGTATTTGTTAAACGTACATCTATGTGACATAATTTATCATTCTGCCATTAGAAATTTGAGCTAGTCTGGAGTATAAGACCCTCTAAATAATAACTATGGACTGTAATTCAGTAAGTCACGGTACTTACCCAAGTACTGGGCAGGGCCTCTGTCTCTCTAAACTCCCACCTGTTGCTGAATCCTTTCTACAACATCGCCACCAAGTGGTTGTAGAACCCCAATGGGAAGAACTCGCCTGAGTTTTCTTTTCTTTTTTTTTTTTTTGAAAAAAAATATTTTTCTCTGCATATTAAACTGTATTGAGTTTAACTTCAAAAATAATCAATTAAAAAGTGACATATTTAACTAAAAATGTCTATTAGCTTTTAATCAAGTTATCCAAGTCTTAAAGAAGCCTTTTTTTTTAAAAAAAAAAAAAAGTAAATCTTAAGGATTAGATTTAATATACCTATTTCCTAACCTTAAAACATTCATTGTACATAGTCCCACGCACAGTATTTGGGCAGAAGACATGAAGAAACCAGGATTTAGTAAACATGAGCTGAAATCCAGGAAAAGCAGGAAATGAACACCACTCTAAAAATGACACAGTACCTCCTTTTTCTTCACCGCTCGTTTTTGGTTTAAAGATGAGCATGGCTTCATTATAAAAGATTTATTAGTATTACAAGTAATGTTAGGTCAGCGAGTTTTCGTCAACCCAAGCAATAAAGCCTCGAATGTTTAAAACACTTGGCAAATACCAGCTGCATTTGAAAGAGTTGAAAGGGATGATTGTACAGGATGAAGTATGTGCTGCTCATGCCTAACTACACAGAGTTCTGCTTCCTCACCCCCACTCAGTGCTCAGGAAGTCTTTCCACGAAGCTGATGCTCCAAGCCCTCACTATTCTCATAAAGCAACTGCAATAGCAGAAGGGAAACGAAACAAAATAGCCAAGAGTGAATCAAAACAAGGCTTTGTTTCTGAGAAAAGATAGCATGAAATTTTTACCTTATGAAAACAGCAGGTAGCAAAATTTGTACTTTACCTAAATAAAAAACAAATTGTTTGAGAATAAAAGCAAACTACCCCTTCGAGAAGTGGGACGTCTATGTACTTCCTTTTTGTGGTTTTAGGGATTGAACCTTTGGCCTTGTGTGTGCCAGGTAAGCGCTGCACTGATAAACTGTACCCCAGGTGTCTGTTTCTAAATTAGTCTAGCATTACCCATGGTACAACTGTAGCATACAGTGCAGCCACTAAATGTTTCATTAGACAGATACAGCGGGCAAAATTCACCTTCATCCATCAAAATGTTGTTATTCATTGATACATCTTGATATTGTGTACTATTGCAACAAGAAACACTCAGCAATATCCATGTACCTTCACATATACCAAAAGGTTTTTTGTGTAGTTGAGTGGTTCAGAAGAAAGGAGAATTACAAACTTCGGCCCAAAAGCCACAGTAGGCAATGAGGCGAAGGGGCTAAAAGATACCCATTATATATAGCCTTAAAAATAGGCTTTAAAACCTTTCTTCTCAGTCCATCATTATTATCATTTCAGAGTTGCTCGTTACGCGGGCAGGGTCTCCACTCTCTGCCTGCCATCCAATGTCATTAGAGTCTTTTTCTTGCAGTTTTCTCAGGAATTGGATACGGCTCTTGGGTGTCCCTGCTGATGAGAAATGTCAGGATAGCTTTTAGGCTGGGTGAGTGGGGATGCTCTGAGGTGATTGATTCTTTTTCCCCCCTTTGGAACTATGTAAAGAGCGTGTCTCCTAAGAGTCTTTCCTCCTATACTCTATCCCTGATATGTCCATAGTTATACCAGTGATTGCCTTAGTGTCAGCCCGGCCTCCCAAGCTCTCACAATGAGCCTGAAAGCATTCCTTTTCATTTGCTGCGTTTGCATCTAAATCGGGCCTTACTTTTTTAATATTTTTCAATGTATATACAGGCAGTTTCTTTCTCTACATTCATCTTTTATTCAGAAAGTATAGTCACATGATTAGAAAATAGAACCAATACCTTTACATTTTGAGGAGTATATCCTTGTTATGCAATTCCAACTCATTTCACTAAATAAAAACCTATTCTCGCTGTACCTTATGATCAAACACAAATTAAGATTTGATAAAATTAACTAAAATGAACTGTGTATGTGACTTTGAGTATCAAAACCTTTTATCGATTCTACAAATGTCCAGTGCTACTTGTCAAGTGACAAAGCCAATTACTCATAATTAAAACTATGTAGTTATTATCATTATTCAACTGTATTCCTTCGAGCTGCCACAAAGTAATCCACAGAACTTTACAAGTCTTGGGAGAAAGGAAATTCCTCCAGTAGCAATTATTGTCGTGTAACTAATGAGGACCCAGGACCACAGGGTTGCAGAGCCAGTGTTTGCTATGCACAGAGTTCACATACATTTTATAGTCTGGTTACTGGGAACAAGACCATGGCTGCTAGAGCTTGAAGCCTCTCAAAACAATGGTACTGGAAGGAACTCTGCACACTATTGAAAAAGAAAAGTAATCATCAGCCCAGCTACAAAACCTGTGATCTCCAGTAGAGACCTTCTGGATATGCTGGCACATGTTGTGTAAGTTACCAACCATTATCTGAATAGATTTAAGGCCAAGTTCATGAGATGGAGGATATGTTTGACACCACTCAGAAGGCAAAAACTTGAGACTCAATAGGCCTGAGGCCTGGGGAAAATGAAATACTATTTTTCAGCTAAAGGAATATAGCATCGACATTCTGCTATAGTTATACCCACACATCACTGTCTCTCTGGGTCATCATCAGAAAAACTCTCTTACAGTAGATGGGAACTAATACAGAGACCAACAACTGGACAGTTTACAGAGGGTAAGAGACTTTGAAACACACTGCTCTAAAGAGTACATTGTCATCAAGCCCCTCCCCTCAGGGCTTAGAGAGTTCTGCAGAAGAGGAAACAGATTACAAGAGCCAAAGAGGATGATAAACACCATCACCATAGAAACGGTGTCTTCAAGACACAACAAGGATGGTTCATTTACGAACTGACAGAGACTGTGGCAGAATTCACAAGGCCTGCACACATTCAAGCCAGATAGGGTCCCAGTGCTGAGGAAAAGGTGGACATGAATTCCCATCCCTAATTATGAAAATATCTACTATTTACATACACTTACAAAAGAAAAAAAATAGTTTTCTCCAATGGAGTCTCATTGGGTATAGAAACAACATCCAAGGGTGCACAATGCCCAGCAATAGATGGCCAACACTAAATTAACTCGGCGGTATTTTGTAGACATTTGACTCATAGTGTTTTGTTTGGCACTTTTTATCTTACTTTTTGTTGTTGTTGTTGTTTTGCTTATATATTAAAGCTTCCAATTTAGGTTTTTTATGGGTTTCTTGTGTGTTTGCTCCTTGTATATTTTTGGTTTAAAAAAATTCTTGTTTGCTTTTTTGTTTGCTTGTTTGTTTTCTAAAGAGATGGAAAGGGTGAGGAGCCTAGTTGGTAGGAGGATGAAGAGTTGGGCGAGGAGAAACTGTAATCAAAATATATTGTATGTAGGAAAATTTTAATATAAACATATTTTTAAATGTGTAATGTTCTTGGGCTGCTTTTATTTTGCATCAGACTTTAATCCTATTTTAAGATCAGCTTTTGAACCTAGAACTAGATTGCCATAACTTTATTTGGACAAAACTACAAAACTGAGACTTTGATATTTTCAATTTGATGTGTGTAGATGCTTTTAATATTAGTGCTCACATTTATAAATGTGTGTGAAGTGATAACAAAGAAATAAATCAAGGATTATCCTAGGAGTGATACATCCCTTTTACAATCATTTTAACAATCTGTCATGTGATTTCTTTATATAAAAAAATGGAATTTTCACATAATTTTAGCTCTATTGTAAAGGAAATCTGCACATGAATGTGATTATGTGAGCCAAGATAAACTTTCTTATGAATCAATCTTATATAAAGCAGTGTTTGAATTGGTAGGACTTCTCCCTAAGGATTCTGCTTTATTTTTTTTGTCCTCAGCTGGTAAAGTACACAGAACATAGGCACAGGATCCCCTGGGATTCTCCCAAAAATGCAATCATGAAACCCGTATTTAGAACTACTCCATCAAAATCTATGCATGTTTGGCACCAGAAAGTGCCTTTTATTAAGCTCCCATGTGGTTCTTACATGCTTGAATTTGGTAATCATTACCCTTGAACAATTGCTGGTTCTTCAACCTGCTGACACATTCAAATCTCCTGGGGGGTTTGAAGGAGTTGACTAGAGTGAACCGCAGTACTAAGCGGGCATCGAGCCTGAGCAGCTGGTCCTAGTAAAGTGCATCAGCTACTTCAGATCACCTGTGGACACAGAGCTTCGCGCCACTGGCTACCTGCAAGTTTATAGGCAGCCACAGAAAGGAGAGTGCACATTTATATTTTAATTTCAATAATTGACGAACGATTATTGCATCACTAAATACAAGCTTGTTCATTTTTTTCCAGGCTCGTTTTCACTCGTCGTAAAAAGATTAAACATGAGATGTACATTGTAACTGCACATGTACAGGAATAACTGCCCCCAACGCTATCTTGCTGGTTTCTTTTTGCCATCAAAATAGGAGTACCAATGCTTTAGTGAGATCTTATAATGGTAGGCTCCATAAAATGGGCTTTGGGGTTGCTTAAAATTATGTTTGTAGCATTTCCTGTTCTGACAAGATGTGAACATACTCAGAAATGAGATGCTTTTATACACCCTGCTCTTCAAGCCCAAGTTATGCTCTTGAGATTTTAATACTATTCATGAGTGATGCTATACAGCTCATTAAACTGCCTCACTTCTTCCATATGGAAATGCTTTGTGTAAAACTGTTCCCTGGAGTGAGGGAAAAAAGAGGAAATTATTTTTAAAATATGTTGGGAGTTTTATAGGGACATGTTATATACTGTATACTCAAATGACAGGTCTGAATGGGCTGTGATGACTGGAGACTATAATTTGGTCATTTAGACTGACATGAAAGTCCTAACTCCTCAGTTCAGCAGTGTAATATGTTGGGATACAACACTTAATGCTGATTTAAGAATATTTTTTTTAAAAAAATGATATGTGACTTTTTATAGCTGAGAAAAATGATTTTATGTTCATGGCTTTGAAAGCAAAAACAATATGTAATAATACAAGCATAGAAATATACTACAAACAATGCGAAGGGGCTAAGAGCTAGTTAGATACAGAGACATCACTGAGTCATTTGGGTTAGCAAATATGTGA
The DNA here is from genome assembly GCF_018167655.1 of Microtus oregoni. Taxonomy (NCBI): domain Eukaryota; kingdom Metazoa; phylum Chordata; class Mammalia; order Rodentia; family Cricetidae; genus Microtus; species Microtus oregoni. The sequence continues at coordinate 25,710,943 of NW_024543089.1, forward strand.
TGTTTTTAAAATTGGTGATTAATAGGAAAAAATTATAATGGCCTTATAAAGAAAATATCAGTTTCTGGTAGCTTCCTCAAAAATATTGAGAAACATGCCCGATCTGAAAATAATCCAATGGAAGGAATCTTGAACACAACTGAGGACAAATTAAATTTTCTTAGTCAACAGAGACACCCACAGAGTTGAAAGGGCTGCCAGACGGTGCTCACACACAGCACCTTGGAGATAATGACATCAGCTTTATAGATGATGCTAAAACCATTACCCAGTGGCATGTGTCCTGTACAGTAACAATAAAAATAACATCATAGTTTTCCACACAGTCTTTATTTACTACTCAGGAAAAAGAATAATGTAATCTAGGAAAAGAAGCAAAGCCAATGCACGAGAGGTCAGACAATAGTAGGCAACAGCCTGTTTGTTCCCTTTCACTCATAACACTTCTCTATACAGAATTTAACCTCCAGTGTTTTTGTAGGAGTAATAAATGAATAATTCTTGTGAGGATCAAGTATCTTATTTAACTGCTTCTCACTCAAGGAACAGAATAATCCCAAAGCATCCATATTAGAGTCTAAATCCAATCGGGGTAGAAAGTAAACAAAGGTAGAGTCTATTTGGCCTCTATAATATATAATCTGATAAGTTTAAAAGTGCTGTTGAGTAATGTCTTGTTGTAAGTGTTCAAAGAAAATAAATAAAAGTACAATTTTATTCATCAAGAAAACCTTTTCCAAAAAGGCAGCCGAATCTAACAGTGTGGGGAAACTGACAGTTTTGTGCAACATCCCTGCTCAGCACAGACAGGGACAGGCCACAAATTTGGTAGCGATGGGAAGATTACATTTGGAGTGTCACAACTTAAAGTATGCAACACTAATATAACATAAACTTCAGAACTTGAATTATAATAATATTTGGTTAAGCTAGTTATACAGCATAGTCAGTGTTTCTAAGTTTTACAGGTTCGCTTTGGGTTTCATGTATACACATGTGCAACACCTGGTGTAGGTGGAATAGACGTCTCCAAAGCAATTATATGCCAGAGTCTATGAACGTGACCTATCCAGAGAGAAAAAAGTATTTGAGGATATGATTAAATATCTGGGGTGAAGTCACATGGTGATGTGGGAGTGTCATATATCAATCTGTTGATTTCATTGGTTAAGTAATAAAGAAACTGCTTGGCCCTGATAGGTTAAAACATAGGTGGGAGGATTAAACAGAACAGAATGCTGGGAGGAAGAGGAAGTGAGCTCAGAGGCCATGCTCCCCTCTCCTGGGCAGACACAATCGGTGAATCTCCGACCAAGGATGGACGTAGGCTTGAATCTTCCCGGTAAGTACACCTTGGGGTGCTACACACATTATTAGAAATGGGCTAGTCCAGGTGCAAGAGTTAGCCTGGAAGAGGCTAGATAGAATGGGGCAAGCAGTGTTTAAAAGAATACAGCATCCGTGTAATTATTTCTGGGCATAAGCTAGCCAGGCGACCAGGAGCTGGGGTGGCAGGAACGCAGCTCCTACTAAAACATGGATCATTTGGGTCACTTGTAGACCCAATGTTAAATATCCTTATAGGAGGCAGAAGAACAGGAGACACATGGAATTGGAGAAGACATTGGAAATATGCAGGAAGAGGTCCTGGGTAAACAGCCAAAAGTCAAAGAATATTTATAGCTACCTGAATCTAAAAAGAAAAAAACCAAGGTTTCTGAGCTGGGGTCATAGAAAGGGCTGCAAACAGTGGATCTCTATGAGTTTGAGGCCAGCCCGGTCTACAAGAGCTAGTTCTAGGACAGGCTCCAAAGCTATAGAAAAACCCTGTCTCGAAAAACAAAACACAACAAAAAAGAAAAAGAAAGAAAAAAAGAATAAAAAGAAAAGGCTGCAAATTCTGTAGATGTTAGAAAATGTATTGCTGTTGTTTTAACCATTCTCGTGGGAACTCTGGGAAACCAATACAATTCTCTAGCTTTTAACACATGCAGCAATGTATAAAAGTACCTTCTCCACGTTCTCTAGAAATATAATGTTGGACTTCTGCGGTCAGAAAGAGAGAAAGCAAGTGAGTAAAGGATGAGTAAACAAATTAGGGAAGGATATTGTTTAAGTATAGATATCTTTATGGAATTCTGCCCTCTTGGCATGCCATGGTCACTATTATTTTTATTCATAGCAGGGTTACCCTCCTGAAAAGCTCAAAGGATTAGGCCCGTTAGGTTTTCTTCATGAGTGGGAAAGTGGGTATAAGAGGAGAGTCAAGAAAAGGTCCCAGGGCTATTCACTAAAGTGTGAGATCTACTCTGTTCTAGAGAAAGTATAGTTGTGGAACAGTTCCTGGAGGAAGACTTTCTTCAGTGGTGTATCCAGCAACGAGCTGCCCATGGTCCTGATGGTAATTCCTTGCCCATGTTCCTATAGCTAACTCCAAACGCACTCATTGCTTCACTGAGCTAAACTTGGTTGGAGTCATTTCTACGGTCTGCCATCAGTGCCTTAACTGGAATAAACAGGTGTTTGTTCACATATCCCCCTAAAAGTTAGCATGACAGATATACAATCTTCTGGGTGACTATTTGAAAAGTATTAAAAATGAAAAAGTTGCAATTCAACAACAATGCTACCCCCAGAAAGCCTACAAACTAATGGAAACTGAACAGTCAACTTCTGAACCACACCTGGATCAAGGAAGAAATAAAGAAAGAAATCAAAGTCTTCCTTGAATTCAATGAAAATAAAGAAACAACCTACTCAAACTTATGGGACACTATGAAAGCAGTCCTGAGAGGAAAGTTCATAGTACTAAGTGCTCACTTAAAGAAAACAGAGAAAGCAGATATTGGAGACTTAACAGCCCACCTGAAAGCTCTAGAAAAAAAAGAAGCAGACTCACCTAGGAGGAGTAGAAGACTGGAAATAATCAAACTGAGGGCAGAAATCAACAAAATAGAAACACAGAAAACAATCCAAAGAATCAAGGAAACAAAAAGCTGGTTCCTGGAGAAAATCAACAAGATTGATAAATCCCTATCCAAACTAATCAAACGGCAGAGAGAGAATATGCAAATTAATAAGATCAGAAATGAAAAGGGGGACATAACCACAGACACAGAGGAAATTCAAAGAATCAGTAGATCTTACTACAAAAGCCTGTATGCCACAAAACTGGAAAATGTAAAAGAAATGGACACTTTTTTAGATAAATACCATATAGCAAAGTTAAACCAGGACCAGGTGAACAATCTAAATAGACCTGTTAGTAGCAAAGAATTAGAACCTGTCATCAAAAACCTCCCTACCAAAAAAAGCCCAGGACCAGATGGTTTCAATGCATAATTCTACCAGAACTTCCAAGAAGAGCTTATACCTATACTCCTTAATGTATTTCACAATATAGAAACAGAAGAGTCATTGCCAAATTCCTTTTAAGAAGCTACAGTCACTCTGATACCAAAACCACACAAAGACTCAACCAAGAAAGAGAATTACAGGCCAATCTCACTCATGAACATTGACGCAAAAATCCTCAACAAAATACTGGCAAACCGTATCCAAGAACACATTAGAAAAATTATCCATTATGATCAAGTAGGCTTCATCCCAGAGATGCAGGGCTGGTTCAACATACGAAAATCTATCAATGTAATCCATCATATAAATAAACTGAAAGAAAAAAATCATATGATCATTTCATTAGATGCTGAAAAAGCATTTGACAAAATTCAACATCCCTTTCTGATAAAAGTCTTGGAGAGATTAGGTATACAAGGGTCATAGCTAAATATAATAAAAGCTATTTACAGCAAACCGACAGCTAACACCAAATTAAATGGAGAGAAACTCAAAGCTAAAATCAAACTAAATCAAATTAAATAGAGAGAAACTCAAAACTAAAATCAGGAACACGACAAGGCTGTCCACTCTCTCCATACCTCTTCAATATAGTGCTTCAAGTTTTAGCAATAGCAATAAGACAACATAAGGGGATCATGGGGATTTGAATTGGGAAGGAAAAGGTTAAACTTTCATTATTTGCAGATGATATGATAGTGTACATAAGCGACCCCAAAAACTCCACCAAAGAACTCCTAAAGCTGATAAACACCTTTAGTATTGTGGCAGGATACAAGATCAACTCCAAAAAATCAGTCGCCCTCCTTATTACTTCTAAAAGTTCTTTCCAAGCCATGGGCTCTGTCCTATTTAGTTTAAATAATAAGAAAGTAGCTTCTTGTAAAAAATATGTGCATATTTTTCTCACTTTAGTGAAAAAAAGGCTTTTTCCACACATATAATAGTTTTAATTATAGTAAGTGTTTGATCCCTGGATCCCTGGTATGTGTTCAATGTTTCTAAGTTTTATAGGTGCTCTTTGATCTACATATATGTACATTCATATGCTTAAGCATATAAATTTATATGACTTATTTTCAGCAAAGGTACTTCAAGGAGGTAGTAATATATGGCCTGATCATTTAAGTAACAGATATTCCTCCCCTCTTCTGTTTCCATTTTTACTTAGATTAAGAAAATGTTCGGAATAACACAATGTATTTAGCTCAGCAGTTTATGATTTTTGCCCTTCCCCTTTAAAGTGGAAGGGATAGTTTAAATTGTTTCACAGGGAACCTCAGCCCACAGGCTCTGTGTTTCTAACCCATTGGGAATAAAACCTTCTCAGGGTCTCTCACCAATATCACTTTTCCTGTTCTCTAAGCGTTTATCCTCTATTTCACTGGGTATGGTTGCACCTGCATGGTATGCTCACATTCACCACTGGAACTGCCAAGAAGTGACTCGCAGTTACCACGGTTCTCTTAGAATCAGCCAGGCTCTCTCTGTCTGTGAAACATCTGCTTCCAGCGATCCTGGAGCAGCTGACATGATCTAATAGAAAAGTAAGCGCTGCGGCATTCAGTCGTACAAAAGGGGCTTTGAGGAGGATGATAAATGACCTAAATTAGACGACGATTTTTAAGTACCTAATTTTAACCTTGCCCATAATGAATGCTTTTTCCTCAAGCTTCTTTGCACCTGTCGCTCTTGGAAAGCGAGTAAAATACGTCTGCTCGCTGTTCAGTGCAGGCTCCATTCTTCACAGATTGTTAAGCAGAGCCCAGGAAAAGCTGTAGCCAACCGTCAATGCGTCCTTTTATGGTTCCTCTGATTTCCTGTAGTATCAAAGGTAAAATCATTCTCCAAAGAGATGCACTCGCAGAACAGGAATAAAACTCACATAAAAACTCAAATAACATTCACTTTTCTAGACACACTGTAAATTAGATTATTCAGTGTTTTATTTTCCCTCAAGACACTCACATACAGAAAGGACAGTTTTTTGTTGGAATTTTATATTTACAAATCTGTGTCATGAAGTTAACATGTGAAATCTATGATATTTTTAAACTATTTTCCTTTAGAGATTTTATATGTTAAGCAAGGTTTTGAAAGTGCAAAGTTGTATCTGTACAGAAACATATATAATTACAACCTAACTTCCATTTATTTCCTCCCTTCAAATTCTTCTATATACCTTCCTTGCCTCTCTTTCAATGGCTTCTTTTTCATTAGTTGTTATAGCATGATATATGGATATCTGTACACTTAAATACTCCTAAATATAACCTGCTCAGTCTGTATAATGTTACTTGCATGTATACGCTTTCAGAGCTTACCATTTGGTATCAGATAACCAGAGTGTGATCTTCCCTAGGGAAGACTATTTTTTTCTCCTCTCAGAATTTCTTAGTTGTCTATGGTTCTTTGTGTAGAGTTGAGGCATTGTGGACATCTCTCATCCGCTTTGGCATCTATGTTTCTTTTATATCATGATAATAATACAAATCCAGTCTTCCATATCTTCTACATCACCCCTACAAGCCCATCTTCACTCCAGTATTAGTGACAGAATAATGGGATGGTGCTTACGATCCTGAAAGTAATAATAATAACATCCCAGGAACAAAATTATTTCAGAACAACACAACTTTTCCTTTGTTTCCCTAAATAGGGTTACTCAATTAAGTTTCTTCAGGAGAGTGAGGACAGAGTTCAAATGTAGTAGTTGCATGTGTGAGGTAAAGTTAAACTTATGCCTAAGTTTGTGTTTTGATTTTTACCATCTTTTAAAACATAACTGTGTGTATGTGTGTGTGTGTGTGTGTGTGTGTGTGTGTGTGTGTGTATATATATATATATATATATATATATTAGGTTTGAGAAGATTAAAAACTGCAATGCTATTTCAATTATAAACATTCAAGCAACTAATTTTAAAATGGTTTTCCTCCATTATTGTAGCCGAAGATATTCTTCCTTCCTTCCCCCTTTCTCTGTCTGTCTCTCTCTGTCTCTGTCTCTGTCTCTCTGTCTCTCTGTCTCTCGGTCTCTCTCTCTCTCTGTCTTTCTTTCTTATTCTCTTTCTTTTAATAGGCATAGTTTTATGTTCTCTCAGCAGTGTTTAAGGACAGGTCTCATTATGCACTTTTAGCTGGTATTGAAGTCAGGAATCTCTTGTAACAATCTCCCAGATACTGGGTCCTCTGGCATGTGCTGTCCTGTCCAATATTTCTCTTAATTTAAAAAAATATTCTTGAAATTAGCATGTAACTATTGTGATATGTGTTTCCAGTGTTTTATTTATTTATTTATTTATTTATTTATTTATTAAAGATTTCTGTCTCTTCCCCGCCACCGCCTCCCATTTCCCTCCCCCTCCCCCAATTAAGTCCATACATCTTAGTGGTGTGGAAGAATTGTCTGTATTCTGTCAATTATATTTTAAATAAACTCTGATTAACCAGTAGCCAGGCAAAAAGTATAGGTGGGACAATCAGACAGGAAGTAGAGGTGGGCCAATGAGAACAGGAGAATTCTGGAAAGAGGAGGCAGTACTGGCCCGTCCAACAAAGAAGAAAGATGTGACTGCCCGCTAAATAAAGTACAGAGCCACATGGCTAACACAGATAAAGATAATGGGCTAATATAAGTTGTAAGAGTTTAATAAAATCTGAGCTACTAGGCCTATCAGTTTATAGTTAATATAGACCTCTGTGTGATTTTTTTGGGACTTAACAACTGTGGAAACTGGGCAGGACAAAAAGCCTTGGTCAACACATCTTAATCACTATTTACCTGTCAATAATGTTTGCTGATTAAATAAAGTTCAACTGATCAACTAACATTGCTGTCTCCTTACTATTACTTCATATTTGGGAACTTGGGTCTGTTGGAGGACAGGCCGCTTGTTTGGTTCCCAGCCTCCTGTATACCTTAGACCTGAAATAATCACACAGAAACTGCATTATTTAAAACACTGCTTGACCTATTAACTCTAACTTCTTATTGCCTAGCTCTTACATTTTAATTTAACCCATCTCCATTAATCTGTGTATTACCACATTGCAGTGTCTTACTGGCAAAGTTTCGGCATGTCTGACTCTGGCAGTGGCTCCATCGCATCTCTCTGACTCCACCCTTCTTCTTCCCAGCATTCAGCTTAGGTTTTCCTGCCTAGTTCTGTTTCTCCCTGTCATAGGCTCAAAGGAGTTCTTTATCCATTAACCAATAAAAGCAACACATAGACAGAAGGACCTAACCACAATATGGGTCCTCTTTTCTACTGCTTCCCAAACTATATGATACTTCATGCTATTTACTGCAAAATATCCAATTAATAAGCATCATCATTATGATAATATATAATTAAATTAAAATTCTTGCAATTAAAACTTATGTTGTGATACTGAAGCTGAGTTTTTTAACTTTCAACTGGTACATGAAATGTGCACCCTTATATGATATCATAGAAAACTTGAATACATACATGTGTTGTTCAATATTCAAAATAATGTAAACATATTTATATTTTGAAATAATTATAATTTTCCAGTGAAGGAGGAAGGTCATTGGTTAAGTAATAAAGAAACTGCTTGGCCTCATAGGTTAAAACATAGGTGGGAGGAGTAAACAGAACAGAATGCTGGGAGGAAGAGGAAGTGAGCTCAGACTCAACAGCTCTCCTCTCGGGGGCAGACGCCTCAGAGAGACGCCATGCTCCCCTCTCCAGATGCGATAGCTCTGCTCTCTGAGACACATGTGATGAAGCTCCGAACCAGGATGGAAATAGGCTAGAATCTTCCTGGTAAGCGCACCTAGCGGTGCTACACAGATGATTAGAAATGGGCTAAATTAATATGTGAGAATTAGCCTAGAAGAGGCTAGATAGAAATGGGCCAAGCAGTGTTTAAAAGAATACAGTGTCCGTGTAATTATTTCGGGGTATAAGCTAGCCAGGTGGCCGGGGTGCTGGGGATGCAGCCCCGCCACTCCTACTACAACATTCCAGTATTAACATTCAAAATCATCTCATCTTTTTTCTCGTCAACATATTATTTTATTAATTAATAAATTAATTTTTTCAGTCATAACACAGTTTTCTCTCCCTCCCTAATATCCCCCCAGTTCATCCCCTCCAACATTCCTCCCTCTTCACCTCCAACCTTCCTCCCTCTCCCCCAATCCACTCCCTTCCTCTTCCCTTCAGAAAAGTGCAGACCTTCCATGGTTATCAGCCAACCAAGATATATACCAAGTTGCAATAAGACTAGGCAACTCCTCTGCTATTAAGGATGGGCAAGACAGCCCAGTAGGTGGAAAGGTCAACAGAGTCAGAGACAGCCCCTGCTACCTCTGTCAGGGGACAGCCCCTGCTACCTCTGTCAGGGGTCCATAGGAAGACCATGCCACACAACTGCAACACATATGCAGAGGGTCCATGTTAGCCCCATGCTAATTCTCTGGTTGGCAGTTCAGTTTCTGTGAGCCCCCATGAGCCTGGGTCAATTGCCTCTGTGCATTTTCCCAGGGTGTCCTTGGCCCCTCTGGCTCCCATAATCCTTCTCTCCCTTCTTCCACAGGATTTTTTTGAGTTCCACCTAATGTTTGTCTGTGGGCCTCTGCATCTGTTCCCATCAGTTGCTGTGTAAAACCCTCTGATGACAATTGGTTGAGATAAGAATAAAAATAATAAATAATAAAATTTCTCAGCTCAGCTGTAAAAAAAAATGACAATGTGTTCTCAACTATCTCACAGAAACATTTTCTGATTGCAGGGTTCACGAGCTGCATAAGATTGATGATTAACTTTCTCCTCAGGTATTAGACATAGCACCTTAGCCAGTAGGGATGACGCTTCCAGGCTAGTACTAGCTTCATTTCTCCAAGTACTATGAGTCAAATATATGAGTAACCTGTACAATTGGAATAACCTATATTGTTTAGAATCTGTGTGACCTCACTAGCCAACAATTCCAAAAGAAATAAAAAGGCAACCCATGCCTGGCACTGAGTTTTTAATTTGTTAGCATGTTGTATCTAATAGGGACATTGTTACCCCATTATAGCTTAATTCCATTCTCTCTCTCTTTCTCTATGTCTCTCTCTCTCTTTTGCTCTGTGTGTGCATGCGTGCATGTGCGTGCATTGGTGCATGCATGCATGCGTGTGTGTGTGTGTTTATTTTAGGAAGCTTCAAATGTCGTATATTTCCACACTAGCAGTTGATACCTGCTGGTAATCGTCACTTTAGGAGGGTCCTCCCTGGTAAGTTAACCACACTCTAGTGGAAGGTCACATATCTAAAACTTCTTGAACAACACCAATTGGACTTGATGGGATTTTTGGAAAATGACACAAAGTCAAGCAGATAAGAAATTGTCAGTAGATCTGGGAGGAAATGAAGGAGGGGATGAGTATAATCAAAATACGCTGTACATATTTATCAGAGACCCGATCTTTTAAAAATCCTTCATGATCAATTTATGAATAATTTCATATGCAAACTTTCAACACAGAAACAAAAGTACCATGAAAAATCATGACATAGCACTGCATATCAGAATGACCCAGACAACCTCCCACACAAACAACTAAAATGACTACAACTATGTTTAAATGACCCAGACATGATATGAATGTACTCAAGGAGCATCAAGACAAAGTAAGTAAAATGAGGAACTCATCCCAAAGCATACTGAGAGATTATGAAGAAAGGAACCTCTTTTATTCTCTTACTACACCTAATATAGAGAAGGAAGCACATTTATTATAAATTTATATTATTCATAATACCTATTGTGGAGCATATATTCATATCTCTCTCTAGAGAAGTACTACACAAACTGCAAAGATAAACGCACTAGAAACAACTTGGTCCCTTCTGCTTCTAAATAATTACATCTTGTTATCTGCAACCTCCTCATGAGAAGAAAAGGAATGTTTTAATTAATGGATGACTCTGAACTGAGGTAGCAAAATCTTACATGGGTTTTGAATACAATGTTAAAGACTAAGAAAGGGCTCAAAGAGAATTAGAACATGTCAACTTTGAAAACCACATGGTATCTTCTTTGCCCAAGTGTTGAGAACTCAGATAACATTGAAGATATGGACAGAGATGGGATTTCTAAGCAACTCTTAGGGATCAAATTAAAATACTGAAATTGCACATTTACACTTATTTTTCTCTCCTCTTTTTTAAAATTTCATATTCTTGTTCCTGTGTTGGCAGTTAGATGCTATAAATATAGGAGAATGAGCATACCAAAATAACATGGAGACCTATGATGTGACCACCCCAACTCTCATAAGTAATGACAGTCTCTTTTGGGAATTGAAGTCACAAATGAACAATTTAAGAATGTTATCTGCGTAACTTGAACTTCCTATCAATTTTTTTTGCTATAGTGATTTCTGAGTTGATTTGAAGATAAAATATGGCTATTTGGCTCTTTTTTTATAAGCATACAGAGTAATAGTCCTTTAATGGCTAAAGTGCTTTCCCATAACCAAATCTTTTAGATTATTTTCCTAAGACTTTTTATTTAACATACTAAAGATAAATACCATAAATCAGACAACAATGGAAAGTTTTAGAGCTGACTGAGATCCAAGACATAATCAAATTTAATCTCCTTTCTAAATATTTATTTGTTGTCATTTAAACAGATTGTAAAACATTCAACTTCCAGGCTTCTTTTTTAATGCAAGTTTGGAGAATGTTAACAAAGATAACTAAACTACTAGTGTCCCAAACTTGACATTTGCTTTGGTATTTCATGGTCAGATAAAGAAAGGTGACATAGAAAACAGAACTGTGAGAGTAATTAAAAAAAATAAAAAGGAAGCTGTATCCGGTCTTCATAGAGTGAATATCTGACTACAGCATTCTTACCTTGAACTATACGTGAAGTGGCATCTTAGAGAACAGCTTTTAAAGGACAAATTCTGGAAAGTTTTACTCACAGGGTATGAGAAGATGGAATGAACATTCAACAATAAAAGACAGACATCTATCAAAAGTCGCTAGTATCACATTTGCAAAAAAAGGAATGACAGCAAGGTTATTTTCCATTTTCTCATAAAATGTCAAATATATTCTATAATTGTGGCTACGTCACAATCATAAATTACAACCATAAAAATATTGCTAATGAATTTATAAAGATTTTAATTTTTTTCCATTTTATTGGTTTTCCATAAAAATATCAGAAAAATAGGAAAATACTCCCTCTGCTCATGGCCTTTGTATCCTCACATGTCCTAAATATACACTGCATAGTAAAAATCAAAATAGAATTTACAAATGTCACTATTCTGAACAGGAAAACTACTTAAACAGGATATGACTGTCTAAAGTTTGTCATTCATGATACTAGATACTGTGTCTGGAACTTTCTCTTCCATTACTAAGTGCTCTGTCAAAGTATATAAAGGCTTTAATTACTCAATTTCAAGGCGTTCTCAAAACAGTTTTTCATTATCCGAAATAGATAACAAAAGAATTTTTATTTTATTTTTTTGTTGTAATAAGGGCAGCAGGGCTGCGTCCCCAGCACCCGGCCGCCCACGTGGCTAGCTCTAGCTTATGCCCGAAATAATTATACGGAAACTATATTTTTTTAAACATCGCTTGGCCCATTATATCTAGCCTTTTCTCAGCTAGCTCTCGCACCTGGACTAGCCCATTTTTAATAATCTGTGTATCTCCATGAGCTGGCTTACCAGGAAAGATCTTAACCTGCATCTGTCTGGAATGGGAGAATCATGGCGACTCCTGACTCAGCTTCTTTCTCCCAGCCTTCTGTCTTAACCTATTAGGGCCAAGCAGTTTTTTTATTGCTTAACCAATGAAATCAACAGATTGATATATGACACTCCCACATCATTTTTTCATTTTTATTGAGCTCTACATTTTTCTTTGCTCCCCTTCCTGCCTCTTCCCTTCCCCCCTTCAATCCTCCCCCTCCCCCAATGTCCATGATCCCAATTTACTTAGGAGATCTTGACTCTTTCTACTTCCCACGTAGATTAGATCTATGTATGTCTCTCTTAATGTCTTCACTGTTGTCTAGGTTCTCTGGGATTGTTATTTGTTGGCTGGTTTTCGTTGATTTATGTATAAAAACCACTTATGAGTGAGTACATGTGATAATTTCTGGGTCTGGGTTACCTCACTCAAAATGATGTTTTCTAGCTCTAGCCTGCAAAATTCAAGATGTCATTCTTTTTTCTACTGCTTGGTACTCCATGGTGAAAATGTACCACATTTTCCTTATCCATTCTTCAGTCAGGAGACATTTAGGTTGTTTCTAGGTTCTGGCTATGACAAACAGTGCTGCTATGAACACAGTTGAGCATATGTACTTGTGGCATGATTGAACATCCTTTGTATATATACCCAAAATTGGTATTACTGGGTCTTGAGGAAGAGAACAAAAAAAATTAATAACACTAAAAGTTGGCTAAACTCAAATTTAACACTCAAAATCAAACTATTTGTTTGGAAAATAAAAGTCATGTTCATGTGGAGTAGTCTATGGTGCCATGTGGAGCAGGCATTGAGTTTGGGGGACCCTAAGGTTCTCAGAAGCACACTCTCGTGTGCATTTCAACAAGTTACCATATTATATTATTTTACTCCTAAAGGCACAAAATATTACAAAAGTAAAAAAACAACAACAACAATAAAAAAAAACAGAACCTGCTTTTCTATGTCTTCCTACATGCCATCAATCTGACTGACAGATGAATACTCCAGCAAGTGTAAGGCCCCCAGGAAATGAGACTCAGCAGATGCTGCAGGCTGGCCCTTCCATCCCATGGACATATCCTCTGACTGCAGAAGTCATCATGCTTTTCAAATAATATCTCAGCAAGCCTCTGCCAAGAAAATTTTATTCATATAAATGTCATATTCCTCAAATATTCCAGTGGACATCTGTCAACTTTTCAAATACCATGAAGTGTCATTAACATAAAAGCTGTAAGGAAAATAAGTTCACCTCCCTATGTTATTCATGTCACACAGAAAGGACTTGAGTCTTTAATCTGTCTGTTACTTAAATATTGTTGGCTAGACTTTAAGCACTAAATTCATTGGTTTAGTCTTACATTTCCCCTACCTGTGAAAAACTTTCCAGTACTAAATGTGTGTGACAACACAGTACTCTTTGAAATACCTCAGATGAGTAAATGTCAAAAAGTTTTGTTCAAATTCCTATTCCAGCCTCTCCAGTTTCGTTCCTTGTGGTCTCTGCCATAAGCATAGGGACCAGAAAGATGGATCAGTGGAGAGTGCCAGCTGAACATCAGAGTTCCATCTGCTAAACTGGTATTATAGAAGGTAACGATGACCCCTGTAAGTTGTCCTCCACCCTCCAGAAGTCTGCCCTGGCACACACGCACACACACGAATGAATAAGCAAACAAATAAATAAATATAATAAACATTTCAAAGATAAAACTACTACAGGAGTAGAGCAAGAACAGCACAGTGTCGTTTACCAGTGTTGAGATCTCTGCACTGACTGTAGAAATACTCAATTGATTTGCATCTCTGAATCTGTATTGAAAAGTTTTTCTTTATGTTATATGATAGAGCACTGAACATGAACCCCGCTAGGAGAGACATAATTATTTCCATATGTATCATACATCTGGTTAGGAAGTAGAATCTTTCTCTGCACATTTATCAAGACCAAAGACTTCAATCAACTAGCTACAGTTTCTTTTTCTTTCCCCAAACTTTCTCCCATTACCCCCTCAAAACACCATTATCTTTTATTTCTCATACAATGGAGAAAGTGGGTGGGCACTGCTTATGATTGACCAGGGTTTGGCCTATTCCTGTCATGTGCTATGTTGATTATTAGTTTGTTCTCCCTTACATTAGAAAATAAATGTTAAAGAATCAAATTTGCTGAAGAGCATTTGACACATCTCAAATGAGGGTTTGCTTTCCATGAAACTTCTTTAGAAGTTAAAATTCCCAAAAACATTTATAACACCTAAGTCTATAATGTTCAACTTTGGTTTAGTAGCATATTACATGGAGAAAAGTGTTAGTCATTGCTTGTCTAATGCCATTCTAACAGTGAATTTTGCTTCTGAAACAAGATATAGTTATGCTGCTATAAAGGGATTCCACATGGCTATAATACAGTCATATGCTGAGGCTCTGGGGTACGTTTTGCTTTATAATGCATCTCTATAGTGGGTGTCATTATTTCCACAATATAAGTAGGGGGTTGAGGTATAGAGATGCATATAAATAATTTCTAGCAAGACTATAAATAATTTAATCAAAGTATAAATACCTAGATTCAAAGTCAGCACCTTCTAACATCAACTCCATGTTTTAATCATTTTGTAACATTTCTACCCTTTACTTTGTAATGTCCATTTCAAGTCCAGTATATTAGAATTGCAATTTCTGTTGTTCATCTAAAAATTTTAATAGTGTTCAACTGGACCTTGGAAGCTCAGTCCGTTGCTCTGATGAGGGTCTCTGTCTCTATCTCCATCCATAGCCGGAAAGGATGAGCAAGGAAGTCTGGACGGCAAGGGGTTGGTCCACCCACTGAGGCGATGTGCCTGTTCTAAGGGGAGCTCAACAAATCCAGCTGGACTGGGACTGAATGAGCATGCGATCAAACCAGACTCTCTGAATGTGGCTGACAATGGGGGCTGACTGAGAAGCCATTGATAAAGGCACTGGGACTTGTTTCTACTGCATGTACTGACTTTTTGGGACCCTAGTCTATTTGAATGCAAAGCTTCCTAGGCCTGGATGTAGGGGAGAGGGCCTTGGACTTCCCACAGGGCAGGGTCCCCTGCCCTCTCTTAAGGAGAGAGGGGGATGGAGGAGGGAAGTGGGGAAGAGGGAGTGGAATGGGAGAGAGGGAAGAAGTGTAAATTTTGAATGGAAAATATATCAGGTGTCACACTGCTGAAGAAAACTGACTTCCCATCTCCCAGCAGCTACCCAATAATATAGCTCCTCAACAAAGGGTGGGACTTGATTTCCATCTTTCCTACTCCATGCCTGGCTTGATCTTGGACAGGTCTTTTGCACACTGTCAAAATCTCTGTCAATATGTATGAGTACTCTTTGAGTATATTTATCCTATTATTTCTGAAAAACAATGTTGCCTAAAAGTCTTATGTGGGATTTCCCTCTGCATTCTGTGATTACCATTAATGAATAAAAAAAAAAACTAGGTTGGCCTGATAGGGTAGAACAGAGCTAGGCAGGGAAAACTAAATTGACTGCTGGGAGAAAAGAGGTAGAGTCAGGGAGAAGCCATGTAGCTGGAGCCAGACGGAAATATACCCAGTAAGCTACAGTCACGTGGCAATACACAGGCTAATGGAGATGGGTTAAATTAATAGGTAAGAGCTAGCCAATAGGAAGCTAGAACTAATGGGTCAAGCAGTGATTTAATTAATGCAGTATCTCATGATTATTTCATGAGTCTGGGCAGCTGGGAACAAGAAAGGGGCTTCCCCCCAACAAAAGTCTACCACCTCTGCCACTTACACATTTTCTACCCACTCTTCCATATAGTTCCTTCAATTATCGGGGAGAAGGTGTGATATGGTCATACCACATAGGGATGAAAATCGTGAAGTCTATTATTTCCATCACATTGAGCAGTTGTAGACTGATGGAGGAAGGTCATTGGCTAATAAAGGAACTGCCCTGGCCCATTTTATTGGTTAGAGGATAGGTGGGAGGAGTAAACAGAACAGAACGCTGGGAGGAAGAGGAAGTGAGCTCAGAGATGCCACAGCTCTCCTCTCCGGAGCAGATGCCTGAGATACACGCCATGCCCCGCTCCCGGGAAGAAGCTCCGACCCAGGATGGACTAGGCTAGAATCTCCCCGGTAAGCGCACCTTGGGGTGCTACACACAGATGATTAGAAATGGGCTAAATTAATATGTGAGAATTAGCCTAGAAGAGAATGGGCGAAGCAGTGATTAAAAGAATACAGTGTCCGTGTAATTATTTCAAGGCATAAGCTAGCCGGGCAGGCGGCTGGGGTGTTGGGGACGCAGCCCCGCCGCCGCCCTTACTACTTCAGTTGGCGCCCCACGTGATGGACTAAACCCACTTAAAAAACCTGAGAAGGCTTAAAAATAAGGGAGAGAGAGTTTAACACAGATTTTTGGTGTTTGTTGGTGGCGTGCTGTAGAGAGATTTCCTGATTTGGCAACAGTAGCAGAAAAAATGCTGTGTCATTTTAAAGCGTGACTTCCTGGGGCTGTGCTGCCATTTGATCTCTGTCTGGCTCCTGCGGGAGACAGAGCTTATGAATAGAGCATTTGGAGTAAAGTGCTATGATTTGTTTGATGGCAACTAGACCCGCTGTGTTCTCGGGTCTGCTCTGCTCGTTAGAGGCAAGCATGCGCTTTCTTCTAAGAGAAGCTTCCTGTCTCAGCTTTAGCTGCAAAGCCTGCAGCTCATTAAGAGGTCCTGCCACGAAACACTTAAATGGTGTTGATGAAAAGCTGAACGCATGCTTTTCGGTTTTCAGCCATAGCAGGAAAAAGGTGCGCCATTTAAAAATGCTGGCTTTCTGGGCCGTCCTGCCAGGGCAAACTCTGACTGTTTGAGGCAGGAGGGCCAGCTACCAAGAGAGGACGTGAGTGTTGTCTGTTGTAGCTCACTTGCTGGCAGGGACCTTGAAATGCCATACAGTTGTTGCAGTAAACATGGCTACAGCCTGTATATCCGCCATGAGGCTGGAAAGCTAAGGAATGGACTGGATCTAGCTGGCAAAGCCACGCCTTTAATCCTACCCATATTGCTCAGTAATTTAAAGGCTCGTGTGGTCAGAAAAAGAGAGATATACAGTAAAGAGAGATTCAAAGACAGAGAAAATTTCTAAATGGTTTGAAGTGTGTTAAAAATATATGCAGACTAAAATTTAAAGTTCTTAAAGTAAAAAACAAAAAAAGGAAGAGAGCTGTTGTGTGTGGTAACACACGCCTTTAATCCCAGTGCCTAGAAGGCAGAGGCAAACAGATCTCTGTGAGTTCAAGGTGTAGTAGTGTACACCTTTAATCCCAATGCCTGGGAGGCAGAGACAGGCGGATCTCTGAGAGTTCAAAGACAGCCTGGTCTACAGAGTTACTTCAGGTCAAAGATACAGAGAACCTGTCTCAAAAAGCAAAAAGTTAAAAGTAAAAATAAACAAAATAGACGTTAAAACAAAGCTGCACAAAGATGGAAAATACACAGAGAATCTTGATACTGTATGCTATTATGCTCTCTTTGAATTATTTGAATGCTGAGGAAGGAGCAACAGCTGCTAAAAGATATTTATTTATGAATACTGCTGAACTAATCCAACATAGATATTTTGAATTTGGATCTAAGGATATGATACTTTGGAAAGGAGTTCCTTATTTTGTTTTCACAGAGGATGAGATGCTATTCATTTCTTCTATTCCGATTTGGTATGCTGGACCACGTCCTCCTGAATGGTTCCTGTGCACGCCTTCAAAAAATTGCTTCGCTCAACTGCCAACTGAGATGAAACTAGCACACAGGTTATACCATGAAAGACCTAATTAACGACGCCCCCATTCAGCAGGAAGCAGTTTGGAGAGAAAAAACTGCGCCCATGTTCCCAAATATGGTTTATAAAGGTTCTTTTATATTTAAAGGGGGTTATGATATAGATATGAATAATTTACATTAGTATAGATTTTGCTTTATTGATAGAGATTTACGGTCAATTTTGTTATATATATAAGTGTTTCTGATTTTGATTAAGGTATTGTGATTGTGTAGTTCATTTAAATATGTACTGTATAATTAAGAAATATAGGTTGTTAATGGATAATCATCAATAATTGTAAAGCTTGTAGTCATGTTAGTTAGATTTTCTAGATATATAGAGATATATTTTAGATAGACATTCTTCATGTCTTTCAAAGATTACAGAATAGGACATTTAATGTTTTAATAACTGAGGACTTTTCATGACAATGAGACACTCTGCTCCTGGCAGCACCAATGTACTTCAAGAGGAAGATGGGCATCGAAGAGGCACCTTATGGAGTTTGATAGCCATTTGGGCAAGAAACTACTCTTGCCTGGACTATTGCATAAACTGGACACAGAGAACCCACAGAGAGAGGACTACTGAACTTTCCTAAGGTGAGATGATCTTTCAGGGTTCCTGATTCATGAAAGAGTCTGCAAGACATTCTGCAGGACACAACAGATAGTGACTGAACTGATTTTGAATGTTCCTGCTTTATGGAAATGTCTGCTGGATACCATGGGCCTGAAGGCTGAAGATGGATGCCCCAACGATACAGAGGAATTTTGGGTGACTGTCCAGGCAGCAAGATGTCTCTGTCATTTCTAGAGTTTTAAAAGTGGCTTTTTCTTGTTTGCTTAGGTAGTAGTGTATCTTTCTGGAGTCTTTGATGGAGTTAAGAATAGTTAGTTATAGTTATAGTTTTCCTTAGTTATGATAAAGATTATTGTAACTTTTACTTGATAATTGTTATATGTAATTTTGCTATGTTAAAGTTAAAGCCTTTTTTTTTTGTTTAAACCGAAAAAGGGGAAATGATGGAGGAAGGTCATTGGCTAATAAAGGAACTGCCCTGGCCCATTTTATTGGTTAGAGGATAGGTGGGAGGAGTAAACAGCACAGAACGCTGGGAGGAAGAGGAAGTGAGCTCAGAGACGCCACAGCTCTCCTCTCTGGAGCAGATGCCTGAGATTGACGCCATGCCCCGCTCCCGGGAAGAAGCTCCGACCCAGGATGGACTAGGCTAGAATCTCCCCAGTAAACGCACCTTGGGGTGCTACACACAGATGATTAGAAATGGGCTAAATTAATATGTGAGAATTAGCCTAGAAGAGAATGGGCGAAGCAGTGATTAAAAGAATACAGTGTCCGTGTAATTATTTCAGGGCATAAGCTAGCCGGGCAGGCGGCTGGGGTGTTGGGGACGCAGCCCCGCCGCCGCCCTTACTACTTCAGTAGACTTCTAAGATAATGCAATTTGCTGCAAGAAGAAGTGTCTCTGGTGAGGACTGAGCAGTGCACTGATCTATAGGTAAAGCAGTAAGTCATTAGGGTTCATTGTGTTGCTATGTTCAGTTATCAGAGTAATAGTAGCTGGTTTTCCTCTAGAGTCCATGATTTATCTAGTCTTAGGTTCTTGGTCTTATTGGCACTGTCAGGTATTGATTCCAACTTGTGAATCTGCCCTAATTTCAATAAAATAAATGGTTGGTTATTCCCCTAACTTTGGTGTCAGTATTAGACCAGTTGGCATATTTTGCCAGGCAGGTTATTATTGTGGCTTACAGTGTTCATAGCTGAGTGAGAGTACACAGTGTCTTCCACTATGAACAACAGTCAGTAGATGAAAAGAAGTTCTCAGCTGAGTATCAGTTAGATTCCTCCATTTTCTATGATTTAAGTATGCTTGTCTTAAGCATTGAATACCTTTAAGCATGTAATACCCTAAAACTACAGACTATTGCCAATGTGATAAGTTATCCATCAGAATTTAACTGAAGCTATTTTAGGTTAAATATAACAACAAATAAAAATTAAAATGGGAATCTGTGGAAGTATATGTCAAGAGGAAATCCATGAGTTCAGGGCTAGATTTAATTTAATAGTAAGTTCCAGGCTAACCCAGGCTATAGAATGAGACTATATCTCAAAATAAAAATAAAACAAATCAAAATGAAATAATAAAAAATAAAAAAGAAGAAAATGAAAAAGGGAATTATTAAGTGGCTGAGTGAAAAATTATTCTGCATGGCAATAAGGAGTTAACTGCAGATTGACACAGCAAATGAAACTATGTGCATTAAGAAATAATAGTAGAAACTTGACAAGAGAATTGCATAAGTAGAAAACAAATGAGAAGATACAGCAGTGTCAAAGAACTCTGAATATATCCAAGAACTCAATAAACTCTAAACAAACATTATCTTCTAAAAATCAATGACAAGCATAAAAAATTTATATATATATATATATATATATATATATATATATATATATAGAGAGAGAGAGAGAGAGAGAGAGAAGGGGGTCAAACGTAGATGTCTTGCCAGGAAAAGAACCAAACTTATATTGTGAGACATAATAGAATATTATTCAAAAGAATATTGGTAAATTAGAAATTAGTATGTTGTACCCTAAAGAAGCCATTGAAATAACACATGAAAATATTAATACCAATAAGACAATACAGAAAATAAAACACTAAGATTGTGATTTTTCTTTAAAATACAAGAGAGGAGGAAGACAAAAAACAGAACAAATGGAACAAATGGGCAAAAACAAGAGGGCAATAGATTTAAGTCCTGAAAATCAGAACTCTGAGTTTTATTAAAATAAAAGATTAAATGTTCCTTTTTAAACAAAAAAATCTTATTTTTGCATCTAGTTTACATATGTGCAAAGCAGATCAGATATATTTATAAAAATAGCAGTATATTTTTGTTCTGCCACAAATATATTAATTATGTGAACACTAATAAAGCAATATGAAGTGTCTATATTAAAGATGCCACAGACATTCAGAGATAAATATTGCTGAGGAAAAAGATGATAGAGTTATAGGGACCAGGTTTTTTTAGGAACACAATACAATCACAAATGGAAACCAGAGCATTGAAGTGGTGAGAGAATCCCAAAGAGAAATGGACAAAATCGAAAACTGAGTGTGTGTTTACCACTTTGCTCCCAACATTTAAAACACAAATAGAGAGATTCCTTAAAGAAATAGGACCTGGAACAACATTCTCAGTCAACAGCCAAGTTGACCTCAGTGTCACTGATGGAGGACACTGTATACACAGAATCACATGTACCTAGAGTAGATACTGAGAAGGTTCTATGTTAGGTCATAAGACAAGTCTCTCCAAATTAAAAAGGCTTCAGTAATATAAAATATTTTCTGTGACTTCTGGGTTATTGAGTTACAAATCAATTAATAGGAAAATTTCCAAATATTTAGAAATTAAGTAATACACTATAAATAAACCAGGAGTTGAAAAAGAAACCAAAGGGGAAATGAGAAATAATTTTAAAAGGAATGAAAATGAAAACACATCTCAGAATGTGTTGGCCACAACTGAAGCAGAACAGAGGAGAAATTTATAACCATCAATGCCCAGTAAGAAAAAGAAAAGAAAGTTCACAGTTTAATGATTAATAAGTACAGGAAGAAGAGAAAAATAAAATCTAAAGCCTCATGTTAAAATAAAGATGAAATAAGAAAATTATGAAAAGTTAAAGTTAAAACTAACTCAATAAAAACCAAGAGAATAAATAGCTGATGCTGGATTTTTACAGACAGGAAAAAATGAAAATGTATCTAAACTTACCAGAAAATAAAAGGCTTTAAGGAATGAGACAAGGAATGACAAGGAATGAGAGCTGATGCTTCAAGTACAATCACTTAAAGAGCTTTATGTTCATGTCAAAAAGTTGAAAACTTAACTAGAAAAAACAAACTCCTTAAGGAACACAAGCTACCACAGTTTACTTAATAAGAAACATACATTAGTCATATAACAAAGTTTAGCTTATACTTAGATATCTCCAGACTTTCATGTTGCTCGTTTTAAATTTATCCAAACAAGTAAGGATACACTAAAAATTCTATGAGCAAACAGTAAGTGTTGATACAGATATCACACCAACAAGCTTAATTCATGCACAGAGTAGACTTACATATAAAATCTAAAGCCACAAAATATGCAAGAAGTAATTTTTATGATCTCGTATTGGGCAAATATTTCTTAGATACAAGATTATAATATCTAAAATAATTGGATTAAAGATTATAAATTAAAAGTTCTACCCTTCAAAAGACAGTTAAAATGAGAAACTTATTTTAACATGAAATACAATTTGCTATCATCTCATATTCCAATGATGCCTAAATCAATGCTCATTCAAGCTCAGTGTCTATATGAAATAGAATTCTAAGCTGGTTCATATATTTCTAAACACATACTCCTCTGTTAAGATGAAAACCGAAGCAATACACCATTTTAACAATGTCTAACCATCTCACCTATGCCAGAAACGGAATGGTTTATGTACAATAACAAATAGCATGAGAATCATAAATAATATAAAAATGGGCATAAAACTTTACTTAAGTCCAGTAGAATATTACCACCAAGATCTTTTGATTTTTAAATTCACACGGTAATTTCAAATGACTCACCACCCCAATATTGTGTGTTCATTGTTACCAATTTGTACTTAAGGAAGTAAATCAAAAAGAGTTAAAAGGCCAAAGAGATGGACTGTGAAGAAACTCAAGCCTTCAAACTGTATTTTTCTTTCTATTTCTAAATAATAAAAACATTGAAAAATAAACACCAATTAAAAGCTGTCTCTTGTAATTACCAGATAGAGCCCACTGGCTCACAGTACTTCTGCATGCAGAAACTAGTCAGCATTTGGCTTCCTTGAATTGGGCATAACTCATCCTATGTGTAATAGTTGTGCTGTTGATTTTCTTTGGACCTGTGGAATCCAGCTTTATAATACTTATCCACTTGTGACTTTTTAAGTTTCTCTCTCTTTCTATTCCTTCACAAAATTACAGTCCTCTCAACTTGTGTCTTCCTATTAGCAGAAGGAATCTAGCTTTCATTGACTCTAGAAATCAATTAAAAAGTCTCTGGAGTGACTGATCTGATTCGCCACACTGAAATAATCACATGTGTCTCAAAGGATGAATAACTTTTTTAAAATGTTGACAAGAAATTTGCATATAGACAGTATTTGGACTCTAAATATATTTAATTACACTCCATGAATATATTCTGATTTCACCTTAATTGTGGCAGGAATATGATTATTCTACTAATTGAACATGAAGAGGAACAGCTAGTTTCTTTTAATGTTGTCTTATTGTAAATGGTGGAAACCTATTTTAATATCTGATCACTATGTTAACAGTATAATAAAGCTTTACATAAAACATCCTGCTTCTATTCGATGTAAAAGTTTGTAGCACCTGACTCCTGTGGTCACCGAGAACATTGGCTTTCTGTGGCTTGTTATGGAATTACCATGTGGATGGAGGCCAGCTACTGTGTGAAGACAGACATGGCACAGGAGTGTCACATCGGGTTCCCATAAAAGCATATGGTAATTCATTTGCACTTAAGCAACAAATACATTATTCATGGATAGGGATTAAAACTCATCACAATCTGAATATTTGGTTAGTAATCTATTACATAAGCTATAGTTATGGCCTCATCAGGGAGATGATGAGGCCAGCTTGAGAGACTAAAGAAGTGAGAAATAAATATAGGGTGTCACTGCTTTGGTCTTATTAATTTTGATTAGAATCCAGAGGAGACTCGTGGTCCCATCAGAATAGGGTCTGAGTAGCATCAGTGTCTCGGGTTCAGACTTTCTCAAAGATTTCATTTCTGGATCAGTATCAAGGAAACTCTATGTCTGCCTGGAGGCTCTCCCACAGTGTACCAACAATCCATGAATGTGTGATCCTGCAGAAAAGATGCCCGTCCTGTTTCTTCTTTGGAATAATATCCTTTTGCTAAATCTTTTCTCATTCCTTTTCCCATTATTCAACTTGACCACCTTAAAAATATGTAATAGAGTGTTCCATAGTTTCTCTGGGACAAAGCATTCATATTATATATGCAGCCATCCATGAGCAGGGTGTGATGACTACTGTTTAGCAATAAGCCAAAGATGATAATAAAATCATTAACTCTGTCAATATAAATGCTAATAGGAAAAGGGAAATTGGATCCATGCCTGGTGTCACATTTTCTCTGATAGAAAATTAGAGCAGAGAAATTGAATCTGACAAATTTTAGCATTTAGAGACCAACATCAAAATTGTAGTCTGAAATACACAATGAATGGCAGGATGCTTCTTAATTAAACTGTGCTTTTGTTAGACCAGAATGAGTAATGTCTGCCTAGTCAACAAAGTGGCACACAATCCCCCAGTGGAACCCTTAAAAATATAGTACAAATAAAGGCCATAGTGTTAGCAAAAATCAAGTTGACAAGACTGCACTAATTATCGTTGGTATTACAACACAGCTAATGGAGTTGCAGTCTGAATGATAATAGAGGTGTACTCATTAGCAGTGCCTTGAACTAATGTTTGTGAGCCGAGCACTTATTGTCTGCTGGTCCCGCATCACTCCATAGTTTACATTAGCTTTGTGAGCATGTTGAGCCTCTCGGCATAAATAAATTCATTTGTGGAAAAAAAAAAACTAAATAGCTGAATAAACTGAAATATATGTATACCTATAATCATATATATTTTTCATATACTATATATATAATCTTCTTATAAGGACAAAGATAGTACTTGTTTCAAATTCAGGTCAAATTCTCTGACTTTAAGAAACAGTTTGAAAGAATATCTAAATCCAGACAGGAAAATATTTTTTAACAAATCAGTTTTATTAATAAAAATGAAAAGTCGACTATCTTTTTATATGTAAGAAAATATTCCTCAGGTCTAGATATCAAATAGGTATCTAGATATAATATTACTATACTAGACATATAATATACAGATATAATATTATTGTATTAGGCATGGATATCTAGAAGAACAGTAGGACAGAATGATACATACTAAAAACTAGTTATTAGACTGGCTTACACGGTAGCGACAAGGAAGTACAACAGCAGCTATCTGCGTGTACTAGAGATCAAGAAACCAACAGATGTTCAGTTCACTAAGCTGGGTGTCTGGTCAGGAGGATTCCTGGAGAGCTGAAGGCCTTGCATCCCCTTAGAAAAATGAAAGAAGCTGGATATCAATGTCAAAAAAGGATAGCAGTAACCACGGCTCCCGCAGTAACACAAGAGCTTCGCCATCAAACATGTATCAAACCTGGGCAAGCGAAAAATATCAGTCGTCTTTCCTTGAGCCACTCTACACTGGGGCTGTTGCTAGACAATCCTATCCACGCTACAGAAGATCACCCCACTTCAGCGAATCCTTCGGTGGAAGTAGTTCAGAAACCCTCCGACAGGTACTCTCTTACTTGATTCCAGAGCCAATCAGGTGGGTAATCAACATTGAACATCGCTGACACATTTTAGGCTTTTTTTTCCTTAAAGTTCTACTAATGTTAGTGAAATGTAATGATAGTAAGAAAAAATGGGATGATTTCTACTGTTCAATAGTAAGAAAAACTATGTGGCGTGTATTTCGAAAATAACAGAAGCAAAGGTATGAACAAACTTTGGGTTGTTGCTGTCAGATTAATTTTCATTTTGTTTGCTAATTTGTGTCTGCTGGGGAAAATGAATCAATTAAATGTAGAGGGCAAGAGGTCCTTGTGCACACAAATAAGCCAGGAAAAGTTAAAAAAAAAAAGGCTTTTCTTCAAAGGAAGGAAAGCTTTAGCTATTTTTTTTTTTCCCAGAATGCTCGGAAAGGGTGTAGTTTACAGTCTTGTGATCCTTTGCTGTCTGTAAAGCCAGGCTTCACCCATATTCCCAGAATATTATGTTTGTTTATTCCAGAACCTTTCCCCCTAAATCATGCCCAATGTTTCTCAGTGCATAAGATCCATCCTTCTGAGAGACATGACTTGTCCTTTACAACAGCCTAAGTGGCTTTTACATTACATTAGGACCAGGCCAATTCTGACTCCCACAGGCATTATGCTTACCTCAGTCATTCTCCCTAGACTCTTGTCTTGAACATTGCTTCTGAGACAACAGAACACATCTTTACAGACAAAGCCTTATACACTTTTTAAAGTATTTCTACGGAAACATGTCTTAAACTTGGTTGTGCACATGGGACTGAATTAATTGTCATCAGAAAACTTTATTCCAAAATTATGTTGTACTTCAATATGGCTAAAATAAATGACCTAGGATCAGACTCAAATAGTTTGAACCAGTGACAGCTAACTAAGTTGAGCTAATCCGAGTCCATTGTCTCTGTGGATTGTTTCGTTGCCAATCATAGAGCTTGCTGGGACATGACTACCCTACCCTGGCCTCTAAAATTAAAAATATAATCCCTTTTTATTTCATGCAAATTACTTTCTGCCTTCCTTAACTCTACTCATCTTAAACAAGTTCATACACAAATACATTATGAATCTGCATATGATCTTATTGCCTTTTGTGCTGCCATATAGTGGGACACTGCTGCTGCCTGGTTTGGATATTCAACAAAGAAGTGTTCATCATATTTCCCTACATCACACAAGGTTTCTGGGTCTGAAAGTAACTTCACTGACATGTTTTTCATAGTAAGTGTTTGTAGGATATATACAACTGTAACAAGTCTAATACTATCAAATAAATGTCCATGCAGAGATGAATACATCTCTGCCTTCAGCACGGTATTTCTTAAATGTCTATGCATTTCTCACAAGAAAATAAATCTGATATTTTCAACAGAAAATATGGTTCATACTACATGAATAAGAAATTAAATGCAATATACAATGTGTTACAAAAAAATCACCCTGAGTGAGGTAACCTAGACACATTAGATAAGGATGGTATATACTCATTCTTAGTTGGATATTGATGGGAATGTAAGGAATAACCACACGATAATCCACAGACTCAGGGGCCTAGGTAACAAGTAGGACCAAAGGAGGGGGCATATGGATCTTCATGAGAAGAACAAAAATAAGAGATCATCTGGGTGGACTGGGGGTTGTTGGGGATGAGAACTTGAAGGATTGGGTTGAGGGTGGGTGAAGTGCAGAGTACTGAAAGAGATGACTGGAAAGGGGGCTTTGGGGGGACATGTAGAATCCCAGTGCAAGGGAAACTACATGGGTGACACAAGCTAAGACACTTGAAAATGGCGCACGCATAGCCTGAACATGCCATCCCTGTAATCAGATTGATGACTACCCCAATTGTCATCAGATAGCCTTCATCTAGTAATTGATGGAAACAGATGCAGAGACCCACAGCCAAACGTTAGACTGAGCTCAGGGAATCCTGCTGAAGAGGGGGAGGAAGGATTGTCAGAACCAAAGGGATTAAGGACATAATAAAAAAAAAAAAAAAACACAGAAAAAGCTAACCTGGTTCATAGCAACTCACAGAGTCTGAACCTACAACCAGAGAGCTTTCATGGAATTGACCTAAGCCATATACATACATACATACATACATACACACACACACATATATAATCACTAACTACATTATATATATATATATGTGTGTGTGTGTGTGTATATATATATATATATATATCAGACATGTAAATATGTAGATATGACAGTTGCATAGCTTGATCTCTATAGGGAGCTGTCCTTAATGCTTTGATTGGCTCTTGGGAATCTATTCCTCATATTTGATTGCCTTGCCCAGCCTAAATACAAGGGAAAGTGCTTAATTTTACCTCAACTTGATATGCCATATTTTCTTGATACCCATGAGAGGCTTGCCCCTTTCTGAACAGATACATAAGTGGAGTTGTTGGGGTCAGAAAGGAGATGGACAGTAGGAATGGGTGGAGATGAGTGAGGGGAAACTGTGTTCGAGATATAAAGCAAATAAATAAATAATCATAAAATCGTATTATTTAAACCCACACCAAAACATTCTAAATGTACCACTTTTAATTTTAGTCACTTAGTATCTATCTAAGACAAATACTATTTTGCCTCAATATCAACAAAGATAATATTAATACATAGGTTTATAACAAAAGTAGGCATGGCTTTAATGGCTACCTTTCACAGAACCAAATGTGTCTGTTTGTAACACAGATAAGGTGAATTCTAATGCATATTGTATCTATGGTCATATATACTCTAGTATTTAAACATTTTGTAGATGGACTGGTAGAAATCTAAAACCTTGAAGTAGAACTTGTGTATCCAAAGCTTCACAAGTTTGAATTTAAAAAAAAAAAACAAACAAAAACAAAACAGAAAATGAAACAAGGAAAGCTGGTAATTCTTCCCTAGGAAGAAAAAGTAAGGATTTTGACCTTGATGAGAAATCATATTTTATTTAGCCTACTGTTCTTTTGTTGATGACTACTGGCAACAACTTAGCAAGCCGAGTGGGAGATGGGTCTCAAAGGTGTCCTCTCTGAGAAAGATAGCCCATCTCTTCTCTTTCCAGACATACGTGTCTTAATATGATAAAGGCATTATAAAGGTCCCACGGCTTTATAATTACCATAGATCATAAAACAACTTACCTGATTAATTCTTTAATAAATGAATTACATCATTATAATTTATTTCAGTAGGTGTAGATTCTGTTGTTAATTTAAAAGATTTCTTGGCATATATTCCAAACTCCTTAGGTGGTCTCTGATCAGGAAAAAAATTAGAGTTAGGCATTATAATCAAATCTTAAGAAAATTTGTTAATAACACACAAACACATACACAAACACACAGATGCAAATTTGTCTCTGAAGTTTAAAAGTGGACATAGACTTCCATGTGGACTGACGTCACTATACTTCACTTTTAAGCATACTGGGAAGCAATAACAATACTTCTGGATGATAAAATTTAACACATACCTTTGATTTCTAAACTTTCCAAAAACAAATATTGTTTTTCAAATGTACTTCGAATTTCATCTCTAATATTCTCACAACATTGTAAGAAAACAGTAAATTTTACCTAATGAGAGCTCCACAAAAACTTATGCAAAAATTTAACAATTTGAGAGCACTGTGCCTATCATAAATGCAGATTAATAAAATGTGGACCATAAAATGTGAATTGATTTAATCATTTTTTCTTTATAGAAAATTACTACTGCCACTCTACTAGACGATCATAACAAAATTGCTAACTACATTCTAAATAATTATTTTCAGAATTACAGATTAATTTTACTCTCATCCCTCCCCTAGGAATTCCTTTGCAGCATAATGAGGATATTAGAGGAAATTACAACTGATCAGAAAGCAGAGAACAACTGGTCCAGGATTGCCCAGCCTAAAAGGACACATCTACAACAAAATCAACTGCACCTAAGGCTCAGGGGACTTAACTGGAGAAGGGACAGCAAGATAAGAACCATGAGACCTGGAAATCTGCTGGTGGATGCTGTATTCTAGAACCAACAGGGAAGCTGCACCCATGATAGTGCTACAATATGGCTCCTCGCCATATTGTAGACTTGATTAATAATGACATCAACAGACAAGCTAACAAGGAAGAGAGACATCCTACAAGGGCCTATATCTACACAAAGAATTGCAGGTAACTAATACTGTTCTGGGAAGATTTCATCTCTGCCCTGAAACTGTAGACATACAATCAACACTAAACAAACTCAATAAGAGACCAGGATTTGGCAGGGAGTAAGGGACACGGATAGGGTTAGAGGGAGGAAATGTGGTTACTATGTTTTATTTTGAAAATTTTAAGGCCATTCAGTGGTGGCCCATGCCTTTAATCTCAGCACTAGGGAGGCAGACCCAGGCAATCTCTGTGAGTTTGTGGCCAGCCTGGTGTACAAGAGCTAGTTCCAGTACAGACTCCAAAGCTACAAAAAAAAAAAAATAGTTTTGAAAAAATTAAAAAAGTAAAAAAAAAATTGAATGATCAAAAAATTTCATAGTATTACAAAAGCAAAGCAAAATTAAAATTTAAGTAGTTTCCTTCTGGATATATATCAAATGTTGAATCAACACTATGTGGCTAGGCATATACAGAAAAGAAAAGCAAACATTAAGGAAACCCTAGGAGTGATGTTTGCAAAGAGAATTGATCAAGTAAGCTCTTCTAGTGACCCCTGAATATATTGGCTAATTTCAATGTTGTTGTTTCAGTAAATGCAAGGCTCTGCTACAGCTGATTTTCTGCTTTACATTTGAAAAGGGTATTGATCACTTGACTTGAGTTAATGAAGCAAGTTTCTTAATTGGACCATCAGGATGAGGAAGTTGAATAAGTGTCCAGGCAGACAAGCTTCTTTTCTATTGACTACTTCATAAGCTGTAATAAGATTATATATAGGGCAATTTTGCTTCTTTTCCTGATTAAAATATTATGATTGCACAATATTGACTTTCCTTGATAATAAAATATGACTGGAATATTAAACTTCATTTTAATGACTTGGGATTTGCTATATAATTCATTGCAGACATTTTTGATTCTTTTAAAAAATGATTTTGTTCTAGTTTTATTTAAAAAAAAATCCACACAGGGTGGCTAGTACCTACTTAGGCTTCACTCTTAACAAAAAAGACATTTCAACCTGAATTAGAGTACTGAATATAAGACCTTTGAGGCATCTCTAAAAACACACCTAAAGTTATGTTTAAAGTGTGAATGTCTACTTCCAAGAACTTGATGCTTAAGAACCAAGTAAGTTGTATTATGAGAAAATTAGGAGTCAAACTTTGACGATAGTCAATTCCTTAGCTTTTTTCCTTCCTTTTTCTTCAATTATATATGTCATTCTTGATTGCATATGCATTTTCAAAAACATCCACATGTTTCATCTCATTTGATATACCAATTTGAGACAGGTGTTCCCCCCACCTCATGTAAATAAAAGTATTGAATCTCAAGTAATTCTATACTTACTTTTAGTGAAAGAGTTGATGGCAGACCCAGAACAGGATTAGAAACTCATCTTTTATTCCTCCTTGGATTGTTTGTAGTTTACTCTACATTCTTTTCAACAGGTTACAAATTGATTGGAACATTATTAAGTGCTCATTTGTATATATGTATTATGTACAGTATATTCATAAAATGCACTTGAAGGTAAATATTCTGATTATCATTTTTAGCTTTTCTATCCAACCTATTGATTCTGAATTGATTAGCTCAGGTTTCCTGTGGCTAGTATTTCTTTCAGGTATGATTTGAGACAAATATTTAGAAATAAATTTATTTTCATTAACAGAACTACCATTATGAAACACTAAATTTTCAGTGAGGAATAAAAATGCCGGTGTATTTGCCTGTTCTTGTTTCTAGTACATCCATATATGTAACGGGTAGCAGAAAAATATGAATCTATTATAAATTCTGGTACCCAAAGTACATGTCCCTACAGTATAGGACCCAGTGACTGGTTACTTATTGTCCACATTCTTTCAAAAAGATGGCAGAGTTTTCAGAGCCCCAGACTGATATAAGTGTCTTGTAATTCCTTCCATTTACAAAACACTGAATGGTATGAAATGTTTTATGGAGGTCAGAGTGAAGACCCCTCAATCACTTGCCATACTGAGTTCTTTTAGGAAACAAAACAGCAGCAATGAGGGCTCCTGTTGAACAGAAGCAGCAAAAACAGAATCCAGATCCAGAAACCTATACCTTCATAGTCAGTCAGCTACCTCAAGTGTAACAGAAAACTATGCCAAGTAAGCTGAGAGTTTAATTCTGTCACATTTAGAAAAAAATTACAAGAGATTTGATCAGCCTATGTGGTTTCTGGGTTTAGGTATATTGCTGAACAAGATAATTTTTACCCGGAAATGCTACATATAAAATTGCCAGGTATGGCTTTTTAAAGCTTATTCCCTATGATGGAGTGCATGTTCAGCCTTGATTCAAGGTGGAGGGGTTTGGTCCTGCCTCAACTTGATGTACCATGTTTGTTGATTACCATGGGAAGCCTTATCCCATCTGAGTGGATACCTATTAAAAGGAGTGGATGTAGGGCCCAGTGGTAGCGGGAAGGTGGGGGCAGAGAGCAGGGAGGAAAGGAAGGAGGAAAAACTATGGTTGTTATACAAAATAAATTTAAAACAATGGAATAAAAAATTGCAGATATAATGATATATACTTATAATCCTAGTACTAGGGTTGCAGAGGCAGGTGAATGGCAAGTTGAAGGAAGGTCAGCTTGGGCTACAGAGTGAGTCTCTTTCTCAAATAGAAAGAGGGGCAAAAGGGACAGTTAGGGGACTGACTTCAAAATAGACACTGCATTTTCTCTAACAATTAAAAATAAGAGAAATAAAAGCATAGGTTCTCTCATTCACAGTAACATCCTCTGACTTACTTCCCGAATAACCTTTGATACCAGCATTGAAATCTGATGGATGGTTAATTTGATAATCACTGACGCAAACACCCATATGTTAGATAGCTAACCTACTATACCTAAAGAATTCAAAAGTGTCCTCAACTTCCATGTAAAAGTTAAAGTCATATCACTGGTGAAAAAATGATGATATGATGTTGTTTGATACATTTACATTTGTTCATGCTCAACAAAACTTTTTGAGTTATGAACTGGAGAGATGATTCAGAAATTAAGAGCACTGACTGCTCTTCCAGAGGTCCTGAGATAAATTCCTGGCAACCACAGGGTATCATCTGCAGTGGAATCTGATTCTTCCTCTAGTGTGCATGGAGACAAACCTTTGAGCTCCTACTTTATTCAGAGGTTGTCTGAATAAAGCGCAAAGGTCTTTCTTCCTTGTTGGACACCAAGCACTTTATTAGTGTTGTGCTCTGGATATTTTCAGGGTATATTTACACAGGATGTCACATCCATGTAGATGAAGTACAAGAAAACATATGAATCCCTCAAAAGTGATGGACTTGGCCAAAAGTTTATCTTTTCTGGAAAAACCTTTATGTATAAACAAACGGGATATTTCTATGGAAGAACAACAGAGAGTAGGCACAGACAAGGAGAGGTGACCCAAAATATATACAAATAAAAAAAAAGATTTGTATGGGTGTATTGCTTCAAGGAATGAAAAAAATAGGGGATAAAGTCTTTATGTACAAGGACCCACGTAATAGCCAGACAGAGTGGCTCGCATCTGTACCGTAGGGCAGTGATCAGCAGATCCCAGGGCTAACTGGTCAGCCAGCCTATTAGAAGGATCAAACTCCCTATTCCCTGAGAGGTTGCATCTCAAAAAATAAAGTAGGAAACAAAAGAAGAATGCATCCAATGTTTGTTGACCTTTGCCCTCCAGGAGACACAGAAGAGTACACTCATGGCCATGCACATACTTGTACACACGTGTGCACTTATGACTATCCATAACCCCCAACATACACACACACACACACACACACACACACACACACACACAAAGTATATTGACTCAAGAATATGAAGACTTGACAATGTCTCTTGAACTCTGGTCTTCTTTATTAGTACAATCTGAATAGTTTAGTACTAACCTGTGCTAATATATTTCTTTGCCTGTTGTGGAGGCTGCTCTGAAGCTCTCAGGCACTGTTTAGAGTCCTCAGTTCTGGACATTAACTTATCCTGCTTCACCAGGTATGGCTAGAACTGACGTGATCTGGATATTTCTCTTTCACCATCCCTTAAATCCAGTTTATTTTGGCAAGCCCTATGTATAACACATTAAGTTCAGCGATTCTCCAATTCTCATTTCTTGTGAAAGCTGATCACAAGTGTGATCTCCTTTACCATACTTTATTATTTCTTTGATCAATCTTCTTTTCCTCTCATTTCTAGATATGGTCTACCCTCTTAGTTAATATACTTAAAAACATAGGCATTTTTATAGTCAAATGCAGTTGTTTTAAACTAAGTGCTTCCTGGCTCTTCTCCAGTTGCTTTTCACATTCTTTAAATATTGGGTTCAGCTTAACAAAAAATAAACATCTGTGTAAACAACAGTGAAATGGAAGGCTTTCTATTTGGGGCAGGCAAGAGAGTGAAATCCTTAACTTTTTAGTAGTTCTTCTGGTAGAAGAGAGGGAAAGTACTCAGAATAAATGTATAAAATCATTGAAAAAGATACAAGAAAATGCTCACTCTAACTGTCGCAAAAGAGGGTTACTCTTTTTTTAGCGGTTCTGAGGAAACTTCCGTTTGCATTTGTGTTCTGATTAAACTTTTTAATACCCCTAGATTACGTATCAAATGATGTTGGGATGGTCCTTCTCCTTTCTAGCTTTCCAGCTTATGAATTTATTTTGAATTTCATTTCATAGGGAATCTTCTCTACTCCCACCGAGGCAATCTTGCTGATCAGCAACATTTGGTGCAAATAGTAATCAGGCTTCAAAATTATGCAAAACATTCTCTATTTCTCAAAAATTTTCACTGAATTATTTAAAACTCAGTGGTGGAAACAAGCACCAGCTGTGGTGCGAAGGGGGTGGGGACTAGCAAGCATGCACAAAGGATGTGGGCCCTGAATGGGTTTAACTCTATTAGCTGCAACCCTTCCCTTGGCTGGACTCTGATAAAAACACACTGAAACCTAACTGCATACCATGCTTATTTACCAAAAGATGATTTCGTTGTTGTTTCCAATTAAAAATATTTACCTTAGCACCTTGGCAACTGTTTAAAATATATAAGCGATATTACACAACTGCAAACTTTTACTTGGAGTTAGCTGTATATGGTTTCACTAGATGAAGTGTGTACCAAATGACAAAAATCTCAAATGGCACAAATCAAGAAGAATCATCATTATCTTTCACAAAGACTGACACTTTGTACATGACCATACATGGCTATTATGTCAATAAAAATTGTCATATAAAAAGAGGAGATATCAAAATTTAAAAAAAAAGATGATAGACCAAAGATTAACTGTTCAAATCTGTATAGTGAGTCTGTAGAT
Source organism: Microtus oregoni (assembly GCF_018167655.1). Lineage (NCBI taxonomy): Eukaryota > Metazoa > Chordata > Mammalia > Rodentia > Cricetidae > Microtus > Microtus oregoni. The sequence continues at coordinate 25,745,872 of NW_024543089.1, forward strand.
GAAAGAGCAGGGATTTGATAATGCTTGGTCTCATCCCTATTGTAAAGTGATATTTAACAGAGGTCTAGAAGTCAAACAAACCAACTTACTGAGGTGTTTCAGTTCTCAGAATTCTAAAAGGAACAGCAAACTCTGAAGAATAGTAGGAAGGTCTACTGATTTGTTTATTATACTCCTTCTGTTTGTTTTTGGCTGAATTATAACCTACACAAACTCTGTCCAGTATAATTTCCCAGAACACGATAATGAGTGAGTTTTTAAAAAAAAAATCTTTCTTCCATTCAGGTTGCATTCCATCCATTGTAGTCTCCCAAAAATGATTTATGGGAGTTGACTATTTCTCCTGAGTTAAGAGATATGCTAAACTTAATTAAATTCAACTTTTTAAAGATCTGCTTTTGATTAATTCCACTAAGAATGGTTGGAACTCTAAAATTATATATATAATATATATGTGACAATATATTATATATACATATATAAGACAGAATCCCTGTGTGAATTGAATTCAAGTTAATATGTGTGATTTACCAAACCATACACCTGCAGATTTTGACCTTGAAGCAATACCTACGCTGCTCATAAATTTAAGAAGAATAAACAAGCTTTACAAATTAAACTTCTGAGTAATATATATTAAAACAAACATGAATGTTCTTTTCCTAGTGATACATTAAGAATTTTATCCCTCTGTGAATAGATATAAACCTGTCCAAATATGTAATCAATCATTACAAGGCTATTGGTATATTGGAGACCATAGGTAAAAATAAAAAATCAAAACTATGCTATTAATAGTTTGAAGATATTAATTTCTCATATCTTGAAGATGACTTTCCACAGCTTCCTGTTTTGTAAATTCTATTCCTCAATGGAGAGGACACGAAAAAGAAAAAGAAAGTAAAAACTGAGAAGACTGAGAAAGAAATTTGGAAAGAGATCAGGCTTCTTGGACATGTTGATAGGGCATAAGAGAAAGTAGGACCAGGCAGTAAAGAAAGCTTGAGACGGATATAAGAATCAGTAGATTTTAGTTCAATGGGAACTAAATTATCTTCATCCAAAAGAGTCAGTTAAGAAAATAACAGTCTGTTACATATACGTTCTTCTGTGTCAAGAACCAGAAGGAAATGTTTCTATTGTATGTTGTTTCACAGAGTATGTGTTTAGTCATATTCTAAGTAGTTTTGCTTGAAATAATACAGTTTTATTGAAAACATGAGCAGGACACAAGCAGTGTTTATGTCTCAGATGAGGGTTGTCATGAACGTTTTGCACAATTTCACTGTACAACATGTCTACTCTAAGTATATATGACATTAAAAACTGCCTGTGGGAAATCCTGAAACCAAAAAGAAATTAAACTAATTCCTAAGCTAGAGGGATGGATGAAGCTGTCACTCAATTTCAAATGAATAGCCTACTTACTGTATTGATTAACATGAAATTTCTAAATCAAGAAGCAGGTGAATTTAAAAAAACAAACATTAAGCCTATAATATGTTGTTTTCAATTTTTCAAAAGGAAGGACTTAGAATGGCCAAGATTGTAAAAAAACATTTATTGAATAAAATATGTTGAACCTAATATATTTTTATATGCACAAATATTTTACTCATAGATACCTTATAAGTTGGTATCACATCTTACTTTTACTGATAAGAACTGAAGAGATTAGAAAAGCTTCCCAATGTCCTAAACTAGATATAAGATAATTCAGAACATAGCTCAGAGCTGTGTTCTTTGTTTGTAAATGACTTTTTACATTATAATTATTATTGCTCCTTTCCCGTTGTTCCCTTCAAACCAATCCAAATACCTAACCTTGATCTCTTTCAAATTCACATTCTCTTTTTCTTTAATTTTTCCTAATATATATGTATAGACATACATACATGTATGTGTGTGTTAGTGTGTGTATATTCCTAAATATAACCTTCTCAATCTATATAATGTTACTTGTACTTAATATTGGATAAACAATTTGTGTGCTTTTTCCTGGGGAAGACTTTCCCCCTCTCTCTTAGCATTCCTTAGTTACCTGTAGTTCTTTGTCTAGGATTGAGACCTCATAAAACTCTCCTATTCCCATTCCCTGCCTCATTCATATTGCTATATTTATTAATGTCCTTTTTCAGATCATGTTTTATCAGCCATGCTGATAATAAGTGACAGATGGGGCTTCTAACATTTTTAGGAGATTCAAACTTCAAACTCCCTCCTTTGCTAGCTCTTAGAATCTTTCCTCTCTATCTTCTTCAGGTACCTTGTGTCTTAGGTCGGAAGTGGTAGCTTCAGCAATGGAGACTTACCGTCCACCCCTAGGGGGCAGTTAAGGTGAATTGTGTGCTTTATCAGGCACAGTGTATATTGCGTTATAGTTTGCTTCATTCTTTTCCCATTTTTTTTAAAGAACAATCTAACTACTTTTTTCTCTCCATGTTTTTTTGCAGGCATTTTCTTCCTGTGTTGTGCAGAGTCATCCAAAACCTGGTCAACTCAAATCCTATAGTTGCTCAATAAACATGAATCTTTATGGAGGCTGTGATGTATTTTGTTTTATTTTTTTATTTTTATTTTATTTACTTATTTATTTATTTATTTATTTTGGTTTTTCGAGACAGGGTTTCTCTACAGCTTTGGAGCCTGTCCTGAAACTCCCTTTGTAGACCAGGCTGGCCTCGAACTCACAGAGATCCGCCTGTATTTTGTTTTAAGTACCCAATAAGGCAGAGGTGGATGGAGAGCTGCTGCCTGGGTATGTTAATTACTTCTTTCTATATTCAGGCATAGATAGATAAAACATCTCAAATCCTCCAAGACCAGAGACTTGGTGAACAATGTCTATGCAAGACTCCAAAGCTCTTCTATTTTTATTTTTCCTAAATTCTCATTCAGCTGCCTTACTCCAAATTCTCATGTTCCACTCCCATTATATTACTTATTCTTAATTGCTTTCTTCTCTTAGACTCATTGCTGTTTCCCATCTGTTACTAAAATAACGTATACCATCACGTGCCATCCTTCATTGGTTTTCTACTGGTTCTCCAACAGAATCCTTTCATAACCAATTTATCAAATATTTTTAGTTTTAACAAGTTGGAATAAGAGTTGTACATTCAATGTAAAGTATATACTATTAAAGGCCTTTTCAAACGCTATGTTTTTTTTTCTTGACCATCTACCCAAGGTATCTATTCTTACTTGAAGAGAAATGAAAATGCACGCTATAGTCCAGCTTGCTGATGTTGTAAATAGAGATCTAGAGACTGAAAAAAGATGGTAAATTGATATGATGTGTTTTCATTGAATGCTAAGGTGGCTAATTTTTTGACTCAACTTAAAGGTAAAATTGAGAATTTTTAATATAAGTTTCAGATAAAAATAACTTTTAAAAATCACAGAACATGGGCTGGCAATGGGATTTTGAAACATGACAGTTTCAGGAGTAGGAGATGATTATGCTCAAAGTGTAGGTAAGAACTAACCTGAGAAGACTTTATACATTAATAAATAATTTCCCCCTCTTTAAAAATGAGAAGAAAATCAGGTTTTTTTTAAATATATGGACTAATAGGGACCTGCTGAAGCAACTATAAAAGAATGACAATAAAATCTACCATTGTACTTAAAAGACATGTTAACAAGGTTCAGGATGCACTGATGAAGTAAAAGATGCAGGAAAGAAATCAGAAAGTAGCCACATCCAATGAGAGCACCATGAGAATCTCAGCCACAGTAGAGGGCAAGTGGTGGATCAAAATATCTTAAAGCAAAAGAAGTACATACCTAAGGAAGTATTATTTTTCATCTGGGGAGAGAATGAAAAAGAGAAAGCCTCAACTATAGGAAATTTATAATTCAGTAAGTTCATCAAGGTGAATGATTGCCACTCTGGATGGCATTACTGAGGTGGGGAGAATGCAATGAAACTGTTCTGAAAAGAGAGATGTCATGTGTCATGCCGGGTAATGGATTATTGGGAATATATAGCTTGCAGGTGGGACCCAGAAACTCTTAGTTTTTAGAGGAAAACTTCTCAATATAGAGAGAACACAGCCCTTTTGGAATTAGGCCCAAAGGGATCCCGAATTGGCATGATCTGATCTTAGTTAAAAGACACTGTGGAACCATAATGCATTTACTAATGCATATGAGCCCTATCGCTGGGTGTCTATAGCTAAATTTGGTTGGAGTCTTCCCCAGAAAGAGATTTCATTTGCGCCTCTCTTTAGATGGGAGCCACAGAACATAATTTATTCATTTAAGAAAGAGACTGAACATGGAGGTTAGAATGACACTCGAGTCGATGATTTAATTCATCCTCCCACAAGTAGTCTCTTAAGAGTCACTAAGAGAGGGATCTGTAAAATATCTTAAAGCAGTTCAGGAGGGAGCTGCCAGTGCGAGGAGCTAAAAATGAGATTGCTGGATAATCATGTCAGAAAGTAGCCTCCTGCAGAGAGCCCGCAGAAGCAAAAGCAAAACAGATGTGTCTGACAGGTTGGAAAACGACAGCAAAAGAATGAAGCATTGAATTTGTAAATTTATGAAAAGTCAGCTTCCTTATGGGGTTTTCCTCAGACACTTCTGAATAAAGTAAAAGGACTTGATAGAAAACAAAGTGTCATGGTATTCATAAGTGCTTGGGAAAATAGTTAAGTTTGTCTAACCTAAACATCACAGACTTTGGGTATTAGAATTTTGCTAGGCATCATTTATTCTACCAATATGGAGGATAGAAATATTAATAGACAGCACATGATTCAGAGAAAAACATAAAGGGGACAGGAGAGAAAGCTGATATATATTAAGTAGGTACCATGGTCTGAATGCTGAGCTTGATGTTTAACATATGTTTCCTCACTTCAACTTCATGAAAGTCTTATGAACTAGGGAGGATGATCATCTGCTATATTGGGACAATACACAAAGTTAGAAGAGGCTACGCAAAAATATTTACTTCAACTACTCTGTTATAGGAAATAAATAGTACATAAACATAAGAAAGATATTTAGCACAAGAAAAGAGCAATGATTTTAAACTGGTATGACCAATACGAAAGAAGAATATGTGCGTATTCACTTCTGTATTATAAATGATAAATACTGAAAACTAAAGAGTACTTCTTTAAACTAGCATCTATAAGTAAACACATATTAATGATTTTTATTGATAAATAAATTCAATGCTCCTCTTTAATACCATTCTAAAATGCTCAAGAGAAATAATTATCAGAGTTTCAAAAACAGCTTCCAAATATTTGTTCATGAAGTTCTTGGGGATTCCTGGATTCAACAAAAAAGTCAAGACAGAAATTTAATATGGTTACTACTTAAATAATACAATATTTTAGGCTGCCCTTTAACAAACTTTCTCCAGGATTTGTGAGGAGAATGTGCTTGAGTATATAGTAGAATGGACATTAAATTTGGTTTGAAGGGAAAAGTTGGGACGGTCTTAGAGTAAGAGTCAGGATGGCAATAAAATTTGATACTACCAAGAATAAGAATATCTGCAAACTCCATCTCTAGAATATGCATAAACAATTAAGGGAAAGAATCTTTAACTTCTTTACTGGGTATTTTCAGAGACAGTTATTTCCAGTACATCCATGGACAATAAACAGTGAACAATAAATTAGATGATATTAAATAATTAATGAGAGGTGTGTGTGTGTGCATGTGTGTGTGTGTGTGTGTGTGCGCGCACGCGTGTGTATACAAAGAAAGAGGAGAGGAAGCATAAGAGGAAGAGGAACAAATTGGGGAGAGAAAATTGTGATCCTCTATCCTTACAGTCTTGTGTATTCAGTAACTGCTTGTTTGTTTCGTTGCTTCCCAGAACTGAAATAATCACACTGAAACTATATTATTTGCACACTGCTTGGGCAATGACTCTAGTGTATTCCTAGCTAGCTCTAACATCTTAAATTAACTCATTTCTATTAATCTGTGTATTGCCACGTGGTTGTGGCCTACCAGTAAAAGTCCATCATCCAATGTCAAGTGTCATCTCCTGTGGCAGTTACATGACTTCTTTTAACCTTTACCTACTCTCTCCACCTCTATCTGCTTGGAACTTCTGCCTTGATCTACTCTGCACTGCAATAGGCCCAAAGCAATTTCTTTATTAACCAGTGTTATTCACAGATTACAGAGGGGAATCCCACATCAGTTTTGAAGTGTATATCAAAGTAAGAGATTCCAGATCCTCTTGTGAATTATTATGGATATGTGAAAGCACATCCTGAGAAGTGCTTCTGGACAAATTATTGGACATCCACCTACAGGAATACAGTTCTGAGTGCAGGCAAACTGAGTAAACCCAAGGGAAAAAAAATGCTCAATAGGAGCCAGTATCATAGAGGATGTGCCTCTGGCTGGGTCTCTGGTACTAGATTTGATCAATGATGAACCAGAAAGAATCTATGATGGGTAAAATAGAAACAAATTCTTCAGGCAATTATTTATAAAATGGAAAATATATTTAAAATTGCTGAAAACAAGAAATAATAATATTAAGTCATATTTTTTAAAATTTTGAATATTGAAAAATATGTAACATACTTCTAAGTGTTCCAAGAATCAAAAAATAAATCACAATGCCAATTAGATTGTAAAATGTGTGATCATACAAAACAATTTACCAATGATAGGGAAAGGAAATTAAGTTTATAATCAAAATAATAAAATCTGTATTAAAAAACAAAACTATTTTAAGGTTAATGTCCTAGGCTTTTACCTTTAGAGACCAATTATTAAAAAGAAACAAAAATGAAAGATAAAATAAAACAGAAGAAATGTGAGGGACAGATAATAAAAAGTGACTCAAAATAATAAAGCTAAAAATAAGGTAGAAACTACCACATAAAAAATTTGTTTTTAGGGAAATTAAATGAATAATAATTTTACATAGAGGAATCAAGGAAAATTGCCACTATGAAGGATATAGTTGCCATCACTACAAATTTAGAGCATCAAAATATAAAGAACTACTATGAAGATTTTTATGCCAGCAAATTCAGTGACATAGATAAAAAGACCAAATACTTGATAAAACTATGTATTGTAGCTAATAAGAATATTATTTAAAAAAAATCTAACTCCTGATGTCTTGTCTAGCTTATTCTACAAGACACTGGATTTAAAAAAAAAAAGCTACAAATCCCATATATATTATTTTTGAAGTCTTAAGATAAAGCAGTACTTCTCAAATTGATTTATGACTCCTGTATCTGACAAAGACATTAAAAGAAAATCAATGGCAGTACCCATTAGAAAAGAGGAAAAATTCTTGGAAAAATTCTGGGAACGACAGCTCAATAATTCATACAAAGGATACATGCATATACATGTTGTGGTTTGAATGAGAATGGTCCTAGCAGGTTCGTATTTTTGAATGCTTACTCCTCTGTTTGTGGAACTGTTTGGAAAAGATTAGAAAGTGCAGTCTTCTTGAAAGCATGTCACTGGTTTCAAAAGCCATGCCATCTCCAGGTAGCAGTCTTTCGCCCTCAGTTTGAGGATTAGATCTAAGCACTCAGCTGCCGTGCACCTACCATCATGGTTATGGACTCCACTGCCCTCTAGAAAGAAGATCCCCAAAACAAACATTTCTTTTGTAAGTTCCCGTGATCACAATGCCTCTTCACAGCAATAGAAAAGTAAGTAGTGAAATTTACAAGTAAATTGGTTCATCATAGTTAATCAAGAGTGGTTTCAAAGTGTCCATCACTGTGAATGGCTACATTGAAAGCTACTTAAATAGAAAAGTGATATGATAATCTTAGCATTATTACTAGACAGAAAAAATGACAGAATTAAAAATGAGATATTCTAAATTTTAAAATTGGTTGAATCCTAAACTTATGATTGTTAAGTATTGATAGGAAGGTTCTCACAAGCCAAATAGAATGTGTGAAAAATAAAATCTCATGACTAAGGGATTCATGTATACAGCCTGTCCTCAATTACTGGAAGAGCTCAGAAAACTTGGTCCTTAAAGTGTTTGTGAACATGATAACAGTAAGCCAAAATCTTGGCTTGGTTCAACAAAAGAAAAATATATAAGGCCTTCTTTTTTTCACAAATTAAATTATATAGAAGCAAACTTAAACAATTGCTTCTAATTTCTATTTAACAACTTTATTCGAAATAGTATCAGATCTCTTCTGAGGTTGTTACAGAATGATAAATCTAAACCTCAGTCATTCTTGTCATCTATAGTATGGGGGGGGCATATGCCAGGTTTCCAGGAAAGGTACTGAATGGGTGAATGACCTAAGAAGCCATACTTTAATGTTTTAGTGGGATTCCAGTTAGTGTTTCTTCACTGTGATCCTTTCTTGAGATACAGCTCAAGGAATGAAGATTCATCTTGCCTTGCTGTCTTAAAGGCTTCAATTCATAGCCACATGGATCACCTGGGTGTGGACCTGACATGAGACAAAACATGCTAGCCAGGAGCATGAGGTGCAGCAAACCTGCTTACCTCACAATGTACAGCAAGCAGTGGGAGACAGGCAGGGTCAGGAACAAGACACTTCCTTCAAAGTCAAGTCTCCTGTAACCTACTTCCCCCATTGTAGTAATAAGGGCGGCGTCGGGGCTGCGTCCCCAACACCCCAGCCGCCTGCCGGGCTAGCTTATGCCCCAAAATAATTACACGGACACTGTATTCTTTTAATCACTGCTTGGCCCATTCTCTTCTAGGCTAATTCTCACATATTAATTTAGCCCATTTCTAATCATCTGTGTATGGCACCCCAAGGTGCGCTTACCAGGAAGATTCTAGCCTATGTCCATCCTGGGTCGGACCTTCATCGCATGTGTCTGCCAGGGAGCAGGGCATGGCGTCTCTGCTGAGGCGTCTCCTCCGGAGAGCAGAGCTGTGGAGTCTGACCTCACTTCCTCTTCCTCCCAGCATTTTGTTCTGTTTACTCCTCCCACCTATCCTCTAACCAATAAAATGGGCCAGGGCAGTGCCTTTATTAGCCAATGACCTTCCTCCATCACCCCATCCAGGATCTACCTGTTTGGCATCCACCACCTCCCAAAAATGTCACTGCATTCCGAATATATCAATGGGCTAACCCATTGATTGCATTGGTGCTCTAATGACCAAATCAACTTGTAGAGATTGAATGCACCAGCTAGACACAAACCTTTAACACAAGCGTTTTTCATGGACACTCTAAATCAAACTATAACAGGCCAAAAAAAAAAACTTTTCAGAATTATTAAACACTTGTCTCTGCCTCACAGGACTGAAATTAGAAGCCAAGGATTTTTTTATTTAGTTTTTGATTTTTTTTTTAACTTGAGAGCTGAGGATCAATCTTGGGTCTTAATTCTTTCAAAATATTAGAGCCAACTTACCTGTCTTAATTTAATATTTTTACTAAGATTTTAAAAAGATTTTATGATAAAATTTATCACAGCGTTAAATGTTAATGTTTAGCTTCTCTATGAATTGGAGGAATTTGGTTATAGGCTAACAATGAGAAAACATCTTTCATGACTCTCTTTTGTTGCATTTTTATGGCTTTGGTGGTGTTAGAAGTTTAAAGATTCTTAGTTTAAAAGGTAACAGGAAACATAGAAAAAATATCTATCAATAATGCTTTAACTGTTAAACAGGTATTTTTAGTTTGGATAAATAGGATTTAATTAAAAATAATTTATTTTTCATAGATGTTTAAGCTTGTTTTCATATTTACAATGATTTTTAGCATAAATTTTTATCTAACATATCTCACTTATTATTTAATACATACTTAAGATATAAAATAGTGATATGTAATTATAATATAATATATGAACTAGCTGGTGAGATATTGCATACTATTAGAAAAATATTTACAATGAATTTTAGGAAATGCTAAGTTGTGAAGTAGATACTTAATTTCTTAAATTGATGCTACTTTCTACTTACCTTCAAAGTCAATGAAAAAAATCAATGTGCAAAAAATTGATAGAAACAATTTCATGACACCATTTACTGCTACTGTCTATCACTAATTTAGTAATAGCCTCAAAATACATTTGAAGAACTGACTTGATTTTGATATTAAAGAACATAAAGCAATTCTAATAAAAATCTATAAAATTAATTTTATTAATAGATCTCTCAGGGAAAAAACATATCTTTATATAGGTTTTTGAAATTAAATACTTGTGAAAGAGCATCAGAGAAAGTGCATCTAAGAATATTCTAAAGGTGTAATATGTCTATTACTCTCTTGTGTCACTTCTTGAACCTCTATGTTGATAAACTTCTGTCACAGGGATCAGTTTGAAAATAGATTCAGGAAGGAGTCTTCCTATTTTCATTCTTTATAAACTATTAGTTACAAAAATTGTTGTCAATTTTGACATATCCCAGTGATCTCATTTTAAAATCCAAAATGACATATCTAAGAAAAGGGGAGAAAAAAAATGGGAGGAAAGAAGCCTGAGAAACAAAGTTTTGATACTGTTTTTAGATTTGCTACTTCTCAGAAGAAAATCAAGTTACTCTAGATTGAAAAGCTCTTTACTATAAACGAGTTTCACAAGTCACAAGGGAAAATCATTGTTACACTGGGCTATTTCTTCCTTTTTGATCTCCCTGGGTAATTTTTTTACTTTATTCAAGGAAGAAAGACAACACTCTACAGCTGTATAATTTATAAAATAACTGACACAAAACTACACTGAGCCCTCATGTCATATGGCAGAGCTTTGTCATGATATTAGTTGGAGGGCTTGGTGTCTCAAAAGGAAAGTGGAGTCACCCTCCTAAGGAGACATGGTCCATACGCTAATCCAAGAAAAATCACAACGCATTGTTCCCATGCTACTGTCTCAGAACTGGAAGTATTTGAGATCCTTTTTACTCACAGGGGACACGGAACTTCAGTGAAGCACTGACTGGCCGGAGGTACAGTACTCTGTTGCCAGATTCTTATGAGGAACTCTAAACACTATTTAAGTGTGGGGATAGACAGCTTGAAGTCCACTGTTAGAACAAATCACATTTCTACTGAGTCTCTTTGGGAAACTGAAGAGCAGCTGCAGTATAGTAATTTTGTGACTCTTGCTCACGGCACACTACAAACAAAGTTTTATGCATTTCTGGACCCTAGACATAGAGTGTCCTCTCCCATGACTTCTTTAGACTACAGCTGTAAAATCTCAGTTGTTCTTTAGAAGCTATCTATGTTAACCACAATTTCTTCAATTTAAAAAGGAAAAGAAGAATTTGAACATCTGTCAGACATGAAGAATACACTTTTAAAAGTTCTGTTGTCAAAGAAGATACTCATGACTCATCACTTGCTCTGAGAAGCCTTCGCAAACAGTCACTCTTAGAAGAAACCATTGAGCATCCCTGTACCTTGCTCATTAATGCTACAGTGCTAATGGCAGTTCACAAAGCATCCGGGGATAATCTTGCCACATCCAGGTGAAGACAGATGTTTGTCAAGAAAAAGAAGTTGCGGTCATCCTTACCCCCAAAATTTCAAAAGTCATTACACACCTGTCAACTAGACAGAAGAAATAATGAGTCCTTACATTCATATTTAAAAGAAAAAAACAAGCTGGTTATCAGTGCATTATCTTTATTCTCTCAGAGACCTCAGGATTAGCTTTATTGTTTTGAAAAATGTATGTAGAATGAATCATAGATATTTTTATTTTTTATTGATTTTATTGAGCTCTACATTTTTCTCTGCTCCCCTTTCTGTCTCTCCACTCCCCTTCAACTCTCTCCCATGGTCCCCATGGTCCCAATTTACTCAAGAGATCTTGTCTTTTTCTACTTTCCATGTAGATTAGATCCATATATGTCTCTCTTAGGGTCCTCATGGTTGTCTAGGTTCTCTGGTATTGTGATTTGTAGGTTGGTTTTCTTTTCTTTATGTTTAAAAACCACTTTATGCATGGGTGAGTACATATTCTTATTGTTTTTCTGGGTCTGGTTTACATCACTCAATATGATGTTTTCTAGCTCCATCCGTTTGCCTGCAAATGTCAAGATATAATTGTTTTTCTCTGTTGTGCAGTAGTCCATTGTTCAAATGTACTACATTTTCCTTATCCATTCTTCAGTTGATGGGGCATTTAGGTTGTTTCCAGGTTCTGGCTATAGCAAACAATGAGTGTTGAATGAGGTTTCTGTCCTATCCAAATTTCAGCCATTTTGTCCCAAATAAACACACAGAGGTCTACATTAATTATAAACTGATTGGCCTATTAACTCAGGCTTCTTCTTAACTCATAACTTATATTAGTCCATAATTCTTGTCTGTGTTCACCACCTGGCTTGGTACCTTTTTTCAGCAAGGCAGTATCATCTTGTATCCTCTGTGTCCAGGTGATGACTACAGACTGAAACTTCCCTCTTCCCAGAATTCTCCTTTTGTCATTGTTCTGCCTTTACTTCCTGCTTGGCAAATGGCCAATCAGCATTTTATTAAAATACAATTGACAGGCTATAGACCATTGTGCAACAAGAGTTGAACACATGTCTGTTGTTGGGGTTTCTGTTCTGCCCAGGTTCCCACAATTGTTATGTCCCACAGAAATCACACAGAGGTCTACATTAACTATAAATTGATTGGCCCATTAGCTCAGGCTTTTTATTAACTCTTATAACTTATATAGCCTATTATTAGCCCATTATTCTTATCTGTGTTAGTCATGTGGCTCAGTACCTTATTCAACAGGGTAGTCACATCTTGCTTCTTCTCTGGTCGGGTCAGCACTATAGAGAAATGGGCTTCCTCCTTCCAGAATTCTCCTTTTCACATTGATCTGCCTCTACTTCCTGTCTGATTGTACCATCTATACTTCCTGCCTGGCTACTGGCCAATCAGCCTTTATTTAAAATATATTTGACATAATACAAACCATTCTCCCACACCACATGTCCTTGTTGTATGGTTGAGCATCCTTTGGCTATATACCCAAAAGTGGTATTGCTGGGTCTTGAAGAAGGTTGTTTCCTAATTTTCTGAGAAATCACCATACTGATATCCAAATGGGGCTGCAGCAGCCTGCACTCCCACCAGCAATGGAGGAGTGTTCCCTTGACCCCACAACCTCTCCAGCCTAAGTTGTCATCAGTGTTTTAGATCTTGGCCCTTCTTACAGGTGTAAGATGGAATCTCAGAGTTGTTTTGATTTTCATTTCTCCGATGACTAAGGTTGTTGAGCATTTCCTTGAGTGTCTTTAACTATTTTCTATTCCTCTGTTTTATAGTGATAGTATTACTGTTAAACAAGATCTGACTCACTCCACCTCCTTTGAAAATAATGAATTATCTAAAACAGAAGGCAGATGCCCCTTAAAACCTAAAATGGACGACCTGAAGAGTGGAAGACAACACAAAAGGCTTTCACAATCTAACAAACCAGACAGACATGATGATGGTACATGACTGTGTTCGCAGCACTCAGGAGGTTGAGGCAGGAGGATCTTAAATTCAAGGTCATTCTACATACTTTAAAATGAAACAAAGATCAAATTTCGAAAAATGTATCAATTTGTTTTTAGCTACAATTACTTTAAATCGCTATTGTATAACTTAGCTCCTAATCAATTTGTTCTATGAAGAGTTTCAACTACTTTGTCTCAAAATAAATAACATTCAAAACCAAACATTCCTCAAATATGACTAGAGGACTCTATAATGGTTGCAGTTTTGCACAGAAATGGTTCTTCAATGTAATTTAGCTGTGAATCATGTGAGATATAAACTATTTATCTGTCCCACCACTTTAGGAATATTCAATAAATTAAACATCTGGACTTAGGGAGAAATGTCAAAGAAAGTTAGAGTCTTAAGAAACCTCAAAGATCTCTAAGTCCAACCCATTATTTCATTGAATGAAGAAATCGAAATCAATAAGTTTGAGGGCTTTATTTGTTAAGCATCCTGGCTTTGACGGAAGAACAGAAGCTAGCTAGTCAGTAGTAAATATGCAGAAGAGGAATAAATCAAAGTTTACTCTTTTGTTTAAAAGAATGCTGTATTTTATGTATCTTATTATTTTTGTATTTATAGGGGTAAAATAAAACTTTATTAAACAGTAAGAAATGAGTAATTAGTTTTCATCATGTAAGTCACAATTGCACAGCAAATGCACAACGTATATTGTAGAAGATGCTAAAGAATAATAAATACTCTGTGCTAATCAATTCACAATATTAAAGGGCATTAAGTTAAAGAGGATTCTCTGGTAACCAACATGGCAGATGAAAACATCTGTCTTCACCTGGATATGGCAAGATTATCCCAGGATGCTTTGTGAACTGCCGTTATCTCTGTGAACAAACTTAAATGAATTATCAACTATTCTAAAGGAGCTTTCTTCTTGTGACAAAATCACCCTCTGAGAAAGAGTGCCTTATCTAACTTCCCACACATGGAGGAGTTATAGCATGTCTACCAACACCACTGGGAAGGAACACAGCTCTAGCTGGAAGAGCTATAGCCCTCATTTTTCATAAAATTACATTATATGTCAGAATGTCTAGGTGCCCTTTGTATATATTAAATAATTATCACTGAAGAGCTTCTGAGTTTTGGTGGCAAAAGCACTTTTCTTTAAAGTGAGACAATAGACATAATTAAGTTTGTTTAAATAAAATACAGATCTTTGTACAAGCTGTTATGTACAAAAATAAATAGTTGTCTATTATTTTCTGCTTAAAATACTTCATCATTTTCATCCAAGAGGACAGAGATACCTTTGGTGAGAAAGAAAAAGACCAATTTATTTCTACTTCATCTCTGCAAGTTGAGAAACTTTAAAGCAGCAGGTGATGTTCAAAAAGCAGCCATGGATCCTGTAAATATTCAGGAAAGATATTCTGCTTTGGGATAAAAAGAAAAAATAACAATATGATTGTTTCCTGTCTTCTTTTAATTTAGTCGTCCTGTTTTTCACTGACAAGTACTGTGTGTTCATCATCTCTATCAATAATATATATGTATATGTATATTATAATATCGTGGGTGGAAAAATATTCAGGGAATCAGATGATTCCTAACGTAAATAATTAAATACAAGTAGTTTTCCCTTTTTCTCAGAGTCAGCTTTCCCTGATAAAATATTGGTGTAATATCCTTTATTCTCTAAGATAACTCAAAATTTGCAAACATGAGAGAATGAATAAACTTTCATAACATGGATCATATTCATGAAATATTCATTCTTTCCTGTCAATTTGTCATTACATTTCAAGTCCAATATATTATTCAACAACCATGGCTACATGTATTAAGAGACATATATTCCTTGATATTTTTTCTAAAATAATCACAATATTAACTGTATTTTCCTCTTCCTATTTACAACCTCTGGGAGAGTATAGAATAATAATATGTTGTTTTTTTGCATTATGCTTATTGTATTAAAAATAAACTGAAAATTACTTTAAATCTGGTCACAGTGAAACAGTCAATTTCTGATACAAGCCATATGGCATAGTGCTTCCTGGATTGCTATGCTTTTCAAATAAATTATTTTCCAATGTTTATTATGCAGGAAAAGTCTTATTTATGCCAACTCATTAGTTTTATATGCCTACATAATTACACACATTGCGTACGTTATTCACAATTACTCAAATATAGAATTCTGTTGCATTAGTGTTACAGTCTCACAGACCTTAATAGGCCCCCAGAATGTGGTACAACTCTTGCCATGATGGAAGTACTCCTCAGGTCTTAACACCTGAATGTAGGAGGTAACACCACTTACCAAAATCATAAAAAAACAAAAACTTAATTCATCAAAATCTACAGTTCCGGAAATGTGTCTAAAAAGTACTAACCTCGTTTTTTAGCTTCAATAGTTCCATTTCTGGTAACTGCTCTTGTTAAGTGAGTAATGCTAACCAAAAAGGTAGATTTTGTGATTAAAAACTCACCATGAGAAAGACTGAGGACTGCACCAAGTTCTCAAACACCCAGTGTAGTCGCTGCCAGGCTAATAAAGACTTTATTGCAGAAAAAAACAATGACATCATGATTTGGAGGCAAAAGGATGGAATCAGGAAACAAAATCAGTCTCCTGAGATTCTTGGAGGCAGGGTCGCCATTTCAGACTGAGGTAGAGGTAAGAGCCAGTGGCTGGCTGTTTTGTTTTTCAGATCTTCAGTTTGAGCCCCAATTTCCCTCTCTGAGTCTCTATTAATTGTGTTTCAAATATTAGTAAAAAAAAAATCTAAGCACATAATGTAGAAGTAAACCAAACAAGTGCTCAGATCCTTCCTTACTACTTTAAAAACAAACTTCTGGCTGGAAAGGAAGCCATCTTTCCCTTATACGTTAACATGCTGTCTGCTCAAATGAGAACAACCTTTATACCGTGAGCCTGCTGAGTAAAAAACCTTATTGAAATGACAGTCAAAGACATTCACAAAACCTGAAGAACAGTTTTATTTAGAACTATTTTCTAATTACTTCTTCTAAAAAGTAAAATTTAAGAGAGTATAAAAATGATATTCATTTTCCTGTCTCTTTCAAGTAACTTTTTGGAGCCTTTTTCCTATGGAGGCATATTTTGCATAGCCTAGATACAGGGCAGAGGGCCTTGGTCCTGCTTCAAATGATGTAACAGACTTTGTTGACTCCCAATGGGAGGCCTCACCCTCTCTGAGGAGTAGATGGAAGGTGGGCAGAGGGGAGTGGAAGGAGCAGGAGGAGACAAGGAAAAAGGTACTGGAATTGGTAAGTAAAATAAAGTAGAGATATATAAAGTTAAATATAAAATTAAAAAAGAAAATATATGACAGTTGCTAATCTGCATATAAGCATTAGATGAGTGCTGAGTTCTGCCTTCTAGGAAATTGTCTGCTAATAAACAGCTAGCACGGAAATTGTATAAAAGAAACAGGATTCTATTTGTCCAAGCCTCCTCCTATACACACAAGTAAAGATTTTGGCTAAAGTTCCATATACAGAGAAGGTACAGTTTGTAAAGTCATCACATAAGTGGATGTGATTGAGCCGAGTCTAAACTATGGAAATGCCATTAGCTGGGAGCACATGTGAGAAGCATATATTGCAGACACGGCAAGTAAGATGTGCAAAACCCAGAAGCAGGAAGCAGAAGCCATGCTGGGGATAACGTGTGGAAAGGGCGGTGATGAAAAGTGATGTAAGCCGGGTCTCAGAGGGGAGAATCTAGTAGACAAATTCCTGAAAACGATATTGATTATTACAATATATTTCTGCATTTGGGGGAAACTCATGGACTAGCCTGGAAAAGTTGTCTAGTGTCTAAAATGTTTGATTCATATCATGAAGCCTGGAGGGAAATCTATTCTCAGACCACAGCAGGCACCAAAAGAATTTTAATCCATGCAATTATGGCTTAAAATAATAGGCACAATATAGGTTGTTTCTTCTTTAGACAAGACCCTATGAGGACCCCCACAGGTTTACTTAACCCATTTTTGATCATCTACAAACATATTCTCTTATTAGGTTTTTAACTTGGAGATTTTCCCAAGCTTAGGCTGCATATTTCATTGAGACTAATGGGTTTTGAGCAGTTTAAATCAAATTGCTCAGGCGGTCCTGAGTCCTTGGTGACTGCTCTAAAGACCGCAATGAATGAAACCTGGATGTGACTATCACAGGAAGACCATTCTAGCTGGGTCTTCTCTTATGAACACCAGAGGTTTAAACAAATCCAACTTAATTCCATGTAGTTTTATTGAAGCCACTGCTGTATGTAAGACATGCAGAGTAGAGCAGAAGTCACAGGGAACATAACATTTTATAAAACACAACCACCAACCTGCAGTTTCATGACCTGAACTGGAGTACACGATTTGCTGAGATGCTTCATCTAGGGGAGAGAGCCATAGTGTTATTACTGAAAAGCTGGACAGCAGAAATCTCTTCCCACTTACTCCCTTCTTGGTGTTTTCATGAAAGTAACAATGGCTTTGAGACAGGGTTTTCATAATGTTCTAGGGAGTCCGAGCGATGGCCTATGGCTGTCTCCCTCATTGTCTTCAGTCTCTTACACTGTAGGCTTTTGGACAGCCTGAGAGGTTTTCAGACAGCATGTAAAATTGTAAGAATGAGAAGAAAAAGAAACTCTATAAATGATATAATCATGTATAGCCACTAATTATTTCTACTTAATAAGTCCATCAACACATGATTGAGTGTGATAACCTTTGGAGGAGGAATCACAGTTCTGTGAGGTGAAGGAGTAGTTTTGACTCTCTAGTAGGCTCATTTAGATCCCCACAATTGGTTGTGGGTCAGGCAGTCAGCAGTGCCAGGTGGACTTACTCAGATATACAGATATTACTCAGACATTACTGTTTATCTATACATAT
Source organism: Microtus oregoni (assembly GCF_018167655.1). Lineage (NCBI taxonomy): Eukaryota > Metazoa > Chordata > Mammalia > Rodentia > Cricetidae > Microtus > Microtus oregoni. The sequence continues at coordinate 25,764,227 of NW_024543089.1, forward strand.
ATACATCTATACATACACACACAGGGAATGCTAGGGATGTTGGGGTTAGCCATAATCACTGTCATGCTTGATAGTTGTTACACAGTTTGATAAAGCAAAATGTGAAATGTCACATAATGTGAAAACATGACATTGTCAGTATTACTGTAGGTAAATAGTTGGAGTGATTAAACAATCAAATGACATAGAAAAATATATTATTTTCAATATGTACTCAAACGGTTCTGAATAATACAACCAAAATCAAGAAATAATAATTACTGAAACTGTTTTAGACCCTATTTTGTTTTTACAGACTTAATATTCCATATAATAGCATAGGATAACCTATTGTTGATGTAAAGAAAAGGTTCCCTTATTTCAACACAAATCCAACAATATCATTATTTCCCTTCTTAATGATATTTTGACATATTTTTGTACAATTTTATCAATGAGATATCAATATGTGCTTCTCGTGATATGACAGTAATGTGCCTGTATTATTAGAATATTGTCATTAGCCTAAGAACAAAGGCTGCAGCTATGACCATATTGCCCCTCCGTGTGAGACCCAACTGTCTGGCAACACTTGACTTGTTCTGGAAATCTCTTCTTTCAAACATCCATGCCTCCCTGATCACAGAAGTGCTGTAACTTTACACGGACCCTGGAGGAAGCCCCACCGGTGCTGCAGTCCAGTTCTGTGAACACAAGTCAAGGATGATGATTCTGAGCATATGTTAGAGCCGCTTGTGGCAGAGAAAAGACAGGGCTCCTGCTGTCCCTCTTGATCCTTCCGAGGTGAAAAGGACAAGATTTATTACAAGCTCCGTGGCCTTAGAAGCAGGCCGGCTGGCTCAAAGAGTTCTTTTACTGACTGCAGGCAGGAACAGACTGTATCAAATTGTAGATACACTCTGATCAAAGTAATATAACTCTGCTGACCCACGTGTACATCCCACTGTCGACTTCAGAGAGTCAGGATGGGCCCGGTCCTCAGTTCAACACACAGCACATCGTTTGTGTGTTTCCGTTCTAGATAGATATACTGGCTTCCCTTCCAGCTGTCATTGAGGGTCTGCACTGGTTCCTGCTATATAATGCTACTAACTCCCTGCCATGTGTCCCTCAGTAACAGCAGGGTGTTATTCATTCATTCATTCAGCAAACATTATTAGAGATCTAGTCAATGAGATGATCTTTAAAAATTATATAAAAAGAAGTTTCATTGGAGCTGTGGAGATGGCTCAGTGAGTAAGAGCATTTGAGGGGCAAGCATGAGATCCAGAGTGTAGCTCTCCAGCCTTCACATAAAAATTCTGGCATAGTTAAGCTTGCTTGTGACTCCAGCACTGTGGAAGTCCTGGTAAGGGGACTGTAGGTTTATTTAATTTGCTGGGAGCCGCCCTTGCCTAAAACTAGAAAGCTCCAGATTGGATGAGGGATATTTAGAGAATAGAGGAGGATATATCCCTCCTGGCTTCCACATATGTACATACCAGTGCATTCATGTAGGTGGAGATTGCTCATTAATTTCCTGGGTCCCCAGATGCAAATAATCACACAGAAACCATATTAATTGAAATAGCATTTGGCTAATAACTTAGGCATATTCCATGCTAGCTCTTACATCTTGAGTTAACCCATTTCTATTAATCTATGTATTGCCATGAGGCTATGGCCTACCGGTAAAGATCCATCCTGCATCTGTCTCCTTCTGCAGCTACATGGCATCTCCTTGACACTGCCTACTGTTTTTTTCTATCTCTGTTCAGATTTCCCACTTGACTTCCTTCTACTAAGCCATTGGCTGAAGCACCTTCTTTATTAACCAATGATAATAAATCTTACTCACAGCATACGGAGGGGAATCACACATCACATTCACCTGCACACATGAGTATACACAGACAAATACATACACATGCTTTTCAATATTACATGGGTTATTTCCTCACTTTTCCCTATGTCAAATAGAAAATAAAGCTCTGTGCATTAATTCTGTCCATTCTCATATATTTTATTTGAGCACTTGAGTTCATAGAAGGTGTCCTAGAACATAGATGAAACTACATAAATAACTCTTAAAATAAACTTCTATGTTCTGTTACTATATAACAATAGCTGTGTAGAAAAAAATTTAAAAAATAGAGATTAGCTTCAGGCTCTCTTCAAGACAAGAAGTACAGAGTTTTACACTGCCGACTGAAAAAAAAAAGTCTTCATCTTGCATACCAGACAGAGGAGAGTGTTACCTGGAGAAAGAGAATACACACTCTTTTCATACAAAACCACCAATGCCTTATTTGAAAGTCCTAATGTCATCAACTTTTCATTAGGTTATCAAGGTCTGTACCTTCAAATATAGTTGGCACATAAATGTTGGAACTAAGTTTGGACACATGAGCTTTTGGAGAATACATTCATACATAATGAGTCCTCTTCTTAGAAACTGAGTAACTTTCATTCTTTCTCCCTAAGGCTGTGTGCTTCTCAACTCTTGATAAAAGCTCTGACAGGCAACATAATTACTGATCCAGATAAGTCATAGACAGCATTACATTTTATAGTATTGGCAAAGGCAAACACAGTCTGATTTCAATGTGCTGAATATCAACTGAACAACACTAATAGTACTGCATTTAGTACTAATAATTGTATTTGCTAGGTCAGATTTGCTTGAGGTTGGTATCTTGCAGTTGTGTGTTCCAATTGGTGGAACCAGAGTCTTCTTTTCTCTCTCTGTAAAAGTTGGAATAGTTTCTTAAACAAATATCATCCCAATTATCCTGCTCTTGTCAGAAACTATCATCTAAACCCACAACTAGTCCATTTGCAGAAAACAACTAACAGTGGCATGCCTAGCCCCCACTCATACATGTACAACCAAACGACCATACCTCAGGATCAGGAAACACTGGAGTAATGGGGAGGAGCTATATGATCAGAGTACCCAAATGTCTGCTCAGATGTCTTCTATATATGACAGGGAGCTGTACTCATGAAATCTTAACAATATGGCCACTAAACAAGAGCGGCACAATGACAGGGATTGACATCACTAAGTGGATGGTGGAATAGATAACAAGGCCTCATCAATGAAGAGCTTCGGGAAATTGATGAATGCTAAGAGAAGAAGAATCAATTTTCTGTAGGGTCAAGTTCCCTTAGGGATTATCCAGTCCTAAAGTGTCATCCATAAATACACATGCATGCACGCGCGCGCGCACACACACACACACACACACACACCATTAATGTACTCAGCTGGCAATATTTATTATATACGTATGCATAACAATAATAATTCAAAAAGAAGAGGTCATGAAGTTTAGAGAGAATTAAGGAACACAAGGAAGGAGTTAGAGGAAGGATGGAGTAAGAGGAATGTGGAATGGAAGTGATATAAATACAGTAATCCTGTATGGCATTCTCAAAAGAATAGAATAAATATAATCTTATTCCAATTTTATAATATTAGTCTGCTCTGTGCAATACTAAGAGACATGAGAGCCCACTTGTTTGTACTGTGTCTCTTGAGTGCTGCAGATGATCTTTATGAAGCCCTTGTCTGGCATGGTGAACAGAGCTCTGTTCCAAGTTGTGGGTCTCCAGTTCTTTGTCAAATCTTGGGCATCACACTGAGTCTTGATATCTGTTTGCACCTTGAGGTGGTGCTATGAAGCAGCTTCTTTCTTCTACATGGCCAACAAGTAATTGACAAAAATAATGACACATTGTGTGTGAACTCTGGAGAGGTCAAGCAATCCCAGTACAGGCCTCAACTCTATCACAAAATATGGGTGTATGATGAGTGCTCCTGTGGGTTTCTTCATTTGAGCTCAATAGTTTACATTGTTCAACCCCCACACCCTACATCACCTGAAAGTTAAAAGTAGCGCGGAACTTACTACACAGAAATTTCCATACCAGTTTCTTCCCTTTCCACTGTCTCGAGTTCCTAAATAGGCAAAGGAAATTTTTAAATTTTTTCATGTGTGCGTATGCATATTTGCATGTATGTGGACATGTGTGTGTATGTGCATGTGTGCATGCATGCCCATATGCCTGTGAATATCTAAGATTAAAATCAGGAGTTATTCTCAATAATTCTTTCACCTTATTCATTCAGGTAGGCTATCTCAATCAAACCAAAGCTCCCCGATCTGGCTAATCTCCCTACCCTGTTGTAATAGGAGCGGTGGGCTGCATCCCCGGCACCCGGCTGCCCGCACGGCTAGCTTTACCTGAAATAATTACATGGAAACTGTATTCTTTTAAACACTGCTTGTCCCATTAGTTCCAGCCTCTTATTGGCTAGCTCTTACATATTAATCTAACCCATTTCAAATAATCTGTGTAGCCCACGAGGTGGCTTACCAGGGAAGATCTTAACCTGCGTCTGTCTGGAGAGGAAGAATCATGGCAACTCCTTGACTCAGCTTCTTTCTCCCAGCTTTCTGTTCTGTTTACTCCGCCTACCTAATTTTATGTCCTATTAAAGGGCCAAGGCAGTCTCTTTATTTAACCAATGAAATTAACACAAGCCAGAAGACTCTCCCCCATCACTACCCATTATGAATTAGGGATCCTTTGTCTTTGAGAGGTTTACTACATTCAGGCTGTTATACACAGAAGGCACTGATCTCCGTTTCTTCCTCACACTTTGGCAGCAAGTACTCTGACCACTGAACAACCACTGTAGTCCAAGGCTGTGCACTACTCCATTCTCTGAAGCACCAGTGGGGCTGGCCATGCCTGCTCCTGAGTCTGCTATAGTATACTTCCCTTTATGGTGCCACAGTTGAAACCTGAGGCAGGCACAGACCCACTCTAATTTTCTACCAACACTTCCTATATAACATTTTGAAAGAATTGAATTTTCTGGATCTGAATTTCCTCTTTTTTATAACATTGAGAAATTTAAAACTCAGTCTCTAGAGTCCTTTTTCCGCTCTCAGATTTGGTGGCTTTGTGGTTAAGTTTAACAGACAACATAAAAAGCACATTGAGGTAGCTGTCAAGAGACATAATCCTAGTTACAGTCCTATTAACAAGACAAATGACACTGAACAAGTCTTAATTTTTCTGAAATCCAGTTGTCATACATATAAAGGCAGGGTCTTTTACAGGATGATTTTATTTATATCATTTATTGTTTAAGATTATTTCTTCAACCCTATATCCTTATTTTTACACACACACACAAACAAACAAACACACACAATCATATTTTAAGCAAAAAAAGATATGACAATTAAACATAAAATTTAGCTGAGCTTCTCATCCAGCAAAAGTGTCACAGTTAGTTCAGGATCCAATGAATTAACTTGGTGTTATTTCATGATGTGGCAATCAGTAGACAATTTGAAAATATGAAAACCTGGCTCCTCATTCTGTTTCTGCCTCCTCCTGAAATGTGTCAGCACAAATGAATTCTCAAATCTTTCTAACTTCATCAGTAAGAATACTATTGCCCAGCCTTGGTGCAGCAGGGAAGGGCTTAGTTCTGCCTAAACTTAATGTGCCAGGCCTTGCTGATTTCCCATGAGAGGCTTTCCCCTTTCAGAGGGGTGAGTGCGCGTCATTTGGGAGGGAATTTGGATGAAGGAAGGGAGGGAGCACTGTGGTTTGAATATAAAATAAATAAAATTTTAAATTAAAAAAGAATGCTATTAATTCTCACCATTTTATATGTATCTGTATAAGTTTGTATGGATACAGGTGCATATTTGTTTGTATGAGTGCCAATGTGTGAGCATACATGTAGAGGGAGAGAACAACCTCAGGTCATAGTATTTGGGAGTCGTCCATCTTGCAGAGACACAACCATTCACTGGAACCTGAAGAAGAATAGGATGGCTGTCTAGCAAGCCCCAGGGATCTGCCTATCTCTACTTTCCCAGAGCTGGCATTATAGGCATATACCATTAGCCTTTTTTTGTTTTGTTTTTGCTATGTTTTAAACACTTTATCAGTTGAGTTATCTTCCTATTTCTTAATTTTTGATTAATGTATATTTTTGTAACACACACACACACACACACACACACCATGGGCCAGAGAATGAAGAAGATTCTGGGCATTGGTGAGAAAGACATTCCAAGACCCTTGCAAATCTCCTAACTTGGAAAAGTTTAAATCTCCTAATTTTGCCCAGGCTCTGGCTCCCTCTCAAACCACATTCCAGTCAAGCCCCATTTCCTGTGAAGACACTCCTGGGAACTGTCTGATCACTGATGAGATGTTCCCGCCACAGATTATCTCACATTCACAGAGAGTGTGGTCAGCACGTTCATACCACAGGTTCCTGTTGCCACCAGAGTGACTCTCCACTCTCTAGTTGACCTACAGCTCCTACCCGCTAGCTAAGAATCGTCACTCTTCGATTGTTTGAGACTTGCTCGTTAGCTTTTTGGCACAGACATCAGGTTTGCTTTCTTAAAGATAATTGGAAAATGAAAAAATGCTTTAAGGATAGGTTTAGCTTCTATTTCTTTGGAAGAATTTTTATGTAAATATGCTTACAAGCTAAATGAGAACAACTTCATTCAATAGAGAATGACAACATTCGTGGATCTATAAAATCAAAAAGACGTCTGAAACAACCTAAACTTCTTCATGGCTTGGACACTGATTGCAACCTCTGATATCATGCTTAACAGTCCTACTGCATTGCTATGATGAATGACTTCTCTCTTCCTAATCAGACTACTTCACACTTTTCTCCTCAAAACCCAACACTGTCTTCACCTTTAGTTGAAATCTCACCTCTTAATTAATTGAGAAAATGGAAACAAGACAAGGATTTCTGCATTATTCCCACACCCATTGATTGACCCTCTATTTAGTGACCTCTTTCCCACCAGCTTCGCTCTGCACAATCCTGACCCTTAGGCTGCCCGAAACACAATGCACAGACCTCCCTTTGGACCAAGAGTCCTCTTCCTGTAGAACCTACTTTGTCTGTTCATTTCTGAGTTTCTTGTCGATACTTAGTCTGCCTAATTCCCTCCTCTGCTCACAGGACTCCTCTGGCCAGGCTGAGAGACCCATCAAACCAGCTCTCTAATCTTAAGCAATAACAACTTCTGAATCTTGGATTAGTTACAGGCATTTTATCATCACTGGGCGGTGGTAGCACATGCCTTTAATCCCAGCACTCAGGAGGCAGAGGCAGGTGGATCTCTGGGAGCTAGAGGCCAGCCTGGTCTACAAGAGCTAGTTCCGGGACAGGCACCAAAGCTACAGAGAAACCCTGTCTTGAAAAACCAAAAAATAATAAAATAAAACCCCCCTCTCTTTCCCTCCCTCCTAAGAAATTTCAATATCTTCTATGTTTGTATCACCTTATCTGTCCCCTCTCAGCTTGTTTTGATAATTTGATTATACTATTTCTCCAACCTAAATGTTTGGTATTATTAGAATGGTCAACTGTTCATTCTTATATGTATGACTTCTATCTATAAATATACTGATAGGTTATACATTATTTTGCTTCTTTGCTCTATTTACATGACCACACCCACTCTTATAGCGTTAAATAAGATATAAATAATTACCAAATTTTTATCTAAGCTCCTTAACACTATACTAAAGTCCAGACTTATATGACTAACATGTACTTAAGGAATTTCACTCAAATTTAATGTAACAAAACAAAATTCTTTTCTTTTCCCTAAGTTATTGATTTCTTGCTTTCTGCATCTCAGTTAACATCAGCACTGAGCTCTATAAGAGTTCAGACCAATGTCCAACCAGTTCTCTCTGCTTCTTCCCTTCCCCCACATCCCAGTTGCAGTTCACATGTAATTCAAAGGTATCCTTCACAAGGGTGTGGCATCTCATTTTGCAATGCTTGAATGCTATGTCATTTTGCTCCGGGTTATTCCTCTTATTTTAATTGTACACAAGAAAGCCTACAGCACATCTATTTCCACCTCTACCCACACTGCACCTATTGTTTATTAACATGTGTCTAATGGTTCTGATGGCATATCTGTTTATTTATTAAGACATGGTTTCTCTGTGTAACAGCCCTAGCTGTCCTGAAGCCAGCATTTGTAGACCAGGCTGGCCTTGATCTCACAGAGATCCACCTGCCCCTGCCTCCCAAGTGCTCAGATTAATGGTAAACACCACCACCGCCTGGTTTTTAAGACCATCTAATACCTTGTTGTGGGTTTGAAACTGAAATGGCAACTTTCCTTTAGAACCCCAGTTTAACCATTGCAATTTCATACTTTGTGAAAAATAAATATTATAGCTGCATATGAATATTTGCATAGATAGAAATGTTACCATTTAGGGAACTTGATTGGTTTTTATTTTCTTTATAAGCTAGAGAATTAAAAGGTGGCCAAATTATTGAGCTCTGACAGGTAACAGGGAGGAAACTCTCACACATTAGCAGTCAGAATCAACTGCTAAAGAAAGCCTATTATTAAAGGTGAGAAAACACACACACACTAAATCACACAGAAAGAAGGACTTTCTGTAAATTACAGCAGAGAAACAGAAAGATGAGATTTGTTCTCCTTGAGAGCTGGGGGTCCAAGAGGTTCTTAAGCAAGTGTGTCTCTCTCCCCTAGTTAAAGTTGATCATTTTAAACAATGAAAGGGAGACTTATATGTCCATACGTTTGCGGTAAACACATCCTGGTCTGGTGTTGAACTTGAGAGATGAGATCACAAGGAGAGGTCCCTATTAGTGAGAGAAAAGGCTTACCAGGAGTTTGTCTCAAGTGTACAGAGTGAGGAAAAAGGCTAGTTATCTTGGAAGTTCACCATCTTCGTTATCTGTCTATGGCCCCTCTCCCTATCCGCCTGCCACTCAGGACGTCTATCTCATTTCTAGTCCCTCAGAAATACATACACGTGTGCACATACAATTAGTTGAGTAATTACAACAAGCACACCAATGAAATGATGAGAAATTTTAGCTTTTAATTTTGGCAATAAGTAACTAATTTCAATATACAAGAATAAAAATATTACACTGTTAGTATAGCATGAGATAACTCAGAAATTATAAGCTTCTAACTGATTACTTCATATTAACTGGACTCTATATTCCTAAAAGAGATGTTCTCCCATTTCCCTCACTGAAGACACTTGGATAAAACACACAAACACACACACACACTCTTAAATTGATGACCTGGTTCAACATTTTCTTGTTTTCTTATATCAACAATCAATTTTCTATCATAAAGTCATAAATCAAGACTCTTCACTTTATCCAGCAGAAGAGTAAAAAGGACAGTAATTATACTACAAAGCTTTCCAAGGACAGTAAAAGCTCCATTTACTTGATTATCTTGTATGTATAAGATACTCAGAATTGATATCAGATGTATCAAAACAATCAAACTCTGCAAATCACTTAGTAAAAATCATTACCTGCCCCTTGTCTTCAGAGACATTCCTAGCTCCTGCTGAGCTCAAGTCTTCTACAAGGTGTCTGAGGGTGTGAATAATGGCCCATTCTTCAGGGCAAATACGTACTGCCTCCCCTGATATTTTCAAGTAGAAATCAAGGTAATTTTCAAATGTTGGTTTAGTGACCACCAAATGGCCCCAGTTCTGGAAAATATTTCTGTCCTACATTGCATACTGGGCTTGGGGCCAAAAAGTTCTCATAGGTGCTCCCATTGGTCTCCATAAGGGAGGAATAACTATATCTTAAACTCTAGTTTGCAAGGAAATGGTCATAAAAATGCTTACCCTTGCTTCCTTAATGTTGGGTATAGCAATTCAAAGCTATCACATCTTTATGGCTAATGCTCCCCACCTGAAATTGTGCCTTTGACTACTGAAGTAATAAGAGATATTCCCTTCTTGATTAGCCTTCCTCATCTCAGGTTGCTCACCCTCGTGGGGCCAGGACAACCCACTATGCAGTCATCCACACTCATTCTCCTGCCACAACAAGCTCTGGATGTAAGCCATGGGGGCAGCACTGTGGGAAAGCAATCAAGACAGCATAATGAATTCATTTTCTGCTGTCAAAATAAGACTTTGTAACTCATGGATGTGAGGAATTGACAAGAAAACCTGCAGTCCAATCAACTTCTACTCATCGAAGTCTTCTTATCCCTGGAAATGATATAAACTTCAAACCCAATCACAATCTTGTTCATTTCCTATTACTCAAAGAAATGTCTGTTCTCAATATTTTCATTTTAATGGTTTTAACATAGATGTCTTAGTCACCATAGAAAACTCACCTTTTCAATTGGAAGATAAATTTTGAAACAGCTTTAAAATAACAGGAAGAATTCTGTTTAATTCAATGTGGTACTTGATAAGTTTACATTTATATAATATGTTCTGGCCACTCATCCTTCTCATCTCCCTCCCACCTTCATCGACTCCCATCTCCCCACAACAAGTCATCTTCTTGTATTCATGACTTCAGCTTTGTGATCCACTGATTTTTGAAAAGAGCCATCCAAGTGACTGTGAGTAAGGATGTTTCCAGTGGGATCTAGAGGCTACCATCAGCAGTAGATAGATCGGCCAGAAGAAGAGGACTATGAGCTCCTCTCCTGTTTATGATTTACTGGTAAAAAGCCCAATCTGTGAAAACCCAGCAAAGGCAACTTCATCCCCCATAAGCACAGAATTGTTACTGCTTCATCATGTCCAGAAGATAGCGTCTTACAATTCTTTTTCCCATTTTCCATTCTTAAATTCTTTTGCCAGTCTCCCATGATCTTAAGCCATAAAGTAGGTTGTATACGTGTCCTGATGAAGCAAAGGGCTGTCCACTGACTGTCCGTTACCTTTAACATCTTGAGCAGCCATGAGTGTCTGCATTTACCACTATTCACTGCAAATAGAATATTTTCTGGTAAATGCCAGTGGAAGCATTTGTCTATGGTTATAAACATAAATGTTTAGAAGTCAGTTTGATTTTATATAAGTTTGACAGAAAGTTCACGCCTAGGGTTATGATATTATCAGTCATATTTTTTTTTCGACCCATGGAGTTCACAGTACCAGGGATGATTTCTCTCCCATAGAACAGGTCTCAAACCCAATCACAAAGCTGTTGATTATTCTTTAATAGTTTTGCCACAACTGCTACCTGGAAGTGGCCATTAGAGTTCAACTTATTGTTGAGGGTATGGTTAATGCGCATTTTATGTTAATTTTCTATTTGTCACTTTGCTAAAAGCATTAATTAGTTCTCAGAGCTTTCTGCTGAAGATTTTCATCTCATATATATAGTATCAGTCATTTTCAAATGAGCAATTTCATTTCTTTTCTTATTGTATTCCTTTTATTTCTTTTCTCATCTTACTACTCTAGCTATATTTAAAAGGCAGAAATTCATTACAATATAAGGAGCATCTTGTCTAGGTGTGTATGTATGAATGTTACAGTGGGAGAAGAGAATAAGGAAATGGAAGTCCTCACATGATATAGCCCCAAAATAAAGCTCAAATCAAAACTCGGTTGTCAAATCTGAGCCCTCCAAGGATAGTACTAGCTCTTAACTGCCCATTGCTTGATGCAGAATTCCCCTCTGTATGCTGTGAACATGTTTTACTACCATTGGCTAATAAAGAAGCTGCTTCAGGCTGTATCAGGGCAGAATATAGTCAGGCTACAAGAGATATATAGAGATTGTAGATTAATTCAGACAGACACCATAGAACCACCAAAGGAGACAGACACCCCGGGAAATTTACCAGTAAACCACGAGTCATGTGGTAAAATACAAAATAATAAAAATGACTTTATTCAAGATGTAAAAGTTAGTTAGCAAGAAGACTGAGCTAATAGGCCAAGCCGTGTTGTAATTAATATGGCTTCTGTGTGATTACTTCAGGTCTGGGTGGCTGGGAACAAACAAGCAGCCTCCAATTGCAATTGCTCAATGCAGCAACTAAGATACTCAGATCTGAATGAAAGCAGAAATTTAAGAAATTGTCAAATATATCCTGATGATAACTTATATAATCTATTGCCTAGGGAAATTACAGATTTTTAATATTTTTATCTTTTATTTAAATAAGAAAGTACCAATAATTAGTGGCAGAATTCAACCATAAAATGTAAAGGTACAGGATGTAATAAAGGCAATATTCTGAAATTTGGAGTGTATTCCAACGAGTACTCAAGAATGCAATCTCCAAAGCACAGACTTTGCTACTATCCTTGCACATGACAATATAGACGTTGAAGAGCCTGAGAAAAGATAATTGCCAGTTTGCTCTTTCTATGTTGACTAGGAAACTGCCTATTTTGAAGAAAGTGTGAAGAAAATACATTGTTTCAATGTGGCTTTCTTTTAACTCAAATGGCTCCATCTGTACCATGCTGTATGTACTATGTTTTCTAAATTCCTTTATCTAGAGATGACCAAAATAATATTCAATGGACAGCCATACTTGACGCCTTCTGGTCAGCAAATGCAAACATAAGCCTTGCTAAGACATTTTTTACAGGGATAAAGGATCGTAAGTATTCAGAGAACAGGTGGCAAAGGTGTTCACTGAGCCACCCTAATGTGTGTACATTACTTGAACCTTCCAATGAGAGGAGCCAACCTGGTCAGTTCGTTAAGATGCTTCCTGGGATCACACATTCAATTCTTAAGTGTAGGGTTCATAGATTTCTCAGAACTGTTGGCATCCACTGCTGTAACAAACACAAATCATCTGCTTATTCAGATTTTGTGCCGTGTTTAGTCACAATATGAGCCCACTCTAAATTTGATGTACTCTGGGGAATAAAATACTTTCACATACTAAATTTATTTTAGATTGATTCTATAGCAGGCTTTTCTTTCAGCAGAAATGATTTTTGGACATATATTTACAATTTTATTTAATCTTTGTTGGACCAGCAGCAGTAAAATCCAATATGGTGAAAAGGCTTTCTCGTGTTGTGCTGCTAGGAAAAGAGCTTTACAGAAATATAGGCGCATTAATGTTCAAGATATAGCTTGGTGAAGCTGAGAAAACCCAAAGATGGTTGGATCCTGTCCCGAACTGCACCTTACAAACTGTCAACAAACACAAAACAGATGTGTTCAATAGAAACATTTACAAATTCTTTACAAATAAAGTTTTGTTTCAGTGTCTTAGAGAAAGCAATAATGTTTTAGTTGAACCCCACATTTTTGTATGATTTACTTAATGTTAATAAGACTGGAGATAGATAAGAAATACATGTGAAGTATGAGAAGAGAAATCTAAGTCTTTGTGAAAAGGGAAAATAGAGGGATTCTGGAGGTCTTAGAATCAGGTCAATTCTAGTAGGAAAACTTTCCCAGCTATATATCTCCCCCATCTTATATCCAACATTGTTCAGAAGTGTGGGAAAACATCTGCCAAGTGTGATTCTGAAAGCAAGAACTTCTAGTACCTCACCAACGAGGCAGAGATGTATACCAACATGGAGGCAGTACCTAACTTCACTAATCTCTTTTTAAAGAAAGTATGGAAGGGAAACTAAGGCCATATGCTGCTGCATTTCATCAAGCTATCATATACATATTAACCCATTCCTCATATTCATTAAGGAATACAGATATGAACTAGTCCATATCTAAAGGCAGAGATTTCTTCCACCTTGGAAAGAGTTCACAGATAACCCAAACAAGGGGGTTCTCAAATATACCATATTCGTTACGTAACATGTAAAAATATCAAGAGATCACAATATTGAAAAGAAAAAAATCAACAGTTCAAATACCTTTAAAGTAATATCACCCCATGGTAAAGTTCGGTTTCGGTGGTACAGTGCTTGCTAATCAAGCCTAACACCTCGTGTCTGACCCCAGAAGCACAATAAATTCAAATAAAACAGTGTCACAAATCCCACACTACCACAGTATCCCCAGTGGCACCTATCTGGTAGAACGGTGATGTGGCATTTGTATATTTCTTACATATCTTCTCTTGGCTGCTTGAATTTTGGGTAGGAGAGAATGGAAAGGGAAAACCAACAGACTCCAAGGCTACAGATTGAATGTCCAGAGAAACTAAATCTGTCAAGGCCCACTGCTATGGAAAGGATAAGAATGACTTTTGTTCATATAGAACATAATTTTAAGAAATGTTATTTTCGTTTAATCTCTATTTTGGAGGCAAACTTTCCATTGGAAAGAAACATGCTTTGTTACAGTATGTTTGTTAGTGTTCAGCAATTCATAACTCTCATTGCTAGCACTTAATATCTCAGCAGAAAAGAAATCATTTCTGAGAAACTATTCACCATTGACTTTGGAGCTTAACTCGTTGAAGCTGGACCCCACCCTACCCCAACCTGTTAGAATTGTAATAGAATGATTTAACTCTCCAACTTCTTTGTCAAGCTCTTGAATGTACTCTCCCTCCCATTTTCTTATGGTTATATTTTATTTAAAGTACAAATCTGAGTCCTTCATTAAAATAATGTAGTGACCCCATTTGTATCCTAATCTGAAGCAGAGGAAATCAGACCGAATTTTCTTCATTGTGTCCAGTCTCTCTGTCTATTAACATTCTAAACTTGTCCTCTTCGGTATGTTTTTCCTTTTAGAGTTCTTTTCCAATGCATACCCTGAAGTTGTGATAATGTGATGTTTATACTAGATACAGTAACAAATGGAGAGACTTAAAATTTAATGTTCCTCTAATGTTAACCCCTCAAATATTCTCAACATAAAGAACATTGATTCATCGTGTGTTCTCCTTTATCTCAAGAACCTTGTTTCCTTTGTGTTTTCTGAATTTTTTGATCCCATCTAAGGATCATTTTTGTTAAGTCTATGTACCACTCTTGAGTATCCCAACCATTGCCTAAGGCTTAGTGGTCCAGAGAAGTGAGGAAAAAGTCAAACACCTGCATCAGCAAAGTGATCTACAGGCCTTCCCTTTTCCCTGCATCCTCATCAATAGCTTTGATCTTTCACTCTGAAGATAATAGCACAGGAATTCTATAAAAATCCAAAAATACAATTGCTACATGGTCTAGCAGTGTGACTATGGAACGCATATACAGAGGAATTAAAAAACAATACATCCAAAAGATATGGGCAACCTTCCATATTCATCATGATGCAATTAACAGTAGCCAATTTATAGAAATGATTCTATCTATATAGGAATGGACTTTAAATATATTATATAAACACAGTGGAACACCATTCAGATAAAATATAAAAGCCAAGAAGTCCTTTAATTGCAAAATAGGAATAAGCCTAGAAAACACTATGTCAAATAAGTCAAACAAGTGCTAAAGACCACCTTTACCTGTGATATCTCAGGAAGTAAAACTTACCCAAATTGCAGCTGTTTTCTAGAGCTTGGTAGGGCTGGGAGACAGAGAACAAAAAAACATAACCCAACTTTATATACAAAGCTCCAGCTAGAAAACATAAGTTTGGGTACTCTATTGCATAATATAATTCGAATAAATACTTCTATATTCAAAAATAATTAAGTGTTTTTCAATAGTCTAACTACAAGGAAATGATCATTGTTTAATGTGATAGCTAAGCATCTGATTTATTTGCTCCATGAAGCATTAACATACAAGTCTGATCCATATATATATATATATATATAATTATTATTATTAATCAAAAATATTACAACATTTTTAGAAAGGTGAACATCCAAACTGGCTAAGCTCCCACAAAGCCAGCACATTAAGTAGGATCAAAACCCCCTGCCATTGTCCTTGGTGTCTCATCAGCCCTCATTGTTCACCATGTTCAGAGAGTCCGGTTTTATCCCATGCTTTTTCGGTCACAGTCCAGCTGGCCTTGGTGAGCTCCCCATAGATCTGCTCCACTGTCTCAGTGGGTGGATGCACGCCTCGTGGTCCCGAATTCTTTGCTCATGTTCTCCCTCCTTCTGCTCCTCCTTGGGACCTTGGGAGCTCAGTGCAGTGCTCCTGTGTGGGTCTCTGTCTCTATCTCTATCCATCACCAGATGAAGATTCTATGATGATATGCAAGATATTCGTCAGTATTGCTCTAGGATAGGGTCATTTCAGGTTCCCAATCCTCAGCTGCCCAAGGAATTAACTGGGAACCTCATCTTGGGCACCTGGGAGCCCCTCTAGGGTCAAGTCTCTTGCCCACCCTAAAGTGGTTCCCTTAACTAAGAATTGTGGTTCCGTGCTCCCCTATCCACCTTTCCTTTATCCCAATTCTCCTGTTTCCCCAGGTCCCCCCTCCTTCCCTTCTACCTTTTCTCTCCCCATCTCCCCTTACCCCCATCCCACCCCACCCCCAAGATCCCATTTTGGGCAGGGAACCCGGACTGCTCTGTGGACTGGAGAGGGAGGGGGAGAGGAGTGGGGGGAGGGGGAGAAGGGTGGGAGGAGGGGGAGAAGGGTGGGAGGAGGAGGAGAAGGGTGGGAGGAGGGGAAGGGAAATGGGAGGCTGGGAGGAGGTGGAAACTTGTTTTTTGTTTATGTTTTTTTTCTTCTTTTCGCAATAAAAAAAAAAATATTACAACATTTTTAAAGGTCCAAGCCAAGCACAGAGTCATCTCCTTTCCAAACTGTAATTCAAATTCTTAAAGGAATTAAACAGAGAATAGTCATGAGAAGCTTGGACCTCAGGGAATTAGTATCCTCTACTGTTCAAAAAAAGGTCCAAATTCCGTTTTACTCTTTTAATGTCTCACCATCGCAACACTAGAAACTAATTTTCATAACATTTTGAAACACTGATGCACAAATCAAATCTGGAAATTCTGTCTAATCTATGGAAAACTGTCAGAAGCAAAGATGTTCACTGCTAATATGAGCTACACACATGTTAGATGAATCTTCCTAATGAGTAGAGACAAACTGCTTTAATTATTGCTTTAATCGCACGTGACAGTGTAGACAGCTAACAGGTTTCAAGACCTCTCTCATAAATACACAATTTTATCCATCCTAGTCACATTATATATAGACCTTTCTTGCCAGCCTTCCAAAAGGAAGATACATTAAGTTCTCAGCAATTACTTGAGGCAGAGTTCTCAACTGGAAAATCAATTTAGAGTTTCTAGAGGGAAATATATTTAGTTTGTCTTTCCCTTAATCCACAGATCTTCTGAATTCATTTTCATAAGCATCTAAATTGTATAAATAAGGTGCATGTCCCACATACTGAGGAACATAAAATAATTCCAAGATTTTTTTCCCATGATTTCTGTGGGGAATGGCAGTCACACCCTTGGCCATCTCCTACTTTGAATGACAACTATTGGCAGCTCTTTTTTCTTCCAGCTATCTCTAATTTTTCTAGTTTATATATTTTAATCAAAATATTTTCCCCATGTTTCAGTGACATGTAAAGAACACTCGCACACCTATGGCTCAGGGAATATTTTAGAAGAGGAGTGGAAAGATCATGAGAGTCAGGGTATTAGGGAGTATGCTGTGAAGTTATGCCTTCTAGTGACCTTGGAAACTACATCCATAAATTCTCACCAATACAACTGCCCAAATGTGACCTGAACTAGGATGATACCAATAGATATGACAAATTGACTAGAGATAAAAAAGCACACAAGGCCTTAACCCTGCACAAAGAACTATAAGCAACTGAGGAAAGTTGGGAACAGGAGATGTGATCTTCCCCAAGAAAGAGTATACCAGTTGGTTGTCAGTGCCAAACAGTCAACCCTGAAAACACACATATATGTAACATTATATGGACTGAACATGTGATATGTAGGAATATATATGTATATATACATATATGCATGCAATAAAAATTAGTGAAAAAAGATGTCATAAATTTGAAGGTGAAGAGGAAGGGGTATATAGGAGGCTTTGACGAAAGAAAAAGGAAGGAAGGATGTTGTAATTTATTATCTCAAAAAGAAAAACATAACCTCACATCAAGCTTACAAGTCATATTGGGATTTAAATTGTTCATTTTGTGCTCGTAATTCAAATGAACCACATTCTTCTATTAGAAACCAACAAGGGTCTTGCCTCCATACCCTGCTTTGGCATCCTTCATCACTTACTATGACCACCCCTGGACCAACACACCACCCTTCATTCCAGGTGCTGCTTTGTCTCATATTTTCCTAATTATGCTCAGATTTCTTCCACATTTAGAAAAATAAAATGTTGAATGGAGACAGGAAGAATTTATCACTGAGCCTTTTCTGAAATATAGACTCTGATATTTTTCTGTATTGTAATGACTCCGTGCTGGTGTAGGCCATTTCCTAATAGTAGATTTTCTGACAGGATCTGGAGAAAACATCACATCTGCCCGTAAGATTTTCCTGTCTGGGAGTTTCTGTCCTCCCTACTGGGTGATTGGTTGATATTGATGGCACAGGATGAGAAGGAAGAAACTTAACACACAAGTGAATAAATTCTGTTTTCCTCTGCCAAATTCCTTGTCACTTTTTAACTTTAGTCCAAAAATGGTCTTCACCCACTTTCTATGTAGAAGTACAACTGAGTATATATGTATGATGTATAATATTTTTCATACTATTTTTCTTTGTTTTATGATGTTTCCTCAGAAGTTTCCAAATGTTGTTCTTTATACTCAAAGACAAGATGAGAAAATTTATTAATTTAAAAATTCAGTAAGGAACATTTACTCTTTCTGATGCCAGGAGCTTACAATCAAAAGGGGAAGTGGGGGCTGGAGAAATGGCTCAGTGGTTAAGAGCAATGCTTGCCTTCCCAGAGGACATGGGTCTGATTTCCAGCACTCACATGATGGCTAACAACCATCTGTAACTCCAGTTCAAAGGGATCCAACACCCTCTTCCAGTCTCCTTGAAAACTATTATATACATAGGTACACAGGCATATACATATGTCCAAACACCAATAAACATTAAAAAAATAAGAAGTTCAGGAATTTAAATACAAATAAATTTTAAGAGATATTTACTATTCATTATGAGGAATAAAAAAGATAATGTTTGTAAGGACATTACAAATATTACCATTATGTCCTTGGTATCATTATTTATATATTTTCTCTTGTGTTCTTATCATAATCCTGAACTTATGCCAAGTTTGGATTCAACATATGCATCAGTTAACTTTCTTGTTACTATGATAAAGTACCTGACCAAAGAATCTTGAGGAGGAAGATTTCTTTGTGGTTCATGCGGCAATGATGCAGTCCATCATATCAGGGAAGGCATAGGGGTAAAAGTGGCTCTATCTGTAGCAGCCAGACAATGATGTAACTGGTCATTTTACATCCGCAGTCAGGAAACAAAGAGAGTGTTCAGCTAAATTTCTTATTATTACTCTGTGCAGGATCACAGCCCATAGAGAATACCAACAACATTCAGGGTGAATCTTCTTTACAGATTAAAATATCAACCTAGACCTAACAAGAACTATTAGTCTATGGTGAATCGATCTAAAGTCTATCAAAATGACAATGAAGGTCAAATATTGCTATCTATTTTGAGTACTATGCAGCATAATTAATTATGATTTGCCTTTTTGATGCTAACGGTAATTCTAGGAACATACAAAACCACTCTGAATTTTGACATGAAAAGACTAAAGCTCCAGGGTAACTGAATTATTTATTGAGTTTGCCTCCCAAAATCTGTAATTTTGTTGCTCTTTATTTTAAGAAAGATTCGTTGTTATTACTTTTAATTATGTGTATGTGAGCATGCGTATTTAAGTATTTCCAGCACCACTCAATGTGGTTTCTGGACATTGAACTCATGTCCTCTGAACAAACAGTATTCATTCGTAGTGAGTGAGTCACATCTCCAAATCCTCCTTCCTCTTCTCTTGGATTCAAATCTTTTCCACATCAGTTTAAATCCATACATATATGTACTACAAATTTTAAATAATGTTTTAAACAAGTAAAAAAGAAAAAATACAGTAAATGACAGCACTATAAATTCTAATTTCAAACCATTAAATTAATATATACATATTGAAAAGAAACATAGGAACATAATTTTTATCGTAGGATACAATGCAAGGCATTCTGCCATTTGATAATGGAAAGTAATGCTTCCGTTCTATAACTGACATGGAGTATAATAACTCATTCTCCAAAACCATTTTCTATAGAAAACATGTTCAATACAAAAATGATTAAGCTCCTGTATTTCTCACTTGTCATTTCACAGCAAGTTCTGTGAGACTCAGGAGTGATGGAGTAAGGACTAATGGCAGCAATTACTTCACAACACGTGGAAAGGACCATGTATGGAAAGCTTGTGTCAGCTCAAATCATTCAGTGAAAATTAAATTCATGTTTGTCCATGACAGACATCCGCAGGAATACACGTCTGTGAGAATTAATCGAGTTTTACCTGAGGATTATTCTCAGTCACACACACAAAAAAAGATTTTGGATGTCTTTTTCTTTCACCAGCACATTTGACAACCATTGTGGCCACAGGATGACCAGATCTATAGGATTCCAAAGTTTATGAATATTGAACTGAGGGCTTGATAAATTTATATCATATTTTAAAGTTAAGATATAATTTATAATCACTATTTAATATTATTTTTTAAATGCCAGTAACTTCTTTACTGGAAATCTAAAATCAGAAGAAGGATGAGTATTTTTAGCGCAGATTTAGAATGTGAGAGGACACAAGTACTGCACTGATAGAGCTCTGTGACTGTGTTCCATCTCCAGAGTGTGGCCACTATGACCGTTCATTGTCCTACCATCTGTTTTACTACCAGACTCATGTGGTAGCAGAACCTTAAGTTTCTAAGTGCAACTGAATTCATCTATTACATAGTGGGAGGTCTGTGCATGTACGTAAGTCTGTGTGCTTGAGCATGTGTGCATAATATAGATAGCCAAGTACTTAATTAAAGCAATCAGGAATATAAAATGTCCTAACACAATTTAGGAGAAAAATAAAATATTCATAAAAATAGAGGAGTTTAAACCTTAAGATAAATATCTTTATAGTATACCTAGGTTCTGCCACCATGGCACTGAAAATGTTTGTATTTTAGAAGTAGTTTGAAGGGAACAGCACAATGATGCTATTTCTCTTGTTCTTATTTCTAAAATTTTGACTTTTCCTAATTTATCTCTTTTACTTACAAAATCATATTTTATAGTTAACAAATCAAATAGCAACAAATATCATCATTTCTCCTATTTTCACCATCCACACATATAAATTATTTTAAAGTTCTTGCAGTGACTTATCAAGTATCTTGTTCTCATTTTGGAGATCAAGAGACCAGTAATGACATACAGAAATATTTGGGTGCATGTTACATAGGCAGTGCCAAGTGGGAGGCCATAGTCATGGCTCTATTTCAGGCTACTGACTCAATCAGTCAAATTATAAATTTAGGATTGAATTAAGGAATTGAGATCGAGATCATCAACAAATGCATTGCTCAAAATTTGTATTTTAATTACTGACCATCAAACAACTTGTTTCTATGCTTTTTGTATGTGCTGATCTGTTTGTCAAATTGTTTCATTGAGTATATCCAAACTAGCTTTACAATACATGAGTGCAGTTGCTAATTTGTCTCTGTGGCTTTATCGCAATCAAGTTTCACCGCATCTGCTCTGAAGGTCTCATTGTTTAGCACTTGCACATTTTGAACTTTTGCTTGATTGTTTTTGTTTGTCTCATTTTTTTTGAGATAAGGTCACTCTGCTTAACCCCAGCTGTCCTGGAACACACTATGTAGATTAGACTGGCCTCTAAATCAGAGAGATCAGCATCCCTTCACCTCCCCAGGGTTGGAATTGAAGGCCTGGGTCAACACACCCAGCCCAGCAGGAATTCTAAAATTGTATTCTCTTGGCATTCTAAAAATGTCTCTATCACTAACTTCCTTGGTAAAATTTATTTCAGATATTTTTCATAAGTTAGACTGTGTCCTTGATTAACTTCTCAGTGAATTCATTTGAGCAGAGAGAGTGGAAACTGCTGCATGTGGTTGAGAGAGAAAGAAAAATTTTTTAAAGATTTTTGTTTACTTTTAGCTTCTTTTTCTCATGTCCAGTGAAAATTAATGGTGTGATTTCCACTCTCTTAGCTTGTTGAAATTTGTTTTGTGGCACAAAATATGATTTTAGAGAATTCTGCAACTGAATGATAACAATGGGTATTTTTCACTTTTGAAATAAATATTCTATAAATATTAGTTTGCTAGGTTTTTTGGTCCACAGTGTAGCTTAACTACAGTGCAGTTTTCTTTATTAAGATTTGGAATTGATGATCTTTTCAGTGGTGGGACCGGCATTGTTGAAATTTCCCAACATTATTACATCATAACCAATCTTTGCATTTAGAATTTGCATATTTCCTTTCATATAACTGTATATCCCTGAAGTTGGTGTATATAAACTTACAGTTAGTATATAATTACAATGACATAAAATTATAATTACTAGATCCTCTTGTAAATTTCTTTATTACTACATGGTGACACTCTGTATGTTTTATTTTTCCAAATTAACCCAATGATTTTTTGCTCTCCATTGGTCTTTGTAGATTGTAATGTTGGTGCAGAGGTCTAAACCAAAGGGCCCTCTACATCTTGTGCAAACCCACAAAGGTTCTGTGCTTGCTGCTTTGGAATCTGTAAGTATATATGAACTTTCTCAGTTTATTTGAAGGACCTTGTTCTCCTGATGACCATCCCCTCTGGCTCTCACACTCATGCCTTCTTTTCCATGGAATTCCTTGAGTCCTGAGGAGAGTGATTTAATAGAGACATCTCATTTATAGCTTGTACCAAGGTCTGCCTCTCTACAAAATATCTGGCTATGAGTTTCTGTATTTGTTCCCATATGCTGTAAGATGAAGCCTCTTTGATAATGACTGACTAAGGAACCAACCGATGAGTACAGCAGAAAATCATTAAGAATCATTTTACTGTTTATTGTTGGTGTTTTTGCTGGTGTTGTTGCTGCTGCTGCTGTTTTGTGGGTGTTGTTGCTAATTCTGTTGTTATTTTTTCTAGACCAATAGTATTTGCTTTTACCCCAGGTCTCTGGGCTATCTAGTCTCTGGATTTTGGTTACCCAGACAGGTACAGGATCTATCTCATAGAGAGAGTCTTAAGTCAAATCAGACACTGACTAGTTATTACCACAAGCTTTGTGCTACCATTGCCCAGGAATATTTTGCAGGCAGGACAGATTATAGCTCAAAGTTTTGTGGCTGGGTTGGTGCTTATGTTTTTCTTTTGGTAGTGTGCAGAGTACCTTCTCATGTCAAAGATACTAAAACATGGGACTGAAGATTCTATGTAGGCACCCATACTTCCATGTTCAATGAGTTGTGTGACTTTGTAAATTCTTACATAGGTTTTACTTTGCGTAATGTAAGTTTAGCTAATCCTCTTTGTGTTCAGTTTCTGACTTGGCCCTTTATCCATGCCTTTCACTGTTGAGGTGAGTTTCTTGTAGGCAATCATAGTCAGATTTTCAAAAAGTATAATAAATCTAAATACTTTCAATGGAGTATATAATTTTTATATTTTCAAAGTTATTATTGATTGGTGATGATCTGACAATTTTGTTGTATTTAGTTTATAGTTGTTTTGTATAACTTCTGTTCTTTACTCCAATTCTTGCCAATTTTTGTTGATTAGCGGATTTCTGTATTCTTCTTTCTCTATTTTTAATCTGTCCTCCTGTGAGTTTGTTTCTTATGTTTTCGTGATAGGCAGAAAATGACATTTTGCTCCTTCTGTAGGCCATGCCTAAGCATTTCTTAGAAATATAGCCTGGGAAATAAGAAGGTGAACCCAAAGAAAAACGTATAGCTATCCTCTTGGTTATGGGAAGTAGACAAGATTGCCGGGCAAAAAATTGGAATCTTGGGGGTGGGGTGGAAGGGGGGTAAGGGGAGATGGGGAGAGAAAAGTGAGAAGGGGAGGATGGGGGGAACTTGGGGAAACGGGATGATTGGGATAAAGGAAGGTTGGATAGGGGAGCAGGGAAGCACATATCTTAATTAAGGGAGCCATCTTAGGGTTGGCAAGAGATTTGGACCTAGAGGGGCTCCCAGGTGCCCAGGGCTATGTCCCCAGTTAGTTCCTTGGGCAGCTGAGGATAGGGAACCTGAAATGACCCTATCCTTTAGCCGTACTGATGAATATCTTGCATATCACCATAGAACCTTCTTCTGGCGATGGATGGAGATAGAGACAGAGACCCACACCGGACGGAGCTCCCAATGTCCCAATGAGGAGCAGAAGGAGGGAGAACAAGAGCAAAGAAGTCAGGACCACGAGAGGTGCACCCACCCACGGAGACAGTGGGGCTGATCTATTGGGAGCTCACCAAGGCCAGCTGGACTGTGACTGAAAAAGCATGGGACAAAACCGGACTCTCTGAATATGGCAGACAATGAGGGCTGCTGAGAACCCAAGGACAATGGCACTGGGTTTTGATCCTACTGCATGTTCTGGCTTTGCGGGAGCCTAGCCAGTTTGGATGTTCACCTTCCTAGACCAGGATGGAGGGGGGACAACTTTGGACTTTCCACAGGGCAGGGAACCCTGATTGCTCTTCAGACTGGAGAGGGAGGGAGAGAGGAGTGGAGGGGGGAGAGGAGTGGGAGGAGGGGGAGGGAAATGGGAGGCTGGGAGGAGGCGGAATTTTTTTTTCAATAAAAAAAATAAAAAAGAAAATAAAAAGAAATATAGCCTGGGCTGATGAATTCTCTCAATATTTTTTGTTCTGCTTTAAGAAGAACTTCATCTTTTTTTTAATTTGTGAAGGAGAACTTTGTTGAGTATACTTTCTTCCTTGTCAAGGTTGATTAATAGTTTATTTGGGTCTTACTGATGTTAAATTTTCCCAGAACCTTAAATATCTCATAACATTTTCTCTTGAAATATAAGATATTCTGCTGAGAACACTGCTATCTATCTAATAGAAGCATCCTTCTCAGTGACTTGATTCTTTGGCTCCTCCATCTCTTCTTTATCTTTGTTCAAGCTTCCTGGCTTCCCTGAGATGAGAAACTATGCTTGGTTCTATATTCCCCACCATAGTGTTTTATCTCATGATCCCAGCAAAGGATCCACTGTCCAGGAGCTGAGTTTTCTGATTCTGTGAGTCAAATTAAATCTCTCCACCATTATCCTTGTTGTGGAACAACAAGCCAATTTGACTGATACAAGTGATTCATTAGCACAAAACTTGTAAAAGCACCCCCATGGGTTTTTGGTGCTTCTTCCTTTGTCATCTAACTTGAAAGTTGGTATTCTCAGTTGCAAAAGTCCTGGGAAAATAATCTCTGAAGATTGCTCTCTTTGCAATTATGAAATCTTGTCAAATTCTACTGCCCCATAAAAGGACATTAATATAAGTAAACACATTTTGGTATAATCTGTTTTTTTAAATACAAAAGTTTTCAGAAATATAAAAAAACATGAGGTTTGATAAATATACACTATAGTTCTGAAGTCAGCATTCACATATATAAAAATATTGGGATTTAAAATTATATGTAGTTTTTGTTTCTTGTAATTATGTTAAAGAAACTAAATTCAAAGGACAAAAATGAGACCAGATGTTATTTAATGATTAGATCTACATATCCTATTTTAGTAATTAGCTTTGTTCCTGTGCTAGTCCACTCCAAATGAAATTTCTAGACACCCCAATAGAAGCTTCAGGGATAGCTTTAATTTGCTTTTTCACTGATTCTGATCTTCCTATGTCTATTCAGTGACTGTATTTTTTAAGTTCTTTATTTCAAGACTCAAGAGTTCCTGCATAAACATATTTATTAAAGTTTTAATTTCTACTTAAAATATATTTAAGTTTATTTTATTAAATATGAATAGAGTTAATAGAAATATATGATGTGATTTATAGAGTTGTAAAACCAAAATTACTACTTGGTTTTCTGTCTGGAAATTACTTATCAATTATATAAGTCATCTTTTATCAATTATATAATAGTACCATTTTACAACATTCATGAAATCTGAGTTCATTCTCCTTCAGAATTTTAAGTATTTCATCTCTGTGTTGTAAATGTATCTTGCATTTTTAACTTTTTAAATCATGTCTCTCATCACCTCTCCCAAAGTTTAGTCCTTTGATTCTATTTTCACACTGTTTCCAGTCCACTTTTCTCAGATTTAGCCTAAAATTTATTATTTCATCCCTCGGTGTCTCTTTGCCTAGGTCTCTGAACATGCATTAAGTTTGCATAGCACACACACACACAGAGAAAGAGAGTCAGAGAGAGAGAGAGAGAGACATACACAAACATACACATACACAGAGACATGCATACACACACACATACACATGCACACACCCAAAAATATTTTAACACATGTATGGATCTATACAGGATAAAATTTGTAGTAAGTAATTTTGTTTTACCCAAAGCAAAGTCCAGAGGAGGAATGATGCTACATTAATACTATTATTCCCGTTTGATTTGAGACATACCTAGACTAGAAAAGGGATAATGTGAGAGGCATTGCTTAAGTCCTTAAAAGTAGACAAAAGAATAGAGCAGTAACTAATACAGAGCTCAGCACTAATACATCAGAGGATGGCTTCCAATGAATTAAAATCATCACCCTCTCCATACTCTTAAAACATGAATATCAGTCATTATGTCCCTCTTTGAGTAGACTTCTCTTCCGATGATGTAAGATGATATTGACTAATTGAGTCATCACAAAAGGACCTCTGTAATCAAATTCTTTCACACCAGTAATAGCAAGTGATCCCTGCATGGGTAATGAAGTAGGGGGAAAAATACAATTATATGTATCTCAAAGATAAATTAATATGCCAGGTGTTTAATAAATGGTGAACATCCAAAACATAAAAAAGACAATACCATGACCAGCCATTGTTTCTTCCTTGTTTATGTACCCCACATGAGGATGGTAGGTACAGGCAATGAGTTCATCCCATCAAGCCACCAGAAATGGGTTTACCAGTGGACAAGATGTTCACATACTATGAAATGAGACAAAGATAGTTCTGGGCTTTGTAGAAACATTTGTTTAGAAAGCAAAAAGAAACAAAAAGAGAATCACCAAGAGAGTGATATTCCTTATACTCATATTGTTGTAACCTAATGATTAAACTTTTAATACACAGCATTAAGCATAATCATCTTATTGGATATGAATGATATAGTACTCAAACTGTAGGCTTTCAACTAATTTTTTTGTTTATAGTTTTGACAATCATTTATTTTTCAGGCTATAATTAACTAGTGTTCGCATTTAATAATTTATATTGGGTACTCTCCAAACTCATGTAACTTCTCTTCACAAGAGAGCATTAAAGTGTATCTGGTGTGCCTCTCTCTCCTTCCACTGGACACTATAGCAGTGATAACATTGAGCACTTACTTTATCCATAGCACTCCTCAATATACATTCTGAAAACACTTAAGCCATGTATCCTGATTTAAAAATGAATTTGGTGTGAGGTTGGAGTATTTATTTGATTAATTTGGCATTAAAACGCAAAATTGGTCCTCTCATCCCAATACTGCTTAAATTAAACTAACAGATTTTTTCCAAATGCTTTTTTGTTCCTTAACAAACTCATTTGCATGTGTGGAATCTTGCTGTGAGGCTGCATAAGGGAGAATTAAAATAGAGTTAGTGTATATTACAGCTCTGCCACATGAGGAGAACTGAAATGAACTCCTTCAGGTCTGGCACACAAACTAGTATTGACGGAAGGGAACCAAACCTGCATGTTGTGCTGTTATTTGTCTCAGCCTCGTTCTACAGGGCTCAAGAGTGGGTTGTCTGACCTGTGTAGTATGCACAGACATAATCTGTTTGAAAAGGAGATGAGCCAAGTTAAAGAAGTACAACAGAGGCAAAACACAGAAAAAAATCCAACTTCAGGTAGAGTTAATCAAAACCGAACAAAAGGATATTTGTGGTAATGACAGACTTCAAATACAAGTGTATATAGCTGAGATTCCCACAATGTCATGCAAAGCATACACTCCTGTTATTATCCATACTAACCTAATCAAGAAATCATTTGCACAAAGTCTCTAAGTACATTTACAGGTAAAGAGATGACAATGTTATTCTTATTTGATTATTAAACGCACTTTTGATGAACACGTGTAGAAAGTTCTCAGAAGAAAACAGGCATTATTTTTAAATGGCAGTTATCTATACTCACAATATTCTTGTCTCCGAATTTTTTGAGAGGTCACTTTAAAAATGTTCAACAAATGCATCAACCATATTTTCTCTGCTAACAATCTGGGGGTCTACAACACAGGCAATTTCTTTCTTTCTTTCTTTCTTTCTTTCTTTCTTTCTTTCTTTCTTTGTTTTTGCTATTATCCTGATGGTGTTCATGAATGTGCCACACACACACATCAAATATTCTTTTTGAAAAGATAACCTAATTAAATAAATAAAACTCCATAAAAATTAATTTATGAATTCAGTTTTTAAAAGTCATTTTTTTCAAAATGTTTTTCAACATTGCTGTTTTCTTCTTTTCCCTTTTCTACCAAAGCTTCACTTTAAAGATTTCTGATTCTGACATCTGCTTGGACTAAAAAGGACTGAACTTCCCAAATAATGCAGAAGTGACTCATTACAGAAATGGAAATAATTAACCCTAAACTTTACCACGCAGCTGATAAAACAAAAAGTAAATATAAACTGAGAGAAACCTGAGTGAATGTTCCATGTTTTTAGAAAATAACAGAGTAAGATGTTCATGACTTTGTGTCAAGGAAGATACCTAAGTCAGTGATCATAAAATCAAATGTTACTAAAACTCACTAGCTTAACCTTTCTTTTCCAAAAACTCTGGTAAGGAAATAAAAATGTAATAACAATTTCTCCTCTCATTTTTTTTGATTTTTTTGTAACGTGCTGAAATTCACTTCAATGAATATTAAAATATTTTGTAGGCTTCAGAAATAACTGAAAAATTTAAAAAAATGAAAAGGCAAGCCACAGGATATGAAAAACATCTGCATCATATAGATATAACCTTTTTTTACTTGGGGAATATAATGCACTCCTACAATCCAGTTAAAAGATAGACACAGATAAAATGGAAAATTCCCCACATAGTTGGGCATGATAACACAGCCTGTAGTCCCAGCACTTAAGTGGTAGAGAAAGGTGGATCAAGAACTCAAGCCTTAGTTACCAAGAGATTTCAAAGCTTACTTGGGCTGTGTAAGACCTATCCAGAAAAGGAAACTAATACAAAAAAAGAGAGAAAATTGTCCAACTTCTATATACAGATTATAAATAAATACATGAAAACTTCGTCATGTTGTCAACACAGAAGTGAGCAACAAAATGAAATGCCATCTATGCGGTTAAACATCTACAGAGACAGAAAGGTACCGTCAGGAAGGAGAAGAGCTACAAACTTAACAAATTCTCAAAGGAGTTTACAAAGTCCAGGAACTTGAAAATCAATGTCATAGTCTTTTCAAATTATACCACATCCCACATTTCCATCAACTGGCAAATGATTAAATTACATGGTATAAAAGGAACAGACTAACAATTCCCACAAGAGCAGAGATGAATTCAAAGTAATCAAGCTAGATGATGCCAGAATAAAGATTTCCCACACACTGTATAAATCACTTAAGTATTGGATAAAGTCACACCCCAGTAGTAAAAGACATAGTGAGTTCCAGGGGCCAGGGTTGAGGCATTCCAAAAGAATGCCTCAATTTATAAAAGCGATCAAAATATTCTGTTATCATGATTAGGTTAGTAGGTCAAACCTCAATAATTTGTACATTTAATGTGAACACGTTTTATGCTAGATTTAGCACAATTCATTGAAATTGATTCTTAGTAGACATGTGAACACATGTTTGTATTGAGCTAAATTTATTGGAGAAATAAAATAGCATTTCCTTAATGTATGCTTCAAGCTACCAAAATCTAAACAAATCTGTCTTTCGCTGTAGTCAAGTGACCAGTTAAAGGTCTCCTGACTAAAGCCTTGGATGAGCTCTATGAGAAAAGTTTCTTGGTCATGAACTTGGGGTGAGGGAATGTGTCAGAGTCATAAGCTCCGATGTTTGGGTGGTATGGAAGAGAGAGAGAGAGAGCGTGCACTGGCAAGTGAAATGTTTCTCTAGGAAATAGCAGCCAAGGCTGAGCAAATTTCCCCATTCGTAATTCCCTCTATGTCCATCTGCCAAGAAAAACTGAACAGCAGCAGCAGCAGCTGTTCTGGTTGCTCCACAGATTGCAAGCCATGTTTCCTGAATTAAAATCTCACCAGCGCTCCACCATCAAGGATACAGAAGACAGGAACTTAGTCAAGATGGGACGGGGGTGGGGGAGAGTCACAAGAAAAGCTGATTGTAATTTAAAAAGCAGGAGTGAGAAAAACACTCTGTGCAAACCACAGATAAAGGCAAGGTCAGTGAACAGGAATTGGAGGAGAAAGGGACCAGGCATTTGAGAGGTGAAAGCTGAACAGTAAGACCAGAGACAATCCTTGGCCTTCTCCCGTTCTAGAAAGAATATGTAGTAAACAAAGAGCAAATTGGCAAAGCATTATCAGTACTGCCCATAAGCCAAGCAATGAAATCAATGTACTGGATCCCATTATGCAGATGCCCAAGGATGGATGAATGAGTTACACTGACAGTGCACACTATACAAAATGTTAAGATGATCCTTCTTCCCATCTTGCTACAGAGAGCTTCTTCTGTATACATATATACATACATGCATACATACACCACACAAACACTCACAGACGCATATATATTTTACATCCTTGCTGCAGTTTCCTGTCCCTTCTCCCCTCCCAGTCCCCCACATTCA
The DNA here is from genome assembly GCF_018167655.1 of Microtus oregoni. Classification (NCBI taxonomy): domain Eukaryota; kingdom Metazoa; phylum Chordata; class Mammalia; order Rodentia; family Cricetidae; genus Microtus; species Microtus oregoni. The sequence goes on from NW_024543089.1 coordinate 25,794,965, forward strand.
CTCCCTCTTTGTTCCTGCCCCCTAATCCACTCATCCTCCTTTTCAGTTTAGGAAATGTCTGGTCTCCCATAAACATCAATAAAACATGGCATATCAAGTTGCAGTAAGACTGAACAGCTCCCCATATATTAAGGCTGGTGACCCAGCATGACGATTAGGGTCCCAAAAGTCAGTAAAAGAGTCAGAGACAGCCCCTGTTTCCACTGTTAAGAGTCCAACATGAGGACCAAGGAATACATATGCAGATTGCCTAGGTCAGTCCCCTGCTGGTTTCCTGGTTGTCAGTTCAATCTCTGTGAGTCCCTATGGGCCCAGGTTAGTTGATCTTGTGAGTTTTCCTGTGTTGTCCTTGACCCTTCTGGCTCCTACATTCCTTTCTTTCCTACTTGTGCAGGATTCGCTGATCTCCACCGAATGCTTATCTATGGGTCTGCATCTGTTTCCATCAGTTATTGGGAGAAAACTCTCTGAAGACTATTCGGGTAGGCACCGATCTATGAGTATAGCAGAATCTCATTAGGCCTTATTATATTGACTTTGTTACTGCAGTCATGTACTCACTCATAAGTGGATATAAGCGGTAAAATAACAGTATAACTATGTTAGTATCCACAGACCCAGAGAGACTAGGTAACAAGGAGGGTTCAAGTGGGCCACCCGTATCTCCCTGGGAAGGGGAAATAGAAGAGATTTTGTGAGAGGACTCTGGGCAGGTGGGATGGAAACATGAGCAATCAGGCTGAGTGAGGAGAGAGTACTGAAAGAGATTACTGGAAAATAGGGGTTTGGGGGGTCAGATAGAAACATGTTGCAAGAAAAATTTCCAGAAATCTACAAAAATGACCCCAAATAAGACTCCTAGCAATCGGGAATACATAGCCTGATCTGGCCATCTCCTGAGACCAGGCAAGTCTTCAAATGGAGGGAATGGAAAACCAGCCCAGCCATATAACCTTCAACCTACAGTCTATCCTGCCTATGGGATGTGCTGAGGTAAGGGTAGCTTAGGGATTGAGGGAGTGGCCAATCAATGAGTGATCTAGCCTAAGACCTAGGCCAAGAGAGTAATGTCATCCCTGGCATTGCCTGGAGTACCAGGAATCACAGGCTGGGAGACCCAGAATCCTTGTTCCGTCTAATCAAGGAGTGAAATTTGTTCTCTTCAGAGAACTGTACCTTCACCCCAACAACACTCTGATTCCTATAGCCCAACTCTTCCCATGGCCATTGTCTGTTCTAATTGTGCCTGCACATTCCAGAACCATCTTCCTACAGTGGGACATGAAAAACCTTCGGTTCTTAATTTTTCTAAAACCTTTTGCTTGCCTCCTTTGCTCTCTGCTTCCTTTTGCCTTTTCTCTCCCCATTTCCCTCTAATCTACAACTCTTTTTCCAAAAAAAAAAAAAAAAAAAAAAAAAAAAAAAAAAAAAAAAACTCGTCTGAGTTTCTAGAAGATACATAGCTCTCAGATCTGAGGAACAGTGTGTAGAGTGTAACAGAAGAAGGCACAGTAAAGCATACTGTGCCAGACACATAGCACACAGATTTGAGAAAAGTATCCATGGTGTCCAAGAATGACATACATTGAAGAAGAACCCTTTTGTTTGCAAAAGGGAATCTCTTTCCAGTATCCTCTCATACCATTGTCATCCATTTCTGAGTGAAGGGCAGGGTGAAGACGTGTCTTTCCATGGAGTGTCTAGTGTGGAGGGTAGGTGAAAGAAAAGGGTTGTTCCACTTTAATTGTGACTACGAATGTTTGTGATTCTAATGGTACATTTTCTGTTAACCATTGAGGGTAGGGGAGCTTTTAAATGAAACTTTTACCAAGTTTCATTGTGGTACTTTTACACATCCTTAGTTATTTTTGATCCTTTCCTGATCTGTTCTTCTCCCCCATCGGTCTCCCCCCATCCTCACTCATAAACTAAAACTCTCAGTACCCCCTTTCACTTTCACATCACATGTGCATTATCCATCTCAGACCTCTCCCTGAAAGCCTCTCTCTTCTCTTTTATGAGTCTCTTTCTAGTTTCTTGACCTGTGCCCACAATAACTGAACATATACATATATACAAAGTAGAAACCGTGGACTATATATGACATTAAACATTCAGTGTTTGTCTTTCTGATCACAGGATCAGAAAGAGCCTCACTTCAGATAATATACCCCAGCTTCATTTCTTTTTCTACATATTTCATTTTCTTTATAGCTGAATGGAATTGCACATTATATATGGAATATATCCTCATTATCCATTCATCAGTTCAGGAATATGTAAACTGATTACATCTCTTTGTTATTGTGAATGAACACGGATGTGAATGTATCTCTTGGCAGCTTATACAGTCCCTCATATATAACCCCAGAAATGGCATACCTGGATGCTATGAGGATTTTCTTTTAAATTGATTTTTTTTATTTTTATTGCTTTATAAATAATACTTCCTCCCCTCCTCCCATTTCCCTTCTACTCCCCCACTCACCCTACCCTCTCCCCTTCCAGGACTAAGAGAGTGCAGGGTACCCTGCCCTGTGGGAAGTCCAATGCCCTCCCCCCTGAATCCAGGCCTAGGAAGGTATGCATCCAAACAGACTAGGGTCCCCCCCAAAAAAAAAAAAAAAACAGTCCATGCAGTAGAATCAAATCCCAGTGCCATTATCATTGAATTCTCAGCCCCCATTGTCAGCCACATTCAGAGAGTCTGGTTTGATCACATGCTCCTTCAGTCCCAGTTCAGCTGGATTTGGTGAGCTACCATTAGATCAGGTACACTGTCTCAGTGGGTAGACCAACCCCTCGCAGTCCTGACTTCCTTGCTCATCTTCTCCCTCCTTCTGCAACATTAATCATTAAAAAAAAAAAAGCTTGAAACTGAAAAGCTTCTGTAAAGCAAAGGACATGGCCAACAAGACAAAACGGCAGCCTACAGAATGGGAAAAGTTCTTCATCAGCTCCACATCAGGAAGAGGAATGATCTCCAAAATATACAAAGAACTCAAGAAATTAGTCATCAAAAGAACAAATGATCCAGTAAAATAATAATAATAATAATGGGTACAGATCTAAACAGAGAACTCTCAACAGAGGAATCGAAAATGGCTGAAAAATAATTAAGAAAATGCTCAACATCCTTAGCCATCAGAGAAATGCAAATCATTACAAAACTGAAATTCCATCTTACACCTGTAAGAATGGCCAAGATCAAAGACACTGGTAACAACTTATGCTGGAGAAGATGTGGGGTAAAGGGAAAACTCCTGAATTGCTAGTGGGAATGAAAACTGGTACAATAGCTTTGGATTTCAGTATGGCAATGTCTCAGAAAATTAGGAAACAACCTACCTAAAGACCCAGCAGTTCCACTTTTAAGGTTATATCCAAAGACTGCTCAATTGTACCATAAGGACATGTGTTCAACTATGTTTATAGAAGCATTGTTTGTCATAGCCAGACCTTGAAGCACCTAAATGCTCCTTGACCAAAGAATGGATAAGGAACATGTGGTACATTTGCACAATGGAGAATTACACAGCAGAAAAAAATAATGACATCTTAAAATTTGTGGGCAAATGGATGGATCTAGAAATCATCATATTGGGTGAAGTAACCCAGACCCATAAAGACAAATATATACGTACTCACTCATAAGTGGCTTTTAGAGATAAAAGGGGGAAAAAAGCCTACAATTAACAATCCCAGAGAACCTAGACAACAAAGAGGACCCTCAGAGAGACATGCATGGATCTAATCTACATGGGAAGTAGAAAAAGACAAGATCTCCTGAGTAAAATGGGAACATGGGAACCACAGGAGAAAGAAAGGAGGAGAGAGGAGAGAAAGGAAAGAAGCCTGAGTTTATAGGCCAACCAGTTTACTGTGGGCCTCTGTGTGTTTCTTTGGGACTGAACGGCTGTGGGACTCAGTGGGACAGAATCCTCTGTCTATACTGAGTAAAATCATGAGTGAGTGTGTTTTGTTGGCATAAGCATGGGCATGCTGAGGACTCCAATACCCGTGGGAAATTGGCAAAGTCATCACCCATATCAATAAAGCTTAGGAAGAGGGCCAATCTTTCCTCCAGGGTGGAGTTCGAGTGGTTATAGCCTCCTGATCAATGTGTTCAAAGTCTAGCAACTGTGGCTTCCTCCTCCTAGATATTTGCAGCCTAAGACTGCTCCTTAGACTTCCTGCAGAGACTAGCCAGTATTTCCCGTGTTATGCCTAATAAACCTTGTGCGGTTATGATGTAGGTGGGTCATCTGTCAATGTGTTACTTTCATTGGTTAATAAAGAAACTGCCTTGACTTTTTTTTTCTGCCTTGGCTTTTTGATAGGACAGAAAATTAGGTAGGTGGAGTAAACAGAACAGAATGCTGAGAGGAAGAAGGCAGTGAGGCAGATGCTATAGCTTTCCTCTCCAAGATGAACGCAGGTTAAGAAACTTCCCGGTAAGCCACCACCTCATGGTGCTACACACATTAATAGAAATGGGTTAATCAAGATATGAGAGTTAGCCAAGAAGAGGATAGATATAATGGGCCAGGCAGTGTTAAAATGAATACAATTTGTGTGTTGTTATTTCGGGTGTAATGCTAGCTGTGCAGGAGCCGGGCAGAATGAAAAGCAGGCCTGCCCGCAGCTCATCACTACAGAGTTCCATGCTGTTGGTGATAATAGATGCCACTTCATCAGAATCAGTTCCCCTGGACCTGAGCACAGCATTTCAGCATACGTGTATGTGTGTCTGTCTTCTCATCATTCCCACGTTGCCCTTAATCAGGGTTACAGGACTCAACCCAAGAAGGTCATAGCAAAATAAAATTTTTAGGGTTTTATTTTTATTCAATTTTATATTCACTCAAACAAATCAGAAATGCTTATTATCTATTCCACTAGTGTAGGAAAGTTAATATTCCTTTGACCTCTGCAAAGACAAAATTAACAGATGCTTAAAAATACAGTCCAAAAAAACACATATATTTTGCTGAGACAAAATGTTTATAATTGTATACATTTCCTAAATGCAAGATAAATACAGTTAATGTTTATAAGGAGCAATGGAGGCTTCCTCTGTTGTCAGGGGGGATGTATAAAAGCTCCAAGGGTCCTCCTCCTAGTTTCACTGGTGACAGTGATTTCTGCATAAGGCTCATAATCTGGGCACTATTATGTCTTTGCCTATACTCTAAAAGTATGACATGAACAGACCTAATATTTGTAATAACTTCTACAGGATTATTTGTGCTGCCAATTAACTTTTGGGGTCTCTTTCTGGCTACAGGTGGCATTATTTTAAAAAGTGTGCTTCTTTACGCTTCAAAAATATAAGCACTGCTTATTGATTGACAAAAAATTGATTTACACACAAAGTTCCTAAAGTCAATGCCAAAAATCAAACTTGGACTTGTACATAGTTATTCTTCAGAGGGATTATTTTCTGAACACCTGTTGGCTTGAATTTCATTGATTTTATATTATCTGAAGTGTTTTTGAGGGTTTCAATTTATTTAGGTATTCTTGTGTTTAAGCAGGCACTAAATTAACATCTGCAACTATTAATGCCCTAAATCAAATGCCTGGCCCACAGTTAAGGAAATCATATGAAAAATCAATCTTATGAGAATATTTAATGTTCCTGTCAAAATTATAATAAAATATAGGTTTCAAGGAGGTAAAAGATTCTAAGAGTTAGGATAATGAAAGTGATCAAGGCTTGATATAGGAAGATCAGGACTATGAGAATTTTAAATCATAATGTCCAACTGTACAGTACCATTACCCCAAAGTTATTTAAACTCGGTGAAATGAACAGGAGCACGTTAGGAAGACATATTTTAAAGTTGATAACAGAGTACCTGGCATTTAAGAATCACTCCGTGAATGTCAACTACGGTTTACAAATTCTTGTAATATGTTATATGTCTAGGTTTGGGCCCACGTGTGTGTGTGTGTGTGTGTGTGTGTGTGTGTGTGTGTGTGTGTGTGTGTACTCTGTGCCTGTCTGGTGTCTGCAGAAGACAGATGAGAGCACTAAATGCCCTGGAACTGGAAATAAGGACAGTCATCAACTGTCATGTGGATGCTGAGAACTAAATATGTGTATTCTGTAAGAAAAGCACTTTAACAATGAGCCATCGTCTCTCCAGCAGCACAAATATTTAATCTGAAGACTCTATAGTATACACTGTTCTTGTTTCTCAAATGAAAGCAAAGAACAAAAAAGATTGCATGTAATAACGTCTATGGTGAAAATTATATTTCTAAAGGGGAGAAATGCAATATACAAGGAATAGTACACAGAGTGTGTTTATAAAATGAAATACTTTAAGTGGGGACAAGAATATTAAAATTAGAGTGTGTGCTACCCAGGGGCGGGCGGACTGTCCCGGAAGAGAGCACAAACCCCCTCCCCCAGCTCCTTCTGCAGGGCTGTCTTTCTTTCGCACGACCCAGCACCCCCAGCACCCCTCCCCAACCCTGCCCTGCTGTATGCTAGGACCAGTGCTCAACTACAATCTTAAGCTCCTAAACTAAGGCGACCCACCCAGAGCGGTGAGTGCCTGCCAGCCAGGCAGGCCTCAGGGTCCCCTGTAAGGGAGCCGGGCACCTCCAGCTCCGGTGCCAGGCTTCCTGCGCACTCCTGGATACCACCCCTCCCCCTCCCCTGCTCCATTCATCCTGTTGGCCCTGGATCTTTGGGCTACCGGCGGCCCTGTTTAGTTGCTGAGGAATCCCACCAGGACGGGTGAGTGTGTGCTACCCAGGGGCGGGTGGACTGTCCCAGAAGAGAGCACAAACCCCATCCCCCAGCTCCTTCTGCAGGGCTGTCCTTCTTTCGCACGACCCAGCACCCCCAACACCCCTCCCCAACCCTGCCCTGCTGTATGCTAGGACCAGTGCACAACTACAGTCTTAAGCTCCTAAACTAAGGCGACCCACCCAGAGCGGTGAGTGCCTGCCAGCCGGGCAGGCCTCAGGGTCCCCTGTAAGGGAGCCTGGCACCTTCAGCTCAGGCGCCAGGCTTCCTGCTCGCTCCTGGATACCACCCCTCCCCCCCCTGCTCCATTCATCCTGTTGGCGCTGGATCATTGGGCTACCGGCGGCCCTGTTTAGTTGCTGAGGAATCCCATCAGGACGGTTGCGGAGGAATCCCATCTGGACGGGAACGGTTCCTGCTTCTACACTGAAGAGATATACCCTGAGAGTCAATCACAGCAAAGTCTGGACCAAGAGACCAGGCCTCTCCTGGCTCCATTTGAAGGAAGAGATGGGAAGAATTCCTCCAACAATCTGAAAGGCAACATGACACCACCAGAAACCAGGGATCCCGAAATAAGAAGAATTGTACACCCTACTCCTGAAGAAATAGAAGAAATCGACTCAAAAGTGAACTATATGAAAATAATAGAGGACCTTAAAAAGGAGGTGAAAAACTGCCATAAACAATTAGAGATTACAAACAAAAAGGTAGAGGAAATGAATAAATCGCTCAAAGACACGCAAGAAAACCAAGAGAAACAAGAAAAAGCAATCAAACAGGTTAGGGAAGCGGTTCAAGACATGAAGAATGAAATGGAAGCAATGAAGAAAGCACAAACCGAGGGAAGAATGGAGATGGAAAATCTGGGTAAACCAACAGGAATGACAGAAACAAGTACTAACAACAGATTACAAGAGATAGAAGAGAGAATATCAGACACTGAAGATACCATAGAAAAAATAAACACACTGATCAAAGAAAACAGCAAAACCAACAAATTCTCATCACAAAACATTCAGGAAATTTGGGACACAATAAAAAGACCAAACCTAAGAATAATTGGAGTAGAAGAAGGAGAAGAAGTGCAGCTCAATGGTACAGAAAATATACTTAATAAAATTATAGAAGAAAACTTTCCCAACCTGAAGAAAGAGGTACCTATGAAGGTTCAAGAAGCAGACAGAACACCAAATAGGCTGGATCAAAAAAAAAAACATCCCCTCGCCATATAATAATCAAAACACAAAATACACAGAATAAAGAAAGAATATTAAGAGCCGCAAAGGAAAAAGGCCAAGTTACTTATAAAGGTAAACCTATCAGACTTACACCTGACTTCTCTATGGAAACCATGAAAGCCAGAAGGTCCTGCATAGATGTACTGCAAAAACTAAGAGATCATGGATGCAAGCCCAGACTACTATATCCAGCCAAGCTTTCGTGCACTATAAATGGAGAAAACAAAATTTTCCAGGATAAAAACAAATTCAAACAATACACAAATTTGTAGCCACAAATCCAGCCTTACAGAAAATTATAGAAGGAAAATCACTAACCAAGGAATCCAACAATGCCCACAATAACTCAGTCATCTAGAGACCTTTCACCAGCGCAACTCAAAGAAGGGAAACACACAAACCCTACTACTAAAAAAGTGACCGGAGTTAACAACCACTGGTCTTTAATATCACTTAATGTCAATGGGCTCAACTCACCTATAAAAAGGCACAGGCTAAGGGATTGGATACGAAAACAGGATCCAACGTTCTGCTGTCTACAAGAAACACACCTCAACCACAAAGACAGGCACCTACTCAGAGTAAAGGGTTGGGAAAAGGCTTATCAAGCAAATGGACCTAAGAAACAAGCAGGTGTGGCCATACTAATTTCTAACAAAGTTGACTTCAAACTTAAATCAATCAGAAGAGATGGAGAGGGACATTTTATACTCATAACAGGAACAATTCATCAGGATGAAGTCTCAATCCTGAATATATATGCCCCGAATATAAAAGCGCCCACGTATGTAAAAGAAACATTACTAAAACTCAAGGCAGCCATCAAACCACACACACTAATAGTAGGAGACTTCAACACTCCTCTCTCACCAATGGACAGGTCAATCAGACAGAAACCTAACAGAGAAATTAGAGAATTAATGGAGGTAATGAAGCAAATGGACTTAACAGACATCTATAGATTATTCCACCCGAAGAGGAAAGAATATACCTTCTTCTCTGCAGCTCATGGAACCTTCTCGAAAATTGACCACATACTCGGTAACAAAGCTAACTTACACAGTTACAAAAAAATATTAGTAACCACCTGTGTCTTATCAGATCACCATGGATTAAAGTTAGAATTCAACAACAATGCTACCCCCAGAAAGCCTACAAACTCATGGAAACTGAACAGTCAACTACTGAACCATACCTGGATTAAGGAAGAAATAAAGAAAGAAATTAAAGTCTTCCTTGAATTCAATGAAAATAAAGAAACAACATACTCGAACTTATGGGACACTATGAAAGCAGTGCTAAGAGGAAAGTTCATCGCACTAAGTGCCCACTTAAAGAAAACAGAGAAAGCACATATTGAAGACTTAACAGCCCACCTGAAAGCTCTAGAAAAAAAAGAAGCAGACTCACCTAGGAGGAGTAGAAGATTGGAAATAATCAAACTGAGGGCTGAAATCAACAAAATAGAAACACAGAAAACAATCCAAAGAATCAATGAAACAAAAAGCTGGTTCCTGGAGAAAATCAACAAGATTGATAAACCCCTATCCAAATTAATCAAACGGCAGAGAGAGAATACGCAAATTAATAAGATCAGAAATGAAAAGGGGGACATAACCACAGACACAGAGGAAATTCAGAGAATCATCAGATCATATTACAAAAGCCTGTATAACACAAAACTGGAAAATGTAAAAGAAATGGACACTTTTTTAGATAAATACCATATACCAAAGTTACACCAGGACCAGGTGAACAATCTAAACAGACCTGTTGGTCGCGAAGAATTAGAAGCTGTTATCAAAAACCTCCCTACCAAAAAAAGCCCAGGACCAGATGGTTTCAATGCAGAATTCTACCAGAACTTCCAAGAAGAGCTAATACCCATACTCCTTAATGTATTCCACAATATAGAAACAGAAGGGTCATTACCTAATTCCTTTTATGAAGCTACAGTTACTCTGATACTAAAACCACACAAAGACTCAACCAGGAAAGAGAATTACAGGCCAATCTCACTCATGAACATCGACGCAAAAATCCTCAACAAAATACTGGCAAACCGAATCCAAGAACACATTAGGAAAATTATCCATTATGATCAAGTAGGCTTCATTCCTCAGATGCAGGGCTGGTTCAACATACGAAAATCTATCAATGTAATCCAGCATATAAATAAACTGAAGGAAAATAACCATATGATCATCTCATCAGATGCTGAAAAAGCATTCGACAAAATTCAACATCCATTTATGTTAAAAGTCTTGGAGAGATTAGGGATGCAAGGGTCATACCTAAATATAATAAAAGCTATATACAGCAAGCCGACAGCTAACATCAAATTAAACGGAGAGAAACTCAAAGCCATCCCGCTTAACTCAGGAACACGACAAGGATGTCCACTCTCTCCATACCTCTTCAATATAGTACTTGAAGTTCTAGCAATAGCAATAAGACAACATAATGGGATCAAGGGGATTCGAATTGGAAAGGAAGAACTTAAACTTTCGTTATTCGCAGATGATATGATAGTGTACTTAAGCGACCCCCAAAACTCCACCAAAGAACTTATACAGCTGATAAACAGCTTTAGTAATGTGGCAGGATACAAGATCAACTCCAAAAAATCAGTCGCCCTCTTATACACAAAGGATAGGGAAGCAGAGAGGGAAATCAGAGAAGCTTCACCATTCACGATAGCCACAAACAGCATTAAATATCTTGGGGTAAATCTAACCAAGGAAGTGAAAGATCTATTTGACTAGAACTTTAAGGCATTGAAGAAAGAAATTGAAGAGGATACCAAAAAATGGATGGATCTACCTTGCTCTTGGATTGGGAGGATCAACATAGTAAAAATGGAAATTCTACCTAAGGCAATTTATAGATTCAATGCAATCCCCATCAAGATCCCATCAAAATTCTTCACAGATCTGGAGAGGACAATAATCAACTTTATATGGAAAAACAAAAAACCCAGGATAGCCAAAACAATCCTATACAATAAAGGATCTTCTGGAGGCATTACCATCCCTGACTTCAAACTCTATTACAGAGCTACAGTAATGAAAACAGTGTGGTACTGGCATAAAAACAGAGAAGTCGACCAATGGAATCGTATAGAAGACCCGGATTTTAACCCACAAACCTATGAACACCTCATTTTTGATAAAGGAGCTAAAAGTATACAATGGAAGAAAGAAAGCATCTTCAACAAATGGTGCTGGCACAACTGGATGTCAACCTGTAGAAGAATGAAAATAGACCCACATCTTTCACCGTGCACAAAACTCAAGTCCAAATGGATTAAAGACCTCAGTATCAGCCCGAACACACTGAAAAGGATAGAAGAGAAAGTGGGAAATACCCTACAACAGATGGGCACAGGAGATCGCTTCCTATGTATAACCCCAGAAGCACAGACATTAAGGGCAACATTGAATAAATGGGACCTACTAAAACTGAGAAGCTTCTGCAAAGCAAAGGACACTGTCACTAAGACACAAAGGCAACCTACTGACTGGGAGAAGATCTTCACCAACCGCGCAACAGACAAAGGTCTGATCTCCAAAATATATAGAGAACTCAAGAAACTAGACTTTAAAATGCTAATTAACCCAATTAAAAAATGGGGCACTGATCTGAACAGAGAATTCTCAACAGAAGAAGTTCAAATGGCCAAAAGACACTTAAGGTCATGCTCAACTTCCTTAGCAATCAGGGAAATGCAAATCAAAACAACTTTGAGATATCATCTTACACCTGTGAGAATGGCTAAAGTCAAAAACACCAACGATAACCTTTGCTGGAGAGGTTGTGGAGGAAGGGGTACCCTCATCCATTGCTGGTGGTAATGCAATCTTGTGCAACCACTATGGAAGTCAGTGTTTCGGTTTCTCAGGAAATTCGGGATCAACTTACCCCTGGACCCAGCAATACCACTCTTGGGAATATACCCAAGAAATGCCCTATCATATGACAAAAGCATTTGTTCAACTATGTTCATAGCAGTATTATTTGTAATAGCCAGAACCTGGAAACAACCTAGATGCCCTTCAATGGAAGAATGGATGAAGAAAGTATGGAATATCTACACATTAGAGTACTACTCAGCGGTAAAAAACAATGACTTCTCGAATTTTGCATGCAAATGGATGGAAATAGAAAACACTATCCTGAGTGAGGTATCCCAGACCCAAAAAGATGAACATGGGATATACTCACTCATAATTGGTTTCTAGGCATAAATCAGGGTTACGGAGTCTACAATAGGTGAATCTAAAGAAGCTAAGTAAGAAGGGGAACCCAAGGAAAAACATATAGTTATCCTCTTGGCTAAGGGAAGTAGACAAAATTGCCGGGGAGAAAATTGGGATCTTGGGGTGGGGTGGGTTGGGGGTAAGGGGAGATGGGGAGAGAAAAGTTAGAACGGAAGGAGGTCGGGCCTTGGGGAAGCAGGAGGATTGGGATAAAGGAAGGTTGGACAGGGGAGCACGGAACCACAATTCTTAGTTAAGGGAACCACTTTAGGGGTGGCAAGAGACCTGACCCTAAAGGGGCTCCCAGTTGCCCAAGCTGAGGTCCCCAGTTAGTTCCTTGGGCAGTTGAGAATAGGGAACTTGAAATGACCCTATCCTTGAGCAATACTGACGAATATCTTGCATATCATCATAGAACCTTCATCTGGTGATGGATGGAGATAGAGACAGTGACCCACACTGGAGCACTGGACTGAGCTCCCAAAGTCCCAATGAGGAGCAGAAGGAGGGAGAACATGAGCAAAGAAGTCGGGACCACGAGGGATGCACCCACCCACTGAGACAGTGGAGCTGATCTATTGAGAGCTCACCAAGACCAGCTGGACTGTGACTGAAAAAGCATGGGATAAAACTGGACTCTCTGAACATGGCGAACTATGAGGGCTGATGAGATGCAAAAGACAATGGCACGGGGGTTTGATCCTACGTAATGTCATGGCTTTGTGCGAGCCCAGCCAGTTTGGATGTTCACCTTCCTAGATATGGACGGAGGTGGGAGGTCCTAGGTCTTACCACAGGGCAGAAAACCCTGACTGCTCTTTGGACTGGAGAGGGAGGGGGAAAGGAGTGGGGGGAGGGGGAGAAGGGTGGGAGGAGGGGGCGTAGGGGGGAAGAGGGGGAGGGAAATGGGAGGCTGGGAGGAGGTGGAAACTTGTTTTTTTTCTCAAAAAAAAGAATATTAAAATTAGGCATTCAACTTTATAATGGTGCTTGAGAAATAGTATTTATAATGTGACCCAAATCAGAAAATCCTAAACGAAATCAAAGAGCAAGCCTGAAGTTTTCAGAAAGGGAAAAAGGCAAAGGAAACTGGAGGAAAAGCTCACAGAAGCTGGTGATCTCTGAGGTCAGTTTGCAAAGTACTGCAATACAGTGAGAAAGGTGGGGTAGAGGAGCTGCGGGATATTGTGGGTGGATGATGTGGGACACTGTAGCTGACAACAATTCTCTGAACCCTTGGGGGTGGCATAGGAAGCTGTTCAAGGGTTTTGAGCCAGGTTATACCATACGCTGACTTCCGGTTTACCAAGCATCCTGCAGTCAATAAGAGATCAGGGTCATAACACAACCATAACCTAACAAAACTCTCTACTCTAAGTAGAGATGCTTATCCCAGTATATTTCCCAAACGGCCCGAGCTCATTTCAGAGACCCCTGCCTTGCAGTGACCTCCACGCTTTTGAGAACAATTCCTTCCACCCATTTGTACACAGGAAGAACTTTGGACCCCAGATTTCTCTCTCTGATATTCATCTAACCATACAAAAACCCAATTTACAAAATGTTGAAACATGGAATCTCCCCCTGTTTCATTCAAATGTAGGAAATGAAAGAACTCCGAGAAAATGTTCTCTTAGTGTTATGAGAATACTCAAGCAGTTTCTGTGGTTTGCTTTTGTTAACCACAGCTTAGCAGTAACTCAGGGTCTTTTCTTGGGTTGCTGGGCAATCGGTATTTTGAGTAGGGGGGGCGGATGAGAGGCGTCTTCCTGTCTTATATTTTTGATGTTATCTACTTGACACTGTGTTCATGTCCTTGCTGTCTCTCACAGGAGTTCAATCATCAAGGAGCCAGAGAAGCCAATAAGCCATTGGGCTATGCTTTCACTGCAGTCCTGAACAGCATGAAACTTCCCACATAGCTCCTGCCCTAAAAAGCCAGCTCTCCACCAGCCTTCATTAGGTACCCTGACTTAGAGACCTCCAGTTCCTCCAAAGAAGCATCAGGTACTGACTGGGAAAAGCAGGCACTTCAAAGTAACACGGAGGCCCTGGAATGCTCAGCTTCTTCATAAAGTTTCCCCAGCTCAGAGAATAGCAGGGAACTGCTGAGATCTGTGAGCTGGAAGTCCAGGCATCCTTGCCACCCACTCTAAGAAACCTAAGTCAATCAGAGGCATGCTTCCTCCTAATTTAGCACCAACAACAACTGGCTGGGCAAACAAAACTCTGGAAATCTCATTGTTCTGATTCCCAAGATTGGAGACATAGGAAACAGATGTGTTTTAACCAAATGCTGTGACTATCAGAGTCTTGAAATCCTTAGAAAGCTTTTGACTGCCAAATGTATAACGATCCAGCAAGATCTTCATACTACAGACCATGATTCTAAAATTAAAGGAAACATTTCTTTATGGCCTTTACTTCCTCTGAAAGTGTCCATTTCCCCTTTCGAGAAAAAGATACCTAGCATTTCCATTCACTACTCAGTTACCTCCAGGCAGATCTTACAACCATGCTTAGATACTCCAAATGGACCAGCAGCACAAGAATTCAGTGGGTCCTTTTTGTTTCCTAAACAGAACCTTTCAAAAACACCCAAAGGCATGCACCACTTTTCTGTTACCGTTTTCTTGAGAGATGTTTGTATAATCAAATCGACTGATAAGAATGTGTACCTGCCTTTTAGATGCTGGTGAGATAATGAAAGGTAATCCTCCAACTGAGGAGGCATCTACCATTAAATCATGTCTATTTTTATAAGTTAACACTGTCATAAGCCAAACAATTTCTTTAAAAATGTCTCTGTGTTCTATCTTCAGGCTCTCCCTGCCAAATCCTCTTCCCACACTTAACAAATCAAATAAATCTTGCCCAGCCACACTCTCCCACACCTAAATTATTTGGGTTAGCTTGCTAAGAACATGAATCTTAATCAAACTAAATATTCATCCCTCTTTCTAAATAGGTTGATGGCTGCATTTCTTCTTTCTTCACCACCCCTGAGGGCCTTTCTTCATTTCACAATCACATTTTGTTTCTATCTTTCCTATCAATCAGCTGTGCACAATCTCACTTTAAAAAAAAATTTGACCTGTACAAAAGTATTTGCCATCTGTATTCAAGTATACAAAGTTATCCTTGAATTTTTATACATTTATGTGTACCAATAGGAATAACAGGATATAGCTTTCTAAGACCATTTGGCCAGTTCATAATCAAAAGTCGTCACCCTTCTTCCTTGAGTGTGACCTGATACGGAGTTCCACCTCCATCTTCATCTCTCTCCGCAAGTCTCTTTGCTGCCACAACCTAAGGTTATCTAAATGACCCCTCCTCCACCTGAGTCCCATCCTCTCACTCTTTCCTGTCTTCTCAAAATAGTAGCTTCCTCAGTATAGGAACATTCATTTTGGTGTTGAATATGCATAACCACAGTCTGAATAATCATTATTCTGCTCTTTAAAAAAGTTGGTGTGTCTGTGTGTGATAGTAACTGTTTTATGTTTTTTGCCATTCACTACTGTGTAAGTTATTGGAAAGATGCTATAAATACATTTCATTCATTTTTGTTGGAGTGAAACAGCACAAAGGACTCCATCTGTGTGCTGTAATAATTATGTGTAATTGTTACCCAATGGAGCCAATTTGAAATAGAATTCTTAAAAATGGAATATGTTCTGAAGATGTCAGAAGGGTTTAGAAGAACCTCAGGATCATCTCTCCAGCACAGACTTAGAAAGAGTGGAGTTCTCCTAAGCAAAAGACTGAGAATACTGTGATGGGTAGAGAGCTACTGTCTACAAGGGGATGAAGCAGCACTCAGAGGGAGCACACCCATCACCAGCTGCTACCATGAGGGTCACAGCCTCCACTCATTCTTGCTACATATTTTTCTCTGTGTTCTTCTGTAGTAATTAGGGGAGGCGGGGCTGCGTTCCCAGCACCCCGGCCGCCTGCCCGGCTTATGCCCCGAAATAATTACAAAGACACTGTATTCTTTTAATCACTGCTTGGCCCTTTCTCTTGTAGGCTAATTCTCACATATTAATTTAGCCCATTTCTAATCATCTGTGTGTAGCACCCCAAGGTGCGCTTACCAGGAAGATTCTAGCCTATGTCCATCCTGGATCGGAGCTTCATCCCGGGAGCAGGGCATGGCGTCTCTCTCAGGCATATGCTCCCAAGAGGAGAGCTGTCGAGACTGAGCTCACTTCCTCTTCCTCCCAGTGTCCTGTTCTGCCTACTCCTCCCACCTATCTTTCAACCAATAAAATGGGCCAAGGCAGTTCCTTTATTAGCCAATGACCTTCCTCCATCATTCTTCAGGTGAGATGCTATCATCTAACCTTGCATGAATTTTTCTGATTCTTCCGAATTTCAATCTACCATTCCAGCTTCCAAGGAAATTTTATTTCAGCTGTTGTGGAGGTCAACTCTACCACTTTCTATTTGGTGTTTGTTTTGTTTTAAACTTTTCTCTGGCTACTGATTCTCTCTGATGAGTGTGACATTGTTCCCATGTGTCCCTTCAGATTTTTAGACACAAGGTGGGAGGAGAGAAAGGCTGGGTGAGAGAGTAGTCAGTATGCATTGTGAACATGTTTGAAATTGTATAAGAACAAATTTAATTAAAAACATTCTTATGAAGTGTTTTATTGTCACTACAATATCTGGTTTTCAGGGGTAATTACTACTGCTTTTATCACACCCATTCTTTTGATATGGGTAATATTTTGTCTTGCATGCTGTGTGATAGATGTTTCCTTGATGCCTAGACACTTCCAATAATAAAACATGGTAAAAAGATTTCCTACTCATATCTCAAGGTTTTGCAAGGGTTGCTTCTTGTTGCTTCTACTGTTGGTTGGTGATTTTACAGACATAAATTTGGAAATTATGTGCCTCTTTTTGTATGTGGCAACCAAAAAGCCTCAAAGCATTAAATTTTCATTTTTTCTAAAAGCTATGTTAACAAATTTTATACACTTTCAACAATCTGCCTGCCAGATAAAATTCTAATTCAGCTCTTTACCTTCTGTTTGCACAGAACTTCAAAATCAGTGAGAGACGGGGAATCAATTCCTTAGATGCTCACGAGCATATGTACTGGCTTGCACATATGTGTGTCCTTTTAGATGTTCAAGAGTATATGAAAAATTTTTACAGTCCTCTATGTCTTCTTTTTCACCAGCATTCCATTTAAGGTTGTTTAATGTAATTTTATTGGTCTCAGTTGTTCACACTACCTCAGCAATGCCATGTCACAAATGACCAATGATTATGTGAACACATGTCCCAGGGAGGAAACTGTTCACAGTAAGTTCTGGCCAGCTTTAAGGAAGACAATCACTGCATGTACATGATTCATGGTAAATGCCATACATATCCCACAGCAGGGGTCATAGGGGAAGAACTTCAAATTTCTTCTGAGCAGTTGGTTTTATTGATAATCAACTTAATGGTTTTTTTAAACTATTGTCATATTATATTATTATATTATATTATATTATATTATATTATAGTGTGTGAATGAGGATGCTTGTACATCTACATGATTGTGGTAATCAGAAAATAACTTTTGGAGTATATTCTCCTCTTCTACTATGAGGAGTTCCTGGGATCAAACTAGGATCTTCAGTCTTTTTAAAAACTATCAAGTCATCCTGCCCAACAGCATTTCATAGCTATTGTAGAACTTGAGAGGATTTGAATACACAACTATTAAAATATCGAGGACATCTCTAAAATTTAGTCACTTTTCAAAAGGTATTTCTGAACCAGGAGGAGGTGGCACATGCCTTTAATTTCAGTACTCACGTGGCAAAGACAGGCAGATCTTTGAGTTCAAAGCCAGCCTGGTCTACAAAGTGAGTTCCAGGACAGCAAGGATTAAACTGAGAAAGCCTATCTTGAAAAACAATAATGACAACAACAAATGTTCCTGAAATTATTCCTAGCCTTGCTTAATTCTCTAAATTATGAAAACATTGACCAGAATCAGTTTATCACTGTTATTGGTGTAATTTCTTTTATGAGCAAGAGGTTCTCAGAACTCTATTCTGCTATTTCTACTGATCTTGCCACTGATTAGTTTTGGCTTTGAATTTATTTTGTTCTCCTACCTATGTTTTATTACCTAAGGCACACTTTATGTGGTGGACATAATCTTAGTTGCTCTGTACAAAGATCAGCTGCCTACCTATTGCCTTTCCTGCTCCTCTGCTTTCCCAGTATGGTCATACAACAAGAAGCATGAGCGTGAGAGACCATGACAGAAGGGAAGGAAATGAAAATGAAAGAAATATGTCTTCCCTTTGCTTTCCCTTTCGGGATCATGAGTGGTGGTGCTCTTCCCATTCAGAAATGTTCTTCTTGTTCTGAGTAGCACTGTCAGCCTTTCCTTCCGCTATGGGCTTCACGTTCTGAGTGTATCTTCTTTTCCTATTGTTTATTTTTCTATTGCTGATGTAATACTTTGAGGAAAACAACTGAAGTCACAAAGGACTTATTTGGGTTCGTAGTACAAATTTCAACATGGCAGGGAAGCCCAGTCAGCAGGGGCTTGAAAGCTGTAGCTCACATCATATTAGCAATCAGAACATGGAGAATACTGAATACTATGCAGGTGCTAGGTTCCCTTTCTCCATCTATATGGTTCAGGATCCCAGATAGGGAATGGTGCCATTCATAGAGGGCGAGTTCTCTCACTTGATTTAATGTAATTAAGATAATCCCCCATCTCCTTGGTGACTCTAATTCTATCTGGTTGGGAATACAGAACATCATAGAACAACAAAGGAGAATCTGATTGGCAGTATAGAACAATAAAAGACAATTCCAGTCACTACACCAACTTTGCCCTTATATCTGTAGTAGAGTCTCCCACACCTACTTCCATAGGGTCCTGCTGGGTCTGAGATTTAAATCATCAGAATGTAGATCAAGGAGGGAGGGTGTGCATAAGATAAGCTTAACATAGACTATAACAATAAGTGGAATGAGAATCCAAGACACGAAGAAAGTCAGTAGCTTGAAAGATTTGAAGAGAATAATAAGTTATAAAAATAGGAAAATTGATGGAGTTATACTGACAAGATATGTATGGTATGAAGTTCCTTGGTCTGGAGAAACATAAATAGTCAAAATGACATGATGGCATACTTTAATTCCTTGAACTCTTTTCAGGAGTTACAATTAGTTCATCTATTGAACCATATAAAAAGCATTTGTATATATAAAATCATCTCAGCTGGATTATATATGGATATTATAGATCTTAATGAGTCAAGCTATAGAGGTAGTTACAGAAGAGCTGCTTTCTCTATTCAGAAATTTATTTCCAAACACACAAATACATTTCTTTTCTATACCTACACATACAGACACATAGAGGATAAGACATAGATGTCTGCATAAGATTCCTTATAAGACCATAACAAGTACCCACAAACTTAGTGATTTAAGATGAATAGAATTTATCCTCTTAGAATTTTGAAGGACTAACTTGGGAAGTTCCAACGCCCATAGGGCCATACACATACTGGAGGCTTTGGAGAAGAATCCCCTTTGCTGCCTATTCCATCTTTCAGAGCTGCATTCTCAACACTCCATTGCTTCTGAATTCATTCTCCATTTTCATAGTCAAAGGAATCTTCTTATCTATTATCATTCTGTCTTCTTTCACCTCATTTTTCTCCATTAGAAACCTGTGATTCTATTGGGCCCTCACAGATAATCCAGTACAACCCCTCCTTAAGAAGATCTTTAATTTATTCACTCATATCAACTCTGCTTTATCATTCTTAGCCCATTTTCTGTTTCTATAAAAGGGTACTAGGGAAGCAAGTGGGTGATAAGGAAATGAAGTTTGTTTTGTCTTCTGATTAGGAGGCTGGGAAGTCCAAGTGTATGTTGCAAGCACTCACTGAGTTAAGGGTCATATAGTGGAAAGGAAGTGGGCAAGAGTATAAGAAATAAAACACAGAGCCTCTCTCCTTTCATAACAATACACACAAATCTGGTTCAAGCCCACGGGAATAGCAGTTAAACCTGTAGGAACAGGGACTTCCGTCTAGGGAAAGACACCAATTCCTCAAAGCAACCTAAGCTCTTCTTAGAATCTTACCTACCAAATACCACCATAACAGCAAATGATTTTCAACAATACTTATGGTGAGATCAAATCTCATTAATACCATGATACCTATGCCAGATAATATAGACAGAGTCTGAGGATCCAGGTTTATGTGCAATTAGCATCTCATTGGGTACAGTCTTTTGTTTCTCTACATACAGGTCAATTTTATTAACACCATTAATAGTCAAATTACTTTCTAGTACCAAATTCTCCAAAGTATCTTGCCTCATATTATATGCCTTATTTTTAACATAGTGGTCCAATGTTGCAAATAAGGAATGATTTGTCCTTTGGAGTACATCTGAAAATATCTGGAGAACATTTTGTTTGTCAAAACTTGAGGATGTGAAAACAGTAGGAGAATGCCAGTTGGGATCTTCTGGATAGGAGTCTAAAGAACTTAGACTAAACAGAGTCTCACATATGGGGAGGGGCTTGGCAAGAAGGCACAATGAGTAAAGGCTCCCACCACCAAGACTGAGTTTCATCCTCTGGATCCACACAGCAGAAAGAGAGAGCCAGCATCCACAAGTTGTCCTCTTACATCTGCATGTGTAGCATGGTATACTCATGTACACACACACACACACACATATCTGCATGTGTAGCATGGTATTCTCATGTACACACACACATCTGCATGTGTAGCATGGTATACTCATGTACACACACACATCTGCATGTGTAGAATGATATACTCATGTACACACACACACACATCTGCATGTGTGGCATGGTATACTCATGTACACACACACATCTGCATGTGTAGCATGGTATACTCATGTACACACACACACATTGTAATCTAAAAGAGAGAGTGAGAATGAGAGAGGGGGAAAGAAAGACTAATAATTATTTGATTCAAAATTCCAGTAGTTTAATATTCATGAGGATGCCTATGTGTTTGTCTTTGGATTCACCATCTTATTTAGCTTCTCTAGGAACATGAATTATAAGCTCAATGTCCTTTATTTATGGCTAGAAACCAAATATGAGTGAGTACATCCCATGTTCCTCTTTTTGGGTCTGGCTTACCTCACTCAGGATAGTGTTTTCTATTTCCATCCATTTGTATGCAAAATTCAAGAAGTCTTTGTTTTTTACTGCTGAGTAATACTCTAATATGTATATATTCCATACTTTCTTCATCCATTCTTCCATTGAAGGGTATCTAGGTTGTTTCCAGGTTCTGGCTATTACAAACAATGCTGCCATGAACATAGTTGAGCATATACTTTTGTTGTATGATAGGGCCTCCCAAGAGTGGTATTGCTGGATCCAGGAGTAGGTTGATCCCGAATTTCCTGAGAAACTGAAACACTGCTTTCCAAAGTGGTTGCACAAGTTTGCATTCCCACCAGCAATGGGTGAGTGTACCCCTTTCTGCACAACCTCTCCAGCAAAGGCTATCATTGGTGTTTTTTATTTTAGCCATTCTGACAGGTGTAAGATGGTATCTTAAAGTTGTCTTGATTTGCATTTCCCTGATCGCTAAGGAAGTTGAGCATGACCTTAAGTGTCTTTTGGCCATTTGAACTTCTTCTGTTGAGAATTCTCTGTTCAGTTCAGTGCCCCATTTTATAATTGGGTTGATTAGCCTTTTGCGGTCTAGTTTCTTGAGTTCTTTATATATTTTGGAGATCAGACCTTTGTCAGTTGCCTGGTTGGTGAAGATCTTCTCCCAGTCAGTGGGTTGCCTTTTTGTCTTAGTGACAGTGTCCTTTGCTTTACAGAAGCTTCTCAGCCTCAGGAGGTCGATGAAAGGAGACAGAGACAGAGACCCCCATGGGAGCACCGGACAGAAATCTCATGGTGCAAATCAGGAGCAGAAGGAGACGGAGCACAAGCAAGGAACTCAGGACCGCGCGGGGTACACCCACACACTAAGACAATGGGGATGTTCTATCGGGAACTCACCAAGGCCAGCTGGCCTAGGTCTAAAAAAGCATGGGATAAATCCGGACTAGCTGAACATAGCGGAATATGAGGAATACTGAGAACTCAAGAACAATCGCAGTGGGGTTCTTGGTCCGACTGCACGTACTGGCTTTGTGGGAGCCTAGGCAGTTTGGATGCTCACCTTACGAGACCTGGATAGAGGTGGGCAGTCCTTGGGCTTCCCACAGGTCAGGGAACCCTGATTGCTCTTCGAGCAGATGAGGGAGGGGGACTTGATCGGGGGAGGGGGAGGGAAATGGGAAGTGGTTGCGGGGAGGAGGCAGAAATCATTAATAAATAAATAAATAAATAAATTTAAAAAAAATCAAAAAAAAATTCCAGTAGTGATAGAGCTTCAGAATTTTTGCTTTGGTCTATTACATGGTTTATTCTTAACATAATTTCTTATTTATTCTTTGGTAGTTTCATATCTATCATGCACCTCAATTCTGCTCATTCCTAATCTGCCCACTTTTATCCTTCAGCCTTAAAGCATCACCCCTAAAAGAAAAAAATTAATACCAAAACAAAACAACATGCACACACACCAAAAACAAGAAACAAACAAACAAACAGAAAAACCCTTTTCATTTTTCCATCTTTCCTGCCTCTCCAACACCTCTTCATTTGTCTTTGTGGCATTGGGAGCATAGTAAGTCACACCGTATACACTTTTGTCCAATCAGCTTTACTGGCAAATGTTCATTGCAAGAAGTCTGGTTCAAGATCTCTGGTTTCTGATACACCATCATCAGTGACTCATCAAAACTCTTCTGTAGTCACTTCATTGTCACATTATTTTACAATAGATTTCTGCTATATATCTTCATAGCATTTAATATCAATGATTCTTATTTTTCAGAAAAAGTAGCTGGACTTGGTGGTGTACATCTTTAATCCCAGCACTAAAAGGGGGAAGCATGGGATCTCTATGAGCTGAAGATCAACCTGATCTACAGAGTATGTTTCAGGGTAGCCAGAGCTATGTAGAAAAATTTTATCTTAGCTAATTAGTCAGTGAATAAATAAATAGTAAGCATCTGCTACTTTGTAACTATGAATTTAAAAACTTTAAATTTTATCTGCAGTTAGGAAGGGTTTTCAGAATTAACTTGGAAGGATGGATAATTTCACAGTTAATTATGAGTTGCACCTCTGAGTGTCCCTGATCATTTTCATGCTGGGTATGCTTCCACCATATAACCTGCCTCTTAGCAGAGAAGATCCCTTTCAGCTGAATCTTCTACTGTTGTGCACCTAGACCAGGTATGCATCCTCCAGGCCCTGGAGTAATGCAAGTTTGGGAGACAAATACTGCTAAAAATTTTCCAACTAATATTATATACTGTATCTGCACCATGTGGCTTCAGTGCTGTTTGTCTATAAAACCTTCATACAGCAGCTAAGTTATAATTCTCTCCATGGACATATCTCTTTGGTGATTTTCAGTATTTCTATGTGCCTTTAAAGAGCCATAAAATTATATTTCTCACTCAACTATAAATGGGAAATCTATATAGTTCTCTTCCCCACGAGACTCAGGGAACATCATCAAAGAGAGCATGTAAAGGATGTAAGAGGCAGAGGATGGGAAGGCATGCTAAGAAATTCTGCCCTCCACATATGACATAGCCGATGGACAGATGAACTCATGGGAACTGTGGTTATCTGTACCAGACCTGCATAAAATCAAGTCAGTTACGAATTGCAACATGAAGGAGTGCAGGATCCCCACACCCCCTCTCTAGCTGAGGAGCTAAGGGTAGGTGATCACTCTTCAAAGAGGAAGAGAGATTTCCCTTTGATAGGTGGGGGCGGGGCAGTAGAAGGATGCCCATGCCCTAGTGGATGACCCCACACATGGGGACTACAATTTGATTCTGTTACGTATTTTGAAGAAAAAAAAAAGACCTTAGAAGAGTATTTGGAGGTAGGATCTGGGGTATAGTTGGAGGAAAGGCATGGGTGTGAATATTTGCTTCTTATTCAGTTATTTTTGACTGTTTTGATTAGTTTACCAAACTGTCTGACACTACCCTAAGAGAAGCAGAAATATTATATTGCTCAGATTTAAATTTGAAGCTGTCTGCCTCTGTCTTAGTTGTCCTAAAGCTAGAGTGATTTATTTGAGAGAGGTCTCCAGTAAAGACAGTGTTAGTGGTAGGACGGGGGGAGGGGGCGGTAAGCAGCTAGAAATGCATGTGTTTCTTAGTAAATCACCCCATGGGCAGGCAGTATCCCATGAATGATAGAAAAGATGGTAATCAGTATAAAATATGTCTCAGAAGTGTCACAACTGAGAATCAAGGAAAGTGGATGTTTACCTAGATTATTTACCTACAGCAGTTTGAGGAAATTCATACTTACTTTGGAAGAAACTAAGCATGCTTTGCCAAACACACACACACACACACACACACACTTATTATAAGCATCCCAATTAAGTAGGCCTTGGCCTTGAGGTAAGAACATAAACAATGGGAAAGCAAGAATTATATTCAGCCTGTCCTTCCCACTTCTTCATTCTTCACATATAAGCAATCCTTAAAATCTGCACAGCTTTATTTCTCAAAGCTTTTCTAAGATCCATTTTTCCTTATTTACTGATACTAATCTTTTATTACCACATAAGAAATTAATATATGCTGAGCAACTTTAAAAATATCCACTTCTTATCTCACAGGTTTAGTGCATCAGGATACCAGGCACAACGTATTTGTGTCCTAAGCTCAGTGTCTCAAAAGACTGTAATCAGGGGCTTGATGACACAGAGTTCCTTTCTGGACCTTGGGGTCCTCTTCCAGGCTTATTGAGGATGTTGGCAGACTTCGGCTTTCTGTGGGGGTGTGTGTAGTTGTTGCAGATTTTTTTTTTCCAGTCCAAGGTCTCTGCTTGTTTCTTGACTGTCATCCAAGGGGGCACTTCTGTGTCTTGGAGGATGTTTATAGTTCCTTGCCAAGTAACCTCTCAAGACCTCTGACAACACAGCAGATGACTAGTTCTAAGCCAGCAAGGAACAACATCATTAAGGAAGATACTGCTCATCGCCTCCCTCATACCCAGTTTATTCCCTCTATTTATAGTTCTTACCCACAGTCAAGGGAAGATACACAAACATTGAGAAATAGAGACTATTTAACACCATGTCCATGAAACGCCTCCTTTCTGCTCTGGAGACTCTTGCCAAGTCAAGGGAACAAGGAAAGCTAACTAAAACCAGAACATTCAGCTAAGGTTATCAAGAGGGCCACAGAGCCCCTGTCATTTGGACTGGGAATGAGAGTCAGCTTGTAGGATCTGTAGAAGCTTCTCTTCATGCATAGGCTTAGCCTTCTCCAAAGAAAGTTAAGTGATTTCTCTAATTATAGCATATAATTGATAAAAGAAAGAAGAAGAAGAGGAGGAGGAGGAGAGGGAGGGAGGAAGGAAGGAAGGAAGGAAGAAAGAAAGAAAGAAAAAAAGAAAGAAAGAAAAAAAGAAAGCAAGCCTTGATGTAATAAGCAATGTGATAAAAAAAAAAAGTCTGTGGTTAGGACAAGTGCTCTGGTCTGGCTGGCCTCTCACAACTCTTACTTGTTGACAGGCTATAGGGACCATTGTTATATCACTGTGAGGACTGCACAAGCCCTTTACGGAACATTACACTTAGTATGGCCATCACTGAACGTTGCACCTTAGAAATGCATAGCCCTCTTGTTGGCTTCCCTGTTACTAATTTACCTCCTTTCTTAATTTCCCTATTAGAAAATTTCAGTCAACCTAGTGTCTTATATACCACCTCCCTGCGCTTTAGTCTTCTGGTAAGATAAATCTCCAGTGGCCTAGCGCATTTTAGCTGTTGATGGTGCAGGAGGGAATAATATAGGGACATGTTTCAGGAACTGCTAGTATCCTTTTCAAATAAATTCTAATTTCAACAAACTGTGTAACTTTTAGTTTTAGTTCTCCAACATAACAGATCAAACATGAGTAGTAATCCACCTTACAGCTCTAATCCTGAATTTTGATATACGGAGTCCCAGCCTTCTCATAGGGCCTTACCTCAATCTTTATCGCTGCTCATTCAGACTTCAATAAGGACAACAGAAGCCATGCATTTTCTCTAATGTATTGTGGTAGTTGTATTTTCTTGTTTTTGTTCCTCAGATGCCCCTTCTGGCCAAATTATCTCTGCATATTGTCTGGTACTTAACCTGGATGGCTCATCAAACTCAATAAACACCAAAACAGGCATCAATCACCTTAATATGCTGATTAACTTCTTTATTAAACATCACTAACATAATATTCCAGATGTGTTCTATCCAACTTATTAGACAGAAAGATGCTTGAAGATAGGAAGAATGCTATCTTTGCATCTTTTCCACTATATATAAACATGTATGTGTTTGGGTATACATATATGAATATGGGTTAAGGATTTTATATATGTGTGTATTTGTATGTAATGAACACAATATTTTGAACTAATAAATTAACAGTTCATTAATAGTCATGGGAGTCAGTCACAAGCTATCTGAAGCAATCATGAATAATAAAATGTGGTTTAATAATAATTAGAATTACCAAGCATGCAAAAAATATGATAAACAATAATTGCATTTTTCATTTAGACTGGTGTTGCATGAGCTTTAGTTTATTATTTCAGAACCCTTCATCAGTGTTTATGAGACATTGCCCATGGGAAAATGGATCTTCAATGAAATCAGTAAATCTAATATACGCATCTCATAAAGAAAAGATGAAGGGGGATTAAGATCCAAGTCTGCAATGCCAAATGAGCTCTGTATCTAACTGAAAGATTTTCTTGGACTAGAACTAATTTTTATCATCATGCTATTTGCCAAAGCTGAGGACACATGAGGCCTGCGATGTCCCATGGCAAGTGTACCAGCACTTCCCAAGTTCATGAACCGTGTTCCTTTGACCTTGACACCAGGCTGAATAGAACAAGGTTGCAATACATTTTGATTTCTAATCCCTTGTTATCAATTGTTCTGCTGCTTTAGCATAAAAAGGGGAGGGATATCATTCCTTTATCCCCTGCTGGTTATATCCCTGGTAAAGTCATAATCCCTGCCACAGTAATCGATTGCAGAAGACATTGCTTTGATAAAGCTCTTTAACCACAATCCTCTCGCACTGTTTTGGGGATCTGTGCAATGATTCAGCCTTGCTTTCTCTCATGACATCTTTTCACACTTCTGTAGCCTCCCAAACTTACAATTCAGTTTCACTGGCATAAAGACAAAGAAAGAGGCCTCTCGGCCTTGATTTAAAATCATGCCACCATAGGGCTTAATCTCCTTCAAAAGCCTTCAAATAGAAATTAGGCCTCTATTCATTGTGTCCCAAAGGGATTTCTTTTGTGGGCTCTCACTGCCTCAGGGCCTCCCCAGCAGCTCACTGTGGCCATCTGGTTACTTTGCCTTCCCAGATGGGCATAGTCAGCACTGATTCCAGGGGCTGGGAGAGAAGAGGAAAGAGGCATTTGGTAGCTGACAAAATTTTACATTTTTAATACAGACACAGATCCACTTTTCCTCTTCTCTCAGCTTTGCTATCACCTGTTCGGGCTGTTAGCACCTAACAGAAAGTGACTCCTTAGTTATCAATCCACATATTTTATGGTTTTGTGATGTTCAATGAATACTTTTAGACCTAAAAACAATTCTATTTGATTTTTTTTTAAAAAAAGCTTACATTAATTCATTTATCTCACAAATTAGAAAGAACTCCAATGGGCAATGTGAGACATGTATATCATGGGAAGTTTGAGTCAGGAATATCATGAGTTCAAGGACAGCCTGGACTACATAGAACATGCCATGAGTCCAAAACAAAACACATACAAAGTGGCCAGCCAGTTGGGTCAGTGGATAAAGAAAGCTTCTTGCTACCAAGCTTGACAGTCTTAACAATCTTGTTTAATACTTGGGATCCATATGGTAGAAGGA
Source organism: Microtus oregoni (assembly GCF_018167655.1). NCBI lineage: Eukaryota > Metazoa > Chordata > Mammalia > Rodentia > Cricetidae > Microtus > Microtus oregoni. The sequence goes on from NW_024543089.1 coordinate 25,823,266, forward strand.
AAGAACCAACTCTTGCATATTGTCCATGATCTCCACATGCCTGCTGTGGCACGGGCCTTTGCATGTACATATAATAAAGGTAATTTAAATTTAAAAATATATCAATAAGGGAGAAATGGAGGGGTAGTTCAGTGGTTAAGCATGATTACTGCTCTTACGGAAGATGGGGGTTCAGTTCTCAGCACCCAAAGGTAGATCACAGTTCCAAAGGATCTCTTGAGACACCTTCTTCTATTCTCCTCAAATTCCTGCACATACATGGTCCACATAAACTCATGCAGGAACACATATATACATATACATTAAACACTGGACTTTTTAAAAAATCAATAAGGAGATTTTTGGTCGAGTCCAGGCAGGTTCCAAGAGTCAAATCACCTTACTCGATATTTCATGACATTGAGTCATTCAGGTCCACAGATATCCTTCCTGGCTCCACCCACCACTAGCTGTGTAATGCTGAAGAAGTCAGGATCGATGTCCCAGCTTCCTCATCAACGGAATGGAAACAGTACTTCTAGCATAAGCTTCAAATTAAGATTGAGCAATGAGCATCCCCAGATCCTTCAAACACTTTCTCAGAGACTGAGTTCCACAACATGTAAGGATATTTTACGAAATAAAAAGCTTATAAAAGCAGCAAGATTAAATGATACATTGTGTTCTGTAAGAAATAAATTGAAGAATGAAATATATAGGTAGGGAGCTCTATTAAGATATACTTTAAAAAGTTGCATATGTTTTATAGTAAGTCAGGAAACATATGAAAAGTTTACTGGTGTGGAAAGTCCTTCTGTATATGCATTGCTTTTATTGGTTAATAAATAATCTGCCTTGGCCTATGATAAGGTAGAGTAGAGCTAGGCAGGGAAAACTAAACTGAATGCTGGGAGAAAGAAGGTAGTGTCAGGGAGACACTATGGAGCAGCCAGAGGGAAAAGACGTGAGCCACGAGCTGGAAACTTGCTGGTAGGGCACGAGCCTCCTGGTAAAATATACAATAATAGAAATGGTTAATTTAAGATATGAGATAGTCAGATATATATGTAAGCTATTGGCCAAACAGTATTGCAAATAATATGGTTTCTGTGTATTTATTTTTTGAGTCTGGGCAGCTGGGACGCAAACAAGCAGCCCCCTACAACAGCTTATAATTGGATAAAATAAGTACACTGCCTCCTCTGAAGGTCATGGCAATTTTTAAATATAATCAATACTACATTCTAATATTTTGAAAGATTGTATATTGATGTATTATTTTTAAAAATAAGAATGAAGCTTGAGAGACCCTGGATCTACTTTACCCAGTTTTCTTAAATATTGACATTGTGAAACTAAAATATATTAACCACTTGGTTGACGTTTATTAGAAATATCCATCTTACTCAGAATTTTCCAATTTAATTTGATTCGTTTATGCATGTGTATTTAGTTCTATATATTTTTTGTCCTGTGTAGAATTATTTACCCACTCTCATGGTTCTGAAACTAAACAATTCCACCATCAAAAAGACGCTCTTGTTGTGTGTTAGAATCACTCTCATGAATGTCCCTCCTCCCTCATTCTTGGCAACTCCTTTGGAGCCTCCATTTCTAATGTTTACTTCAAAAATATTACCTAAGTGGGATTGCAAAGTATACATACTGTTGACTCTCTTTACTTTGTTTAATTCTCTAAAGATCTATCTAGATGATTACAGATTAGTATTGTGTTTGCTCTTCTTACTTTTATTACTGTATTTCATTCTTTCATATTTGCCGGATGTATAGTATTCCCTTGTTAACTCTTTAGACTGTTAGAACTGTAGTGATGTTCCAAATTTTCTTGCGGATCATAGAGACTTTTGCCTTCTCTCTTATGATTTTCACGATTCTTTATACAAGGTGGTGTTTTATTTTTAATAAATCATTTAGTAGTGATTCCTTAAATTTAATGTGTTTAGTGCTTTTTGTTATTTTTGTTTCGTATTTCTAGTTTGATTCTATTCTGGTGAGGGAACACACTCTGTCACTGTCATTCTACATTTGTCCTACTTTGTAGCTGAGGTTTTCTTCAGTTAACTCTCAGGTGTTTGATGTATACACACTTATATGAGTGTGTGCACTACAATTTTGGGTAAAGATTGTATACATGTTGATTACTTTTGGTTGACTAATGATTCAGATTTCTTTAGCTATGATAACTTTTTGTTCCAATGTTTCTATTGGTATAGGAGAGGGGCACTGAAGTTACTATAGATTTGTTTATCCATTCAGAGTTTTTGCTTTGTGTAGTTGAAGGGTCTGGGTATTGGTGCGTATACATTTAGAATCATGTCTTCTGATGAATCAATCCTTGCATTTTCACATAATGTCTTTTTAGATGCCTAGTAAGTTTTTGTTCTCTCTAATCTTTTCAATTTTATTAACTCTTGCATGATGTATGTTTTCTCTTACATTTATTTCTATATTTATTCATGTATAGAGGTGTGCCTTTGTGTGCCACTACACATACATATATGAAAGCCACAGGACAATTAGAAGAAATTAGTTCTCCTTCATATGGGTCCCGGACTCAAAGCTCTGTTCATCAGCTTAGTGGTGAGCTCGTTGATTACTGAGCTACTTCACTAACCCAATCAATTCTTTTTAACCCTCTTACTCTTCATCCGTTTTGTATCCTAAAATTTAGAATGAGATGGGCTTTTTGCAAACAATATAATCTCTCAATCTGCTAAGCCCAACATTTTGTCGCTAACGGTGAAATAAAAAAGCGTTACTTCCGTGTGTGTGCCTATGCTTCTGCCCGGCTGTTTTACCCTTCTGATGTTCCAGAATTCTCACTTTTACCATCCCCTATCTGCCTTGAATGTTCTGTAGTTAGAATCTCGGGATAGATACAACAGGGGAATCCTCGGCCTCTCTTCACCTGAGAATGTCTTTATTGTTGCTCTTTCCCTGAAGGGTAATTTTGTGAGATGAATAATGCACAATTGGCACTTCTTTTCTTTCATTGGGAAAAATATGGCACTTCCTTTTCGCCCCTGTGGTTTCATGTGGGAAAGTAATTGTCATTTGTCATGTTACTGGAAGCTTTCATTTAAAAAACAAAACCATAGAGCAATTCTATGAGCTGTAAAATGCCATTCTGGAAGATACACATGAGATTTGGGCAAGCATGAACAGGGGCTGGTGAGGATGCTCTTCTGAGCTGCAGGTTGTCATTTTTTTTTCATTGTTTCCTGAGATGGCAGAAAGAGAACAAGACAGTCTCTCAAGCCTCCGTCCTAAAGACACCAGTCCCTTTCAAGAGACCCTCTGCAAACCCAGCTCTTAATGTGACCACACTGGTGCATGTGACCACTAGTGATACAATTACATTGGAGGTCAGTGATACAGGATAGGAACACAAGGGGACATAGGAGGGGAATGAAGTCTTTCGCCATAGGATCAAATTTACCTTTCCTGACACTACTGGTAAGACCCAGCTTGCCGGGGCTGGAGAGATGGTTAAGAGCATTGCCTGCTCTTCCAAAGGTCCTGAGTTCAATTCCCAGCAGCTACTTCATGGTGGCTCACAACCATCTGTAATGGGGTCTGGTGCCCTCTTCTGGCCTGCAGGCATAGACACAGACAGAATATTGTATACATAATAAATAAATATATAAATATTTTTAAAAGACCCAATTTGCCTATAGAGGCATGCATATTTTCCCAAAGAACTTTCAGATAGAGATGTTTAAAACAAGTGGGTAAGAGCATTGGTCACCAAGCCTGACAATCTGAGCTTAATCCTTTGAACCCTCACAATACTGAAAACAGACTTCCACAAGTTGTTCTCTGATATTTAAGGAGTGAGAGTCAATAAATTCAAACACACACATACACATGCACACATTCATGGGCATACACATACAGTCTCAACCTCTCTCTCTCTCTGTCTCACACACACAACAAAAAAATAAAATAAATGTAAAAAGAAAAACCAACAGCAATGTAAAAAGAAAAATATTCACTGTGCCAGCTATTTAAACCCTGAGCTGTATTGTCCTGATAGTGTTTTGTTCATCCAATATTGTCATTAAGGATCATTTCAGACAAAGGGAAAGAACACATCTAAACATGTAAGCTGGACTGGTTTCTACTCATTTTATTTATTTATTTATTAAATATTTCTGTCTCTTCCCCACCACCACCTCCCATATCCCTCCCCCTCCCTTAATTAACTCCCCCTCTCTCATCAGCCTGAAGAGCAGACCTGGTTCCCTGCCCTGTGGGAAGTCCAAGGACCTCCCACCTCCTTCCAGGTCTAGGAAGGTGAACATCCAAACAGCTTAGGCTCCCACAAAGCCAGTAAGTACAGTAGGATCAAAACCCATTGCCATTGTTCTTGGGTTCTCGGTAGTCCTCATTGTCCAGTATATTCAGCGAGTCCGGTTTTATTCCATAAATTTCAGACCCAGTCCAGCTGGCCTTGGTGAGCTCCCGAAAGAACATCCCCCTTGGGCTGCACCCACACATTGAGACACTGGTTTCTACTCTTATGGCTGAAGCCAGAAAAGGCAAAGTCTGGGAAACACAAGCCCTCCTCTTGCTGTGCTTGCCCTCTAGACTTAGAGTCTCATATCAACTCACCTTGCACAACCAGCAACCTGGATTTCTTCTGAGCTTATCTCCTAAATTACTCTCAGGGGTTGCAGCTGTCCTTTGTGGAAAGGAACAGAGAGAGAGAGACAGACTTTGGCAACAGAAGCCAAATGTGCGTTTTTAAAAGAAGGTGAACCCAAGGAAAAACATATAGTTATCCTCTTGGCTAAGGGAAGTAGACAAAATTGCTGGGGAGAAAATTGGGATCTTGGGGGTGGGATGGGATGTGGGTAAGGGGAGATGGGGAGAGAAAAGTTAGAAGGGAAGGAGGGGGGGGCTTGGGGAAACAGGAGGACTGGGATAAAGGAAGGTAGGACAGGGGAGCACGGAACCACAATTCTTAGTTAAGGGAGCCACTTTAGGGTTGGCAATAGACCTGACCCTAGAGGGGCTCCTAGGTGCCCAAGCCGAGGTCCCCAGTTAGTTCCTGGGCAGCTGAGGATAGGGAACCTGAAATGACCCTATCCTAGAGCAATAATGACAAATATCTTGCATATCATCATAGAACCTTCATCTGGTGATGGATGGAGATAGAGACAGAGACCCACACTGGAGCACTGGACTGAGCTCCCAAGGTCCCAATGAGGAGCAGAAGGAGGGAGAACATGAGCAAAAAAGTCGGGACCACGAGGGGTGCACCCACCCACTGAGACAGTGGAGCTGATCTATTGGGAGCTCACCAAGGCCAGCTGGACTGTGACTGAAAAAGCATGGGATAAAACTGGACTCTCTGAACATGGCGAACAATGAGGGCTGATGAGACGCAAAGGACAATGGCACGGGGTTTTGATCCTGCTTAATGTGCTGGCTTTGTGGGAGCCTAGCCAGTTTGGATGTTCACCTTCCTAGATATGGACAGAGGGGGGAGGACCTAGGACTTACCACAGGGCAGGGAACCCTGACTGTTCTTTGGACTGGAGAGGGAGGGGGAAAGGAGTAGGGGGAGGGGGAGAAGGGCGGGAGGAGGGAGAGGGAAATGGGAGGCTGGAAACTTGTTTTTTTTTTCTTTTTCTCCTTTTCTCAATAAAAAAAAATAAAAACAAAACCTCATAGTCTCTAATATTGTCATATACCTCACCTTCTCATTTGTATCCTCCCCCAAATAAAATTGAAATCAGCAAATGTAATCTGTAATCCCAATGACTGAAAAGTATCATTTTTTTAATACAGCTTTGATTGCTGTTCAGACACCAAAAATAACAGAAGTCTCAGTTGAGAATATAAATGTCACATCTGTATAATATTTGAGAATTGTTTACACACATAAAGAAGTCACTTATTTGACCAAATTTATCGCCTTACAAGGCTTAAAAAAATTAAAATATTGTAAGAATATCTGTCAACCAAGTCTATGAAAATCATTTTAATAGAACTAAATTATCCTAAGTGTTTGAGAACAGCGATACTTTCCTTATACTAAAGTCAATCAATGATGTGAAACTCATCTTTATGGAGATGTAAATAGAGACTATAAGGAGTGGGTTAATCGTTATTCCTTAAATAGAGAAGACTTCCAGTAGCCATTAATGCCTTATACTGAAAGATTTTTCTGCAAGATTTTGCATAAGAAGGGAATATGCTTTTCTAAAACAATTATACACCAATAACAGTTTTAAGCCTAAAATACAATTTATCAAATAACTATAAAGAAATTTAACTGTAATTTTGTTTCTATGATCTATAGAAATAACATAAATAACACAGATTTTTCTTTTATAGAAACTATGCATTCTTTGAGGACTCATATTCTTTTTATAATCTGCCATTTCAATTAATCATGTATGTTACTTCACATGTTTTTTTAAAATTCAGCTTTTTTTGACATCTTATTATTTCAGTTGAGGTTTTTCCCCTTAAATGGGATGTCAAGAAATTTGCTCTTTCTCTGTGAGTTTGAAACTAGCAATGTGTTTGGGTTTGGGGAACAATGACTAAAGACCAGAAGGCCAAAGCAAATATATTGGTCTGGAGCACAATCTAATATACAGCACTTTTAAGAGAAAGGAAAGCAAAAGATGGGTAATTTTGAATATTCACAAGTTCTTCAATATAATTCTTCTCAGATCTGGTCACACCCCCTCTCTTTAGTAATGAACTTGGATTCTGTAACTTGCATCCATGAAATGCACAATAAGGATTTAATGTGTGTAAATCTTAAGATTAGCTCATTGAAGGCTTGCAATTGTCACTTTAGAACGTACTGCATCACTCACTTTGGTGGAAACTTGATATCCTGCCATGAGGACTCTCTAGCAGCTCTCTGCAGGGGGCCATGTGACTGGGAACAAGGCCTCTTGCCAAAAGCATCTGGCCTGAAGCCAACAACGATGGAAGAAGCCATTGCAGAAGTGGGTCCTGCAGCCTTGGTCAAGTTTTCAAATGACAGTAGCCCTACTCACGACTTGAGCCCCAGCCAGGACCATCTAGAAGTTCTGGTCTGAGGAAATGGAGATAATAAATGTTTGCTGCTTTAAACTCCACGTTTGGGAATAACTCATGATTACACAGAGACAAATCACAGTTTCAGATTGTTTCTATCTCCCATCTCAACAAAGAAACCACACCTTTGATGTCCAGTAGCAAACACAGCCTAACATGTGATAGATTCTGGAAACATTTGGGAAAATGCAGAACTCTTTGGTTCTAACCGACTCACTTCTCGCCACAAAGTTTAGCTTTCTGCTATCTTTACTGAAGATTACTTTAAGCTTTGATTTCTTTCTCACTGAATCAAGAAATTAGAATAAGCACATCTAGTATGCCCTTGTTAAGATAAACCTAAGTCAGTCAAATCCTCATATCCCATCTCATTGTTTTTCAGTGTGAACATTCTATGTCAGAATCTCTATTCCCAGAAATCAAATAATTAACACTTCATTCATTCACACAAAATATATTTTACTCTCAACCCTCTGAATAACCTTTGTTGTGATATTAAGCAGTTTTGGTACCAATGATCTACAAAAAAACATTTAAATATTTTATTGTGAATGTACAAAAAATGAATGATATTTTTAAACACCACATTTGGATATATCAGCATATTTACCTTTTATGACAGGCAATTCAATCAAAGCTAGTGGGAAAACTCTCCAGCAAGCAAACCTGCTGAGTTAACAGTTAAGTAAGGAATCTATGGTAAACAATGGCTTCCCAAGCTCAAGAGCCCTGGAGTGACATAACTCTGTCAGTGGCTGAAAGTCTACTCAGGAATCCCACTGTTATGTGCAAGGAACTCCCAAACCGAGCACCCTAAGAGTAATATTAACAGCACTGGTCAAATCTGGTACTTTTTTTTTCTATCCGACTGCACTCATCCTTTCTTGTTTTAGGTTTTCCAAGGGTGTCAAAATTATTTTAATGCATTAGGATAGGTAATTCTCAGAGGGGAAATATACTACAATTCCATCCTAAAATAGGTATGTTTTTCTTACAAAAATTATCCCATTGTTATTGTTAGGATTTGCCAGAGTCTGTGTATTGTCCAATGGTGTATTTCCACGAATAAATTTTCTAATTCTAATTTTAGGGTATGCTTCTCCTTAAATAAAAATACCTCAAGACTACATTTCATGAAATGCAGTGGCCGGGAAAAGATATCAAAGTTATATGTAAAATACTTTAAAAGTCATAGATGGTGACTATATTTAGTTAACTTTCCTAGTTTTGTTTTATGCTAGAACACTAAGCAGACAAAATATTGACTAAAAGGTATGTACAAACAAAAACCGTACAAGATATAGCAAAGACTGTTGTAAAGAGGCCCCATGTTCAGTTCCTTTAATTAAGAAAGATCACTGTGATTATTACTTCAGTGTTAGAACAAAGTAAAATGCAACTGAAATCTAAGTTTAGAGACATACTGGCAGGTATTAATTGCTAAAATAAAGTATTATGACATTTAAAAATTAAGATTAACAATTTCACCATCACGGCCATCACCCTTGACACCTGAGGCTGAACTGCTTCCCTTGTGCTAGTGGTTATGACAATACCAGCTCCTGCCTTCTACTGCAAGGAGACATTTCAAAGAGCTGACAGCTGATCTGCAGGAATCCAAGAGGAAATAGCAAGTAGGTGTCACTTCTCTAAACAGCATGGCTTCCAGGAAGACTGGGAGGAATTCGAATGGCTCAATTTTGCTGGAAATTCACTTAATGTGCTCTGTCCTTCTCCCCAGTGTCTCCGTGGGAATGATTTAGGGATGTAGACTGCCATGTCTTGATTTAGCATTAAGACCTTAATCACAATAATACCCCAGCCTTGGCAGACCTTTGCTGCTATCTTCCCAAAGTCTGCTATAGCGGGCTCTGCATTCCTCTCAATTCACTTAGAAACAACTTACAGTCTTTCTGGCCAACCCCTCTCTTTTTGGAATTTGTATTTAGACCAATTGGAGATAAGACTTGGTGCTTTGGGGAACAGGTGTTAAGAGAACCAACAAAAAGTCGAGCTGTTTGGGGGCTATGAACAGGGTTGGTTGAAGCAATCAATTTTATAGCTGTACATTGTTTCTCTTGCTTCTAACAGCTGCTCTGTGGATAGTGGGAACCTACCCTGCTGAGCAGATTTAAGTCAGAGGGTGGAAAATCTGCCTCATTTCAAGGCTGGAGGGGCCCACATTAAAAGACCATAAAGCTCAAGTCATTTACATTCTAGCTCGAGGGGCGAGTTAACTTTGCCACCTTACAAAATGTCTGTTAATACAGATCTCAGAGGCAGGTTGCTTGTCATTTTACCATTCAATCCTACATAGAGGCTTTTAAAACTTGATTTCCTGCCTCAACTGTTTGTATACATATGCACACACACACACACACACACACACACACACATATACACATACACACTGACACACACACACATACACACACACACACTAGATTAAATGAAAGCAAGTCATTAATAAATTACACATGTGAAAGCTACCATCAGCCTAAATCTAACAAGTTGAAACTTTTGCACTCATTGTACTAAAATGTCCATTTCATTATTTATGTTAGGGAAAAATAACTAGGTTTGAAATTTTCTGGATTTTGGATTTGGACCATGTCTGCCCTGGAAGAATGCCTTAGATGAGCTGATTTAAGTTTTCAATTGGTCTTGAGAGTCTGCTGCATACAGTGGCTGGCTGTGTCACTTGTTCCAGTACCACAGTTTTCCTTGTGAGACCCATACTGATTCAAGGACTGACTGCTCCTATTGCTGTCAGTGAGATGCACTCTGGTGAAATAGCATTGGGAAGTGGCTTACGAGTGCTCCGCTGTAACTGTAAACTACTTGGGAAACCAGGGGAGAGTGGGGTCTAGAAATTCTTCTAGCAGGTCAAAGATCAGGATCGAATGCCAAATAGCAGCTGAGACAACTGGTAAGAGCTTTACATTCCCAAAGGGAAAGGAGGAAGGGATCAAAAAATAAAACATAAAGAATAGAATGAAGAAAGGGTGGTGGACAGATGGTTCAGTGTTTAAGGCATTTGTTGCTCAATGATGAGGACTAGCATTCAGATCTCTAGCCTGAATGTAAATTGATCATTGCAATGTGCTCTTTAACACAGATACTGCAGAGACAGTGACTAGTGAATGTGGTTGGAAAGACATGCTGCCTGGGTCCAGATTCAGTGAGAGATCCTGCATCTAAAATAAGATTCAATAAGAACATGCTGCCTGGGTCCAGATTCAGTGAGAGATCCTGCATCTAAAATAAGATTCAATAAGAACATGCTGCCTGGGTCCAGGTTCAGTGAGAGATCCTGCATCTAAGATAAGATTCAATAAGAACATGCTGGATGGGTCCAGATTCAGTGAGAGATCCTGCATCTAAAATAAAATTCATCTTCTCCTGAGCATGGGTCTGCCCTGGAATTTAACTGAGAAACCCGGTTTCACTTTAATGATATAAACTAACTTTTCTTTCCCAACAGCTATCATTCAAAAATAGCTCAGGGATCAGGGTGGAACTTTGTGCCCACTTTCCCTCAATTCATCCTGGGATTTTTCTCTGTCCAGGGTTCTTTGGTTTTTTAGTGATTTTCTTTCTTCTTTTTTTTTTTTTTTGGTAGAGAGAAAGAATAATAAAGTTGGGTGGGTAGGGAGGAGGAGAGAATCTGGAAGAAATCTGAAGGAATGAAAGGATAGGATAAAGATGTACTGCCTGAAATATCAAAGAATATATTTTTAAAGCACTCTCCAAAAATGAAAGGTGCAAAGAAATTGATGAATATACTCAACACTGATATCTGCTATCCACAGGTCGCACAAAAAACATCACACACACACATACACACAAACACAAACACACACACACACACATGACCTGAGAGGGGGCCTGAGAAAGAACCAAGGAGAAATGAAAGGAAAATAGGTGGGTTGGTTCCCATTCATAAGTACTTTTTTGACAATAGAAAATGCTTCTCAATGATCTTATTATTTTAATGTTTTATAAATAATATATAACAAAGTTTTATACCCAGAGAAAATTGAATTTACACTGATGTTCTTGTTTAAATAGAATTATGCAAATCTGATCATATAGCACATAAGGTTTTATTATATTGTTATATGCAAATGATACCACAGAGTATAAAATATATGGGTTATTGAATTCAATTAGAATAAGACCTTACACAGAGTAGAAATTAACAGAGACAAATTTTATACTAGGTCTTTAAGCATGCCATAATTTAAAAACATTAGCACTATATTATTCAAGCAATTTATTAGTTTTCTCACTTTTTTATTAAATTATTTGAAAACTTCAGCACTGCATGTTTAAATAGAAAACTGTGCAATCGATTAAGAACTAACAGTTGTGATAAATAAGAACAATGAAGACTGTCAAATAACTCTTAAAATTTTAACTACTAGCAAACTCGGAGATACCCATGATGCCCAGAGATGGGATCTCCCCACAGTTTCCTCTTTAACTTGTTTGGTCTAGTGCAGCATAGTTGTTTTGTTAAATTAGGATGTCAATGACTTGCCTAGATGGGATTTCAAAAACAGCTTTGTGAAGAAAACCAACAAAGCCAATTTAATACATGATCTAGCTTCCGCCTTCAAAATAGCAGTTAAAACTTCTAGAAGGTGCCACTACAGTTGTAATAACTCCAATCAGTTTTTGGTTAAAGTCAGAGTCGAGTTCTAGAGGAAAAGTTCTTCTGGACATCCACCCATTGTGAAATCTTTGGTCGAAAGACAAAATTAAAAGAGCAGGGATTCCTCGCTCAGACTAGATACGGGGGGGGGGGGGGTAGCTTGAACCAGCCTCAAAGTGATGTAGTAGATTTTGTTGATTCCACATGGGAAGCTTTATTGTCTCTGAGCTGAGGAGTGGATGGGGGTGGAGGGAAGGTAGGGGGAGCAGGAGGAGGGGAGGGATGGGAACTGGGATTGATATGTAAAATGAGAAAAGATTGTTTTTTAAAAATTAATTAATTAAGTTATTAGAAAGAACTTGCCAGGGACTGAGCCTCAGAGATCCTGCCATGAAGGGCAAAAGGATGCTCATTGAGCCCCTCTGGCCATCTGCCTCTATCTTTCCTGCCTTTGTATCTGCCTGTCTGATTCTATGGTTCATCACTGCAGCAGCTGTTGCGCTGTCTTCCTGAAGATACTTAAGCCTCAGGCCTGCGACTTCACAGAGAAGGAAACAGTAATTTGTAAATATCATCACCCTTCATCCATGCTGTGGCTGAGCCATGGAAAAAGCCCAGGGTGACTCACAAGCACACAAGCCTACAAAAATGCTCCCCAGTTCACACCATTCATTCCCTCTCAAGAAAGAATGGTGTCCAGACACTTAGGCAATTCTCACCTTAACCCCACACGTTTTGAGAATTACAAAGGGCAAAAGTAGAATGGAAAAAAATATTTGGGTATGTAAGATGCTTACCATATGTACTAGATTTTAAGTAATTATCATTAAGCATTAAAATATTTCAAAAATTTCAACATTTTGCCCTCAAAAATATCTATTCTATATTGGCTTTCATACATCCAAAACCATGTGTTTCTGATTCCAACCTTTCATTTATTTAGAAAATATAGTCCAAATGGTTTGTTTAGAAAAGAAGAGAGAAAGAAGGAAAGGAGAGAGAAAGAAAGAAAGAAAGAAAGAAAGAAAGGAAGAAAGGAAGAAAGGAAGAAGGAAAGAAAGGAAGGAAGAAGGAAAGAAACGAAGAAAGACAGACAGACAGACTGAAACCCTGTGACTCTGAACACATTGGGAAAAGTCTGCTGTTATTGAATTAACTCAATTATTTAGACTTACACTCCAAATACGTATTATTCTGCCCATAGTAGGAGCTAAAACTAATGCTGATCTTGTTATATGCAGCTACTGATACTATATGACGAGAATAATCATTGTCATTCTACATGCTTCAAAAACAAAGGTTCAAGGGTACATGAAAACTTATAAAACCCAGCTGCCCATGGCCTGTAACCAGCCATACAGGAAGCTGAGATCTGATCTACACCAGAATCCTTTTTCATTTGCCCTTTACAACAGGAGCAAGGACTGATCTGCTTATTTGAAGGTAAGAGTCAGAAAATTCTATTACCAAAAAGCATGGAGTAAGATTTTATACTTTATGTGTGTATCTGCATTTGAAGCACCCAGAAATAACATACGTAATGATTGTGCGAGCGATACATTTAATAACCTTCTCTGAAACATGAGCAAGAAAGTCAGGACCGCGAGGGTTGCGTCTACCCACTGAGACAGCGGGACTGATCTAATGGGCAATCACCAAAGCCAGTTGGACTGGAACTGATGGAGCATGTGATCAAACCGGACTCTCTGAATGTGGCTGACAGTGGAGGCTGACAGAGAAACCAAGTACAATGGCGCTGGGTTTTGATTCTACTGCATGGACGAGCTTTGTGGGAGCCTAGTCTGTTTGGATGCTCACCTTCCTGGACTTGGGGGAAACAGGGAGGACCTAGGACTTTCTATAGGGTAGGGAACGCTGACTGCTCCTTGGCCTGAAGAGGGAGTGGGAGGGGGTGGGGGAGGGGAGGGAAATGGGAGGAGGGAAGAAGATGAAAATTTTCAATAAAAAATAATTTTTTTAAAAAAATAACCTTCTCTGAGTCCTTCTTTTCCTTTATCCTCCATCTTTTCTTTTCTTTTCTTTTATTCATTTTACATACCAACCATAGTGTCTGTTCCTTTCCGTCCTCCAATTCACTCAACCTTCTTCCCCCCCCCAACACACCCCCACTTCAGAGAGAATAAGGCCTCCCACAGGGAATCAATTAAGGCTGGCACATCCAATTGAGGCATGACTAAGTCCCTCTTCTCTACATCTAAGTTGAGCAAGGTATCCCTTCAAAAGGAATGGGCTCCAAAAAGTCAGTTCATGCACCAGGGATAAATCCTGGTCCTACTGTCAGTGTGCCCACAGACAAACCAAGTCACATAACTGTCACCCACATGCAGAGGGCCTACTTTGGTCCCATGCAGGTTCCCCAGCTGTCAGTTTGGAGTCCATGAGCTCCCACTAGGTTGGGTCAGCTGTGGGTCTCCCCATCATGATCTTGCCCCACACCTTGCTCATACAATCCCTCCTCCTTCTCTCCACCTAGACTCCAGTAGCTTGACCCAGTTCTTGGCTGTGGATCTCTGAATCTGCTTCCATCAGCTACCGGGTGATGATTCTATGATGACAGACAATTGAGTAATCACCAATCTGATTACAGGAGAAGGACAGTTCAGGCACTGTCTCTACTATTGCTACAATTAGTAACAGCATCTAACACCTAGAGAGGTCATAAAAAGTGAATGTGACTGTTTATGTAACTTACTTAACTATTTAATTTGTTCTTTATCAAATGGAATTTTTAACCAAAAGTTCTGCTGCCTTATTCACATTATTGACCACGCCTGTTCTCTTCTGCACTTACTTCTCCTATTTTGTCTTAATTTTTTCCTCTGCCATCTCATTTGCTCATTTTTGCCAACATCCTTTTTCCCATTGTCCTCGTCATCCCTGTCATTAATTCACAAACATGTTTCTGTATCTCAACTTGATTGTTTTTAATTTCCTCTTCATATTACTCCTTCCTTTCCATTTTAGTCTACTAGATGCTATTGATCTTTATAATTTTATATCCATACCAGTGACACCAAGTGAAGTACAAACATACCACAGCCCCTGGCATTAAAAACTGTGCTTGCTTGGTTGGTTGGTTTGGTGTTTGTTTGTTTATTTGTTTGTTTTTTACTCAGGCACTATATCAGTCAGACTTTCTGTTCCTGTACAAACACTAGAGAAAAAAAAATAGAAGCAAAAACAAAAGCATAGATTCATTGAGGTTTTATTTAAAGACATACTTATTAACTGAGAAAAAATTAGCATGCAAGTATTTTATCATAAATAATGAAGATCATCTTATGTGGCCTGTGTATAGTACAACAGATGAGCATAGTAAGAGACCACCAATGTGACTTCGACATAGAATAAATACTAAGGCAATAAAATTGATATTATAGAGCATTTATTAATAAATTTGCTCAGGATACATTAAGTCCCACAAAGTAGTATTTAGTTAAGTATGAGATGTATCCAAAATACCCCAATGTAAGTAACATGCTAAACAGGCCTGTCCAAGATTAAACATAGTTTATTATCAGCCATTAGGCCCATCCCTAAAAGTCATGCCTCCAATGGGAAGCTGAGGGGGACAGTAGTGCATGGCTACACTCTATGCTTAGTCCTGGCATGCAATAAAGCACCCAGTTCTCTTCTTGAGAAAAGTATAATTCTTGCAAATGCACAAGATGACCCAAGGTAACAACTACTTGAAAAGAATAACACTGCCCTTAAGAAATAATTCTGCCAATATCCTTGCTGTGTCAATAACCCATCTGCCCAAAGAGCCAGATTTCCTCAAAGTGTAACCTGGGGCCAACATACATGAAACGCATAAGCCTAAGAAATATATAAGTTAGTAAAACCCTCTATTCAGACCAGCTCCTCATTGAGCATTAGCTAGAACAAGGCAAGCACTATTAAAGATATTTCCTTTATAAATCTCTAAGTGTGCAGAGTGATTTCTCATTCAGAAGGCATATTATCTCTATAATAATTTAACCTGAAAGTCACTGAAACTTAATCATATGTGTGTGAACTTCGTATTGAGAAACAACATCTTAACATAAGCAATGTTAAATACATTTCATTACCATAAGAACCTCACATAAATGGAAATACAATGTACAGAAGTCGACTTCAGTGCCTTTCCTTAATCATGTCCCATCCTTATATTTTGCAGTGGATCCCTGACTGAACTTGAAGTTCATCAATTCAGATAGGCTGACTAGCCAGGAGCTTTAAGATCTTCTTATCTTTACCCACCCACTCCCAACACTGGGTTTCAAGAAAGAATTGCCATGTCCTGCTGTTCTTGTCAGGGCTCAGGAGCCAAACCAAATCCCTCTTGTTTGCTATAGCAGGCACTTTATTGACTGCACCAACTTCTTAGCTACAACCAGCAACTAACTTTAAAACAATATTTTAGGGGGCTGGAGAGATAGCTCAGAGGTTAAGAGCACTGATTGCTCTTCCAAAGGTCCTGAGTTCAATTCCCAGCAACCACATGGTGGCTCACAACCATCTATAATGAGATCTGGTGCCCTCTTCTGGCATACAAACATGCATGGAAGGAATGTTGTATACATAATAAATAAATAAATCTTAAAAAAACAATATTGTGCACTAAC
The DNA here is from genome assembly GCF_018167655.1 of Microtus oregoni. Classification (NCBI taxonomy): domain Eukaryota; kingdom Metazoa; phylum Chordata; class Mammalia; order Rodentia; family Cricetidae; genus Microtus; species Microtus oregoni. The sequence continues at coordinate 25,839,619 of NW_024543089.1, forward strand.
ATCATACAGTTCATCATACTAGACTTACAATACCGAAATATATAAAAATAACAATTAAATTTCAGGGAGATGACTTAGTCTTTTCTTGATTTTTGCAGATATTTTCTACATTGTATTTCATCCCAGTCAGCTGCTTAGTGAAATAGGAAACATCTGCATGAATGTGTGTGCTGTGTATGTGGGTGTGCTGTGTGTGTGCGTGTGTGCTGTGTATGCGATTGTGTTGTGTGTATGTGTGTTTTGTGTGTTTGTGTGTGTATATTTGTATGTGTATGTACCTATGTGTGTATGTATATTCTCACGTTATAGTACTCACCAAGAGAATGTATTGAAGATTGGAAATTCTGAATGGAAAGTTAAATCATCATTTAAACCTGAGTCAAGGTAGGGAATCCTAGCATTAAAGTTATTTTAGACACATGATATCTGCCAAGGTAGAAAGAAGGTTGTTGATGGGGTGATCCCTAGAGTTTGTGACTGTGGAGACTGGAGGTCAACATATTTTGTCTTCATTCATATTCCACCTTATTGCTTTTTAAAAAAATTATGATCGCATCATGCCCCTCTTCCCCTTTCTCCCTACAAACTCTACCATATACTTCTCCTTGCCCTATTTCAAATCCATGACTCTCTTTCATTAACTGTTTTTACATGCATACATCTTCCAAAATGTATAAATGAAGCCAGTTTATTCCCTATGCTACTCAAACGTATGTTTTCAGGGCTGACCATTTAGTATTAGATTATCAATCTGTATCCACCTTATACTTTTAGAAAGGGTCTTTCATGTAACCTCTAATCCAAAATTGCTAGAAGGAAAAGCAAAATATAGAGCTGGTGCTAAATGTTTTACATCAATATTCCATGAGCTCATGTGCATATACTGTGGGGCTACTCCATTGGGGCACTGACTCAAAGAGAAATGAGTGATTACAACACTGAAGAGACTTAAGAAAATGAGGCAGTGTAAAAACAATGCAATAATGCAGTCCTGTCTTTTAGTGAGCATCTTGAGAGTTCTGAGAGACTCTCCCCTCTCTTTTGGTTGGCCTGGCAGTGAGTTTGTGTCTCTGTAAGCTGACATTCAATCCTCAAAAAAAGCACAATACAGATATCACTATTATCTTTGCTACTGACTACTATACAGTGAGAAGACTATCATTGTTGAGATTGTGGGATTTTTTTTTCTCCCTTTGGATTTACTGTTTTTGGTTCTTCCACCAAACTCAGTTGCTTGTGTCCCGCACTACCGTCTCGCCAGCAAGAACGACGCGGCACATTCAGGATCTTTCTGCAGAAAAGCTTTATGCGTCTTGAGAGGGAGAGCATAAGCTTACAGAGCGAAGACCTCAAGGGTCAAAAACCTGGCCCTTATATAACTTAACAGTCCTCGCCTCGGACGTGTCAAACTCTGACTGGCTGGAGCCTGTCAAACCCTATGACGCCACAGGAGAGGCAGAGAGCAAGGGATGGAAAGCTACTATGTGCATGCGCACTGGCTTGACAAGGTAAACTGTCATTTACCATGCACATGCGCACTGGCTTGATTACAGTGGTGGTGCTGATGGTCAGCGTCATCTTGCAATGGAGTATGTGGGAACGGCTCCCCACATGCTTGGGTCAAAAGGATAATTATTACTAGAAACACACTATAGTTTTAAAGGCTGCCTCATTTTCCATAAATGCCAAGACATATTTCTTCAGACATTCCCCTCTTGGTTCTTTACATGTCTTTATGAAGTACAGCAACCACAGCTTGTACCTACAGATTTCATCCAGAAGCAAAATTATCTGTAACAATAGACAAAGCTCACAAAACCAGTCCAGAAGTCTTCCCTAATGAGTGTCTGCCTGCTCCATCTGCCTTAATGTCGTACTCATTCTAGTGAGAATTCTCAAACACATTTTTCTTTTCTCCTTTTATTGGCCTTATTGGGGTCAATTATTTTTACTTTTAAAGTCACCTAAGTAGCATGTTGTATCACAATTTTAGAAAACTGCATTATAATAATGCCTTTGATAGTCCTAATTGCACACTAACCATTGATTTGTATGACAGGGTTTTCTTGACTGTATGGGAATTATTTTGATATTTGCTTTATAATTTATTTGAACACTGTTAAATCCCATATAAATTTCATAATGAATTACAAAAGATAATTTCTTAAGGTGCCTTACAAAACCAGAGTATTCGGAAGCTAATATTCTCTAACAAAGTCTTGTTATAGTTGTGTACTATGAAATTGTGTGTGTGTGTGTGTGTGTGTGTATGTGTGTGTGTACTGAAGGGAGGAGGAGACCAGAGGTTAATGTCTGGTGTCTTTCTTTATTGTTCTCCTTCTTACTTTTTGTGGCAGGGTCTTTTACTGAACCGTGTACTGTTTCAGCTGAACTGACCGCCCAGCACATCATTGGGCTCCACCTGCCCATTCCTTACAGTGTGCTTGGTCATGCCTGGCTTATACTTGCATTCTAGATATCCCAATTCAAGTCCTCCCCATTTTACAGTTAGCATTTTACCCACTGAGTAGTGTCTTCAAACCCAAACTATTCTAATCTGCTCAAAACATCCTAGTTTTTTTCTTAGAAATACTAATATTTTTATTATTTTTACGGTTTAATTTTGGGACCATATATCCTTATGGATTAAATCTAAAGTTTACCCAATTCATGTACAGGGGCCAATGAAAATAATAAAGAACAATGTTGAGACCAATTAAGTCCTGGCCTTGAGCTGCTCTTCCCTGTCTCGAGCCTTCTAATTGAAGTTGCTAAAAGCTGTGCTTTGCCTAGAGGATCAGAGGATGGGATTTCACCTGTTGGCCATTGACTGCAGGGTATTTAAGCCTCCATGGCGCTATTAAGGAAGGGGCTTTTTGGTACAGTTTTGGAAGGTCTGTGTGTCAATCTGTCTCTCTGTATGTATTCTCAACCTCCAGGCCCTTGCCCGAAGCTTGCGAACTGGGTTCTAGCGCATGGAGCACAGATGGGGCCGCGGTGCGCGGCAGAACAACGTATCACTGAGAGTCAACTCTAATGAAAATTAGTCCATGTGGAAGTTTCAACATAACAGAATGTGACATTCTGTTTAAAGGTATAAAGTAATTAGATCAATTAAGATGCCAAATAAAAATGATATTGTAATGTGGTATGCCTTTACCTTTCTCATTAAAAATAACAAATGTAAACAACGCTTGTACCAATGTGATGACTCAGAACAATAATCCCAGCAATTGGGAGGCTGAGCCAGGAAGACTGCTTTGAGTTCAAGGGTAGCCTGGGCTACAAAATGAGTTCCAGAGAAGCTGAGCTACAGTGTTGTTCTATCTCAAAAAAAACGAGCTTAAATACATGTAGCTGTATGTTAAATTTAAAAATCTGTACTCAATGTACTTTAATTAAGGGTTAAAAGATTTGATTCATTAGAATAAGCTAATATAATTTAGTTTTCCCACATTTGGGTTTACTTGGAAATAATCCAAATAAACTCTGAAAACTCCCTTTACAAATGATCTAATAAAAGAAAATTGCCAATTTTAATGACTTATGACCCTGCAAATGTTAATATGTCACACAGAAAATAACAATAAGACAAAAAATTTCAGTCTTATATTGAAAGAGAAAGACATGAGTTAAATATTTCCTTTTCCATCAAAGTGCCATGAACTTGAAAGGATCTGCAAAGTGGAAACAGGTGTAGTCAACTGTTAGAGTCTTTTTTAAATTGTTTGACACGTTATAATAGTGTGATCCCAAACTGAAACCTGACATTACATAAGCATTGGAAGATCATAAATCACTTTCGACAGCATGCTGTGGTCTCAGTTCTCCTACAGTGGAAGCATTCTGTAACCATGATATCATTGCCTAGTAGCACAACAGAAATATGAAGCTTAGAAACAAAATAGAAATTTAATTTTCTTCCTCTGTGTTCAGAGCTCCGTGTTCTACTATACTATTTGTAAGGCATTCAAGATTGCTTTCTGTTTGAGACATTCAGAGCTTTTGAAACAAAGGGGCAGAGAGTTTGGAGCGGTGATTCACAGTGAACTTCACACAGTCACACTTATAGGTGATGAAGATATACAACAGAAATTACAAAGGAAGGATTTCCAGCTAAAACAAACACTTTTGTATTAATTCTGTTCGTAAATAATAAAGTTTCACACAAGTACTAATACTGTCACTCTATAGGTTAGCATCTCTCCCAAGGATTATAATTTTGTGTGTTTGCAAGAAAAAACTCATAGTACCTTTATTTAACACTCACCCCCTTAAACTATGAGTATGGGACAGTTGTGGGCAGGAGAGCACTGGTGCTTCCATTGCCCTGTGCCCTGAAACCTTCACGCCAAGACAACCTTTTCAAAAGGAGCTACCTTGCTGAATGCCAACTCACCGTATTTCAGGAACAGCCTCATTGGTTTGTGGTGAGAATATTAAATTAAATTAGCTTTTATCCAATGGAACAATTTTTACATGGGTCATTTACATATATAATATACAATAATATTTAATCATTGAAGATGCTCAATTAAACGATTTACTTTAAATCAGCACAAAGGTATCTGGGGAAATGTCACTGTTGAGATACACAGAATATAAAATTCTTAGAGAAATAATGCCAATGGTTTTAACATTCAGGTTCTTTTTTTAAATCAATCTTCACCTGTTTGTTTTTTCCCCTTCTGTTCCTGACAGACATAGTCCTGCATGTCTGCTCAATTCCCTTACTTCTTTTCATTCCTAATTCCACTTCACTCACTTAAGTATATTACAGTAGAATAGAATAAAATCCCATCACCCAGCTATTCTTAAGATTAAACTGTGCTTGCTTGGCACTCGATGAAATAAACTTCCAGTGCATTCATACTATTACTTTCTTCTTCTATTGTCTATGTCTTGGTAGGAACCTTTTAGGATCACAATGTACTTCCAAGATTTGAAAGCATTCAAGCAGTCTATAGCAGGAAAATATATAGCTCATGATCCTTTGAATACATACAACAACAGCTGAGATATAACAACCAATGAAGGCAGAGATGAAGGAAGTATACAAATCATAAGCCTCAGGAAACACATAAATCTTCATGAAGTCTTATCACAACTCAGACAGAACGCGATCCTTTAAAAAATCTGCTGGATGATGCCAGACAGAGCGCTCAGCATTGAGTCAGGTGCTTTGAAGTTGTGATCTTTGAAGATCTCTTTGAGGACTTGGAGCTTGGGTCAGCCCTCAAGCATGGCAAACCAGGTATTAGTTCTATGCTGCCTTTCATGTCCCTATGTCATCCATTGTTTCATCTTCTCTTTGATCCAAAAGCACGTCATTTTGTTCTCTGTGGCAAGTAATCTGAAATTATAAGCACTTTTGTGGAAAAATCTGAAATGTATCAAAGACGCTAAATATGTCGAATGATGTTGGAATTACATAGTTGTAAAATCAGACTAGAAACCACCATGGAGGAAGATTTGTGCATATGAATATGGTGCCCCAAAGAGGCCAGTAATATTGAGTACCTCTGCAGCTGAATTAGAGGAAGGTGTTTGGTTTTTGAAACCAAACTTGTGTCTTCTGCAGGAGTAATATTCCCTTCTAACTGCATAGCCATCTTTCTAGCCCCAGGATCTCTCTTCTTAGTGTAAGTGCAATGGCAACTGCTTGTCTAATGGGGGGTGGGTGAAATGGGAAAGACTCAATTGATAAACTTCCTGCCGTGAAAGAATGAGAATATGAGCTTGGATTCCATGTATTCATAGAAAAGTGATCCTATGATCCTGGCACTGGGAAGGTGAAGATGGGGGGAATGTTGGTGCTTGCTGGTCAGTCATCTAGTTTATCGGATTGCTGAGTTCCAAGCTCAGTAACACACCATCTCTCAATAAAGATAACAGATAGTGAGCAAGTGAACATCTGTGTTGCCCTTTAGCTTCCATATATGCACGCGCGTGTGCACACACACACATACACCCCCCCCCACACACACACACACACATTCTGACTGAGTTTTGGAAAGGACAAACATTAAAATTACTTTTTTTAAAAAAAAAAATCTAAAATTCACTTGGTGAAGTGATCAGGAAGAGCGGCATTTTCTTGCAACAAATTGGCCTGAATATCTCCGTCTGTTGTGTCTGTGTTGCTCAAAAAAAGTCAGATTTTAACCAAAATCTGAATTGCCTCCTGGTCCATTCATATCCAATCATTAATCAAAACTGGCTAGAATGGATGAGCACTATTTTAGACACATATATATGCCAGTGGAAAATCTCAAGGATATCTAAGGAGTATTTTGTGGCTCTCTTGCACATGTCCCACAGCATCTTGAAGTTAGTTCTCAGGCATTGTGAGTTGCTGTTGGGAATCCTTCAGCCAGTAGCCCTTAAGTTACCTGCGCACTTGGGCATGGCCTCCTTGTAGTTGGAGTGCCACTCTGTAGTTGGAGCGGTGGGGCTGTGTTCCTGACACCCGCACGGCTAGCTTATGCCCCGAAATAATTACACGGAAACTGTATTCTTTTGAACACTGCCTGGCCCATTAGTTCCAGCCTCTTATTGGCTAGCTCTTACATATTAATCTAACCCATTTCTAATATTCCGTGTTGCACCACGAGCTGGCTTACCAGGAAAGATCTTAACCTGCGTCTGTCTGGAGTGGGAGAATCATGGCAACTGCCTGACTCAGCTTCTTTCTCCCAGCATTCTGTTCTGTCTACTCCGCCTACCTAATTTTCTGTGCTATCAAAGGGCTAAGGCAGTCTCTTTATTTAACCAATGAAATTAAAACAAAACAGAAGACTCTCCCCCATCATTTCCCCTTTTTCTGTTTAAACGAAAAAGAAAGGCTTTAACTTTAACATAGTAAAATTACATATAACAAAAGTTATCAAGCAAGAGTTACATTTACAATATTTACATCTATTTTATCTTTTATCATAACAATGGAAAGCTATAGCTATCTATCCATTCTTCAACTCCATCAAAGACTCCAGAAGGATATAATATTACCTAAGTAAACAAGAAGTAAGAAACTTTCAAAACTCTAGAAATGACAGAGACATCTCGCTGCCTGGACAGTCACCCAAAGTTCCTCTGTACCATTGGGGCATCCATCTTCAGCCTACAGGCCCATAGTATCCAGCAGACATTTTCATGAAGCAGGAAATTCCAAAGACAGTTCAGTCACTATCTGCTGTGTCCTGCAGAATGTCTCGCAGACTCTTTCATGAGTCAGGAACCCTGAAAGACCATCTCACCTTTACGCAAGTTCAGCAGTCCTCTCTCTGCGGGTTCTTTGTGTCCAGTTTATGCATCAGTCCAGGCAAGAGCAGTTTCATGCCCAAATGGCTATCAAAGTCCATAAGGAGCCTCTTCGATGCCCATCTTCCTCTTGAAGTAGACTGGTGCCGCCAGGAGCAGACATGTCTCATTGTCATGAAAAGCCCTAAGTTATTAAAACATTTAAATGCTATATTCTGTAGCCTTTGAAAGATACGAAGAATGCCTATCTAATTGAAATATATCTCTATATATCTAGAAAATCTAACTAACATGACTACAAGCTTGACTATTATTTATGGTTATCCATCAACAACCTATATTTCCTAATTATACATTACATTTTAAAAATGAACTACACAATCACAATACCTTAATCAAGAGCAGAAATACATATGCATATAACAAAATTGACCTTAAAATCCACACCAATCCAAATTATTCATACCAATATCATTTCCCCCTTTAAATGTAAAAGAACATTATAAACAATATTTGGGAACATGGGCACAGTTTTTTCTTTCCAAACTGCTTCCTGCTGAATGGGGGCGCTGTTATTTAGGTCTTTCATGGTATAACCTGTCTGTAGGTTCATCTCAGTCGGTAGTTGAGCAAAGTAATTTTTTGAGGGTGTCCACAGCAACCTTTCACGAGGGCATGGTCTATCATACCATATTGGGATAGAAGAAATCCATAGGGTCTCATCCTCTGTGAAAACAAAAAAAGACCCTTTCCAAAGCATCATATCCTTAGACCCAAATTCTGAAGTCATACCCTCATGATATCAGTTCTGATTCCACTTGACAGCCCATATAATGAAATGTCTCTCTGTACTTAGCTCCTTTACAGTCAAAAACTTTAAAGAAAACACAATAATACAAAGAATCCAGACTCTCTGTAAATTTTCCATTTTTACGTGGCTTATATTGACTCTATCAGTTTACTTTATTCTGTCTCTTTAAAGACTTTACCCTTTTAACTTTATTTTCTTTAACTATATTTTTTTTCTCTCTCTCAAGACTACGTACACTCATCCAACAGTGTGATCCATTTAGTGGTCTTCTATGTCTGAAATATGTTCTATTGTGAATCTATAATTCTTTACTATCCAGGAGCACTTTGTTTTGAGCTTTTAAATTGTTAAGCACTTAAGAATCTAAGCTGTGACATTCCTAGGTCAAAAACAGGAACTGCCTGCTTGCTCCACCCAGTCCAACATGGCGGAGCCGGAGCCTTTTGTACCTCTGAGCCTTGTACATTGCACCACTAGCATGGCGGAGCTGCTTGTGCCTCTGAGCCGCACAGTTATAGGCACACAGCAAGTCCACATTGGAGCCACAGTGAGCAGTTTAATTTTGAGACTGAGCGTGCGGCACAGAAACTCTTTTCATCCAAGTTACATCCAAAACTGACACGCAGAGCATTGTGCAGTCTGAAAACATGTCTCTGTATGGCGGCAGGAATCCGCCATGCTCTTCTGCCTGCCTAAACCTGATTATGCTGTCTGCCCAGCTGCAGGCAGGGAGCTCTGAGCCATCTGCACGGTCTCAGAGCATTCTCCTTCCTATCCCAAGCAGGAACAAAGACATCCAGTCCCATTAAATCCTTTGAAACGCTTTAAAGCCAGAGTTCACGCTGGCAGCATAGCCCCAAGAAGCTGCGCTTTAAATTGACGCAGCGTTTTTTTCTGCCTCTGATGCCGAATCAGGAAATCTCTCTACAGCACGACACCAACAAACAGGAAAAATCTGTGTTAAACTCTCTCTCCCTTATTCTTAAGCCTTCTCAGGTTTTTAAGTGGATTTAGTCCATCACGTCACCTCCTATATTATAAATGCCTATATAACGCACGCTCCCACTCTTTTCCAGCTGCTAGATTCCCTATTTGAGCAGAGGACTGAGATCTGTCTGTCTACCCATAAATAAATAACCCTTTATTATACTCAATTCTGAGCTAGTGTGGGATTTCTTTATAGTGTCCCTCTTCAGAGATTGAACTGTTCTGGAGCAGTCAGGTAAATGAGAAGAAATCAGCTCCAGCTAGTGAAAAATTAGTAGCTAGTAAATTAGGAAGAAAGTCAATCAGATGCTGAGCCTTAAGAGCAAACTTTACGATGATAATTAGGGCTAGGAAAGAGATGAACCATATTAAATGCTGTTGATTTATTTCATGGTTTATAGAAAACGCATATCCCACTGAAGTTTAGACATGTGGAAAGATACCTAGTGGTCACATTACCAAGCAAAAAATGTTTTAAACAAGATGACCTGCCAGTAATGATAAAATTGTTTGCAGCATATCCAGCTGTTTGTGAGATGGCAATTTTGATAGAGCTATCATGCCTTGTATATTAAAACTTTCTGACTGGATTGTAGGACTCACATCTCCATTATATTGATGGTTCCTGAATCTGAACCTGTCATTTCCAGCATCCTTCTAATACTGCTGGCGTGAATAGAAGAAATTCTGCATTTAATGAAAGTCTTTAGCTCACTCTTCATCCTCTGAAACCTTAGAGGGTCTTCCAACATATGTTCAATAGCATATTTACGGCTGTGACTGATTTCAGAAAGCCGGTTTTATTTAACCCTCTCATTATTACCTTTGGGACCAGTACACAAATGCATAGTTTAAATTTTTCCCCTAATGCCAAAGCTAAAAGACCATAAAACTTTGGCACAATAAAGATGTCTGCCAAATGCCAATCAATCATTTTCCAACGGGTCTTTGAGGAAGTTACAGATAAAAGCCCTCCCTAAGTGCATTCTATTAATACTGGAGTGTAGAAAAAACCCAAAAGGCATTAATAGAACACGGCCACAATAAATTCATACTTGGAACAAAATCAGCAGTGATTATCTCCACCTGACACATCCTAAACCCAGGATACCCAGACAATATGTTGTCAAAGCAGCCAATAAAACATAGGTTTTGTTTTTAAAAATTTCTTTGTAGCTCAGGCTGACCTGACACTCTCTGTCTGGATTCTAAGTGTGAGCTCCATGCCCAGCAATATGAATAGTTAAGAAGCTCTTCAAAAAGGGAAAGAATTTTAAACCATGAGTTTTACCATAAAATTAATGTTTAGTTTAATTAGTATAATTTTTTCATAAAATTCACATATATAATGGCACAAGAACCTAAATTTTGATAAAATTAATTTCATTCATTAAATATTTGTTGTGCTGAGGTTTTGTACCAAATGCTTATTATAGATATTTTACTCAATTTTAAATGATTATCAGATTCAGAGTAAAATATATAATAAGCATTTGGTACAAGACCTATTCCTAGGCGACAAAAATGCCCACATTAGAAATAATGAGTTTAAGTCAATTATATCCTGTGGAAAGCTACAGTAATATTTCTTTTTTTATTTTTAATTAATTAATTTATTTATTAAAGATTTCTGTCTCTTCCCCTCCACCGCCTCCCATTTCCCTCCCCCTCCCCCAATTAAGTCCCCCTCCCTCGTCAGCCTAAAGAGCAGTCAGGGATCCCTGCCCTGTGGGAAGTCCAAGGACCACCCACCTCCATCCAGGTCTAGTAAGGTGAGCATCCAAACAGCCTAGGCTCCCACAAAGCCAGTACGTGCAGGAGGATCAAAAACCCACTGCGATTGTTCTTGAGTTCTCAGTATTCCTCATTGTCCGCTATGTTCAGCTAGTCCGGATTTATCCCATGCTTTTTCAGACCCAGGCCAGCTGGCCTTGGTGAGTTCCCAATAGAACATCCCCATTGTCTCAGTGTGTGGGTGCACCCCTTGCCGTCCTGAGTGCCTTGCTAGTGCTCTCTCTCCTACTGCTCCTGATTTGGACCTTGAGGTTTATGTCCGGTGCTCCAGTGTGGGTCTCTGTCTCTGTCTCCTTTCATCGCCTGATGAAGGTTAATATTCAGGAGGATGCCTATATGTTTTTCTTTGGTTTCTCCTTATTTAGCTTCTCTAGGATCCCTAATTACAGGCTCAATGTACTTGGTTTATGGCTAGCTTTGTGGGAGCCTAGGCAGTTTGGATGCTCACCTTACTAGACCTGGATGGAGGTGGGGGTTCCTTGGACTTCCCACAGGAGAGGGAACCCTGATTGCTTTTCAGGCTGAGGAGGGGGGAGGACATAATTGGGGGACGGGGAGGGAAATGGGAGGCGCTGGCGGGAAAGAGACAGAAATCTTTAATAAATAAATAAATTAAAAAAAAAAACATTGCCATTGTTCTTGAGTTCTCAGTAGTCCTCATTGTCCGCTATGTTCAGCGAGTCTGGTTTTATCCCAGGCTTTTTCAGACCCAGGCCAGCTGGCCTTGATGAGTTCCTGACAGAACATCCCCATTGATTCAGTGTGTGGGTGCACCCCTCGTGGTCCTGAGTTCCTTGCTCATGCTCTCTCTCCTTCTGCTCCTGATTTGGACCTTGAGATTTCTGTCCGGTGCTCCAATGTGGGTCTCTGTCTCTGTCTCCTTTCATCGCCTGATGAAGGTTAATATTCAGGAGGATGCCTATATGTTTTTCTTTGGGTTCTCCTACTTATTTTGCTTCTCTAGAATCACGAATAATAGGCTCAATGTCCTTTATTTATGGCTAGAAACCAAATATGAGTGTTCCTCTTTTTGGGTGGGTCTGGCTTACCTCACTCAGGATAGTGTTTTCTATTTCCATCCATTTGCATGCAAAATTCAAGACGTCATTGTTTTTTACTGCTGAGTAGTACTGTAATATGTACATATTCCATACTTTCTTCATCCATTCTTCCATTGAAGGGCATCTAGGTTGTTTCCAGAGAAGTCGACCAATGGAATCAAATAGAAGACCCGAACTTTAACCCACAAACCTATGAACACCTGGTTTTCGATAAAGGAGCTAAAAGTATACAATGAAAAAAAGAGAGCATCTTCAACAATTTGTGCTGGCAAAACTGGATGTCAATCTGTAGAAGAATGAAAATAGATCCATATCTATCACCATGCACAAAACTCAAGTCCAAATGGATTAAAGACCTCAATATCAGTCCAAACACACTGAACCTGATAGAAGAGAAAGTGGAAAGTACTCTATAACACATGGGCACAGGAGACCATTTCCTACGTATAACCCAAGCAGCACAGATATTAAGGGCATTTTTGAATAAATGGGACCTCCTGAGACTGAGAAGCTTCTGTAAAGCAAAGGACACTGTCACTAAGACAAAAAGGCAACCCACTTACTGGGAGAAGGTCTTCACCAACCCCGCAACTGACAAAGGTCTGATCTCCAAAATATATGAAGAACTCAAGAAACTAGACCGTAAAAGGCTAATCAACCCAATTATAGAATGGGGCACTGAGCTGAACAGAGAATTCTCAGCAGAAGAAGTTCAAATGGCCAAAAGACACTTAAGATCATGCTCAACTTCCTTAGCGATCAGGGAAATGCAAATCAAGACAACCTTAAGATACCACCTTACACCTGTCAGAATGGCTAAAATAAAAACCACCAATGATAACCTTTGCTGGAGAGGTTGTAGAGAAAGGGGTACACTCATCCATTGCTGGTGGGAATGCAAACTTGTGCAACCACTTTGGAAAGCAGTGTGGCAGTTTCTCAGGAAATTCGGGATCATCCTACTCCTGGACCCAACAATACCACTCTTGGGAATATACCCAAGAGAGGCCCTATCATACATCAAAAGTATATGCTCAACTATGTTCATAGCAGCATTGTTTGTAATAGCCAGAACCTGGAAACAACCTAGATGCCTTTCAATGGAAGAATGGATGAAGAAAGTATGGAATATATACATATTAGAGTACTACTCAGCAGTAAAAAACAATGACTTCTTGAATTTTGCATGCAAATGGATGGAAATAGAAAACACTATCCTGAATGAGGTAAGCCAGACCCAAAAAGAGGAACATGGGATGTACTCATTCATATTTGGTTTCTAGCCATAAATAAAGGACATTGAGCCTATAATTCGTGATCTTAGAGAAGCAAAATAAGAAGGTGAACCCAAAGAAAAACATATAGTCACCCTCCTGGATATTAGTCTTCATCAGGCGATGAAAGGAGACAGAGACAGAGTCCCACATTGGTGCACCAGACTGAAACTCCAAGGTCCAAATCAGGAGCAGAAGGATAGAGAGCACGAGCAAGGAACTCAGGACAGGGAGGGGTGAACCCACACACTGAGACAATGGGGATGTTCCATCGGGAACTCACCAAGACCACCTGGACTGGGTCTGAAAAAGCATGGAATAAAACCGGACTTACTGAACATAGCAGACAATGAGGACTGCTGAGAATTCAAGAACAATGGCAGTGGGTTTTGATCCTACTGCACGTACTGGTTTTGTGGGAGCCTAGGCAGTTTGGATGCTCACCTTACTAGACCTGGAAGGAGGTGGGAGGTCCTTGGACTCCCCACCGGGCAGGGAACCCTGACTGCTCTTTGGGCTGATGAGAGAGGGGGACTTGATTGGGGGAGGGGGAGGAAAATGGGAGGCGGTGGCGGGGAGGAGACAGAAATCTTTAATAAATAAATAAATAAATTCTTTTTGCAACTATTTCCCAAACGTGTAGCTGGTAGGAATGGTGTGGAGAGACAAATCTTCCAGGCCATCAATGGAGATGGGACACACACAAAAAAATGTGAAGAGCCTTCTCAATGATTCAGTTAAAAGGCCGATTGATAGCACTTCCAACACTATCAGCTGTTGGATTTTATTGGTAAAATGGCAGATCAACTATCACCAAAGGATGCACCTTCTTTTGAACAATTTCCAGCTTGTGAGCTACTCACGGCTAGTAGCTTTTTGGTTGCTTATCAAGCAGGATTGTATTCCATACTCAAATGAAGAATATGTCTTCTTGTTGGCTCAGGAACTGGAAGCATTTGCAAAGGACCTGGCACTCTAATGGTGGCTTACAGCTGTCTAGAAGAGCAGCTCTAGCAGATCCAATACCCTCTTCTGACATATGAGTTGCCTCAGCCGTGGACTTTTGTCATGTCCTTCCTCAGGACAGAAGAAACGCAGCTAAGATGTCTTCCTGTGAATGTTGAGAGGATGCGGCTACTCAGACCATCTACAACCCTTACTATTTGAGGCTGCTTAGAAGTCAAAGTGATTGTCGGCTTGTTTGGAATTAAATCAGCAGGGTTGTAAAAGTCACCTGCTTCAGAAAAGGCCATTATAGTGTGCTCAGGCAAATCCCCATTAATCTCCTCTGATGGAGCAATTCCCACTGGCAAAGAAGACCCAATGCCCTTCTTCTGATCGGGATTTTCTGAAATGAACACATCTACATTTTTAAGATCCCACTCTGCCCTAGTCAGTGCCTTCATTTTTACCGGTAGATACTGCAAAGTTAGGAATTAAATTTATGTATTTTATTCAGTCACCAATAGAACAGCTCTCAATTTTCCACCCATCTCTTATTTGTATCCATGGGAAATAAGAATAATTTTTAGAATAGACAAGGAATCTATCATGTCATTTACATATTGTTTTATCTGGGGATTCAAGTCATTGGGCTCTTTATTTTTCTTTCCCCTCTTTCTCTAGCATAATTAGTGATGATCAGAGACCCCTTATATTGTCTGGTTTAAGAAACTTCTTATGTGTCAAGGACAAAGTTGCCTCTCGTAAGAACATGATTAGCAATACTCCACAGTACTACTTTGCATATTTCTGTTGTTGTAGTATCCAACTGACTCAGAACATCTTCACTTCTGGAGCTGATGACTTTAAATCTTCTCAGATTAGAAAATTGGTTGCCAGAGCCAACTTGTATCATTCATTCTTAAGTACTGATTCTTTGTGATCCAATCTCAATAGCAAAATTCAGATTAAGGATTTTCCAGAGAAAGCTCATAAGGTATAAACAGAGGTGTAGAGAGAGAATTACTTTAAAAAAAAAAAACTGGTTCATGTAATCTTGAGGGTTTGAGTGTCCAGAATCATCAAGGCGGCTCAGGGAGATAAGTATCCAAGGTCTCACTGTGTGAAATATAAGGCAGTAGAAAGAAAAATTCTTCTGCTCTGAAGAATGGGTCTTTTCTCTTAAGTTTTCCATTAATTGATTTAGGACCAACACTTATCTGCAGGATGACCTTACTTTATTCAAACTCTACCTACACAAATATTAATCACACCAAAATATTATATTAATCACACCAAAATATTTTTAGAAATATCATAAATATTTGACCAAACCACTTATCATTATAACCTAGCATCCTTAGCACAAAAAAAACCTTAAATCTCATACAATTCAATATCTATTTTTCTCTTCTTTTCCTTCTCAGTTTTTGACCAACAGAATGTGTATTTCCATAAGTGCTAGAATATGTCCAACTTAAGCAATGCTATCACCTGGATATCACCAGGAGATTGCAGAAACACAATTAAAATGCAAAGAAAAGTCTTCAAAAGTGTATAACATCATTGCACACATAATATTCTATTTCCCTTGTGCTCTTCTTCATGTCAGGGGTGAGAGTCAGGAACTATGTGAGGTGAGGAGCAAGGAATTAAAAGAAGAATGTGGAACTACTTTCTGAAGTATAATTAAGGCCTCAGAAAAATATGGCAGCACAAAAAAAAAATAAAAATTAAAGGTCAGAAGGAGGTCACAGTGCCCATGCTAATCTATCCAATTTCTGATCTTTGGTGTCAGAAATGATAAATTTCTATTTGATTGAATTCTTCAAAAATAATGTCCTAATGTGTATTTAGCCTTTCCATTCTAGATACTCAACAATTCCTTAACAGGAGAAGTGTGTGTCTGTGTGTGTGTTAGCAATCTATCTCTTTGCACTTGTACGAATCTGAACATCATAAAAAAAAAACTACATGTATATAAGGATCCTGAAGCTATTCTTTGTGATATACATTTATAATCACAGTACTCTGGACAAGATCACAAGTTTAAAGTTATTCTGGGCTCCATAGTAAGACTCTGTCAAAAATCAAAACACTGAAATAAAAGGCAAGATCCTGATGTCTATTTGACCATGACTGAGTAATACATCCGTGGAAAGGTAGAAATTATAGATGAAGAAGCAAATCATCTTGGGCTGTCTTTCTACCTTTACATAAACAGCTATTCATTTAATCTTTATATCTAGCCTAACATTTTCACGGCTATTAGGTAACCTTTCAAAACTGCATCATTATACATGCTTAGGTGACCTCTAGCCTCTACCAGCCCTAAAACTAATGCTCCAAAATGCATCTGAAACAGTTTGTAAAGACTTCTCCACGTTTCTCTAGCCCACCTGCCTAATGCTTCATCCAGTGTGCTGTCGACTGTATTAATTAATGACTTTGTTCTTAGCTCACCAAAATTTATGTAATTTCTTCTGCAGAACACAAGATTTGGGGTCAATGGTATCTGTGTTTCCAGGCCATGGTCACTCACATCTGGACCAATGTAAACCATTTATTTTTACTCAGAGTTATTCTTTTTTTTTTTTGATAAAAGTAGCCATTTATTTAGTACCACTCATTGGTAATTTTTTTTTATTTATTGATTAAAGATGGCAGACTTGTTCTTTGAAGTCAACATTTGAATCTAGATGAGAGCTGTACAACAAGTACTATAGATGTGTTGCCAGGGGTATTCATGGAAATTACTGTGTGTGAAATATTTAACTAAATGTCATTGGAAGTTTGGTTCTTAAAGAATTCAAATGTAACAAATTCAAGACTACTAAAGTCATTTCACCAGTTGCTTCAATCCCAAGGATCATATTGTACAATAATATAAAGATGTCTTATGTTCTACTTTCTTCAATATTTTCTCATAATATGAATTAGACTTGTAAGTCCCACAGAAAGTTGCTAATTCTCTTAAGTGTAAGAATTACATATAAATGTCAAAACTGATTGACATAAAGCAGTCATGCTTGAGCCAAAGGTTATGCAAATAATTTTCTCAACGAAGATGAAAGGCTAGAGTAAATGTTTATATCCAGAAGAAAGTCTGTCTAAACCTAAATTAGAGGAACAAAGTCTACGATTGAGTGCGTGTGTCAAATAAGGTGTCAATCCCTCCTTTGTACCCTACAAGCATGAATCAGATGAGGCAGGGGAAAACTAAAATGAAGTCATTTCTATAAAAACTAAAATAAGCATTTTAAAATGAAAAATTGTGTGACAGTTCGGACTGAAACATTATCACTAGTATGAGGTCAGGCTCTCCTTGTTCTAAGTTATTCCATACTCTGCAATACAATGGTTTTTCAGGCTATGATTTGCCATGAGAGGCTCCAATTTGTAAGCAACTTATGACTTCCTGCTAAGGGTAGAAAATGTATGTAACTCTCTTACCTGAACTATTAAAGTGAGGACCCAAACACTGAGAAGCAACAGCCCTACGTGAGCCAATGATCCGATACCTGGTGCGTGTTCCGGGGACCAGCAGCAGAGAGATACCTTGTGTGTGTTCCGGGGACCAGCAGCAGAGAACTCAAAACTGTCCCAAGTTCTCCTAGAACCCTCACTGTTGAGGCAGTCTGCTTGTCCATCTACCCATTTGCTCACATGAATCTAAACCCACTATTTCAGCTTTGACCGCTCTTTGCCATCTCCTCTCGGTTCTGCATCCCGACTCTTTCATGACCTGGACTCTACTGCGGCATCTTCCTCCCAGCAGCTGATTCTGTGTTCATCCTTATCAGTACAGACACCGCTTCCAGTTTTCTTAGCCCACTTCTGAAACCACTAGAACTCCGCATCAGCCTCTTTAACTTGTACTCATTCTGTAAAGCACACAGATAGATAAACGTACTGTGTTTTGTGTGGCCTGTGATCTGAGACTTGATAGTAGGAATTAAGATTGTAACAATAGAACTTGCATTTGTCTCCACCAGATGATCAGGTAGTCAGGGCAGATTACATCCTGGATTTCTGTTATTGAAATCAATGGACCTTGTGAATTTATTGCTGTTCAATAAGATCTCACTTTATAGAAAACATGTTTGTCTCTGTTTCTGCCACAGCACACTTAAAACATTCTCATTTTATCCATAATAAAAATAAAAATATTTGCAGTGCCTAAGAGGATGTCACATGACTTATCAGCAATCTCCGTAATCCCACATCTATTCTTTTTAAAAAATAAATCCAAGACAGGAAGACGTAGCTCAAAGCAGGAGCGCTTAAGTAAGGTGCATAGAGTCTTGGATTTAATCTCTAACACTGAAAGGAGCAGAGGAGAAATTCCTCCAGCAGACCTTTGAACAGTACTGTAAGCATTCATGCCACTGGTCTCCTTTAAGTGATCTATGGCTTGAGCTTGATGACATCTCTATTCCATGTGGCATTCCATTGTCCTTTCACTTAGCCTTGGATTGTTCTGTCATAGTAACTTGGCTCCATGAGAAATCTAAAAGACATTTAAAAGCCAATGATTGATTCAAGTTTATTTCTATCCCATTGTTAAAAGTCACAGCCCAACACAGAATCAGTACTGAGGATCACTACCAAAGAGGTCCGAGGAAGGCTTTATTTATAGGTCTTTACAGTTATAAGTCTTCCACATATTCACATTTTGTCTGCCTTCATCTACTCATACTGTTCAAGCTCAACTGGCTTTTTGGTAGAGTGAGGACATTCAAAGCCATTTCAGCACTAGGACTTAAGCGTTACTTCTGCCAGTAATGTCCTTCCTCCCATAACTAATATAGTAAACTCAAACACTTCCTTCAAGGTTTTGTCTTAAATTCTACTTTTGAGGAACCCCTTTTTGTTCATTATATTTAATATGATGAGCTACCACTATTGTATCTTCTTTTCTCTGTTGCGTATATATTGAGTTTTTTGTTATTATTGATTCTTATATATTTTTTGTTCCTTTGTTGTTTCTGTTTCTTTTCTGCTTCTCTCGGTAAACTACAATTTATCTTTCTTATTTTGTTTAGGGATATATCTCAAACCATTAATAGAATTCTTAAAGAATCCTAGGTATCAATACATATTTTTAGTTATGTTAAAAATCAGATTTATGCTTTTATGGATTGAATATAAGACAACTGAATTCTGTGTACATATCACTAGTGCTAAACTGCAAGAGAGATTCAGCACAGAACACACATACAAGAAGATAAGAGCTTGGTTTAGAATCTGTCACGTCACTGAGTGCACATAGCCTCTGTATTGGGAAGGATCAAATTTGGTCCAAGCCCAGGAGGTGAAGGCAAAAGAAATCATTTTATCTAAACCCCTTTATTCTCCTAATGAATATAATGAAGCCAAGGAAGTTATGTGCACTGAAGAGTACTGAAAAGTCAGCTAGTAGCAAAATCAGAATTAGAGCCCACTTTTTTAATTACCAACACTATTTACACCTGTTTTCTCAAATTGACAAAAAAATAACTTTTCACACAGAATTGATAACAATCAAACAAAAGTGTGGAAGAAGAAATCCTGAATGTCACTGAGTAATTTGAAACAAAGGACTTAAAAAATTGGGTTTGCAGTTTCTAATTTCACAAAATTGCAATTTAATGGACAGGTATATTTGTTTCCCAAAAAAGAGCTCGTACGAGAGCCATTTCATGTCTCAGGGTTTAAATCTGTCAAAGAGGACTAGGATGCCTCACTGAAACTAAATTTATGAACACACTGAGCTAAACCATTGGCCTTCTTCAGTCTCTGCATGGGAATGAACACAGTGAAAAAATACCCTAAAAAGGGGAGAGATCGTATAAACTAATGATCTGAAAAGAGAAGTTATTGAGACAAGAGAATTTCTCTTCAGTCTATTTTGCCATTGAATAGTTTCAAAGAATCCTCTTTTTAAAAAGGAATTAATTTAACTGGGAGAAAAGTTCCTAATAGTTGTGGCCATAACTCTACAGATTGAACTATACCAGTGAACACTAAGTCTCCCACAGAGTTTTATAGAATGGGAATCGGGCCAGTGTTTTATAGAACTACAGTCACTTCCTAACAACAGAGTAACATGATCCTTCTTTGTTGCTGCAGGAAGTTAATAGTGTTGTGGCAGAGTTTATCATTTTCTTTCCCAGGCATTTTACTCTTTGTGTCTTGTGACTTCCGTCTCCATTTCAATGTCATAGCTGTTTGAAATATATTCTGTCTGACAAAAACTGAATGACTCTTCCATGGTGAAAACTTTATACATTTGTAGCCATTAAGGTCCATTTATTCAATCCCATTTCACTGGTAATGAATAAGTTATTAGATTATCTGTATGAATTTTTGAGACAAAAAGTTCATAAAACTAATCATTTGGAGGTTAATGTTTATATAGTTTTAAAAAGTAGAACCTAGACAGATAACTTAATTCCCTACTTTACATTAATTACAGAAATGTTCTTTTACTCAGCATCTACTGTACCTCTGTTCCTTAAGTTAAAATTAGAATTTCAGAATTATCTGCAAATACTTCTACACAGAAAGTTAATTACATTATCATTAATTTGATTGGAAAGGTTTGAACTGGTTTATCATAGTATGAAGACAAGAATGCTTCAAACTCTGTTATTAGAATATTTCCATCTTCAAACAAAACATTCTATTAATTCAGTATAGCTTGGTTGCATAGCTGATGTGATACAATTCTTTACATCTTTTCACTATGATCACATTAAAATGTCTTTCTGAATAAAGACATATTATGATAATTATTCTCTACATTTTAGAAACTAACATGATACTTCTTTCTTCAATGATACACATTTTATTTGTAGCATTTTATTTGTATTCTAGATACTTCAACCCTTATTTAAATGAAAATACTAGTCTGGGATGTATTTCTATCAACAAAAAATTTTCAATTGAAATAGAGCACTTTAATTCAAGAGAAATTAATTTGATGTTTAATTTATCAACTGGGGATTTCATTAACTTTATTACTTTATTTATAAGATTCCAAGAACTACCTCAATTTGAATATACTTAATATACTACAAATAAAAATAATATTTATAAAGGAAAAGAGAAGCAGTAACATACCATGTCACCAAAATCTGAAAGATTTTTATTTTTGGTCGTTGGTATACTTTTACATTTCTACAACAACAAAAAAATTTTGCTTTATTTCTTTGTTTATTGTTTTCCTAGTTTGTGTGTGTGTTTTCCCCCTTTGGTGTGTGTGTGTGTGTGTGTGTGTGTGTGTGTGTGTGTGTGTTGTAGACTGACTCTCACTAAATAAAGACTAGGCTTGAGTTCATGATCCCTTTGCCTTAAGCTATCAAATTTCATTATTAGAAGCATATGCCAGCACACCAAATGTGATGATTTGAATAAAGGTCCCAAGAGGTCCATAGAGGATGGCACTCTTAGGAGTATATTCTTGGAGTAGATGCAGCCTTGTTAATGGAAGTGTATCACTGGAAGTGGACTTACAGACCTCAAATGCTCAAGTGAGCCCAGTGTCTGTCTCTCTTCCTATTGCCTGAGGATCTGGATGGATAACTATAAGCTACTTCTCTAAAACCATGTCTACCTGCAAGCTGCATGCTTCCTGCCATGACATTGATGTACTTAGCCTCTGAACTGTAAGTCCTTTCCAATTAAATGCATTCCTTTTTAAGAGTTTCCATGGCCATGGTGTCTCTTCACAGCAATAAAAGCTCCAATGAAACATCCAACTGATACAAAAACTTTTGAAGAGTTATTAAGAGCCTGATTAAATGATAGGTATACATAAAGACAGATACAGTAGATAGATACAGTAGACAGATGATACAGTAGACCGATAGAGTAGATAGATACAGTAGATAGATACAGTAGATGGATACAGTAGATAGATACAGTAGATGGACACAGTAGATAGCTACAGTAGATAGATGCCGTATAGATACAGTAGATAGATGCAGTAGACAGATATAGTAGATGGATACAGTAGATAGATACAGTAGATACAGTAGATAGATACAGTAGATAGACACAGTAGATAGATACAGTAGATGGATACAGTAGATGGATGCAGTAGATAGATGCCATATAGATACAGCAGATAGATACAGTAGACAGATACAGTAGATGGATACAGTAGATAGCTACAGTAGATAGATGCTGTATAGATACAGTAGATAGATGCAGTAGACAGATACAGTCGATACAGTAGACCGATAGAGCAGATAGATACAGTAGATAGGTGCAGTGGACAGATACAGTAGATACAGTAGATAGATACAGTAGATGGATGCAGTATATGGATACAGCAGATGGATACAGTAGACAGATACAGTAGATAGATACAGTAGATAGACACAGTAGATAGATACAGTAGATAGGTACAGTAGATGGATGCAGTAGATGGATACAGCAGATACAGCAGATGGATACAGTAGACAGATACAGTAGATAGATACAGCAGATAGATGCAGTAGACAGATACAGTAGATACAGTAGGCCAATAGAGTGGATAGATACAGTAGATAGGTGCAGTGGACAGATACAGTAGATACAGTAGATAGATACAGTAGATGGATACAATAGACAGATACAGTAGACAGATACAGTAGGTAGATGCAGTAGATAGATACAGTAGATGCAGCAGATAGATACAGTAGATACAGTAGGTAGATACAGTAGATAGACACAGTAGATGGATACAGTAGATGGGTACAGTAGATGGATACAGCAGACAGATACAGTAGATACAGTAGATAGATACAGTAGATAGATACAGTAGATAGATACAGATAGATACAGATAGATACAGTAGATAGATACAGTAGATGGGTACAGTAGACAGATACAGTAGATATAGTAGATAGATACAGTAGATAGATACGGTAGACAGATACAGTAGATAGATACAGTAGATAGATACAGTAGATAGATATAGTAGATGGATACAGTAGATAGCTACAGTAGATAGATACCGTATAGATACAGTAGACAGATACAGTAGATATAGTAGATAGATACAGTAGACAGATACAGTAGACAGACACAGTACACAGAGTAGATAGATACAGTAGATGGATACAGTAGATAGATGCAGTAGATAGATACAGTAGATGGATACAGTAAACAGATACAGTACACAGAGTGGATAGATACAGTGGATGGATACAGTAGATAGCTACAGTAGATAGATGTGGTAGACAGATACAGTAGACAGATACAGTAGGTAGATGCAGTAGATAGATACAGTAGATACAGTAGATAGATACAGTAGATAGATACAGTAGATAGATACAGTAGATAGGCACAATGAAGTATAAAAGACGATGTCCTCTGATATTTCTTTTCTGTCACTATAACAGAAAGCTTGACAGAAGAAACATTAAAAAGGAAAGATTCTGCTTCAAAAAGTTTCACCAATGATAGAGAAACAGGAACAGCAGAAAGCTCAGGCCACGGCAGCAAAAGAGCGTAGCAGTGGCTCATGGTAGACTAGGAAGCAATAGGCAAAGTGATCAACCAAAACTTCCAAATTTCCAGAACCTCCCCAACATGCCACCACTTGCTGAAGAACAAGCGTTCAAAACATAAGCCTTAGGGTCTGGGGGGGACAATCCAGATTCAAACTATAATTCTTCCTAGTCTCCAGAACTTTTTTGAATTGTGCAAAGAAAATGTACAAATTACATTTTAAAAAATCAAACATTGACTGCTCGTTTGTTACCATATTGTCTCCTTGGCTAGCTTATGAAAACAACCACTTTATATAGAAACCTTCCAACCATTCCAAATCTGTCTAACTTCATCATTTTTATAAGGTTAACAGAAAAAAAATAACCTTTCTTTTCAATTGTTTTATAAGGAAAGCATAACAATACAAAAAAAACCCACAAAATAATATAACAAGGTCAACTTCACTCTTTACCTCTAAAACTTAATAGAAGTCTCAGCAAAATGAAAAAGTGAAGAAGTTCTGACTATGTGTTTTCTCTTCCTTCATATTGCTGTCATCTGGAATTGAAAATGCTGAGATGAGACCTTACAAACCAGAAACATGAAGACATTTCTATTTCTAAAGGACAATAACCAAGAGTGTAGCTTTAAAAAATAAAGTCAACAAACTTGGGACATCTAATCAACTTTGCCTTGAGGTATTTCACATCAAACACAATCTATCCCTTAAATTAAATAATAATTCCACTAGAAAACAACAGCATAAAAATAGACAATACCTCCGCCCTACAAGGCCTCAATATTCTTCTTGCCAAATATGAAAACATACTCAGAATAGAAACTCTTAACAAGAGTGGAAAATAATTATATATGTCTCTAAATCTATAATGACGAAGAAGGTCATTGGTTAATTAATAAAGAAACTGCTTGGCCCTTATAGGTTAGAACATAGGTGGGTGGAATAAACAGAACAGAATGCTGGGAGGAAGAGGAAGTGAGCTCAGATGCCATGCTCCCCTCTCCCGGGCAGACGCGATGAAGCTCCCCCCCAGGATGGACGTAGGCTAGAATCTTCCTGGTAAGTGCACCTCGTGGTGCTACACACGTTAATAGAAATGGGCCAAGCAGTGTTTAAATGAATACAGTTTGTGTGTTGTTATTTCGGGGTATAAGCTAGCCAGGCGGCCAGGAGCTGGGCTGTGGGAAGAGGCCCACAGCTCTTACTATACTATAAAGCAGGGGGAAAGAGCAAATAAAGAAAAGTAGCTCAACAAACAGTTTCAATAAAACAGCAATAATTTTCAGAACATGAACCTACCCATTTTATAAGGAGGAAGCCCTGATGTTTAGGATCTTAAGGACAGCAAGAAAGTCAACAAATACTTGAGCTTATTTATAGCTTTAAGAAGCCAAGATTTATGGCTTGCAGTACTGGGAGTGAGGGGGAGTTACCAAATATACAACATTTTTTATTGAAAATAGATTTATGGTAATAAAATACATTATTACATCCCCCACTCCTCCCTGTTACCCACTTACCCACATAAAAGTACACCCAATCTTTCTATATTAAAATAAAAGTAAGATGAAATGAATGCAAGCAAAACAGAAAAGCAGAAGAAAAAGAGTCAAGAACCTTCAAAAATACCATTGAATTTGTTTTGTGTTGACCATCTCCTGCTGGGCATTGGACCTGAACTTTAGAGTAGTTTGCATACCCAAGGAGACTCCAATGAAGAAAACTAATTTCTCATTTGCAAGTAGTTATCAATTGGAGATAGCTTCTGGGTTAGGGATCGGGGCTTGGATCCATGTCCCCTGTCAGCACTGAGGTGCCATCTTTCCCAGACCTGTGCAGGTGCTGTGCATGTGGCTCAGTCTCTGTGAGTTCATATGTGCCTGTGCACATTCACATGCATGTGTACTCATGCACAGGTGCACACACACACACACACACACACACAGTTAGTCTATATATTGATTGACTTAAAGAGTTTAAATTATATGATCAAATTATACAAATAACAATATTAAAACCGATATTTAAGCCCTTAATTTTACTCCCAGGGACGTTTGTTTCAAACAAACTACCACTAAAATCATGTGCTATGAGAAGCACAGTGAATTCAAAGGTAAATAGAACTTAGATTAGACTTTTAACTTTTGATAGGCAATTCTGCTGTTTTATTTTGTTTTGTGACCTCTTACATTATTCTTTGATCACATTTTAGTATCAGACAACAGCTCTATTATGCAGAAGTTGGGGAACACATTTAATCGACACTATAAATGACATTACTAGAAAATCCAACTTCTGCCTTTATTCTGATTACTTTCTCACCTGTGCCTTGAGTAGTTCAAGTGTGTCTTGGCACGTTAGCTTAAAACGTGTTACATTCATATATGCTGTGGAATATTTCTTTAATGATGCACAGATGTAGTGCATTTTTTTTAGACAAGGTTTTTCTGTAGCTTTGGAGCCTGCCCCAGAACTAGCTCTTGTAGACCAGGCTGGCCTCAAACTACCAGAGATCCGCCTGCTTCTGCCTCCTGAGTGCTGGGATTAAAGGCGTGCACATTCTTTTATGTTGCATTTGTTTAACTCTGTAAAGCTGTGTTACTTTGCCTGCCTAAGACACTTGATTGGTCTAATGAAGAGTTTAGCAGGAAAGAGAAACAGGTGGGGCTGGCGCACAGCAAGAATAAAGAGGAAAACAAACCTAGAGCAGAGGGATGAGTGAAGGAGAAGGAGAGGAGGATGCCATGGACCAGCCACACAGCCACACAGCCAGTCAGAGTCAGAAGGAAACAAAGATATATAGAATTAAAAAGTAGTAAAAAGCCCACAGGTAAAATGTGATTAAAAGAGAAACAAGACAATTTAAGTTAGAAAAACTGGTTAGAAACAAGCCAAGCTAAGGCTGGGCATAAGTACGAATAAATCTCATGTATTTCCTTGGGAGATGAATGGCGGAGCCCCAGTGGGTAAAAACCCACTTCACATCTGCACCCAGTACTAACCTAAAGGCAGTTGCAAGCATTTGGTTATAATTCTGGGTCCGTGACTCTTTCACCATGATGAGAGTAAATGTCCCACCACCACACTCCCACTCTCCTTGTGGCACATACACCGGTTAGGAAAACCGTCTCAGAAATACAACAAACATTTGCTTGAGAAGATGCTCCATCGTTCCATATCCCAATTTAATTCTATGACTTCTCTATAGTATTTGAGGGCTTGTTGTTGCTTCCTGTTGTGCGATCCCTGTTTCTCAGAGGTCAGGGGGTGAGAAGAAGCAAAGGCAAAGACACAGACTTTGAGTGATCCCAATGCAGAAGCTCTTTAATGTAAAAGGGTCGGGGCGGAGGTTATGAGGTTAGGGAATTTAAGTTCCTGCAGGAACATTCTGGTTGGCGTTTTGAAACTGGCGGTCACTGCTGGCATGTTATGATTGACTAGGGGTGCACATTATTAGTTACCATGCTTTTGGTCCACTGAGAGACTGGTTTGGGCAATTTTGCTTATTCATTGTGAGTTTGTATGCACTTGCTTGTCCTTGTGTTATTGCCCTGCCTCACTTCTCAGTGTGGAAGCAGAATTTTAAAAATGCCCCTTATAAAATGCATACCTAGTCTAACTGGGTGCCTTGTGCTTGCCCACCTTCAAAAGATAAGTAACTTCTGAATTCCAGCTTATTTCACTCCTCATCTCTGTGCTACCAAAACAGAGTATGAGCTATCACCAATCACAAAAGTTTTGATAAAGCCTTCCTCCATTTTATGATACTTAGCTTTCAACCATTAAAATGTGATAGCTTTATTATAAAGCCCCTGAGAAAATAAAGGAATGATCACTTGTATTAGTGTATCAGTGTATGCATTATGTTTGGTTCTCTTCACGTGGGGATGGGTTGCCAGGAAAATAAAGCTATTTGAAGAACATAAAGTGTTTAGCAAGGAAGGAAATGAAAAGTAATATTAAGCCTAACCCTCAAGTAGATAAAGCTTAGACCAACTTCACAGGAAATAAATGAATAGTGCTAATAGCTGGCTCCAATTTATAAAGCACTAAACGGATATTATAGGAGGAAGGGAGATAATTAATCTTCTGCTAGAACAATGAAAGATCAGCTGTGGCATTATCACACTGCCACATTCCAAGACTCTCGAGGTGCTTTGCCTTCCAACACATTAATCACAGAGTCTCCAGAATTAGGATGTTTAATTATTTGCAAGGATCCTTTTGTATTTTTGTCTCTGCATGAAGCCCCTGATTATTCTACAAAGAAAGTTTTTCTATTATGGTACCCCACCTGACCTGTAGCAGCAATTTTAATAGTTTCTGAGTATATAAATAAGACATTTCACTTCAAAATCATTAAAGCGATAATCCTCATGATTATTCAAAAGAAAAATATTTAATTTTAAGTTTTATCACAAAATGAATGGTATTGGTGAAGCTTTCAATGTTGATGCAATATTTTTAAAATACTAGAAATTATAGCAAATCATATTATAGTATTTTAAGTTGATTCAAATAAAAAGCTGAAGCCTCACTAATTACATGAAGAAACATGTTTTGAAGACTAACTTCATTTTACAAACTATCTCACAAATGTATAGCAATGGGCACAGAGAATTTGGAGTAATCCGATTGATCTATATAATTTCTACAACTATACACAGTGCAATGGGAGATGGAAGGTCATCATAACTCTATCCAAGCCCATCCTGTACCTTACAATAATTAATGAGTTTGTTCTTAGATGCTGTGGTGAATAAATTTTTACCACCCTCAACATGACATCATTGTCAAAATGAAATTGCTTGGCTATTTTCCAGTGAACCAGTGTCAAATTAAGGTGTCCTTGGAATTTTTCCTTCCACTTCTTGCACACAGGATTTTCTCCCTATTCTCAAAAGGTGACCTCCAAATCCCTGAGACACTCGTCCTTCCTGTCTCTTTGCTCACAGCCTCAGGTGCATTTCACAAGCACAGTTGTCATCACCTTTTCACTGTCTCTCCAAACAAATGGGATTTATGCTAATGGTAGTCAAGATCCTTATCATATGAATTTTGAACAAAACATATTTTATCCAAGAATCTCCTGTGATTATTTTCTTAGTACTACGAACTGAACATAAATACTTTACAGTAACTCTCATGCCTTGGCATGGGCCAGCTCTGTGTAATGCCCGGCCTTAAATCCTTTGCTTTTCTCTCATCCATGTCTCATTTCAGGTTGTCTACCAGGTATTTCTACAAAGATTCTTTATATGTTTGTTCTTGCATTTTTCCATCCACAGAATTCCTTTCCCTCTCTAATTTCTTCGTCCTTGAAAAACACCATTTTTGCAAGAAAAATTGCCCGCTCACTATCTTTGTCTGCTTCCTGTTTTTCCCCGGTTATCTGAAACACTAGAGGTCTGTATTCCTATAAAATAGTCTTATGTTTCCTTATATGCCTTCTCCCAGATTTTATATTTCAAAGATCCATAATGAAATCTGTTGTACTGTGATGATATATAAATATATACAGCATACATTGACAACCATTCTGTGCCATTCCTAGATGAGAAAACTGGTGACCTTTTACTTCATAGTTGACATCGTGGTTTCTGCTGCCCTTGATATAATGGCACAACCTGAACCTTAAAAGAAAAAGAGGCTTGGTTTGCCTCACAGGTCTCTTCTGGTAAGGCTGAAGGCCCGCATCTGGTATAGCCCTAGGCACAAAGCAGTCATTTGACAAAAGACAGGGGACAGGGGTGTAGAAGTCTCTGGTCCCTCTTTTTTTTTTTTTTCATACATTGTTACCAAGATTCGATTCTGATGGTTCCTTGCTGGTGACCCTATCTCGTTCTAATCACTACGAGAGTCCTGATTTCTAAAAACCACAAAATAAAGTTTCTATAATCTTAATTCTGTATGTAAAAGGATTTGGATTTTTTAGCATCTATGTCTTTAGCAGAACACTCAAATTATATTCAAACCATACTAACACTCGTGTCTCCTCTACTGGAAGCGCTTCAGCTTCTCTTACAAATGAAATTTCTATTGTAATTCATGGGTTTTTGAGAAAAAATTCTAATAGAATAATAACACAGTAATAAACAAAAAAGAAGGGTCACTAATTTTAAGAAATGGCTCTTTAAAGACATTTTTCTGTGATTCTTTAGCATTTTTGTGCACCTTGAGGGAACACACATTTAGTCTAATAGTCTTTAATGTTTTAAGTGTGTTTGCACAGAACACACCTTAGAATCTTGTCTGTCTCCAAGTATACAGCAAGTTTCTTCATTTCAGTATATAAATGAGAATGTTTTTCTCTAAGCAAAAATTATTTTCATTTCTTTGCTTTCTCTGTAGATAATTCAGATGCCCTAAACTCAGTAATGCCAAGAAATTTTAGAGAGGCAGGAAGAAAAGATGCCGTGTAAGCAGCAGCCTAGTATTTCCAGCAAAATATTGCCAACTGTTTCACCTACTCAGGTGTTTACAGAAGAAATAGGATTGATTATTTTTTTAAAAAATTACTTCTTTTACAAAAGAAGTAGGATCTTTTGCCCCAGTACTGTGGTAACTGTTGACCCTACTCTTGGAGGTACAATCACATAACGATGTTCTTATAATATTGGCACATCAATGATTGAACTACAATGAGAAGATTATATCAGCCTATCAGGGAGTCTCCAAAACTGAGTTATGTGAATCTGCAACCTGATTCAGGGATTATGAAGGTCAAACATTTTTTTTCAGTTAAAACAAGTGCTAAACTAAAATCAATTTCAGTTCTACATGAAACCAAAAATGAATGTGTCATGCCTACTAGTACAGGGTCCGCCTCATACTTCATCTTTATGCTAACCTCAGTCCTGTGTAAAGAACCTCAAAATAATACAGATCTGATCAATTAAACTGGGCAGCTTCAAAAACAGGAAAAACTCAAGTGTTTATGAATTTATGGGATATAAGTGTCCATCCTTCCAACCTAAGCAAATCTATAAACAAAGAAAGTGGCCATCTTCAGCTGTTGCTTTTTGAAAGAGATTGCAGGAGAGGCAGGTGCTAGGGTGACAGTATAAGTGAAGTCATTTAGAACACCCATTTGGGTTTCATTTAGTGTTCTATATTACAGTTCATAACTTGATTAATGTGTTCCGCATTTATACTTCATCGTACTCATAAGTGTCATAAACATCTAATCAATAAGAAATCACAAGTAAAGAAATATAAATAGAACACATTCCCTTGAAAATGCCTACCATTAAGTCAGTCATAAGGTTTTATATGCCTGCCTTTCTTCTCCAGTATTCAAATTATATAATTACTACATGGATGATGTTCTACCAACTGGCAAGTTGGAAACCGCAGTTGTAGCCCTAGATACAGTTTTATCAGGATTAGCTGATAAACCCTGAGGAAAATGTACACATGGCTACGTATCAAGTGCTTCTTTGGGGTTATATAAATGGAACACCATGTCCTAATACTGCTAGAAAGTGAGATAAAGGAGAGGAGACAATTCATCATTAGGTGTCAGGTATTAGAGACAATATTATCCCCTTTGATCATTCTATAGCCCAGTTGGGGCTGGAAATTGATGTCCTTACCACTGTACTATGCTCTCTATTTAATTCCTTGTACAATTTAACCTGTAAGTCAGTATCCTCTGAGTGGTGCCTAGACCATCACCATGCTGTATTGGTGCCTATTCAGATAGCTATTGGACATTTTCTACCCCAACAGTGTAGACTCATTAAATGTAAATGTCTTCTGTGAACTGTGAATGTCTATGGCTGATTATTTTGTCAATTAGAGAATGTGGCAAAGGAAAACAGCTTCCACCCAGTGAAGTACCATATGATTCCTGAGGACCTCTTGGATACAACTAGTAGAGGCATTATTTTCAAAATCCAACCCCATTTTCGCTGAGCTCTTGCAGAAATCTAATCCCTAAGCCTGGAAAGTTAATTGCTGACCTAAGCCTGGTTTGAAGTTTTCTAGACTACTATGCTGATTTTGAGGCTGGTCACACTGTCCCAAATAGTTACAGAGTTAAGAAGTCCAACAAATCCTACATGTCAGGCAGAAATGTCATGTTCAAGGAAGCAATAGACTCAGTACCGACACTATCTCAGCTTTACAGTAAAAGGTGGCTGCTCCCCAACTGGAAGAAAAGTACTCCTCATTCCAGCTCTTGCAGCCAAGTTACTGACTCAGCAGGCCGACTATACACAGAGACCAGCTGAAAGTTAGTCCTGGTTCTCTGTCATGTATAGCTCAGCTAAGCTGGAGCCAACAACAACTACTTGTCTGCTAAAGGTAATCACCCCAGTAACAGGAATCTAAAATTTAAAAATGAGCGTGGCTGCTATGTTCAGTGAATGGAACCAAAGACCCTCCTCTTAGTTCTAGAAAAAACAGCCCTTGATGAACCTTAATGTTTCTAATTCTAGTTTAACAGATTTCACTGTTGCCTGTAGCCAATTTGGAGAGCTATGGGTAACATATTTAAGACACCACCACTTAAGACTGCAATCTATGGACCTGGATAGATGGCTTGGCTGTTAATAGTGCCTGCTGCTCTTGCAGAGGCTGGGAGTTTGTTTCCCAAAATCGTATTAAGGGACCCAAAATAACCTGTAATTCTAGTTCTAGGGAATCATCCCTCTTCCGGCCCACATGGGCACACACACACACACACACACACACACACAAATGAAATAAATTTTGTTTTTAAAAAGAAACTACAAACTAAGAAAGGACAGAAGCTGAAGACATTACCAGTGGTCAGAGTCTAGGTTGTTATACTTTTATGTAAAGAAGTAAAGTAAAAGCCTACACAGATTTGCAGAAACAGCATAGACAGTTTTTTAACAAGAAATATTAGGTAAGGTTATATTTCAAGGAAGCATAGGACCATAGGAGTGAAGATTCTCTGGGAGTTCTTTTTATGGCATGCAAGAAATAAGAGTTTGGTTACTAACGGGAATAGTTTAAATGATTCTCTATTTTGATTGACATCAATTTCTTTACTGTACATGCATCTTCCTACAATTTATCTGACTTTAGTCATGGTCGGGTGCATTTCCAGTTATGCACAAGCTAAACTAGGAGATTCTCCCTAAAGCTTCATTTCGAAGATAATGTTTAGTTTATTGTGCATGCAGTCATAACCAACAGAGGCAAAACTTCCTTTTTGGTCTCATACATGGACATAAGAACATTATGACTGAATAAATTCCATCTTATGGTTGGCAAGGGGCTATGAACTTTCACTGTAAAGACTGGAGCATGAATTCTGTTCTTTGCAAGTATAAGTCTTAGATTTCTGCTAAGAGTTTAGAGAGGTGTGTGGGAATAGCCCAACCCATGTAGAGTCCCAGGTTACTAGCCTATTCCCTACAGTTGTTTCCCTCAGCTCTTTTTTTGTTGTATTTATTTATTTATTAAAGATTTCTGCCTCCTCCCCGCCACCGCCTCCCATTTCCACCCCCCCTCCCCCAATCCAGTCCCCCTTCCTCATCAGTCTGAAGAGCAATCAGGGTTCCCTGCCCTGTGGGAAGTCCAAGGACCACCCACCTACTTGCAGGTCTAGTAAGATGAGCATCCAAACTGCCTAGGCTCCCACAAAGCCAGTACGTGCAGTAGGATCAAAGACCCATTGCCATTGTTCTTGAGTTCTCAGTAGTCCTCATGGTCCACTACGTTCAGCAAGTCCAGTTTTATCCCATGCTTTTTCAGACCCAGGCCAGGTGGCCTTGGTGTTGGTGAGTTCCGAATAGAACATCCCCATTGTCTCAGTGTGAGGGTGCACCCCTCGCGATCCTGAGTTCCTTGCTCGTGCTCTCTCTCCTTCTTCTCCTGATTTAGACCTTGAGATTTCTGTCAGGTGCTCCAATGTGGGTCTCTGTCTCTGTCTCCTTTCATCGCCTGATGAAGACTAATGTCCAGGAGGATGCCTAAATGTTTTTCTTTAGGTTCACCTTCTTATTTAGCTTCTCTAAGATCATGAATTATAGGCTCAATGTCCTTTATTTATAGCTAGAAACCAAATATGAGTGAGTACATCCATGTTCCTCTTTTTGGGTCTGGCTTACCTCACTCAGGATAGTGTTTTCTATTTCCATCCATTTGCATGTAAAATTCAAGAAGTCATTGTTTTTTACTGCTGAGTAGTACTCTAATATGTATATATTCCATACTTTCTTCATCCATTCTTCCATTGAAGGGCAACTAGGTTGTTTCCAGGTTCTGGCTATTACAAACAATGCTGCTATGAACATAGTTGAGCATATACTTTTGTCATATGATAGGGCATCTCTTGGGTATATTCCCAAGAGTGGTATTGCTGGGTCCAGGGGTAGGTTGATCCCGAATTTCCTGAGAAACCACCACACTGCTTTCTAAAGTGGTTGCACAAGTTTGCATTCCCACCAGCAATGGATGAGGGTACACCTTTTTCCACAACCTCTCCAGCAAAGGCTATCATAGGTGTTTTTTTTTTATTTTAGCCATTCTGACAGGTGTAAGATGGTATTTTAAAGTTGTCTTGATTTGCATTTCCCTGATCGCTAAGGAAGTTGAGCATGACCTTAAGTGTCTTTTGGCCATTTGAAGTTCTTGTGTTGAGAATTCTCTGTTCAGCTCAGTGCCTCATTCTATAATTGGGTTGATTAGCCTTTTACGGTCTAGTTTCTTGAGTTCTTTATATATTTTGGAGATCAGACCTTTGTCAGTTGCGGGGTTGGTGAAGACCTTCTCCCAGTAAGTGGGTTGCCTTTTTGTCTTAGTGACAGTGTCCTTTGCTTTACAGAAGCTTCTCAGTCTCAGGAGGTCCCATTTATTCAATGATGCTCTTAGTGTCTCTGCTGCTGGGGTTATACGTAGGAAGTAGTCTCCTGTGCCCATGTGCTGTAGAGTACTTCCCACTTTCTCTTCTGTCAGGTTCAGTGTGTTCGGACTGATATTGAGGTCTTTAATCCATTTGGACTTGAGTTTTGTGCATGGTGATAGATATGGATCTATTTTCATTCTTCTACAGATTGACATCCAGTTTTGCCAGCACAATTTGTTGAAGATGCTCTCTTTTTTCCATTGCATACTTTTAGCTCCTTTATCGAAAACCAGGTGTTCATAGGTTTTTGGGTTAAAGTCCGGGTCTTCTATTCGATTCCATTGGTCGACTTCTCTGTTTTTATGCCAATACCAAGCTGTTTTCAATACTGTAGCTCTTTAATAGAGTTTGAAGTCAGGGATGGTAATACCTCCAGATGACCCTTTATTGTATGAGATTGTTTTGGCTATACTGACATTTTTGTTTTTCCATATAAAGTTGATTATTGTCTCCTCCAGATCTGTGAAGAATTTTGATGGGATTTTGATGGGGATTGCATTGAATCTATAGATTGCTTTTTGTAGAATTGCCATTTTTACTATGTTGATCCTCCCAATCCAAGAGCAAGGGAGATCCTTTCATTTTCTGGTGTACTCTTCAATTTCTTTTTTCAAACACTTAAAGTTCTTGTCAAGTAGATCTTTCACTTCCTTGGTCAGAGTTACCCCAAGATATTTTATGCTATTTGTGGCTATCGTGAAAGGTGATGCTTCTCTGATATCCCTCTCTGCTTCCTTATCCTTAGTGTATAGGAAGACAACTGATTTTTTGGAGTTGATCTTGTATCCTGCCACATTACTAAAGGTGTTTGTCAGCTGTAGGAGCTCTTTGGTAGAGTTTTTGGGGTCGCTTAGGTATACTATCATATCATCTGCAAATAACGAAAGCTTAACTTCTTCCTTTCCAATACGAATCTCCTTGGTCCCCTTATGTTGTCTTATTGCTATTACTAGAACTTCAAGAACTATGTTGAAGAGGTATGGTGAGAGTGGACATTCTTGTCGTGTTCCTGATTTTAGTGGGATGGCTTTGAGTTTTTCTCCGTTTAATTTAATGTTAGCTGTCGGCTTTCTGTAAATAACTTTTATTATATTTAGGTATGACCCTTGTATCCCTAATCTCTCCAAGACCTTTATCATAATGGGGTGTTGAATTTTGTCAAATGATTTTTCAGCATCTAATGAAATGATCATATGGTTTTTTTTTCTTTCAGTTCTTTTTGCTTTTTTCTTAGGACCATTTACTTGAAAAACCTTTTCCCAACTCTTTACTCTGAGTAGATGCCTGTCTTTCTTGCAAACAGCAGAATGTTAGATCCTGTTTTCGTATCCAATCTCTTAGCCTGTGCCTTTTTATTGGTGAATTGAGACCATGAATATTAAGTGATATTAATGACCAGCGGTTGTTTACTCAGGTTATTCTCAATGTTTTTGGTAGTAGAGTTTGTGTGTCTCCATTCTTTAAGTTGTACTGGTGAAGGGTCGCTAGATGCCTAAGTTATTGTAGGCAGTGTTGGCAAGTGTTGGATTCCTTGGGTTGTGATTTTCCTTCTATTACTTTCTGTAGGGCTGGATTTGTGCCTACGTATTGTTTAAATTTGTTCTTATCCTGGAATGTCTTGTTTTCTCCATTGATAGTGAATGATAGCTTGGCTGGGTGTAGTAGTTTGGGTTTACATCCATGGTCTCTTAGATTCTGAAGTACCTCTATCCAGGACCTTCTGGCTTTCATGGTTTCCATAGAGAAGTCAAGTGTAAGTCTGATCGGTTTACCTTTATCAGTTACTTGCCCTTTTTCCTTTGTAGCTCTTAACATTCTTTCTTTAATCTGTATATTTTGTGTTTTGATTATTATATGGCGAGGGGATTTTTTTTTGATCCAGTCTGTTTGGTGTTCTGTATGCTTCTTAAATATTCAAAGGAATATCTTTCTTTATGTTGGGAAAGTTTTCTTCCATAATTTTGTTAAAAATTTTTTCTGGGCCTTTGAGCTGTGACTCTTCTCCTTCTTCTATCCCTATTATTCTTCGGTTTGGTCTTTTTATTGTGTCCCATATTTCCTGAATGTTTTGTGATGAGAATTTGTTGGCATTGCTGTTTTCTTTGATCTGTGCATTTATTTTCTCTATGGTATCCTCAGTATCTGAGATTCTTTCTTCTATCTCTGTATTCAATTGATTATGCTTGTTTCTGTAGACTCTGCTCGTTGACCTAGATTTTCCATATCCAGCTGGTCCTCAGTTTGTGTTATCTTTCTTGCTCCCATTTCAGTTTTCAATTCTTGAACTGTTTCCATTACCTGTTTGATCGTTTTTTCTTGGTTTCCCAGGGTATCATTTACATATTTACTCATTTCTTCAAACTTTCTGTTATACTTCTTATACATTTCTATAAGGGCATTTTTTACATGTTGTTTAAGGGACTCTATTGCTTTCATAAAATCAATTTTTTCCACTTCTTCTGTGTTAGGGTGTTCAAGTCCTGTTCTAAGATCATTGGGTTCTGGTGTTTTCATGTTGTTTTTCAGATTGTTGGGTGAATTCTTGCCTTGGAGCCTCCCCATCTCCTCCTATGGATGCTATCTAATGGGTCTTTTAAAACAGGATCAGGTTTCCCTGGCCTGGAGCCCCACTTACAAAGTGCCCTTGCTCTGTTTCCTGGCTCCCGCTGCGGGCCAAGATCCCTCTCGCCTCTCAGAAGGGTCTTCAGGAACAGGAACAGGCTCCCCCTTTGCCAGGGACCTTGCCAACAAAAGGCCTACCACTCTGCAGGTCAGCCACCAAAACAGAGAAACTCCCGCTGCCCTCTGCCCCTAGCACCTGACCCAGTGCCCAAACTGGCTAAACTGGGTGATCCCGCAGCCCCAACAGAAGGGAGGGAGAGTGAAGGAGGTTCCTGGGTGCAAGCTGGGATATGTCAGGGAGAGAGAGGTAGCAGCAGGGGAGGAGCAGCCCCAGCAGAGGGGACCAGCCCTTGCAGACTAACTGGGGGTCAAGGGGGAAGGGGAATGCCCCCGCTCCATTTCCTGTGCCCTCCCCCCCGTGGGCCACAAACATTCTCCCCATTCAGGCGGGTCTTCGGGGACAGGACCAAGCTCCCTGTTCGTCAGTAGACCTCGCCAATAAAAGGCCTACCACTTTGCAGGCCAGGCCCCAAAAAACCTACTTGATTTAATTGTAGTGGGATGATCTGCTCTCAGTGTGGGCTTTACTGTTTCATGCTTGGACTATCCCGCATTCACCGTGTCTGCGTGCCGTTCTCTCCAGCATAAGCTCTCATCAGTGTTTTTATGTCTTGTCAATTCTTACTGATGTAAGATGAAATCAGAGTTGTACGATTTCCATTTCTCTGATAGTTAAGAATATTGAACATTTTCTTAAGAGACTTTCATCCATTTTAGATTTATATATTGAGAGTTCTCTGTTTAGGTCTGTACCCTATTTTTTGTTGGATTATTTGTTCTTTTGATGACAATTTTCTTAAGTTCTTTGTATATTTTGAAGAACAACCCTCTGTCTGATATGGAGTTGTTAAGGAACTTTTCCCATTCTGTAGGCTGCCATATTGTCTTATTGACCGTGTCCTTTGCTTTCAATTTCAGGAGGTCCCATTTATTAATTGTTGCTCTCAGAGTCTGTGATACTGGGTGTTATATGTAGGAAGTGGTCTCCTGTGCCAATGTGTTCAAGTGTAATTTCCACTTTCTCTTCTATGAGGTTCAGTGTATTTGGTTTTATGTTGAGGTCTTTGATCCATTTGGACTTGAGTTTTATGCATGGTGAGAGATATGAATCTATTTTCATTCTTTTACATGTTGATATCCAGTTATGACAGCACCATTTATTGAATATGCTTTATTTTTTCCATTTATATTTTTTGCTTCTTTGTCAAAAATCAGGTGTTTATAGGTGTGTAGGCTGATATCTAGGTCTTCAATTTGTTTCCCTTGGTCCTCCTGTCTGACTATATGCCAATATCAGGCTGTTTTCAGTATTGCAGCTCTGTAGTAGAGTTTGAAGTCAGAGATTCTGATGCCTCCAGAAGTTCCTTTATTGTACAGGATTGTTTTGACTATCCTGGGAGTTTTTCTTTACCAAATGAAGTTGAGTATTCTTCTTTTGAGGTCTGTAAAGATATTTGTTGGGATTTTGATTGACTTTGCATTGAATCTGTAGATTGCTTCTGGAAAGAATGCTATTTGTACTATGTTAATTCTACCTACCCAACAACATGGGGGAATCTTTCCATTTATGTTGTCTTCTTCAATTTCTTTCTTCAAAAGCTTAAAGTTCTTGTCATTGTCTTTTTTAGTTAGAGTTACTTGTTTGGTTAGAGTTACTCTAAAATATTATATGTTATTTGTGACTATTGTGAAGGGTGATGTTTCTCTGATTTCTTTTTCAGCACATTTATCATCAGTATAAATGAGGTCTACTGATTTCTTTGAGTTGATCTTGTATCCTGCTACTTTACTGAAGGTGTTTATGAGCTGTAGAAGTTCCTTGGTAGAATTTTTGCGTCACTTATGTAAACTATCACATCAGCAGCAAATAGTGAGAATTTGACTTCTTCTTTTCCAATTTGTATCCATTTGATGACCTTTTGTTGTGCTCTAGCTAGGACCTCAATTATTACATTGAGTAGACATGGAGAGCATGGACCACCTTGTCTTGTTCCTGATTTCAGCAGGATAGCTTTGAGTTTCTCTCCACTTAGTTTGATGTTGGCTGTTGGCTTGTTGTATATAGCCTTTATTATGTTTAGGTATGTTCCTTATATCCCTGCTCTCTCCAAGACCTTTATCATGAAGGGATATTGTATTTTGTTGAAGGCTTTTCTCCCATTTAATGAGATGATAATGTGGGGTTTGTTTTGTTGCTGTTGTTAAGCTTATTTATATAGTGGATCACATTGACAGGTTTTTATACATTGAAACATCCCTGCATCTCTGGAATGAAGCCTGCTTTGTCATGGTAGATGATTTTTCTGATGATTTCTTGGATTCAGTTTGCCATTATTTTATTTAGTATTTTTGCATCAATGTTCAAGGGTGAGGTTGGTCTGTAATTCCCTTGCTTAATAATATCTTTGTGTGGTTTGGGTATCAGGGTAATTGTAGCCTCATTAAGAAGAGTTTGACAATGTTCCCACAAAGGTCGCTTGCTTGGGCCTGCTTCTGCAGGGGTTGCTGGCCTGGTCCCATGGATATCCCTGGCTTGGGCCTCTTTCTGTACATTTTTTAAAAATAGTTTGATCACTATATAGGACCATCTCTTCCAGTCACTTCTGTGGAATGAGCAGTGTGGCTAGTCTTCTCTTGAAGAGTGCATCATCAGAGTTACTGTCCTAGTATGGATGGTAGGCATCAACATAGCTCCTTTCCCAAATCATGAAGTGATGGTAACCAACCTAAGAAACCATCAAGTGTTTAAAGACTTACCTTAACCAAGGACAGCATTCAGATCAGCCTGGACTCACTGGCCATGGCTGATGTGAGGAAGAGAATTCCATTTGACTTCCTCATAGGACAAGGTGGATTCTGAGAACTCTCTAGCACAGTCTCTGCATCTGGTTTAATAGGTCAAACAAATTAGGAAGTCAAATACAAAACTTAAAGAGAAGCAATCCACCCTTCTGAAAGATACTGCAATAATTCATGAAGGCAGGTTGGAGGAAAACAGGCCCCGTACGCTTTTCTATTGGGACTCTTTGTTAACAAACAGCCTTAATGAAATGTTTTTAGCTATCTTTGGTTTTAGCTTCTGTATGACAAATTGCCCAGACTAACTTATTTGTAGAAGTAAGAAAATTGCCAATTGTTTGGATGTAACTATCCATAGATGCCTCGTATTTTGTTCCAGATACTGTTGAAAGATGTGTATGAACAGCTTGAGTAAATAGAGAAACTGAATACCTCCTGAGATAGAGTAAATGAATACTCTACAAAATATAGCATTTTATACAGGATAAAATTCAGATTCTTATTATAACCTAGAGTTTCCTAAGCTTGGAGATTTTCTGCTACATCCTGTGCTATGGCAACTATGAACCTATCACTTGATAAGTGTCTCCCTAAACCTTAGTACATCTCAGTACCAAAAGACCTAAAAACAGTCTTTTTAGACTGATCACACAAAGCACATGCTACTTACTATGTTCTGTGACTGAAATATTTCCTGTCTTTGAAATAATACAAATATTTTTTTCTGATGTGATTTATAAATTAGTGTCATGGCAAAAATTAACTTACAAACAGAGTAAAAGGCTCAGGGCATTTAGGATACTTGACAGTGCTTGGCATTTTCTAAGCAAATATATTTCAGCTAACAAGCTTGGGGTTGAGGAAAAATCTAGACTAAGAAAAAAAATCACTAAAGTTATTCTGACTTTTCATTGCTCATTTATGAATTTATTTTTCAAGGAACAAATTTCCTCTTGACTAACCAGAAGCAATATTCAAGGTCATGGCTC
This sequence comes from Microtus oregoni, assembly GCF_018167655.1. Classification (NCBI taxonomy): domain Eukaryota; kingdom Metazoa; phylum Chordata; class Mammalia; order Rodentia; family Cricetidae; genus Microtus; species Microtus oregoni. The sequence goes on from NW_024543089.1 coordinate 25,880,581, forward strand.
TCACTATCTGGCCTTCAAATGAGAAAAAATTATACACATATTTATGTAGTTAATTTGCAACTTGATTGAGATAGGCATGCTCTCATTAAATAACTGTTATTTGGGATATAAATACTTTCAATTAAAATATGAGAATACAAAACAATGGTACCAATTGTTTAGGAAAATATCTGTGGACGTAATATTGGCATTCTTGGTGTACCACTTTGCCAAATGAGCTGTGAAAAATATGTGTCTATAGCAAATCATCTGTAAATTTCCAAAAATACAAGACAGTACATATTTATAGGAAGGATGTAGTCCTTTAGTAGCTGTATTGAACATCATGAGGCCTGTATATTTTTTCGTTGTTTGCAAATATATGATAATTTAAATCTTTCTCTAAATACCTATTTTAAAGTTATGAAGTAATAAAAATGAATAATTAAATACCACTGTGCTTAAAATTACTTATATTACTTTTGTAGTCTTTGTCCTTTCCACAATAACAGGCAGTCCACTGCCCTTTTTAAAATAGACAACAGAAATCATCATTCAACCACCTTTAAGTATAACTATCCGAAGGAATAATAAAAATGAGAACTGTTGTTATGTAGGACTGATTTTCAGAAACATCAACCCTATATTTTCAAGTTATAGTTAATGTGTATAAATATAAAAGTAATAGTGATATGTTGTTTTTAAATTTTGTATGATTAATACATTTATAGTAATTTAAAATTTATAGTGAGAAAAACATAATCATAAAGATTCCATTACTGTAAACAAGCATCTTCATAAGACTATTGAACTGATTATTGTTTTAAATCAAACAACTTTTATAGCGTTAATTTTATGTTTGTAATAGAACTTTTCACAAATTTTAAAGAATATGTTGATAAAAATAAGTATTCTTAAATATATTCTCATTAAAAATGCTCATGCTAGTTTAGCTTAAACACTGTAAAAAGTATTTTATTTTTTATATGCCTGCTAAATATATGTGCATATATATGTTATCAAAATGGATAACAGTTAAATTAAGAATTAGTATCAATTATGTTTCTGAAGTACTACTTTGCCATAACAGTACACTGAATAGTTTTATATATCAATGCTTTCTATATGATTCATATGTTTTGATTATTTTATGTATATAAAATATAAGTATATATTTTTTAATTAGGTGTTTAAGACAAACCTCAACTTCACTTTGTTAATGAGTACTATGGCATTAATAGTTCAATGATCCCATCATTCTCTCTGTGAGCATGTGGACACATTGGAAAGCTAGAGATCAGCTGGGTGTTCTTCATTTTGTTTCTGTTTTGTTTTGTTTTTTGTTGTTGTTGTTGTTTTTGAGACAAGCGTTCATTGTCCTGGTGCTCACCAAGTATGTAAGGCTGACTGGCCAACGAGCTTGAGGGATTCTCTTGTCCCTGCCTTGGCCCCCTCATGCTGGAATTATAAGTTTAACCACAACTGCCTATTTTTCATTAGCTCTGAGGATCGAACTCAGGTCCTCGTGTTAAAGTGGTAAACACTTGAACTGCCATCTTTCTTATCCAGATGATAAATATGTCCACTGGATTATTAAATTTTCTACAACAAAAATAAGAAGTGAAGCAGGAAGAAAGAGAAGGGGAAGTGAAGCAGAAATCAGTGACTAGAAGGAGAAAGGGAGTAACAGAAAAACCAAATGCAAAATGAAGGCGAGAGGGAGTAATGGGCAAAGAAATCCCACACACCGTGCTACTGAGCCAAACCGTGTAGATTTCCGTCTACAACTTACCAGGTAACTAGAACCTGACTACAGAAATAACCTGCTTTACAATAGAGAGTTACCTACTCAGAAAGAAATGCTGATTTTTCTGCTTAATTTTCCATGTCTACATATCTGTGTGACATGGAAGCTCACACACATAGGTAATAGAGAAAGAAGTAGGCATCACAAATGAGAACGTGGTGATGGTCTTTTTTAAAATATTCATTGAGCTCTACATTTTTCTGTGCTCTCCTCCTTGCCTCTTCTCTCCCTCACTTCAATCCTCCCCCAAGGTCCCCATGCTCCCAATTTACTCAAGAGATCTTGTCTTTTCCTACTTTCTCCTTCCCATGTAGATTATATCTCCCTTTAGTTCTGGGCAAAGCTGTGAATGTCAAAACCAGTCACTGCATGTTCACTAGAAGCACCAATATAGAGGTGAAGAGAATAAGCCTTACAAGCAGATTGGCCTGACCAACTTCTATCTCTTGTTTCCATTACATCCTTTTAAAACATTAAAAATTGTGGCACACATCATCATCATCATCACTTTATAATCTCAACAGATAAACACGCAAAGTTGGGAAACTCGTATTGACTTTCTCCATTTAAGTGGAGAAGAGAAACTGTCTGAAGAATATATTCAAGAATCGATTTCTTCTGCCTTTAAAGAATGCAGACTAAGGAAGATTTTGTTTCCTTTTTCATGAGCAAACTTCTTTTGTCTACATTTTCCAAATGTGAATAAGCTGCTCCAAAATTTTCTTTGGGAATTTTTCAGGCCAAACCTGGGGAAAAATAATAATTGGTAGCCACCCTCTCATTTCTTAAAAATGGAAATTATCAAAATTTTCTGTTACCATATCTTAATTTAACCAACAGTGGTTTCTGAGTTAAAGTAATGTATACCTTGAAAGTAAGCAAGCCTTGCTATCAGAAACAAGTTTGAAAACACAATTCACTTCATTTGACTAATTAAAACTTCAGGATAATTGCGTATGACAGACACAACATGGTAGATTTTTGCATGGAGTTAATTATACTTGATTACATATTTTGACCTTTAGTGAACAAAGACACACATGCACACATGCACACATGCTCATACAAAAAATTCTTAACATCTACTGATACAGGGGAGGCATATTAGACCTTACAACTTGGCTAGGTTTCTCATTCTCAACCATTCACAGTTAGCAAAATAGAAACCAGAAATGTTTCAGACCCGAAGCATTGAAAGAATGGCTTATGATTTATTCAAAGAATAAATAGCTCTACTGCATTAGTGTAATTGTAAAATACATCACTCAGGTGCATATGGAATTTGTAAGGACAGCATATTTAAGAGAAATTAGTTCAATGTATGCAAATTGATTGAGTGCTGAAACCTCCAGTTATTAGGACTAATTTCCCCTTCTGAATCTTATGTTGACATTTATATGATTTTAATAAGACTCCATGATGAGTGTCCTTTTAAGGAAGATTTGTATTAAGTGAAAGTAACTACATATGTAACCATGCAAATGCCAGCTAGGACAGGAAACTGATTTAATGGAAGTTAAAATTCATAAATGCAACGGTGACAATAATACATCATATTTGTGGCATTCTTTACTTAACAAAGCTCTTTCAAATATCTTGTCTCATTTGCTTCTCCCACAATGCTTTGGTAAAAAGGGGTGTGGGTCTCCAGATTGGGCTTTACATCTCACAGTTTTCCATTGCTGTCTGATGATATTAGCTTACAATATGGGACTTATCAAGGCAACATTTAAAAATAAACCCTGGGAATTGAATTAATTATTTTAAAATGTTCTACAAAAGTGAGCTGGCTTTGGCAGGAGACAACATTACATTCCCTCTATTCTTATCCTTTTAAAAAAGCGTGGCTATTACATGAGATGCCAGGTGGTCAATTTGCATAGATAAGACCAAAGAAAACAAGTTTGGGGAACATGGAGCAGAGGAAACAATGCAGACTGAGCTTTTTTTCCTTAAAAACAAAACAAAACAAAAAAACAACTCTGCTTTGCTAGCTCAGCCAATCTTCAAATGAAGTGAAGTGTTCTTGTTTTAACAATTTTTCATTATTTGAAATTATGGTATAATTATATTATTCCCACTTACATTTCTTTTCTCCAAACCCTTTCTCCTTTCTCTTTCTTTGTGATAGATTGATTAATGAAAGATTATATACAAATATATTGTATGTATTATATATGTATACTTACACATTCCCTAAATATATAAGTATAACCTGCTCAATTTTTTTGTTACTTGTATGCATATTTTCAGTGCTGACTATTTGGTATTGGATGATCAAGTGGTGTGCTCATCTTTGGAGAAGACTATTTCTCCCTCTCTCAGCGTTCCTTAGTTTCCTAAAGCTCTTTGTGTAAGGTAAAAGCCTCCTGAACGTTCTTCAATCTGGTTCAGCATGTCTGTTGTGGTCCTTAATAAGTTTATTTATGTGCATTCATTCTAGTAAGACTATGTAAGTATAGCTTCTGATATTCTGAAAAGACAGAGTCTCGCAAAAAATTCCCCGTTCCTCTGGCTCTTACAATCTTTCTGCCCCTCTTCCACAATGATCCCTGAGCGTTGGGTGCAGAAGTGGTTGTTGCTGTACCTTTTGATACTGGGATCAATGGCTTTACGTTCTAATTTAATCTTAGAGATTATGCTGTTTTAGGCAAGAGGAGTGGTTCTCCTCAAAAATCTGTGATTTCACCAGTCCTGGGAAGCTGCCTAGGGTTCAAATACCAAGCATATTTCACTTTTGTTCAGCAAATCTTTTTTGTTGTTGAGCAAATCTTAATTTTAAACATCTGTTGGTTACCTCTAGGAAATACATTTGGCATTGACTTAGATTTATTGCAACATGTTGGTCATTGTTATTGTTCATAGTCATCATAGCTGGTAAGACTGTTGATTGTTTTCCTCCTTTGGAAGCATTCATGGTACCCCTTGTCCCATATGCATTTATTTGTACGTGTGTGAGTGTGTGTGTGTGTGTGTGTGTCCGTGTTCACACGTATGTATGTATGCATGCACGTATGTATGTATGTATGTATTATGAATGTATGTATGTAGAAGGCTTAATTTTAGTTGAATGATTTCTGAGCTTTGTGTCTAAATAAAGTGCATGGTGTCTTCAACAATAGAGGGTTACCTTCTACCTCTGAGGAGCAAGCAAGAGCAACAAAATTACTCTGTAATGTTTGGTGAATCTCTTAAACAGCCCTGACTAACAACTTATAAAAGGGCTTCTCATGCCTAGTATTAAGGTTTTTATTAGATGATCTTTGACTCTTAGGGGAAGCATGTCAGTCTGAACATAAAATTTTAATTTAAAGTATATATGCACATTTACATAATATCTTGTGTGTTTTAGGGAATTGAGTAGTTAGAGTATGCTTACTTATGATTTTGTCAGACATTTTTTCCTGTAATTTTACTTTTTTCCCTCCTTAGTGAAATCTTGTTTAATCCCTTTGTTCATTTTTCTTGAAACCTTGGTAATTTTCTTCAGTTGAAAAATACCATATTTCTATTTTAGACACATTATTGAAAGGAAAAGATAATAGAATTAAAATAATAAAAAATAGATTGAAAATAAAACTAGAAAATCACAAAGTTAAACTTAGAAGTGTAACAATTTTAACTAACTATATATCATTCCTGATACAACATATTTTGTTCTTCCTCTAATATCAAAATGTACTCATGGAAGAAATGTTGCTTATTATATCATGGAGGATCTGCTACTTGGCCCTGAGAGTGAAGAGGCGTTACAGTCAATACTCTATTGGTGAGCTCAGGACTAAAGTTCGAAAAACCAGACAATCCAAGATGCTGCTGAGTACCAGCCTTTGTTGTCACTTAATCCGGTTCTTCCATCAACTTTTGGGGGAGCTTCTAAACTCCCCATGCCTAACAGCACACTTCTAGAAACAATCGATATTTTTATAAATATATGTACATTTTAAATTTTATTTTAAAAGATAGTCCAGTTTGGGGCTGGAAAAGCAGATAAAGGTAAAAGCAAGCATGGAAACTTGAGTTTGCTTCCTGGAATCCATGCAGATGGAGGTGGAGGGGGAAAACAGTAACCTCTGACCATCACATACACATGTCATAGAAATACATACACATACACGATAACAATGATGAATTAAAATATAGAAATATGTTTATTTTGACTGTGAACCTTGTAGAGACAGCATTAATTACATTGCCTCTCATATCTAGCCCATCTCTGAAACTTATGTCTCTGAGTTTAATCCAGGTAGCTGCATCTACATCATTGTTTCTATCTTAGCTACAATGTAATCTACTGTGTGAATGTGTCAAAACACATTTGTGCATTTGTCCCCTGGTAAATATTCAGGTTGTTTTCATTTGGAATTATTGTGGGCAGAGGAGTAATTAGCAGTGTTTGATAGATATCCATTTTGATGTCCAGACACATTTCATTTGCATGGAGACATAAAGATATGTTTAGCTTTATTTGAACAGAGTTTCTTTATAACATAAATAATTCTGTTTGATTCAAATCATGATGCTTTTAAAACAACTTGATTTTGTACCAGTTTCACTAACAGAAACTTCAGAAAAGCTTTTACAGTATTTTTTTGCTGATGACTTTTCCAACTTCATCTATTGCCCCTACTAATAGGTTCTCTCTGGAGATATGAAGTGTTTGATACTTACTCTGCCATCAGTACATGCATATCCTGGCTAACAGAAATCTTCAGCTTAGGACACCATTGTCCTAGATATCCATCTTCCTACATATTACTTCCTACATATTGCTGAAGATGGATTTAAGCTTCCAACTACTCTTCCCCACTCTGAGCTCTTCCAGAACATTTCTTCATTCATCTACAGGTTTGTAATCTCCATCAAGATATATGACACATTGTTAAATAAATGAACAAATAAACTTAGGAAACATATTCTAACAAATAGATACCATGATAAAAAAAATACCATGCCCCTAACATTGCAATGTGTCTTTGTAAATAAAATGTAAAATAGAGTAAATCTCAATATCTTATATCTTTAAGATTAATATATGCATAATTTTTAAAAGATCATTGCCACTCATTTGAACACCAATAGAAAACTAATAACCAAAATTGTTCTGTACAATTGCTTCTAATCTTAATAATTTCAAGATGATGTTGCAAATGGAACTTTCATAACAAAGACTATAAAGATTATATTTTTGTAATCTTACATTAAGACTTCTATACATACATAAAAAACAGATCTGGTACTAGATTGCACATCTGGAACCATTTCATAAACTGGATTAGACCCTCATGAGAAATCAAAATGCATTACAGACTTAGTCTAAATTTTTAGCTTAATTATACTTCTCATTTTCTATAAGAAGCTATGCTTTGAGATTGGATTGTCATCAAAGGCATATGGTTAAGCAAATGTGTGAAGAAATACAAGGTTTCAGAGTAAAACATTAGCAATATATGTGCAAATGAATGTTGTACATGTCTATACCAAAGCAGGCATGTGCTTTAAATAGTTGCTATTTCTCTTCCTAATCACAGAGCCAGTTTGTTCCTATAAAGAAACCCAACTCTATTTATCTAGAGAGCTCAAATGATAACCTTTTTTATTAGCCAAAAAAATGAAAAACAAAACAAAACTTATCTTGACAAATTAAATCCTCAATACCTCACATAACAAAGCTAATTCTGAAGGTTTAGAGGGAAATCTTATCTCCCTTCTCAATGTAAGATCTATAGAAAATATCTTTTTATATACTTATTTTATCCAAGGAAAACTAGCTGGGGCTGAACAAATGAACGTACAAATCTACATGCTTGCACGAGTGTAGAGGATGATGTACACTACCGTTTTTATAATACAAATAGAACCTTTCCAAGATTCAGAAATTATAACATTATCTGTTTTATAACTTAAAAGGATTTAATATAAATTGTTCAAAGTGTGAAATATTAGAAACAAATTCATTTGGATTTTATTTATTGAATCACTTGGAAAGAGATCTTATTTCCAGATATCTAAATGATCATCCTGATGAATTTGCAGAAACACAATGATGGTTCATGAGTCCTAAATCTTTAGTTATTTCCCCTTATATTTTATTACTATTACTCCTTAATCCTTACTCATTTAAACACCTTTTCCTGTATATTTTATTACTAAACTAATTCACTGGGGATTTTTTAATACATAAAATCAAAAGAACTAGGAGAAAGTTTACCTTCACTCCCTGCCAGACATAAGTACTGTTTTCTTTTTTGAAAGGATGCAAGTTGTCACAGAAAAATGATGAAGGCCAACTCCTCCTTTAGAATTCTGGACTTTTTATGGAAGAAACAGACAAGACTGAATTTCTCTCAATTCTTGTGTATTTTTGTGTAAAGTTACTCTAAACAATTACAACTGAAAATGAAAGGAGTCTAAGAGATTTGTGACCATATAAGCTCCATCAAGTACAGAAATAATTAAACCCAGGAAATGGTAAGGATGATAACATCATGATAACTATAAAATATAAGAAAACTAAGAGAGTTTTAAGGATGATATAATGAATAAATACACTTCTGAACATTGCAAATCACTGTTCTGAACAATGTCTTAAGTAGAAGAGAAAGAATAATCATTAAATATATTTCAAATCTTTAACCAAGATATTGTATATCTTAGGAAACTATAGAAGAAGAATGGAATGGAGTGATTGGAGGGCAGGAAATGTTTGCTGCTGTTTACTCCAATTTTTATATACTCTCACCTCACTGCTTCCCTAGATATGTGTTGTGGGGCAATAGTTTTGTACCCTGTATTGATTTGTCAATTATATTGGTTTAATAAAATGCTGATTGGCCAATAGTCAGGCAGGAAGTATAGGTGAGACAACCAGAACAGGAGAATTCTGGGAAGAGGAAAGCTTCAGTCTGCAGTTGTCACTCAGATGCAGAGGAAGCAAGATGAGAATGCCTTGTTGATAAAAGGTACAAAGTCACGTTGCTGGCAGAGACAAGAATTATGGGTTAATGTAGGATGTAAGAGTTAATAAGAAGTCTGAGCTAATAGGCCAAAATATTTATGATTAATGTAGATTTCTGTGTGTTTCATTAGGACTGAATGGCTGTGGGACTGGGCAGGACAGAAACCTCTATCAACAGATGTGAGTTCTGGAGATGAGGAAGAAAAAGACAGTAACGGATGTGACAGAAACTGAAAGAACAATAAGAATAGAAGTCTATAGAACTGGACAGTGCACCAAAACCTTGTGAGGAAGAATCCACTGAATCACTCCTAAAACATAAAAATAAATAGCTACATTTTAGGGAAATATATATTACATTATTACAGGAACAATCAGAAAAATATCTGCAATAAAAAACTATTGAAACAAAAGCCAAAATCAACAGTAACACTAGGAAAACATAGATTGTCCTCAACTATTTATTACAGAAAGAACTTTTAGATTTTGTCCTTTCATTTTTCCTGTGCAGAATTTGAAAACATTATCAGTTGCTGCTTGTCCACAAAAAGCATGTACTGATGAAAATTTAGCTGCCAATAGCAACAAAATATTCTTGGGTTTAGAAACTCAACATGACAAGAAATAGATTCATAGTTATTGATTGACCTTCTATCCTTGAGGTCTCACTCCTAATACCTGCTTTGTCCAATAGCTAGTGTGTTGTAACCTAAGGAAATAGACTCTTTGTTTCCAAGAATTTGAAATGGAGTTGCTGATCAGAGGTTTGGTTTGATGAATAGCAAGTGCTCCTATGAGCCACGATTCTTATCTGAGATAATAATCAAATTCAAACATATCTGTTTTTAAAGTACTTGAAACTTTTCACTTTTCAATTTTCCCAAATTTACCAAAATAATCAAAATTAACACTTGTCACTTACTGTTTTCCAATACATGCTACTGTGTAGAATAGCTGAGAAGGAAAATACAAGATATGCTCAAATGACAAAGGAGACAGTTCACTCTTAAGAGACAATGAATTGAACAGACATGAATTATAGCACAAAGTATAGATGCATATATATTTAAATATATGAAAAATGGTAACAATATCAAATTGGTGTAAGAACATAAAGATTAAGTTTTAGGTATAAAAACGATAGTATCTGAAAGAAAGATTACACATGACAAGCACAGCTGGAAAACAAATTACTGTGCAGAAAAGCAGACTTAGTCATTTTACATAAAATAGAAAGAAAACTTTAGCTGTGTTAAATACAACACAACTAAAAAGAGTCACAGAGTGTTCTGGAGACAGCAGGTGAGGAATGGGAGTATCTGATATAGTAGGGAAAGGGGAAAGGCAGGCATGCAGGAAGGAAGAAAGACGTAAAAGAAGAAAGGAGGGAGAAGGAAGGGAGGGAAAGAGGGATGATTGGAAGGATTAGGTGACAAGGAAATCAGATAATAATGAACATATTTATTGCAAAGAGCATTGTTGAAATGATTAAGAAGACAAAAACAAAAGGCCAGACATGGAGTCTCATAACTGTAATGCTGTCACTGGGATTTTCACCTAAGACTTTTAAGGTTGGGGAGTATAATTTGGAGTACTGGGCTAGTATGTACAAGGAAGACACTAACTTCAATTCCCCAGACACCTCACATAATTAAACGAGAATAAATATTTAAAAACAAAAAGACTTCTAAAATGAGAAGATGGTTAAAGTATGAGGACCTGAGTTGAATCACTGAACTCATGAGAAATGTGTGGTGGGCTGGGCTGGGGGTGTGAGTGTAATGCCAACACTGAGGACACTGAGGCTGAGGCGGGAGAACCTAGGGCTCACTGCTCAGCCTGCCCATCCTATGTAGTGAGCTTTAACCAATGAGACAGACTGTCTCAGAGGAGCTGGGTAGTCTTCCCCAAGATGATACCCAAGCTTGCTCTCAGACCTGCATACTTACGACCCCACAGGCATGTTTTAAAATGACACACTCGCATGTTGTTTATACTGAAGAATTACAAAATTAATTTAATCAAATCTTAGATACTGCCAAAAGAAAATCAACTTATTCAGAACTAGCAAATATTGAGGACAACTTTTTATTTAGAAAACTCAAACTGCAGGGAGTGGCAGCAGATATCTTTAACCCCAGCAGTAAGAAGGGAGAGGTAGGCAAATCCTGTGAGATTGCGGCCATCCTGGTCTACAAAGCGAATTCTTGGGCAGCCTGGGCTTTTCTACAAGAAAATAAAAAGATAAAGAAAATTAAAACCAATAAATAAATAAAAAATACATTTAAAGTGGGATATGCTATAGAGATTTGCATTGGTATGTAAAAAAATAAAAATAAAGTCTGCATGTACCCAAATAATTTCTAATAAATACCAACGATTTGATAGTTGATCACTACAAAGAAAAATCAGGAAATCACTACCCACTGGGAGAATTTGGCCGAGTTTGCTTTCTGTTGTTGTGATAAACACCATGATCAAAAGCAACTGGGAGGGGGGATTATTTTATCTTATATTTTATATTCCATCATTAAGGGAAGCCAGGAAAGAACTCAGGAAGGAATTTAAAGGAAAAACCATGGCAGAAAGATGCTTCTTTGTTCCAGGCTCGCATTCAGCTACTCCTGCTATACAGCTGAGGCCCACTTGCCTAAGGATGTTACCACGCACAGTGGGTGTGGTGGTTTGAATTAAAGTTGCCATATAAGTCCATTATGGAGGTGCACTATTAGAAATTGTGGCCTGGTTGGAGTGGGTGTGGCTTTTTTGGAGAAAAGGTGTCACTTTGGAAGCAGGCTTTGAGGGCTCATGCATGCTGAAACCATGCCCAGTGTGACTGTTCTCTTCCAGTTCCCTGAGCATCAAGACAGAGAACTCTCAGGAACCTTTTCAGTACCATGTCTGTCTGCATTATGCTTTGCTTCCTGTCGTGATGATAAAGAACCAAATTTCTGAAACTGTAATCCAGCCCCAATGAAATGTTTTCCTTTACGAGAGTTGCCATGGTCATGGTAATCATCTGTGCATCACGCGCAGACAAACAATAAGAGCACCTAGACTGACAATGAGCATCTTCACAAGTATCACATGTTATTCCTTTCTTTATTAGAAGTTATACATTACAATGAATATGATTAAAGAATTTTTAAAATATTAAAATTTATTTTGTGTATGAATGTTTTGTCTGCGTGTATGCATGTGTATCATATGTGTGCAGTACCCACAGAGCTCAGAGAAAGATGTCAGGTTCCCCTGAACTGCTATTACCTATGATTGTAAGCATGTGGGTGCAGGAAACTGAATTTGATTGCGTCATCTCCAAGAAAATAAGTGCTCTTAATCACTGAACTGTGCCCCATCTCCATTTTCCTTCTTTCATATAAGACACAGGCATCATTGTATAATTGTCAGAGTTTTTAATGGCTTAAAAATAAGTGTTTGAGCTATCTCATCATTCGCTACTTGAACAAATGAGTATTTAGGGTCTACTGTATTTAACAGAGAAATTTAACAAAGAAACATATACAACAATAAATTTAGAAGAACATTTTCATACTATAAAATACAGATTATTAACAGTGAAGTTTTAGTTTTTAATTTAAAATTGTTCCCGATTCATTAGGCCATATGTATGGGGAGAATTTATAGTTTATATCATAATCCAGTTTCAATGCTCCATTGTCATTGGACCAAAAATCAGCTTATGCGATCTCTTTTTATTGTGTCTTTAAATGTCTGTAATGCAGATCAGGAATCTTCGGCTGCAAAATCTATTCCGAAAGCAATCTCCTGATCATTGCTCCAGGCTTGGCATGCAGCCCCTCTTAATCGGCTCCCACAAATCTGGTCTTTGACACCACGAACAAGTACAACTTTATAAGTTGCAAATCTATTTGGCAACCTCGAAATGGCTTTTCTCAAATGCACAGCTCTCAGAGTGCACCACGTTCTTTTATGTTGATTAAAATATCAGAGGGATACAAACGGATACAAACAACAACAAAAGAGTAACAGGAACCCCACTCCTCCCTTTCATCTTCTCAGAGGGAGCTGTTCAGCACAACCAGCTTGACTTTCTTCAAACAAAACTTCTCCTTTTGTGGCTGAAGAAAGGCTTTGGCAAACACTTATCCTTTGATATGATAGGCACTTGAGAAAAATCAGACCAAATCAAGCCACTGCTTTGAAGAAAATGCTTATTAAAAACTTGAAGCTCTTAAGTGCACTGGGACTTAGTGTGTATGTAGCTAGTGACATGAGGCTATGGTGTCTGTGCTTAGATTTCAAGTCAAGTCCAAATGTGGGGAGTTCAAAGACAAAGTTGCTACCTCCTTCCTTTGTTTTATTACAAGGATACCTTGAAAGATTGTTTAGTCTCTAAGTATTTCTGGACCGTTATTTCTATATTTTAATCCAGTGAAGCAAACACTGTATTATGTAGGTAGGAAAGAATGTGAGAAAATCCTTGTTCTTTAGACTTTGTCCCATGTTCCCAGTCTCCTTCGACATGCCAAACCTCTTTTGAAGAAAGAATGCTGCTATACCCAGGTCAAATTAGATTTCTAACATGAGGAGCCAAGTTTGAAATCCTCAAACACTTTCGGAATCCCACAGGAAATAAATGACACATTCAAATTAGTATTGCCTGAGAGGAATTGAATAGAAAGATTGGACGGAGCGGGAAAACCACTGGGGATCAGGCAATGCATCTGGCATTTTAATGGATGGCGAATTAGCAGTCTCTCTCAGCAACCCTGCTGGAACAAGACAAGAAAAGAGATGCAGAAACTCATTTCCTATCTTGTCTCCCTCAGCACTCGCCACCGTCCTCACCTAAACAAGGGACATAGTGAGGGAAGCCGAGTAGCATAGTCCTTGCAGCTTAGCCGGCCAGAACCACAGGGAGATGAATGTGGCTTGGTAGAGCAGAACAAACAACCCACCTCAATGCCACATGAATCTGAAACAATGAAGCTTATGGACTGCGTGTGATGTGCAGTCACCTAGGACACATCTCTGGCTTCTCTGAGGACGTTTCCAAAGAAGTTACCTGAGGCACGAAGAACCACCCTGAATGTGGATGGCGTCATTCCACAGGGTGTAATGGAAGGAAGCTAGTGAAACACCACATTCATCTTCTGGTGTAAGTGGGACACTTCATAGTGTGACCAACGGCCTCACATCTATGCTACCACACACTCTCTGCCGTGATGGAGTGGATCCCCAAACCCCGAGCCAAACAAACCCTTTGTTCCTTGGTTTGCTTTTGACAGTATTTCAGCACAGGAATGAGAAAAGTATCTAAAACCACTACCCTAACGGTATCGGCCTCTTTGTTATTGCGGTTTTTAAATGTGTTTTCTCTGATTCAAGAAGTCTTTGGTGAAGATAAAACGTGACTATTTTCTCATGAAGCTTCCTTCCCACTAATCTCTGAGCTTTCCTCCTGTGTTCATGCAGTCATCCTATTCTCCTTTTGCATCATTTAAAATGTGAAGCTTCTTGAATAGTGTGTGTGTGTGTGTGTGTGTGTACGTGTGTGTGTGTGTGTACGTGTGTGTGTATGTCTGTGTGTGTGTGAGTGTGTGTATGTGTGTGTATGTGTGTGTGTGCGTGTATGTGTGTGTACGTGTGTGTGTGTGTGTAAGACTGTGTGTGTGTGTAAGAGTGTGTGTGTGTGCGTGTGTGCGTGTGTGTGTGTGTGTAAGAGAGAGAGAGAGACAGAGACAGAGACAGAGAGACAGGGAGCTTTCTATATAACAAATATTCAGCGGATATGTTTGTTGATTACTGGGCAATTTTACATTTTAAACCTCTATTTCAAATGCTAAATGAAATTTTGTATGAACACTGTAAGTAAGCTGTAGAGTCAGGAAGGTTTGAATTCATTTATTATTCTTAAATAATCACGCCATTTGTAAGTATGAACAATAATTTACAAATGGACCCACTGTACTTAGCAAGCTAAATGGAAATCTTGTACAAGAATCTTAATTAAATAAAATTAATAATACATCAAGAAAATAAGTGAATGCTTTGTTAATCTATCAAATTCATCAGAATTTAGAAATATAGTACTGAATTATTAGGAGGTTGTAAAGCTCACACATATGTGTGTATACAGACACACAGATACATATACATACACTCATACATATGCACACATACACACATTCATACACATATACATACACAGGCAAAGTATCAGTTTTGAAGCATATTAATGCAAAAGGCTATAGGGTTGACAAGCAGGTGTTCATGCCAATTCTGGGACCAATTATCTATATGTCAAAGGCAGTTCTAAAGTACTTGAGGTATAAATGAAACAAGATGGACCATGAACTGTCAATTGTTAAAGTAAAGACAGGTCTTTATATGGGTTTCATGCCAACACTATGTAAAAACCAGGTGGGATATTTATGCAGTTTCAAATTTTCTAGCAGCAATATTTTAAATGGTAAAATGAAATAGATGAAATCTGTTCTTATTTTAATTCAACTGATACATGAAAAATATTATCATTTCAAAATGCCACTCACCACATTGAAAGTCTATCTATCTGTATCTGTATATGGCTGGCGCTGCTGTGCTGGAAACAGAGGTCTCTACTGTATGCTCAACTTTTATGTATGCTCAAAATGTTTTCAAGAAGGAAGGAAAAGTTGACAAAGCTGCACCTCTATTCATGACTATTTCCTTATATATTTGATTGAAGAGAAGGAGGCACACACATGTCTTTAAATGATTTCTAATTCCCCAGTTCCTAGTTTCTTTTTCAATCAGTTTCAATGTAGTATTTTTGCCACTCTATAGAAAACAATGTGCATATTTCTGAAAAGAAATTTCTTCCTTTTTTCTAGGAGATAGGGCCTAGAAAATGCCATTGTCTATATCACAGGACTATTTATGTACAAATGACCATTTTATAAAATTCATTTTCTTCTGTTGTAAGATGAAATGGCAATCCATCATTGCAGTTTGCACTTGCCAATGTCTCATTCATTTCCTTTTTTCATCCATCTAATATTCACTACATAGTCTCTGCTAAGTATCAAGGAATAGACCTGGGGCAAGGTAAATCACAACCCAAATATAAATCACACTCCATAGTGCAATAAGTGATTTGGAAAAACCAAAAATTAAAATACCTTCAAAGACTATTGCCATTATTTTTTCTGAAATGTAGTCCTGTAGCCGAGCAGGTTTTTCACAATGATCCTTTTGACTTTTCATGTTGAGTCATTTTTTTATGCCTCAATGTTTTGCATTGAGAATGCTTATATTTTATAGGGTTTAAGCTATACACAGCTGGAAATTAAATGTCACAAAAGTTCTAAGTGTTAACATTTTTTTATATTTAGCATTATGATTAGCCAAGTTCTTTGATTTTAGCTTCATTGTTTTTACCAGCCTGTAGAACCATTTTCTTATTGACTTGGTCATTATAGCCAAATGTGTGTTCCTGGTGTTATTTGGAAGAAAGATGCCTTAGGTACTTTTCTATTGCCATGACAAAACACCATGAATGAGGCAACTTATAAAAGAGAGCATTTAATTAGTGCTCATGCTTTTCAGAGGGTAGTGGAGTCTATGATCATTATGGCAGGGATCATGGAAGCAAACAGGAGGGTATAGCATTGGAGCAGTAGCTGAGAACTTACATGTGACCCACAAGTATTAGTCAGAAAATGACTTAACTGGAAATGGTGTGGACTTTTTAAAGCCCAAATCCTACCCTCAGTGACAAACCACCTCCAACCAGGCCACACCTTCAAATCCTTCCCAAACAGTTCCACTAATTGTAGACCAAGCACTCAAATATATAAACCTCTTAGGGATCATTCTTATTCAAACCGCTCAAAAAGAATATAGTACCTCTTTTATTTATTCTAAATAAAAGGAAGTTTTACATTTACTCAAGTTTAGTAAACTGTGATTTATAAAAAATATAAGCTTAAAAGATAGTTTATATTTTATACATATATTAAGGTTACTTGCAATATTGAAATGAATGATAACAAATTGCTACCAGTTTTAAAAGGAAACTTTGATTTTTGTATACTTAGATGAGAATTAATTTTATAAAACAAATTTCATAGACTTTCCTATGCAACTTATGACTATTTATATATACTATTTTATCCAAAATAAAAAGATTTAAAAATCTATATGAATATCTATTAAGTATTAGGTTATATAACTATTGAATCCCCCCCCCCCCGCCAATTATACTACAAGCCAGGGAGAAGGCAGCATTAACAGCCTCTTATACTCTTAGAATTAGATACTTGAATACATGATGTTGACCTTTCTCAGTTGTTGATTCAGAGATTGCAGTTCATATCATTTTGTCACTTCACATTGGGCAAAACTGAAAAGCAAGCATTCACAGTATCTGAGGCAGCTCTATATAATAAAAGTCCAAGTGTAAAATTAAGCATTATATTTTCTTCCAGTATTGCTTCCATTGAAGGAAAAGTTAAAATGGAAACTGTTTTAGACAAACTAATCACTATCATAAGTCAGATGTTTTCTTCCTTCAGTCCAGTGGTTTTCAACCTTCGTAATGCTGTGACTCTGTAACACAGTTTCTCATTTTGTGGTAGCCTCAATTACAAAATTATTTTCATTGCTGTTTTATAACTGTAATTTTGCTACTGTTAGGAATCATAATCTAAATATCTGTGCTTTTAGGTGACCCCTGTGAAAGGGCCATTTGACCCTCAAAAGGTCATGACCCACAGGTTGAGAACCACTAATTTGATCATCTTACCTCACTGTTATTACCTGGGAATTTCAGGCCTTCCACTCTGCAACCTTGTGGCAGGGAGGGGCGTGGAGGAGATCCATTTCCCTTAATGGGACTAAAAATCTATTGGCGTTAACAGTAACAGAAGTCTGTATGTGATTATGGGAATAAGGGTTGATTCTCAGTTATGGGAATAAAGAGTCACTCCCTGAATTAGCAGCAGTCCCTAAACACTGTGTGCAGAAAGGAAGGTGAGAAAGAGCAAATGGAACAGGAGCAGAATATGCCTCAACCTTGAGCACACATTTCTGCTTATCCAATTATTAGAATATGTAAGTATGTGAATTTGAATTAATTATTTCAAAAGCAGCTTTTCCTGTCATTAACTTATGCTCACAGGCCTCAAATTTATCACGCAAAATGAGCACTTAGGGCTACTGTCCTGGTATAATTTTTCTGGAGGACATGTTTTAAAAATAGAAATCAGAAGAAGACTTGGAGCTCTCTTCCCTCTTTGTAATAATCAAGTATGGAAATCCAGTCACCCTGAGGCTTCTTATTAGCCAGCAGTTCCCATCAGAGAAAGGAGGGGTCCTTTGGATGAAATGATAAGACTCTGCAATGAGATTGAGACCCACTGGCAGAATATAGACTTGTGTCATAGTATTAGCCCATTCAGGATGAATTGCTGGGTACAGGAACTGCTAATGCCACCCCCAGAGATTCAAAGTCCAGAGCCACCATCAAGACTCCATCCCTTAATGGAAGAATAGAAATATGAGCATTTTTTTTATTAAATCAGCTGTCTCAATAGTTTTCCTCTTTTACTTTGTGTGCTTTCTCTTTGAGTGTAAGATTTCCTTATTACTACCAAGAGATACTTGAGTATTCTTCTCCCAAACACCCTCCGTTCTTTATTCCAGGAAAAAGAGAATCTTGACACTTCAAAGCCAAAGTGGAAGTTTGCTTCATGCAAAAGGGCTCAGTGGGCCAGTCACATATTTTACTTTCTATGGCCACGTCCACTTACATGGCATGTAACTGATGCATTAAAGAACTATTTTGTTAATGCATTTCAAAGTTTCCCCACCACACAGATTTATTAATTTCAAAAGTTTGTTCTCCTTCAACAGCTAGTACCCAGCCGATTATGTACTTGGGAGTTAGTAGAAGTTAAGTGTATTCTATTAGTGGAGAGAGTAAGAATATGGGCAGTGTAATCTTCTTAATTGTGGAACTGTCTACTGGTGAAAACTGTCACACTTCAGATTTACCTCTTACCAACTCGATGCTTTTACCAAGATCTGATCTGCTTAAACGTTACATGCCCCTCAGGCACACTGCTCAAATACTAGTCCATACATCCTCGTGAGTCTCTTGGTGCTGCAATTGATAACTGATCTCACTCATTTAGGTATAATGTAAATAAGTTTTTTACACTATTACTCCAGAAAAAGGAAATAAAATTATTTAATGACAATCACTTCACTATTGTACAATCATTAGAGGGCAGTAGGCAGGAATGACTCAGAACAGGTTGTTACTAGAAAATAGTTCAGTGAAGATGAAATAACTACAAACTAAAGGACAAGCAGAGAACTAGAATACCATACACATCCAACACATATGTACCCAGGAGGTACTGGATCCTAACCAGTGCAATAAATATTACAAGATGAAGAGGTAGATGTCTCTCCTAAGTGTTTCTATCAGGAGAGACAAGTTTCAGTGAAGAATACATCAGATTCTTGAAACTAGTAAATCATAAAGGAAATCCAAAATTCTTGGGAGAAGGCATGTATGGCCAGCTACATAGGTGCCTGTTCTTACAGTTTTTCCTAATTTAACATAGTACCCATGTCTCTGTGGTCACTTAATAACTGCCAGGGGGCAAATGGCTCAATGTCAGTTGCTGAGAGAAAGAAATGAATGTGTTATTTCTTTAGTAGCCTAACAAAATGGTGTGGATGCTGCAGGGGCTGACTTGACTGTGACAGCTACACAGTGCCTCCCAGTGTTCAAAAAGCAAACCTCACCTTTGATCTCAGCATACTACAGGGTGTAGTTTAGTATAGCATATATGTATAGATTCATATGTAAAGTAATCTACATATATCAAAAATGACTTATTATAATATTTAAACCTTTTTGACAAACCCTGGTGATAATCCTACTGAAGAATATGTCTATAAATCTGTTATGCCTGTAAATGAACTCAGAAGTAAATGCTCATTTGGTAGGTTCATTAAGAAAAATATGACATTAAGTTTAGCATATAGAAAGATGAATCCAAAAGATGTTTGTTTGAGGAACTATGCTTGGTTTCTAAGTCTATCCTCTTTCTTTCTGTGAGTTTAGGTAAACAGTTTGAAACCCTTAAAACAATTGTGAGGTGGATAAGTGTTCTAAACTACTGCATTTATTTATATATTGTGTATAGTAAACTTCATTTTATATAAATTGATAATGGAAAGGCATTGATCTTTGGCCATTTTATTTTCATAAACACATAATTTTCCTCTACAAGTAAAAATAGACATAAATGATATAGGTCATTCTAGCATATCAGCATTCACTGTGTTGAATTGTGCTAATTGAAAAAATATAATTAGTGTTATGTGTATGCAAAACGATGTTATAAATATTGGAAAAGTATGTAGGTAAGATACAATACATTCTAGAAAGCAGTGGGAAAGACAGATTTTAATGTCTCCCGAGAGATAGGGAAGGCAAGAAGTAGTAGAAACTATCCTCATTGACAAGTCATCCTACTTGCAATAACATTCCAAAGAAGCCTTCCCTTTTGTCAGACATACCCCAAATCCAGATATGCCATCAGTAATTGTCATCTTCTGCACAGGCTTGAAATTTTGGAGTATCTTAGTCCACTCTTATGCCATTATTGTCAGTTATTCTCCTGTTCTCAGTGGAGAACAGAGGTCACATCAGACAGAATCAGCACAACTACAAGGGGAGAACCCTTCAGTGACACACGGAGTTCTTGAAAAAATTCCCTATCTAGAGTGTAGCTTGAATATTTGAGCTACAGGATGCTGTATGATTCAATGTAAGTATCTATTGAATTTTCCTGTCTCCCATGTGGGGAAAAAAAACAAAACACACTGCAGACAATGAAATAACATTGCCCTAAACCTGGAGACATAAATGATGTGCAGGGACATTTGTTTATGTAATCTGACCCCTAGCTGTATAATAATAGCTAGATCTGGAAAGGACAACAGTCAGAATACTGCCTTTGCAAAAGTAATTGCTTTCTTCAAACTTCAAGTCCATGTGGTTTCGTAAATAGAGACCTTCTAGATGAAACACCCTTTATCTCTAAAATTCT
The DNA here is from genome assembly GCF_018167655.1 of Microtus oregoni. NCBI lineage: Eukaryota > Metazoa > Chordata > Mammalia > Rodentia > Cricetidae > Microtus > Microtus oregoni. The sequence goes on from NW_024543089.1 coordinate 25,901,423, forward strand.
CTACAAACATAGCCTAGTAAACTTTTGGTGAAAAAAAAGCAATTAACAAGGAGGCCTACATACAGCCAATGAGATGCTCTCCTTTATAGGACCAGATAAATAATATTATATGCTGCTTGTATTATTGTCACCAACCTGTGAATCTCTAAAAGCATAGTTTGAAAAAAATCTTCATACATGATTGAGAATGTTTATGTCTTCCTGTTGGATTCTGAGCATAGTCTTTTCCATTTCCAATTTTTATTTCAGAAAATTTGGCAAGCACAAAATAATCTGGTTATTAATTAGGAGAAATGGTCTACAAGCGATTTTTAAGATTTCTACTGATATAACACTAAAAGTAGGTATATTGTCATGTTGACTAGATAATTCAATTCAAAATAAATAGAGAAAGTCAACTGAAATGAATATTATGTCCTATATTATATATAATGTGATCTTTTTGTAATTAAATAGCAACTTTTTGCCAAAATCAAAATTATATTTATTTTTAATGAAACATGAGATGCAGGAAAATAGTGGTTTCACACATAAAGAAAGAGACAAATGGTCTAGCCTCCTTGAACTAATGCTTACAATAAAAGATATCGTTAAAGCATTTGAAAACAAAAGTCGCCCACAATGTCAAGTAAGAAGTCTCCTGTGAACTTTTACTTTTTGCCAGATGTTGCTTTTTACATTTTTGTTTTACTTCCTTGGAGGAAGTTGAGAACATTATTGCATGTTACATATCCTTAACCTCTCCGCTTGCTGAAGACAATTATTTGTGTTTTCTGCTTTTGTTTCTCCTCTGGCAGAGAAATCTAGGAATGAGGAAAAGACAGTCATTCAATACATTCATGCTGAAGAAATGATTTTTGAGTGTTCCCAACTATTCCGAAAATGGTTATTGTTATTGTTACATTATTGGGAAAATACCACAAAATTCATCATAATATATACAGAAAATTCATCAGCATACTATCCCTCCATCTCGAGCATGTATGCTTCAATGCAGACTATGTCAATAGTAAAGGGTATAAAATTCATAGCACTGATAATTAACTCAATAGAAAGACAATACCATGTGCATGCCTTTTCCAGATTCTAATACCTGCCTTGAAAGAGCTTATGAATTTCTATTTCTACAAGCCAGTCCTTAATAACTTCTAAGAACTGTTACTGCCCTAAAAGAGAAATACACTTGAGTTTTCTTTCTTTTGTTCTCTCTTTCTTTTTACCTTTCATTGAGAATATTTTTTCTTATATAATGCATCCTAATTATGATTTTTCCCCACCTCTTCTCCTCCCAGTTCCTCCACACCTCAAATCCCATTCAGAACCATCCCTTCTGTCTCTTGTTAGAAAACAAACATGCATCAAATGGATAATAATAAAATATAGTAAAATAAAAGATAAAAGAAAAGCTAAAACATCAAAACAGGACAAAACAAAGAACAGAAGAAAAAAACCCTAATGGAAGACACAAGCATTAAAGGCCATTTGCACACTCAGGAATCCCATAAATACACTAAAGTGGAAGCCATAGTACATACACAAAGGACCTGTAAGGGTCAAAAGATGGAAGGCAAAATATATAAATAAAATTTAAATTAAAAATAATAAGACTCTTTTAATAGTGAAAATCTCTTAAACTTCATTATGAGACTAGGAACCCCCAAAGATGTTGTTGAGTTCAGTTTCTGTTGCCATCTACTATTGGGCAGGCAGCCTACCCTTAAGAGTAATTTGTTTCCCCACTGAGACTCCTTTGGAAAAACAAAATTTTATTTGCAAATGGTTATCAATTGGAGAATGCTCCTGAGATAGGTATGAGGACATGGGCCCACTTTTCCTTTCAGTTCTAGGACTCAGGGAGAAGCCACGGAGCCGCAGCCAGAAACAGACACTGGGAGCTTTACCAGGTAAGCCACAGATTACACAGATTAATGGAGATGCATTAAATTAATATTTAAGTTAGCCAGTAAAAAGTTAGAGCTAATGGTCCAAGCAGTGATTTAATTAATATAGTTTCTAGGTGATTATTTCAGTTCTGAGTGGCCGGGTCGAAGAAGCAGCCTGCTACTACATAGGACCCCATATGTTGTAAGACGTGTGCAGATCTTATGCATGCCTCCTCAGCCTCAGTGAGTTCATATGTGTGTTGAGCCTACTAATTTAGAGGACCATGTTTTCTTTGTACTCCATCCCCTATGGTTCTTTTACACACACTTTCTGTCTCTTCTTCTGCAGGGTTCCCTGAGCTCTGACAGGAGGGATTTGATGGTGACATCCCATTTAGTGCTGAGTTTTCAACAGTCTCTATTCTTTGCATTTTGTCTGAGTGTTGGTCTCTGTATTTCTCCCGTGTGCTGCCAGCGGAAGCTTCTCTGAAGATGACTAAACAAGGCACTGGTCTGTGAATATTACACAATGTCATTAAAAGTCATTTTATTATTGTCTGTTTTTTTACAACAGTAGTATTTGATTTTACTCTAGGTCCCCATTAAATGGGCCTTAAGTCAAATCAGGTATTTGGTTGATGACTCGCACAGCTTTGTGCCACAATTGCCCTAGCATGTATTGCAGACACAACAGCATTGTAGATCAAAGGATTTGAGGCTGCTTTGGTGTTTACCTTTCTCCTTTAGTAGCATGCAAAGTATCTCTCTGTACCATAGATGCTAGAATACAGGACAGAAGACTCTCTGTACGCACAAGCTTAATTTCTTCATGTTTGGTGACTCATGTAGGTGTTGTTTTCAGCAATGGTGCCTTGACAGCAGTTTGTGGAGAGCAATTTACAGCCTTAGCAGCAGTCTGTGTGGCTTGTGGGTTCCCATGGGACCCATTTGACTAACATCTCAATTAAATGTAACCCAATCCCAGTGCTGTAAGCTTCATTCAATTATAAGTGATGTCTTATAAGTCGGGGGGTCTGTCTCCCCCATTATTGGTGATTTTATGTAGATTGCTTTCAAACATGTATTTATTTTAGGAACCTCTATTATGTTAGGTTTCTAAACTATCCCTCAAATGGCCCTCAGTTTTAGCTGTCTCTTTCCCTGTTACCTCCCGCATTCCCCACTCTCCTCTTGATCCTCTTGTTCTAGACCCCTCATCCACACATGACTACATATTCTATTTCCCTTTCCTAGGGAGATCTACTTGCTCACCCCCCAGTCCCTTACTCTCTACCTAACCTCTCTGATTGTATGGATTGTAACTTAGTTACTATTGACTTAACAGCTAATATTCCACAATATAGTGAATGCATGCCATATTTGTATTTCTGGGTCTGGGTTACCTAACTCCTAAGGATTTTCTTCTAGCTCTATTCATTTACCTGAGAATTTAATGATTTCATTTTTGTAACTGAATTTTCTACATGTCCTCCACAACTGAAATGCATGACAACCAGAGAAAATTAGAAGAGGAGAGAAACTCTTTCCTGATGAATATAGGAATCTATTCAAAATGTGAGTGGTTTGGGGCATTTTGATATTCTACTCAAACAAACAGGTAAGTAACAATCTACATGATTTTTCAGTTCTGAACTCCTAATCTTCTTCATCGTAATTACACAAACTGTATCTGTAGTGATAAGCCAAGATGGAATTGGTGAATTTTTTATTGGATTGAAAGGTTGAAAAGTGGTTTCAAGTATGTTTGCTTTTAAAGGTTTGTTTATTTATCTATTTATTTTATGTTTATATACATGTTTTCATTAGTTTTCCACGTGTTGCACGCATGGGTGTGCCTGCAGAGGACAATGGAGTTAGAGTTACAGAGAGATATAAGGCTAATGTGTTGCTGGAAACTGAACCCGGGGTCTCTGCAAGCACAGTAAGAAGTTTTAACTTCTGACCTGTTGCCCCATCCCTCAAATATGTGTGTTTCTAGAAAACAGTTATACCTGTCATTTTTTTTGCTACATTCTTTCTAAAAATCTCATGTTCCAGAGCACATTTAATGTAAATACTAATTATAAAAATTAGTGGCAGCTTAAAGAAACGATGCATTAATAATTCATATGTGCTTAAAATGAACTCAATGACTTAGATAATCTATTAAAACTTATCTAAATTATCCACTGAGTTGTATTCAGGGCAGTCACCAAAAAAGAAATACTATGATTTAAGCTTTTAAAAATATTTTTAAATTTTGTGCTAAAGTTGTATATATTATTTGTAAATATAATTTTAGCATGATATATATATACATACATCTCTCTGATTCTCTGTGTGTTTGTGTGTGTACATATTTTAAGTTTTGTCAAAAGAATTGACAACAACCAATTTGCCTAAACTAAAGAACCAACATACAAAGTGTGGACCTAAACAACTAACCTTGTGCCTTGAATACTGGGCAGGGATAATCAGGTTGGCTCATCAAAGATACCTTTTTCCTCATACTTTCTCCTCCTCAGTCCTTTCAGCTGGTTTTAAATAGTGTCTCTCCAAGCCATGTAGTTCTCATCATCCAAACCTCTGGATATGAGCCTTTAATTCACTTTCAAAAAAATCTACAGCTTACAGCATCAAATCAGAGAGCGGTCATGGGAAAATGAGATAAACACACAAACCAGCACAAAAACAAAACCTTGAGATATGCAGTAAGAGCAAAGACTGCAAAGAAAGGAAAGGCTTGTGACTCACGTCATAACTGCAAGTCCCACTGAAATCCTTATGTGTCTTGCTGCATATAAAATGTGTTCTTGCTTCATATTAAAACCATGTTGATGACCTATCACAACAGACCCAGATGGAACAGAAGAAAAATGTTCTCCAATTCACACTACAGAACAGACAAAAGGGCTTAAGTTTAATATCCACTACTCCATAAATGAAGTCTCTCAGATCCCCTTGCATTCTCGGTTTCTGAAGCATTCGGATGATTCAGTCATTTAAGGTTATTATTTGTAACAAGTCATGCCCTCCCTCTCTACTGCAATTCTCAATAGAATGAGTAAGAAATGTATCCCCCTACAGTTAAAGAGCTTGTGAATTAAAACTATCTGCCCAGTGGTAGATAAGTAAAATCTCACTTTCTGAAAGTTTTCCAGCTGTCCTTACATCCGCTTCCTTCCCTCAAGGCAAGAAGAGCCAACACAGAAAGATCTGCTATCTTAAACAATTCTCTTTCTGTCTTGCATTTTGTTCTGCACAAGTCAGGGTATGTGCGTAGGGCTGTTCATTCTCTCTCCAGCAGACAGACTGATCCTCACGATCATTCCTACACTGCAAGATTTAAAAGAGTTCGATTCTCTCTGGCAAAACAACTACCACAGAAATCTCAACAAACTTGCCTTGTCTGTAGAGATATTCACAGAAAAGTTTCATTAGACAAACTGTTTTTCCCATGCAATCCCTGAGACCAAACCGCGTGAGTGAGTTGAATGTAAGTGTTACTATTGTCATTCCTATTAGGCTGCAGACACATGTGCAAATAGAGTGCCATAGTGTGAATCTAGAAGGTTCTGCAAAGGCTCACGGGTGAAAGACTTCATCCTCATTTTGGGTACTGGGAGGAGGGAGAAAGTTTAAGCAGCTGCACTTATGGTGGTGGTGCATGCCTTTAATCCCAGCACTCAGGAGGCAGAGACAGGCAGTGGTGGCGTATCCCTTTATCCCAGCACTTGGAAGGCAATGGCACGTGGATCTCGGTGAGTGTGAGACCAGACTAGTCTAAAGAGCAAATTCCGGGATAGTCTCCAAAGTTAATGGATCTTTTTTGTTCTTCTTTTAGCCATGATGTGAATGGCATTGCCCTGCCTTTCATTCCTGCCGCTCCTATACTGCACTGGAACCCCCAAAGCAAGGATCCCAGAGAATAATAGATTAAACCTTTCAATACTATGAACCAAAGCAAACTGTTTCTGTTTAAACAACAACAACAAAATCCATCTAGTCTCCTGACCTTCCAAGGGTTCATATTTACCAAAACCCATTATACAAGATATCCAGAGGATGTATCCAATCCCTACCATTCAAGTCCTAGGTAGAAAAGTAGACACATAGAGTGCTCATAAATTTAAGAAAAAGTGCTTGCAAATCATAGGCTAAGCAGGATGACCGAAAGAGATAGAAATTAATCCTCTACCACCAAACAACCAGGAATGCCAAGTCTGCAACTCCAGCACTCTGGAAGCGAAGGCTGTCAGACCAACAGTTGGAAGTAATAATCCGATCTTAAAATATATATGTTACTTTAATCAAATTCCACCTAAAAGTTATGAGATTTATAAAAACTTTCCAGGTAATACTAATTTTATCTCTTGATTCTGTGCTGTGTAAGAAACTGAGGCTTTTTCAAAGGGTTTCCACTTTTAAATGTTATTTTTTAACTCCTACATTGGAACAATGTTCTGAAAGTACAGGCTCCCTTCATTATTATTCAAAGTAGGTCCTAGGAAGGAAGTAGATCCTAACTTAGGAAAATAATCTAGATGGAATTTCATTAAAGAATTATTCATACAATGTTTCTGTATTACCTCCCAAGGAATAGTATCCCAAATCAGTTTCTGCACAAAATGGTCAAAAGACTTTGGCATAACTCATTTTGTGGATTAAGACTCACGTCAATTGTTATTAGATACCATATACAATTTCTATTTAGTTAAGTATCTGTGAAAACCTTCAAGTGAAATCAAAGTTTTAACTTTTAGAGTGTTTGCCTTTCAATATATGTTAGAGATAAAAATATCATTTAAAGCTTGAGTCTGTCAAATACAATACACAAAACTTATTTTTTTAATAAAACTTGGAATGATCATTGCAACGCAAGACTCAAATGCAGAATGTTCTGCTGAGAATACACGTATGAATTTTTAAAGTTTGTAGTATCCCCTGGGCTCATTTATTAGCATTTTTAAGCCCTAAGAATGTGTGGTACCTTGCATTATGTTGTGAGGGAAGATGAGACATCTGTGGTTTCACTTTTCACTGCAGGATAAAATAGTTTAATAAGTGCTGGATAAACACTCTGCATCTTTCTGACAGGGTTTTTTGCTTTTACAGATAATGTATTTTGCAAACAAAGCATGTAAGGATAATAGATTCTCTGAACTGAGCACAGGCACGCTGTCTGACTAGAAAGGAGGGAAGATAAAAGGTTAGCAGCCACCAATGCTATCTGATGAGCTCTCTTCATTGCCCCACAAGGTCATTTCAATCTGACAAACATTTATTACAAGCACTTCATATGGACCCAAACCATATTCTGGGTCACTTATTAGTTTTTGTTCATATGTTCCAATGAACAAATTTTAAAATACTGCACTTTGTGCTGCTTGGTGTATGGAGTGGAGAAATTATTAGCAGATCTAAGCTGTCACACCAAGTCGGAAGAGTATCTTCTGCTCCATTGTTGAAGGTTCTGAATGAGCAGCTATATTGACTCTCAAAATGGAGGACTGTGTTACACTATTTTGTACAAAAGGAGAGCTATTTCTAAATATTTTTTACTTTATTTCCTATCATATTCCCTGATAGATGGAATATGAACTTACTCTTGGTGACAGTGTTTGCGAAAAACTAAAGGTTCTTATTATTCTTAATTTTGTTTGATATATTTATGTTGTTGTTGTTCTTGACCATGTAATTTATTGCAAGGATAATCCCATTTTATAACAAAGTAACGGGAGTCACAGGACCTAAATCACTACAATTTTTTTATTCATTGTTGACAACTTGGGAATAGAAACATCCCAACCAAAAAATAAAATGTATAACAAAAGCCTGACAATGAAGGAGGGGCAGTGTCCCTTAATCTCAATATTCTGTAGGCAGAAGTGGAAGGTGAGGATCACAAATTCATGGCCAATCTAGGCTACACAGTGAGTTCAAGCCCATCTTGGAAAAAAATAAAAAATAAATAAAAGAAGAAAAGAAAAAGAAAAATGATGGGATAGTGTGAAACAGAACCCCAAAGCCAGGCTGGAAGCTACACAATTGCCCCCAAAACCCTGAAGAGGGACGCTTATCAAGAATGGGACACCTTGTAAATGTTTTCCAATGTTGTTACATTGCAACAGGTGAGACCCCACATCTCTCTTGAAACAAAAAAACTTAGATTTTAGGTACAGAATCATTCAGACACCTTTCTGAATTTTCACATGTGGCTCAAAAGCCCCATGCTGTTGGAAGCCTTGACCATATTCCTTACACATGTAGGGTCTCAGGTTGGCAAGGATGAGGAGAGGGAATATGAAGTTGTTGCTGTGGCTCTCCCTGCAGTGCTCACACTCATGGGACTTCTTTCTGAGGACCCCACAGTGACCCCACAGGGTGGTCTCATAGGTAACCACATTGCTGCAGACTGTACTCAGAAGGCTTTTTGCTCTTGTGAATACAGTGGTTGATTCTTGGGTTTGAGGAATGCAGAAACCTCTTGCTGCACAAACTTCAAAGTCTCTCTCTCCTGTGCATGGCCTCTAGTGGATGACGAACTCAGATTTATAAAGAACACTCTTCTTGTCCTCACTATACCCAAACTGTGCCTGGCATCTTGCATCTTGGCCAGTAAGATGACTAATTGATTTTATAGGTCAGCCATTTTTCTTCTATATTGTCCATATATGAGACCCCCCTCCTTTGGAAGTGGTGGTGGTGTGAGGGGGTGTCTGGAGATTCTGATGATCTTCATTCTATGCTAATCTCTTCTTTCCAAAACACGGATGGAAGGTGTGACAGTGTCTATATTTATTATTTTCCCAGGACATCATCTCATCCTTTACCCTGACAGAATCAGAAGTCTGTGGCTGTTGAGCATCCTAAAGTGTAATGTGTCTGCCTTCTCCTTGTCTTCCATTGAATCCCTCTTGGATTTCGCTTTCATCTCAGGCACTCTACCTGTCTGGTCTCAGGAATAGTTTCTGACAGAATTTACTCTTCCTAGCCAGTGGACAGGTTCCATAACTCTGACCTGGCCTGGCCTCTGATGAAATGTTCCTTACTCTCATTTGACAGGAGCTCTTGGGACAACTTCATGACATCATCCGTTTCACACTCCTTAATCTCAGCCATCTTAATAGTGGACTCCTGAAGGAGAAATATTCATCCTTAGGAAAGAATTACAAACCATCTGCTAGGCTGCCTGATGTTTCTCAGTGGATTCTTGAAATATTTGGATCTCTTTATTCCAATCTTCTTCACTAATGTTTGCAGTCACAGTAGCATTGAAATTATGAAAATCCAGCTGACCCAGGATCTCCTCCTTCTTTGCAAGTCTGGTCTCAGTGACTAATAGCACAAGTCAGAGAACACCCTCGAGTCCTGCTGGGCATCCAGACTTCCCTGATGAGTCAAATTTGCTGAGCTTCACATGACAAGTCTCCAGGTTATAGCATTGCTTCTCTGGATTGGTTTCTTGGGATAATACTCACAGTGGTTGTTCTGATCTGAGGCCACCTGGGGGCACATCTGTAGTCATCTCCCAGTGTCTGCTTATCTGCAGTTGTCTCATGTCTGAGATCATCTCTTTCCAATGTGCCTCATCAGAGATATCTCTCCAAAGTGCCCATATTCTATTAAAAAAGAATTTAAAGACCTGCTAAAACTTCTACTGGCAGAAAAACATGTTTGTCCTTTTGCTGAATAAGCACTTAGAACTAAAAAGCAGTTTTCTGTGTGTATTGAAGAATGATTAAAACAAGAATAATATTCACAAATGTGAAGTACAACAAGAAGGGGGGATAAAAGTATTAAACCCACAAAAACATTTTCAATTATCTCAGATCAAATTTTCCATTATGTTGAGGCAGGGTCTCACTATATAGTCCAGGGTAGCCTCAATCTCATGATCGTCGTGCTGGAGCCTCCCAAGTGCTGGGGTTACAGAAATGTGCCACCATGCATGCAAGTTTTTTTTTTTAATGTGTATAGATGTTTTTGCTTGAATGTATGTTTGGACATCACATATGTTCCTGATAGCCTCAGAAGATAAAAGCCATTGTATCTCCTGAAACTGAAATTACAGATGGCTCTGAACCGGCATGCAGATGCTGGGAATTGAACCCAGTTCTCCCTAAGAGCAGTAAGATCTCTTAACTATTGCGCCTTTTCTCAAGTCTCCAACAATTTCTTATTAAATTACACATTTCTTGGAACAAGTCTTTATTACTGCCAAGTTCTCATTGACAGTATTTTTAATGAATTAAACTTAAGAATTTGAATATAAACAACCCTTTTAGTTGGCAAAATTAACTGACCAAATATCAACTAAGACCTTTTATGTGTGAGCAAATCCAGTTGAATGTATATCTATTAGTGGAGAGAAAGTCCTAAAAGCAAAAGTTAGGATTGTTATACACAGAGTTAAATATATATTGTACATCTATCTGTATTGATTCCTACTTGACTGGTATAAAATCCCACAATGAACAAACTTATCTTCAATTAGCCAGAAGTTTCAGAATGTAAGTTAATATGCTATTTTTAATTTTTATATTTATTTGGACTATTTCCATATTGTCCAATAGTAAGTCAGTTAGCTATCACTTGGTAGTTTATTTAAATAAATGGTATGTAAACACTGTATTTTACAGGATTTACATTAAAGCAGAATGGCTCAGCCAGGTTTGGTGCCACAAGTTCATGATCAGAGAACTCAAAAAGTTGACGTGAGAAGATCATGAGTTCAAAGTCACCCTGGACATCACAGTAAAGTCCTATCTTCCCCCAAAACTAAGAGTTTTGGAATTATGAGTGCATCTAAGCACTGAAAAACAAGTAACAGTCTGAAAACTATAATAATACAATTCTATGTGTGATTTTCTGCTTTGACCGTTGGACTAAAAAATATCTGGGATTTGAGAAAATTAAAACCTCAGAAAAATCAATAACTTCTTTTCCTTTATTATAACTTCCTTTGGAAATCATAGTAGTATTGGCCCAAGTCTTATGGAGATTTAAAATATAGGGTGAATAAATACTTATGCAACCCTAGTGCCTTTCATTTCCTGTAAAAGGACATTACATGGGGCTGCACGGGATTTCTTGGATTGTACCGTTTCATAACTGTGAAACTGAACCTCCACCAAACAATCAATCAGATGGCAGATGCAATATGAGACATCAGCAAAAATAATTCATTAAATATGCATATTATGAAAAATAATTATAAACAAAACATATAAGAGGAGTCTCATTTGTATAATTTGTGTTCATATTCTACAAAGTAGAGACAGAGTCAAAGATAAAATGTTCTGGGATTAATGATTTAGTTTAGTGGAATGTTTTATCCTGTGGTTAGAGTAACATTGTAGGAGGCTGCTTGTTAGTTTCTGGCTGCTCAGCCCCAAAATAATGCCACAGAAATCATATTATTTGCAATACTGTTTGGCCAATAGCATAAGCGTATGTCTGGCTAATTCATATCTTAAATTAACCCATCTCCATTAACCTGTGTATTGCCATGAGGCTGTGACTTACTAGGTAAAGTTCCAGTGTCTGTCTTCAGCTGGGCTACATGGCTTCTCTTTGACTCCGTCCTTCTTCCTCCCAGCATTCAGTTTAATTTTCCCCATCTAGCTTTGTTCTACCTTATCATGCCAAGCCAGTTTCTTTATAAACCAGTCTTTATTTTGATGCTCACAGCATTCAGAAGGGAATCCCACATCACAGTAATGTATCTGTGCTTAAGACATTGGAAATATATCTAGAAAGGTCTGAGCTCTGGAGAACACAGAGATCTTTCATTATAGGAGTTAAGAGAAACCTAGTTTTAATGTGGAATGAGCATGGAACAACGGAAATCTGAATGGATCTAGTTACTGGATATTAGACATTAATATACTCCCCCAGAGAATGTGCTGAGTAGACAATCAAAGCAATGGTAAAAATAAAAGTGAAGATAAAGGTGTACTTGTTACTATAATCTTTATTAACTGTAAATTTTTTCTCAAGAGTATATGGGGGAAAGAAAGCAGACTCATCTAATTCTGAAACCATTTACAGAGAAAGCCTCCAGCAAGAGGTGGGAAGCAGTACCTGTTCAATCATCATTCAAGGATGTTTTTTTTCTTCAGTACCCTGAAGGCAGAGTGAGGATGGAAACATATAAGAAGTAGAAATAAGGGGTTCTCAGTTGGAATATGGAATAAAGACTTCAAGGAGAAGATACCATTTTAAGTGAGGTGGATTTAAAGCATTTCAAGTAGGTAATAATTTTGAAGAGAATATATAAATACCCATAGAAATTGGTGAGTAGAAAATATATTCTCAGCACAGCATGTCACTCAATGCAAGCCAAAGAGGGAGTAAGCACATACAAAATTTTTCACTGTATAACTGGAAGCTAGGGGGGCAGTTGGATAAATTTGGATACATAGAGCTGCCCATCACAGAGCCTGCCAGTGTTCAGTGTATTATTTTTTGTCTTCTTTCTGTTTAAAAAAATTAAAAAGCTGGCAAAACATCTTAAGAAAGGAATGGTTCATTTTAGCTCACGATTCAAAGTAGAATTCATCAAGGAAGTGAGGGTATGGTAGACGGGGAATGAGGTGGCTGACCACACTACATCTAAATACAGTAGGCAGGAAAAGATGATTTAGTGCCGTACAGCGGTCTATGGGGTAGTATCAACAACATTTAAGAAGGGTCTACCCACCTCAGTTGACCCCACCTAGAAACATCCTCCCAGACATGCCCAGAGATTTGTCTTCAAGTTGACGTTAAATCCTATCAACATGACTATCGATATTTGCCATCATATCAGGTATTGATTACACAAAAATAGTAGTAAATTGAGTGAGCAAAGAGAGTACAGACAAGCTGATGAAAGCACACATCACCAGGAAGATTAGAGTTAATAGATTTCTCATTATCAGAGAAGGAGTTTAAAAGCTGGATGGAAATAAAGAATCTCACTAGGAGTTCAAATAAGACACACCAGTATGAAGTCATTAATTCAAATAATCATGTATTTGTTGGTATATACACATGTATTTGTTGGTATATACACATGTATTTCCTAGATCTGTTTTATGAAATGTCCATGTATCAAGAACACTGAGATAAGAATGAATTTGTGTACTCAGATCTTGGTTCTAAATAAACACCCTGTATTTACTGGAAATAGAATGTCTTAAGAAAATGACTGATTTAGTGCTGGAATGAGGCAAAAAAAAAAAGAGTGGTGTTAGAAGAAGCTGCTTGTTCATTCCTAGCTGCTCAGCCCCAAAATAACCACATAGAAACTATATTAATTAAATCGCTGCTTGGCCAATCACTTAAGTGTATTGCTAGTTAGCTCTTACCTCTAGAATTAACCCATTTCTATTATTTTATATTTTACCATGAGGTTCCAGCAAGGTTCCAGCTGGCAGCTCGTATCTTTCCCCACCTAGCTCTACTCTGCCATATCACATGCCAAGCCAGCTTCTTTATTCATTAACCAATAAAAGCAACACATACATAGAAGGACTTCCCACACTGGAGTGGGACAACTTCCTGATGACAGGAAATGCAATAATTCTCTAGGTCATCTTCAGAAGTCAATTTTACTATTTTTATAGAAATAAAGTAATGGATAATCAAGCTAAGTTCACGTTAAAATAAATAAACATGAAAGCAATAGCTGAAGGTCAACTAACTTCAATTCTAGAAACTGAAAGTGACACACTTCACCTTAGAGACCACTGGTCAATTCTAGACAATGTCATCAATGCAAACTACAGTGGGTTGAAGGTGTGACAAAAGTGAAGACTATCAGAGTTTCTCCCCATAACAACTCTCTGTGAGTGGAAATTACAAAGACTTTGATAACCACCAGCTTAACCAAATGATCAAAGGCTAGCTATAAGATGATACAACATGGATATCTTCAAAATTATGAACCGAGAAGAGCATATCATCCTTTCAACACTATTTCTATTAATACATTTCCTGGGTATTATGAGAAGAAAACACAGTTTGGATTTGGACTGATGATGATATTGTCAGGTCTATTCAAGGCAGGAAAATACTAAAGAAGTCTTTTGCAAGACACAATCTATGAGAAATGATAGGACCCTGGGCCACATGGGGGAAATCATGTTACAGACAGGCTATGTCCTGTTCCCATTTGTACTGCCAAACTGTTGTCCTGACTCCAGTTTTCATAGTAAAGTCCTAATTCTTTTAAAGACAGAAAGCCATGAGATATTGAGCAGTCTTAAGAAGGAATTAGATGAGATAGGCAATAAAACTATAAATGCACCTTGGTGTCTACATTGCTTAATGGTTAGAAGAACACTTTATGGATAAAACATTCTTAGGTCTACATAAGAACTCTTAATGTTATCTCATGGAGACATGGTGGATATTCACACATATATGCACTAATGAAGTTTTACATCCTCAACAAGTCCTAGATTTAGTATATCATTTATATTATGATTTTGTTCCTCCCTTGTGGACTTTTCTAGGGAATCATGGGAATAAATATGTAGCAGGACACACTTATGCAATACCATTACCCTAAAGGGAAGATCTGGCCCATCCTGACTTGGGAAGAAAAATTAGTCATTTTACCCTTCTCTTTAATATTAATCAAAACTCCTTTAAAATCCACAACACAGAACTTACTCCCTTCCACCACCATCTCTGGCTGAAGCAGACAACTCCAGCTCACCTTGGAATATATGCATTGCTTTGTTTTGCTAACTAAACATGTGATTATGTTGTCTCTTTCTCCACTAAATTCTTTCCTTCAAGAGACAAGAACAGAGAATCAGCAGCATTTCTACAACCCTCAATTATATAGTATGCAATTACATGAAAAGAAAAAGTCATAGCACACTAAATAACAAAAATGTTTTCTTAACTCTAATTAATAAGTGGCAAGGTAAGGAAAACCCTCAATCTGTGTTATGGTTGAAATGTGCAACTCTTCCAAAGTTCCTGCTGCAGCTTAGACCTATTGTGGCTATATTAAAAAACAGAGACTGGGCCAAGCATGATGGCACACGGAGTGTTATTATCTCAGACCTTGGAAAACCGAGATCGCAAGTTCCAGTTCATGGTGCTACACAGCAAGATCCTGTTATAAAACAATTCAAACAGTAAAATTAGAAGTAGTGTCTGTTGGGAAAGTGATTCAGTCTTCTCTGGCAACACTTGGGTGTGGCTGAGTCAGTAATGGCACTGTCATGGGGAAAACCACCTTGTTTCTGATGAGAAGTGAGTCCTGCTCCATAGGAGGATCATACTCAGTGCTGTGAACTTAGTCAAAGGTTAATGAGTAGATAAACCACAGACACTAAGAGTGAACCTACTATTCTTGTTTTGCTAAATGGCCATGTTATAAAGCCTCCACATAAGTATCTCTGCTTATACCCATGCACTAGTGCTCTTCCAAGTTTTGATCAAAGAAGCCTCCCTTAGCACCAAATGACTGATCACAAATATTAAAGGCCAAGCGTTAGGTAGCACAACAGCATCACCTCATCTAAGGCTCAGGGAACATCATAGAACAGGGGCTGGAAGAAATTAAAGAGCATAAGGATGAAGGAAGACAGTGAAAAGCTGTCTTCGGGGCATGGCATTGCCATGATATTCATGAACTCACAGAAGTTCCAATTGTTTGCAAAGGGCCTGGGCAAAACTGACCTCTTAAACATTTAGCCACAGATGGGGAAGGGATCATCTCATGGTTCTTGGCCAAGGAAAGCTACTGGCAGGTATGAGCTTCTGGGAAAGAAAAAGTTGCACCTATCAATAGTAATAAAGCCATTTATGAGTTGGTGATACTACATTGGGTAACACCATACCACCACTCACACAAGAGGCCCAGGTAAACTCAGGCATTCACAAAGCAGAAATAAAAATATAAAAACAAATGACACACACATGCACAGAACAAAACACAAAGGTATGAAAGTCGGATGGGTACTTGATGGAAGACGGTGGGAGACTGCTGTGATGTGGGAGTGATTTCTTTGATGGAGGAAGGTCATTGGCTAATAAAGGAACTGCGTTGGCCCATTTTATTGGTTAGAGGATAGGTGGGAGGAGTAAACAGAACAGAACGCTGGGAGGAAGAGGAAGTGAGCTCAGAGACTCCACAGCTCTGCTCTCCGGAGCAGACGCCTCAGCAGAGACGCCATGCCCCGCTCCCGGGCAGACACACGCCATGAAGCTCCGACCCAGGATGGACTAGGCTAGAATCTCCCCGGTAAGCGCACCTTGGGGTGCCATACACAGATGATTAGAAATGGGATAAATTAATATGTGAGAATTAGCCTAGAAGAGAATGGGCCAAGCAGTGATTAAATGAATACAGTTTGTGTGTTGTTGTTTCGGGGCATAAGCTAGCCGGGCAGGCGGCCGGGGTGCTGGGAACGCAGCCCTGCCACTCATATTACTTCATTTCTTTTTTTTTTTTTTTTTTTTTGGTTTTTCGAGACAGGGTTTCTCTGTGTCTTTGGAGCCTGTCCTGGAACTAGCTCTTGTAGACCAGGCTGGTCTCGAACTCATAGAGATCCGCCTGCCTCTGCCTCCCGAGTGCTGGGATTAAAGGTGTGCGCCACCACCGCCCGGCTTTCATTTCTTATTAATAAAGAAACTGCCTAGACCCATTTGATAGGCCAACCTTTAGGTAGGTGGAGAAAACAGAACAGAATGCTGGGAGAAAGATGCTGAATCAGGGAGTCGCCATGATTCTCCCACTCCAGGCAGACGCAGGTTAAGATCTTCCCTGGTAAGCCAGCTCGTGGGCTACACAGATTAATAGAAATGGGTTAGATCGATATGTAAGAGCTAGCCAATAAGAGGCTGGAACTAATGGGTCAGGCAGTGTTTAAAAGAATACAGTGTCCTTGTAATTATTTCGGGTAAAACTAGCCGTGCGGGCGGCCAGGTGCCGGGGACGCAGCTTGCCACTCCTATTACAACACTGGTGAGCTGGAAAATGGGTCTGATCAGATTTTATTACAAAATACAGAAACTTGTAAGAGATATTTTTAATTTGTTTTTTAATAGAGGGTCTTACAATGAATCTCTGGCTATTATTCTCTATGTAGAATAAACTGGCCTTGAACTCCCAAAGATTCACCTATTTCTCTGCCCCTTCTGTGTCACGATAAATAAAAATAAATTGTTTTAAACGGGATTCTTCATCAAATATGTGCGGGCATAACAGCATTCTCTGAAGAATAAACATCCCAAGGGAAAAAATGTTCAGGAAGTTGGAGATTGAAATGAGAGAACATAGAACATTCTTTGACGGTCCGTGTAATATCACTAGCAAAGAAATATAAAATTTTCAGCTATGACAGGGCAATGCATTATAACCCACCAAATAAAACTCTGATAAAAATGTCTATCTGACTCTGGGATGAACTGGATGTGGGTAGCAAGAGAAAATAGAGACCAGATGAGTGTGACACCAAGTTTCAAGCATGAAAATCTTTGCACTGGTATCTTTGACTAGAGTTATAAAAATACATGAAGAAAAGTATTTGTACACACTTGAGTTGTGGTTTCCCAAGGTGACCCAAATCAGTAATAATTCACATTCTTCCATAAGTGTTTGCTTTCCAGTGTGATCAGATCTCTCACCAAGAATAAATAGCAAAGGTGATATGATGTCACAGCCACAATTCGGTGCCTTAATCTAATCAGAATGCTCTTAGAAAGTACCCTAATGCTGGTGGTTTATAAACAATATTTGTTTACATTCTGGAGAATCTGAAGGTCAAGGTCAAGGCCAAGGAATAGATTCAGTTGGTAAAGGTTGACCCTTTCACTGATACCTGATCTCTACCTTCCTAAGATGATAGAAAGGATAAGGTAGAAAAGATAAGGAGCTTTCCCAAGCTTCTTTTAGAGGGGCACTGATCCTATTCATAAAGACTCTACCCTACTTTTTCATCACTTCCCAAATGCCCCTACATCCTAATACCTAGACTGTGACTATAACAACGAGGAAACAGGAGGAGGACATAAACATCAAACTACAGAATTAGGCTAGAAATCTCGTGAGTTCCATCTGGTGGTAGACTCCTTTCTTTGCCAGCTTTGGTAAAGCAATTTTACATGTGGAAAAATACTGTATAACCCAGAGGGTAGTCTCCAAAGCCATCAAGGAAAGGAGGCTCTTTGTCTAAGAATCCTTAAGCACTAGGCCTGGTGACACACTCCTGTAGTCCTAGTGTTTGGAATGGAGGCACAATGATCGGTTATCAGAGTTAGTTTTGGTGGCATAAAAAAGTCTCAGACTAAAATATTAATGACATGAAGTGTTTGTCCTCTGAAAATATAAATGAGTTTATAAACCCTTGGCCAAATTAACCAAAAGAAGGAAAAAGAAGAGATATCTCCCTACAAGTTTTTAGCCAGGACAGCTCGAGAGTTGTCCAACATCACTCCAGCTACTTTCATTGCCCCTGGTTATCCTCCATGACTACATGGTAAAACCCTATTACTCACATTTTGTCTGAAGTATACAAAGAAATTAATCTCAAACCAGCTAGGAAGTTTCTTCACTTCTAATGTAGACTGATGAAGAAGAAAAGATGCCAAGGGCAGACACAAAAGGATCTTGATCAAGACTGGCCCTTGAATTCTGCAATACCAAACTTCCATACAAGATAAGCCATGTGTTCAATAGTGGAATGATTTTTATGGGCTATTTAACCACTTCCTGATTGAATTTGAGACCTGCTCTACAGGAGTAAATTTCAAGCTGGGTCCTAAACCCTGGTCAAAAGCTCATGGCTGGGCAGATCATAAGACCTAAAATAAAACATGCTATTGTTACTTTGCTAAATGAGAGTGTTGCTAAGTGTCTTCTAAATGTTTTTGGGTACACCTATAGACCCAGGGTGCTTCCAACCTCAGTCATAGAAACTTCCTGTTGCAGTGAGAAACAGAGAATAAAGGGATGCATGAATCGAGAAAGGGCTGAGAACAACAGACTGAGTGTACAGTCCTAAAGGACAACAATATCAAAGCCACCATAAAGGCTCCGGAAAGATCACAGCAAATGAAGAAAGGATACAAGAGATGGTAAAAGTGCTGGAAAATGCTATCTCTTGAACGTGGCATGGCTGCTGCACTCAAGAATTCACAGCACCTGTCGTTATCTGCAGAAAACATACATGAGATCAAACCTGCTAATAGACCAATATAAATGCAGTAAATGATCCCAACTCCAATGAACTCCTTGCTGAGGAGTTATTTAAAGCTTGTTGCTGCAGCAATACAATCACAGTTTTGGGAAGATGCAGCTACTGGTAGAATTGCCATACTCCAGATCATTGTCCCTATGGAAAATGAGTCAGCATGAACTGAAATTTTTGAATTGTTTAAACAAAAACTAAAGACATAAAATTGGAAAGGTCATGCCAAGGTGGCCACAAGAAGGGTTTTAGGAGATGAATTGAGGTGCAGTCGTATTTCATTGTAATAAAGTATGAACATCTCAGAATCAAAGAAAAAGAAAGTATCTGGGTTTCTACCATCTCCTTCACGACAAGCTCTGAGCTCCCAGAATCTCAGTTGTTTCATCTATCATCTGTCTTCTATTCAAGCAGAGAAGGAATATGATGCATTTCTCCCTCAGATATTATTTTGTCACAGTGCACTAATCTGAGAAGAGAATGCTTATATTTGAAGATAGGAGGCAAGAAGACCCTAATATTAGTATTTATCCGTAGAAACTGTACCATGCTCACAAATCCCCTTATGTCACTCCACATGGATGTCTACTGTTTGTGACTTTAAAAAAGAATGGTTATGTGTCCTTGGAATATTTAAATATAATTTTGTTTTATTCAAGATTTTGGTATTGTAGTTTAAAATACTTGATGGTGAACAAAGATGAAATTCATACATAAACAAGACCTGAGTAAGTGATATACCTGTGTGGCATATCTTTAACTTACCAGATGGATTTGACAGTCTAATGTTGGCATTGCCTGGATCTCCTCTAAGATGTCAGATGGCTTTTGTGTGCTATTCCAAGACACAGTGCTATGAACTAATCAAAAGAGGAAATTCTTTCCTTCCTGATAAATTTCACTTGGCTACCTAAAGTGTTTAATTATGCTACTCAGTTATAATATTATAGCAGTAAATTTTAATATTAATCATGTGCACAAAGACTTTCTGGATTTTTTTCTCTTTAGAAGTAAATTAGTACATATTTCAATGCAATTTTTTGTGCAGAAGTGTGTGTAGTTTTCCAAAAATTAACTGACTGGAGCATGCAAGTGAAAGCATTGTTTCCCCACTCAAACCACCACCTTCAGCAATGGCAAACACCGAGTAGTTATGAATGTGTGTATACGAGTCGGATTACCTGTTATATGTCTCAATGGGAAAAGAAAATCAAAAGATAAGTCCAAATTATCTACAGGTATCAAACTTTATAGAATGATAATTTCTCTACTAAGTTATCATTTTAAAATTAATTTATTCGTATACATGAAAATACAATTCTAACTGGATATGATGGGACACACATTTACTCACAACCCTCGAGGAGATAGCACAAAGACGGTGATTCTGAAGCCATCTTGCACTAAAGACTGAGACTTGTCTCCAGAGAATATGTAAAATTACAGAGTACAAGGCAGGGCACACTGTTCAAGAAGAACATCATTCACAATATCCCCAGCATTTCCTAATACATCACATCCTTCAGGCCCCAGAATCGTGACTACCAACTACACAAAGTTTATATTTCATCACTGTCTCTCGACCTTCAAAAACTCTGGACTCCTAATCACAGAACCACAAGTGTGACTTGCAGTCTGAGAGAAACTTAAACCTGAATGTTTTTGTGTGGTTCTGTGCACAAGCCCCATTCATGGCAACTGATGAATCATGGAGAGCAGGTATCAGAGAGTCTTACGGAATGTACACACACCTTCTCAAACAATTACTCTAGGAACCAAATTGATGGCTATAAAACCTCTCCACTATATCATGGTTCAATAAAACTAGTCAGAGTGTGGGCACAATGAAAATTATATTTGAGGAAAAATCGTGTTGGAAGGCTGTCTAGTTCCTTACTTTAAACCTTTAAAAAGGTATTATATCTCAAGAGGACCTCTCTGAAGGCTTCAAAATATGTTCTCTGGAACTGAACAGCCTAGATGGAAAGTTATGTCTGAGAGAATGTAGAACACAGCAACCTTAGTTTAGCTCCAAGCTATTCTAAGGATGGAGAGAGAAGCTGACAAAATCATCAAACAAAACCAGGATACTTCTTCTTCTGTGTAGCCATGGAGTTTTTCTCTAAGAGATGGATAAGGGAGAAGAGTTCATTTTTTAAAAGACAAACCAAACTGAAAAGTTCCAGTGTATCAATCTGGCTGTTCAGTATTCTTTATCCCTCTCCTAAAAGCAAGACAAGTGATTTAAATGTATAAGTTTTGGAACACCAAAAGCCCATACTAAGTCATTTCGAAAGAAATCACCATCCATTATGTACAGAGAAAGCAGCATGACACACAACTAATGATGTACAATTTCTAGTCAGAAATCTTACACTCACTCTGTGCTGGTAAGTTTTCAGTGCTCCACTAAAGTAAGGGACATAGCGTAATGGAAAGCAAGATTTGTTTAGGCTCATGGCATTAGAAGTATTCCCTGCTTAGCTTGCTGTGTTGGATGTGTTAGACCTGAGGAAGAACATTGTTGTGGCAAGCATATGTGATAGAGGACCTACCTAACTCTTGGCTATCTGGAAGCACAGAAACAGAATGAAGTGAAAGGGTCAGTGGAGTGGCGGGGGCTGCATTCTTCAAGAGCATGATCCCATTGATGTACTTCTTCCAGCCAGAATGTACCTACTTCTAAACTTTCTATCACCTCTCAATACAGCCATTAAGCCATGAATCCATCAATAAATCAAGACACTATAGAAGTAAAAGCCTGCAGAACCACTTTCCCAAATCTGTACCTATGCAGATATCTCTCACAGACCAGAAGCCTTTGGCACACATGTGTTTTCAGGAGACAATCTACATTCAAACTAGAACACCCTCAATTTTCTCTCTTCTGAAAGTTATAAAGTAGCAGATGTCATCTAGAGGAGCCAAGAAGTAGTGAGAGCAGAGTGTCCTATTGGATTGGGTTTTGTGGTGCTGAGTGTAAAGCCAGTACAGGCCCTTTCACTTGCAAGATTCCCTGGGGCTGGTGTGAACTGAAGATGGAGAACAAATATTGGCAGGCAATCCTCTTCATAGTTCTCATCAGCAAAGGACCAGATATCTTACTTACTAAATTAACACTAAGTTAGAACAACAACAAAAATAGTTGAATCTGTTTTGCAAAATCATTAAGCCTACTGCACTGAGCTTCCCAGTAGCCATAGGAAGCTCAACCATTCTACTGTCCAAGTATCATCCATCCTTACAAGTAAAGACGTATTGAATAAGATTAAAATACATTTTAAAGAGCCCTGAAATAGCAAAGTCTGTGGCCTGTAGAGGTGGCTTAGATGTTAAGAATACTTATTGCTCTTTTAGAGATCCTGGTTGAATTCCCAGCACCTACATGATAGCTCACAATCATATATAACTCCAGTACCAGGGAATCTGATACCCTCTTCTGGCTTCTGTGGTCATCATATATACATGGTGTAATATAGACATACATGAAGGCAAAGCACTCACATACATAAAAATAAATAAGTAATTTTTAAAAAAAATACAACAAAATCTTGTCTATTGAAGAAGAAACTCAAAGGAGATGATGGTCAATATTCCATTCCTATAAGTATAATTAAAAGGAACGGGTTCAGTTAAGATTAACTGTGTACATTGCATGACAATGCCTGCAAATGTACTCAGTGTAGATCTGTCTATCAGAAGCAAGAAGCAAAGACTAATTTGTAACATCTGGGGTGGCTTCCACCTACAAATTAAATTTAAATAGCAGAAATTTCCTCTATCACATCAAATGAATTGGTTTGTGGTTCTCTTAAAAAAAAACACTCATGGAATTTTTATCTGTTGTTTTCTCACAAGGAGAGTCTTGATCAAAGGGTAAGGTGTCACCTGATATTTGTCATCAATCATTTGCTAGTTCTCCAGGCAAGCTTATACAATTGATTATAGCATCAACTGTCTCCACATCATAAAAGATGCAAGGATGATGCTTCAAAAGTCCAACTTATAAGGACCTGGGTTCAGGGAGCGGTGATTTTGAAATGATTTAGTTCTTAGAATTGCTCATAATGTTAAATACATGAGACATTTCATCGTTGTCCAGATTTTTTTTAAGAGTATTATATATCCTCCTTGGATGGCTTGAAGTCCTGCTATTATTTATTCATTCCAACATAAATTCTTCTCTTCAAGTGAACTCAAGTCACATAAGCTCTGGTTTTCAAGAGCCAGGGCATGCTTTCTTTAGGAGAGATGTGAGTTTCATCTCATTCCTTGAAAATTGAAAACTCAAAGAGCCAACGGTCTCAGTGTCTGCAATCAATACCTCCTTCAGTCACTCTTTTAGACTTGGAATCCAGTAGAAGCTGCAGTCTGTGGAGTATTAAGCACTTAAATTCTTTTTATTTTTTTTGGATTTGCTATCAAATCCAAACCCAAGATGTGCTATAGTAGAGGGTAGGCTTTATTATGAGTCTGAAAAGGACTGGTTTGTTTTATTTATTTTTAGAACCAAAAGCCAATTTTAAGATGATGGATTGTGTCGGTTTGACAGCACCAAAGACTGAAATTCTTCATTCCTTCCAAGGTTTCGCAGGGCAATGACTGCAATTTCTTTTACAGTTTGTCCTGAGAATGCCTTAACTCTTACCTGAATAAGATGATTCTCAGAACATGGTATCAGGATCATGATCTGTTCTGCCAATTCCTTTTCTCCTGATAACCTCAATAAGTGTAAGAATAGGTGCCAATGAAAGAGGTATTTTTTTTTTATTTTAAGAGACGTTTTTCAGTAGGAGTTGACTAAACCTTCTGATTGAATTTATTCAGGTCAGCAACTTAGTGAAGGATAAAGCTCTTTGGCTTTGGCAGCAACAATCGCTGTATTATTGGCCCAATCTCAGATGTGGTTCGGATTGATTGACTTAGATTTTGCCAGATTGAAGGAAACTTTGGGAAAATTTATGCTTACATGAATACCCTTTCTGCTTTTGCAAAAAGTGGCACAGTGATTGGCAACAATAAATATGAAGACCCAGGAAATAGTTATTTCTTGGTAATTGAGGGATAATTCATGATCTTTTTAAAGCTCGTGTTCTCCAAACATTATGACGTGACTTTCTAATGCTACTTTACAGTAAGGTTGTAAGCGAGAACTCTTATCTAAGTTACTGCTTTCACACTTACCCCTCCTTATAAACAAGCAATTTATAACTTAAAAACTTTCATTGAAAAGACTGCAAAATCTCATTTTAAAAAAAGATGGATCTCACTGTTTCTCTTTCTTGTCCTTTACTTCATTTTTTAAATATTATGGAAACTCATTAAAAGAAAGTTACTCATGGTATATGAAATAGTCTATGTCAATAGTCATAGGAAAGCTTGAGGAACCATTAAATAATAATGTTTGCTAAATAATGATGTTATTGGCTTTACAGAGTGACCACCATATGACAATCATGACAATAATGAAAACAGTGGTTTGGATTGTAGTTGGAAATACAAAAACTAAACAGACAGCAGTGTTTCCATCCAATATTAACCATTAATCTGAAAATTCATCTTTTTACCTCAGGATAAATCTTTTGATATATACATGAAAACGCTCACCACTGCCGGAACTCAGATAAAAAAGAATCATGAAGTACAAAGCATATAAATTTAATTAAAGAGTATGTTTTCAAAATAGAGTTGATTAGGGCATGTGAACCACTCAACTCTATATATGATGTAGTCATAGAAACAATTGACTGAATGAGGCATTTTCATTTTTCCAGAAGACAAAGCATACTTGGACATCATCTTCCTGAGCATCATTTTTGTGTAACTTTTACAAATTGAAAACTGAGTGATTATTCGAATGATATCTATCCAAGTGAAAAAAATAAAATAATTCTTACCAAACGAAATTGGTTGAAAGGCAGTTCCTTCTCTTAGAGAATTCAATATTAATGTTAAGGTTTGCTACATACCACTTAATAGGAGATTTGAAAAACACTTTCATTATGCAAAGTAATAAAGAAAGATTGAAAAAATTATATCAAATCTACACACATACATATATGTTCATATTCATTAAGTATCATTATTTATATCATTTATTTTATCTTAAAATCAAAAAGAGGATAACTGGATCCAATCTTAACATCACTTACTTTGTGACATTGTTCCTTCCTTTTCCCAATTTTTCTCAACGTTAGTATTACTTCTCTGATGTATGACAATGATATCTATCTCACAGAGATGTTTTAAGTATTTATTAAAATAGCATTGTTATCAAAAGGCTAGATCTCAAGCCTTAGTTTCCTCCATAGTCGCCACGGCTTAACAGGCTTAACCCAGAAGAGGGCAAGTCATTTGCCAACGACTTTATAAATTAAAGTACATAAAAGTAGCATCCAGATCCACTGTTCTATGATTTTTTTCTCTTCAGTATGTATAATTTTACATAATATCATATCAGTACACCCGAGTGTCTATGAAAATCTATGAGTACATTGCATTTATGATCAAAGTCATCATCATAGATGTATACGATAAATGATATATAGCATTCTTCTATAACCACATGACCACAGAGTGTGTAGTTGTATTCTGTTATCACTCAAAATCACAGGCGAAACACAGAGAACTTCACAGCTGAGGAGGGGCCAATAGTTTCCACTGAAATAAGAAACAAGATACAGTGAAGGAGACCTTCTAGGTCTCAATATAAAGATGTTGTTGAAGTCTTAGGTCATAACCTTGTATATATAGTCAATTCTCACCTATGTTTGATACTTTGAGAGAACGCTTTGCTAAGCAATTGCCATAAAGGCATTTGTATTGTTCAGAAAGTACATATCTCAGAATAGAAGTTGACACTTGCATTTTCTCCAAGCTTTTATTCATCTTATAATTTTTTGTGCACGGATACATGCTGTATAGCCCAGTCATTGTCTTGCTCAGACTCTTGAATGTGTTGGATTTGCAAACACTGTTTTCACCATACCAAGCTCATCACATTATTTCTGTATATTATTATAACTACCCTTTTCTCCATTTTGAGGTAAGGCACAGTAAATATAGCAATCAAAAGAAATGTAAGGAAAACAAATAATGGAAGGAAAACTAGCACTTAACAATGTCCATATCTGTTTCCATGTCATACAGAATGTGATCTCACGGGAGAGCAAATTAAATTAACAATGTCCATATCTGTTTCCATGTCATACAGAACGTGATCTCACCTGAGAGCAAATTAAATTTTAATTAAGTACTCTGACATCAGGAACATGTGTTTTATAGTAACAGTTTTCTACTGTTCTTCATGACAGAGGGCTAGAAATCTGTCTTCTACATTTGAAGCTCAGCTTGCTTGATCCCTGTTGGATATTGCCACAAGAAAGACCTAGAAAGTCAGGAAAGAAAATCTAGCTGTCTTGTCCCAGTGGCTCCAGCAACAACTAATGACACTTTAGTGTGTATAGTTCACTCCAATGCCAGATCTTCCCCAAAAGCCTTCAATTCAAGAATGACTATATTTTAGACTCATTCACTAATACTGGCTATTATCATAACCACAACAGCTTTTTTCTTTCTCTCTAACTTGAGCTCTGTCAGAAATCTCAAGAGCCATCATACTATCTCTTAGCTTACTCCCAAGAATTCTAAATAGATTGGATAATTTTTTGTGATTATTGGAGAGTACTCAAATAATTAAAATAAATTTTGCCTCTGCACAACAAACTATGTAGCATGAGATGCTATTTCCAACCCTGCTTAAAATGTCCAGATAGAATATTGCTTAATGAAGTAATTAATTCAGAATTGTAATTTTCAAAAATATTCTCTTATTCTATTGAGAGCTTCTATGGGGTTAGCAATTTTCTTTCCTGGATGTAGCATCAAGTTTAGCAGCGAGCTAAACCACTGCATTGCTCAAATCTGGTTTTCCTACTGTACACACCAAGTCTCTGGGTTTGTTTCTTTTCTTTCTTCCTCTTCTCTCTACAATGCTATAAAAGTGCTTTGTATGTCATTTACTAGGATTGATACAGTAAGTATAGGTAACATTTTCGGCTCTCCTGAAATTTTCTTTTAATTTCTCACGCAGTTAATGAAAGAAAATATCATCAACTCTCTATTGTTTCATAAACAGAATAAATATTTAGATACCTTACATTTTTCATGTTGGGGATTTTTAATTTTCTTTTAAAAAGTAAAAAAGTAACATAATAAATTATTTCCACCATGGTGGTTAACTATATTTTAGTTTATCTGAGCCACAATAACCAGATTGTGACCAAACATTATTCTAGATGTTTTTGTGAAATGTTTAGGGGATGAGGCTAACATCTAAAGAACTTTGAGAAAGCAGGTTACTCTCCATGATATCATTAGCCCTCGTCAATTAAGTGGAAGGCCTGAAGAGAACAGAACACTTACCTGCTGTGAACATAAGGAATTCTGGGAGAATACAGACTGTAGATGCTTGTTACTTCAGCTGCAACATGGATGTAAGATGCATCCATGTTTCTGTTGCATATCCATATACCCATATATTTTAGAATTTACCATCCTCTATAACCATGAAAGCTAATTCTTTAAGATAAGTCACGTCTCTCTTTCTCTCTCTCTTTCTTTCTCTCTCTTTCTCTCTCTCTCTTTCTCTCTCTCTCTCTCTCTCTCTCTCTGTGTGTGTGTGTGTGTGTGTGTGTGTGTGTATCACAGACACAAATTCTGGAAATTGCTAAATTATGTTTAAATATAATAATTTAGAGTAAATATATTATTATCACTGACAAACTATCCATGTTCTCTAAAAACAATATTTTCCTATATACTAGGACACTACTGTTGATGCCAGCACTCAGAAGGCTTGGGAGTTCCAAGCCAAGCTGAGCTATATTGTATAACCCTGTCAACAAAAGTAAAATTAAAGGAGGAGGGAGCACTATTGTTCCATTCAACAAACTTAATAGGACTTTGCACCATTTTATACATGCTCCATCTTGAAATATCCAAAAAAGGCCTTGTTAATTAACAATCAAGTTAATAATCCTATGTTAGAAGATGGCACTAACATTGAACTCTCTTAAGTGAATGACAGGCAGGTTCCTCCTTTGTAAAGTCACACTATCCCTATGTCATGAGCAAATAACATCTGTTATTACGTTTCACATTCTGTTATTATTGTAGAAATCTTTCTTTTAATTGTTTTTATCATCCACTGATAATAATTTTCTGAGTCAATTACTGTATTTACACCAAAAAATTAGAAGAACAACAAATGGCGGTTTATTACAGGAATTTCTAAGAGCCTGTTCTGTTTTCCATTTTTCTATCATGTATTCAGTTCTCTATACAGTAGTATGGAATTTGGGGTTGTCAAGACTAGAGAATTAATTACTCTGGAATGAAGAGAAGCTTCTTCCAGCGTTGTCTGGTATAGGATAAGGAATGTCTTAAAGATTAGAAATAGGATTATCAATGTCCAGAAGTCTGAATTCCCACGTCATTTTTTAAAAATTACTTAGGATTATGATAAAATGAGAAATAAATAATGGATTAATTTTGCTTGGCAATGCAAGCCAAAGAGCTAATAACTTATTTAAAAAATAAATCTTTATCAAACGTAACTTAGTATGTATAATGAGTTAACTGAGTGCTATTTTTACTTCTTGCCATCTAGTTTTGTAAGGTGTCAAAAAAATCAATCTTTTCCCCTCTAGTTTGTTTTCCATATTCCCTTGAAATAAAGCTTTAAAATTAGTGTGGTTTTGACTCTTGACGTAGACACTGTTAGTTGCTGCAAATCTTCTGTGTTTGTAAATTTATTTTCGGCTTCACTGAGTCTGTAAAGAATGAACCCACAGTGAGCATGCATGGAAAAAATGTTAAACTTAAGCGATATGGGGAACTTGGACGCTAACATCCTGATAGGAACCAAAGATACTGATGCAATACTGGACCCAAGCCAGTCCGGAGACTTTCGTCTGCATTAGTGGATAGTGGGGTTTAACTAAGATCCCAACAGACTTTTGAACTCAGAATACTTATTCAAACTCATCATGAACCCTTTGAAGTTGACTCATTGCTAATATATTTCCATTTTAGGGTAAGATTTCCCACTGACACTAACCAACACAAGCTCCATGTGGACAAGTGGGAAAGGAAGTTGAAGACCACTGGACTCGTGGAAAATGACTTATTTATTGGTTTTACTTAGTTCTTCAGACATGCTTTGCAGGTTTATTATTATTATTATTAGATTCTTAAGTTCTATTTTCCGTACAATGACCTTAATCTCGGTAGAAAAAAATAAGTCCTGAACAACCGGGACAGATGTTAAAAGAATGAGCTCACTAATTAGTTTCATATTGGGAAAATAAATAGTGCAAGAAGTAACTTACCTTATTGTTTATTTCTTATAGAATGGTGTGGAAAATGTCCACTTAGGGCCTAATTGCAATAAAATAAACAAGACTCAATTTGTGTACTTTGGTTGATAAATTTTCTAAGAGAAGTACTGTTCCACATTAAAGTAAGAACCTGTCTTCATATGAATGGTTGATATCTATTGAGCCATTTCTTTGTCTCTGTAGTCTGAGAAAAAGTTGAGCGGTGAATACATGAGTCCCTTAAAACCAGGTGGTAAGCAACAATGGGATCCTGGATATACTCCCAAGCTCAGTGTGTCTGCCAGTCCCTGTGGAAAGCAGCATGCTAGAGGGCACCCAGCCTCTGTTGTAGGTCTCTGTACTTTCCAAATAAGTGATTTGTATACCTGTGTTTTCTTATTGTTCTGTTTTCGTAATGAATTTTACTCACATGCTCGAAAAATGTCGTGTTGCTCTCTTTATAAAAATGCTTTCTTTTTTATTTAATTTTTTGTTTTCTCCAAATGCTTTCTTGTCTAAGCCAAAAAACTGTATGTCATATAGAAAAATTAAAAAAATAAAAATGATAGTGAAACTTGAATACTACATACAAAACTGTGTAGCATCTCGTTTTACATTGTTTATAATTCTTACTGAAAAGGTGCAACACTCTGAATAAACTTAAAATGCAAAGTCAATCAGAATCATTACATAGTTCAGTTCTACTCCCCAGTTTTGCGTGGACCCAGTCAAAGAGAAGACAAAGCCACAATCAGCTTAACCCAGGGAGGACAAGTTATGAAACTACCTTTATACTTCCCTATAAGCAACACAGGCTAACTGACATCTACCTTGGAAAGTCCTCGGGAATAATCATTCCTTAGAAACACCATCCTTTATTGTGTCACCTCAACCAGAGATGAGGTAGAAGAAAATGAATTTGAGAGAAACAGTAAGAAAAGAGATGCCTGGGAAGTGGCATGAAAAGACAGTAGGAAGACGTCACGGTGGGTCTCTAATCTTCCTTGTAAGGGTCTCTTACAAAGGTCTGAAGTCAGGCCATTTTAATATGAGATGCAACCAAGGAGCTGTGCAAAGCTGAGAGTATTGAAGAGACAATTATTTTTTATGTGGCTGCTCAAAGTTAAATTAAATTATTTTATTAAATATATTTATAATTTTGTCAACCACGTGAGATATTGATTCAGTGTAGTTACTTTTTGTTTTTGTTGGTTTTCTAATTCTAAATCAATCTATGCTCATTTTAAATACCAATCCCAGTTCCCACTCCCTTCCCTCTCCCCCAACATCAACATCCCCAATCCCACTCCAATCTCTTCCTCAGAGAGGGTATTGCTTATTTTTAGGATGGTGACTGAAGGAAAATCAGTCACATCTTTGTACCAATCTATAATTTGTAACTACTGACTAATGTGGGGAACTTAGTTTTCTTGAGCTCATTTTCCAAGGAGAGTATGTTATGCTTGTCTGCTTTTGCACAGTTTATTAGAAACAGCCACTTCTTTGGTTAAAAGAAGGCTCTGTGTTGTCTTCTGATAGCTTTACGTTTTTTTTTCAAAGTAAGTTTCTAAAATTAAATATAAATGGTAACCAATCAATCTTTAAATTCCTCAGGCACGCAGACATTCCTATTTGCTTCTGCCTTTGTCTTTTTTGAGACTTTGAAATAAAATAAAAAGTACGTTTGATTAATTACCTAATAGGATACAAAACTGCAGGAGAAGTTATTAGTGGTACATGAAAGAGAAGGCACTAATTTGTAATCCTCAGAGCTTGCTAAACATAACATATATTATTAAAAGCTCTTTTTCTTGTTTTATAGCAAATATTTTGAAGTCCTTGGTCAAATTCATCTACCAAAAGTTGGAGTTTTCCTTCCCCCAATGGAAAGTGTATGAGATTTAGTGAATACAATGAAACACAAGCATTTTGCTTTAATACTTATTATTTATTTAAATTTTTTATTAAAATAACTATATCAAATCAATATCTCAAATGAAAACAACTATTATGTGACTCTGAAAATTAAATCATGGTAGCGGTATGGGTGGTTTCTTCTTGGCTTTTCCTCTGGGAGACTATTCCTCCCACTCACAGTATTCCTTAGTTCTTCATAGTTATTTGGGAAGGGTTGAAGCCTCATCGGCTTTCCACACATATGCTAGCATGTCTATTGTCCTTGTTCAGCTCATGTTTAGGCACAATAAGAGATTTTATAGGTGTAGCTTCTGATATTACTACAACACTCAATCTCACAGCAACCTCCTTGGTCTTCTGGCTCTTATAATCTTTCTGTCCATTCTTCCACAGTGATCTCTCAACGTCAGGTGCAGAAGTTATATTGTAGATGTTCCTGTTGGGACTGGTCACCATACTTACTTTTCTGTTGCTTTGTTGAAATGCCAATACCAATGCAACTTATGGAAGAAGGGGTTTATTTGGGCTTAATGTTATAGTAGAAGAGTCTGTTATAGCAAAGAGTCATGGCAATGGGCAGCAGACATTCTTCAACTCAGTTTCAGACAGAAATGAGAAATACGTTGTTGGAAACTTGCAAAAAAAAAAGATAACCCTTGTTAGGAAGTGGCAAGAACTCAGGTAAATTGTGCTCTTGTCATTTGTGGGAGGCTAAATTTGGTAATGATTTTCCACATTTACAAGAGCTGTGTCTAAGAGAAGTACCAAAGATTCATTTAGGCTTTCCCTGGTATTCAAAAGACAATACAAAGGAAAATAAAAGTCAGCACTGTTATGTCAGAGCTTGAATTTGAAGATTTGAAAATTATTCAGCCCACAAATACTGAAAACCAAGACTTGTAAAAAAAAAAAAACAAACAAAAAAAAACAGCATGAAAGAGGTTAGAAATTATTCCATCAACAGATCAGCCGTGATGTTAACCAGTCAATTCACATGAAGCCTATAATTAAAAAGAAGAAGAAGAAGAATACCAGAGGAAACACTCCCTTTGGAGACAAAAACAGTACAAAGAAAACTATATGGAATAAAAGAAAGTTGTCAGGTTTCTATTTTTCTCTGTGACACACAATTGTATTATCCTTAGAAAACAGGAGGACTAGCATCCCCACCCACAACAGGCCCAGGGTCTGGACTATTTCTTCCTGGATTCAGAGGGCCAATCCTGGGGAGCACTGCCTTATGCCTCAGGGGCACATCCGCTCCACAGAATCCTAGAGCTAGGCTGCTGTCAAGATGACACTGCCACCCAGTGGTGCCAGTGTCTGAGCCATGCATCGCTAATTCGGAACTTGGTCAAGTTCCAGAACTCTTTTCTTTTTTCTGATTTGTCAATATGCAAAGGGAAATGTCTGTGCTATGCCTGTCTCATCATCATATTTTAGAAGCACATAATTTGTCTAGTCTCACAGGTTCACATCTATATTACATTGCAGAGAGCATGAATATTAGCAGCCAGAGAGTGGAATGCAAAGGGCTAAATTGTGTCATCCTAAAATGCATATGTGAGTCCCTAATATTCAAAGTGACTTTATTTAGAAACAGGATATTTAAAGAGAAAGAATTAATTGATGTCATAAGTATTGAACTCCCTCCCTTCATGCCCAGCCAGGAACTCCAGTGGCACAGTTAACATGAGTTACCTAAGTGGATCTTCCCAGACACGTGTCTGTTGGTTGATTTCCCATCAAGTTAATAATCAAGATTAAACTTCACAGATAAGGTCTTGGTTTGCAACCCCGGCTTGTCCTATAATCACTATGTTGGCCAAGGTGGCTTTGAACTTCCAATCCTATTCTCTTGGTATCACAAATACTGAGGTTATAGATATTCACACCATACCTGACTAATTATGAGATTTTTCTAAAAGTATCATAGCTGCAACAGGTTTATTTGAACCTTAATAAAATAGTAGTTTTACATTTGAAGAGACCGAAGAGATCATAAATTCCAACAACATTACTTTAGAATAAGTTGAAAATGAGCATCTGTTAATTAGTTTGCCAAATTGGGATTAGAATTTATGTCCAATGCCTTATAATATTGATAATAGTAAATTAGAACAGCAAATTGCGTTACTATTACAAAAATATTTCAAACAAACATCATTTCAATGACTGATGTTCTACTGCACCAAATGCTTTGTTTCTTCAATCCTTTCTAAGGAATGTGGACATGTGTGACAATCATAGAACTTTCCTCTACCTCAATGCTTTGCCCATGACTAGAACATCTCCCTTCTTGAAGAGATGGATTGCATCATTATAATTTGACCAGGGTGATTTTATTATATAGCAATCAGTAGTAGTCACCTGTACTGAGCCTAACAACTAAGAATGGTGTGTTCTTAACTCACTTGTGTAATTCATTGTGTCTTAGTTCATAAGCAATTTTCTCTATCCATTTACCCTAGACTAAGAGTTCATCATCCATTTGTATAAAATTCCTGTATTTGTATAGTTTATCCTTACTCTAAGCTTCTTATCATAAAGATATAAAATTATTTTTGAAAGTATCCTAATTTTCTGCAATGGCTGAAATTGTAAAACTTAAACACCTATTTTATTTCACAAGCTGTTAACAATTCTGTGTTCTTGGGCATTTTCTTCTAAGTGTCTATTATATGAAAAGAGATATTTGAGAGAAAAGAAAGCAGAAATTATAATCAGTGGGAATTGGAGTACAGAAAAATGAAAAGGACACTGTGCTTTGAAAAATGTATGAACTCTGATTACACATAAACACATCATTTAAAAAAATTACATATAACTTACAGAGAGAAGTATGCAGAAATGGAAAGTATATTATCCAATAGCATGAGAGTAAAATGTTTCACACAACATTGTTTTATATCAATGAAAGCATCAAGCTGTGTCCTCCTGATGCACTCAGTACATTCAGGTTTGTGTATACAAACAGAATAGGTGGCTATAGAAAAGGATTTCTGCTTGAATCATACTAATATGTGTCTGTATTTCTTTAAACTATAACTTTTAGATTTTTCTACATTTATAGGAAAAGCAGAGTAATTTTAAATCCCAGGTATGGTTTATTTTCAGTCCTTCACTTGGGAAGCAGGATAATTCCCACATAAAATTTTATTATCTTTGTTTATTCAGGCATTATTCAATTGTCAGCTTGATGGTGCCTATAAGAGTCAAGTTATCAAGAAAGAGTGTCTCATCCTGATACCAAGTAGTCATTAGAATTAATCTGTTAAGGTTTATCGAGTTACTCTGAACCCTTAAGTGTATGGTTCCGCATTAGTGCAAAGGATTATCTGGTAAGCCAAATTAGCAGAAGTGAACATCATGGTAAAAATTCATCTGCTTTTAGGAATTAGGTAATTATATATAATTAATGGAAAGGAATAATAATTAGTGAATGCATAGTGCTTAGACAATAATCAGTTAACACTTTAAAATTAATTAACTGTCTTAATGACCATTTTCAACAAAATTAATGTAGTCTGCATGAGTAGCTGGTGACAAATAAAACACTAATAGGTACTCATTACAGTACTGCCAGAGGGGGGAAAAGAAAATGGCAAGAGAGAGCCTTCTTGTGTTTTCATTAGTACTCCTTATGCTTGCTTTTTAAGGAAGGAAAATCTACCTCCAAAAAGTAAGCTGTAGTTGAAAAAAGTATGAATGCATATGAAACCTAATCTATATACATGATATATATATATATATATATATATATATATATATATATATATATATTTGTAATTGTTTCCATTGAATGTCCCTCATTCAGAGGAGGAAATTTTTAAGTCTTCTTTTTTATTATTTATTTATTTATTTTAAAAAATACCAATCCAAATTCCCACCCACTTCCCTCCTCCCATTCCCTCCACACTCCCTCCCATCCCACTGCACTCTAATCCTTAGAAAGGGTAAGGCACCTTTGCTTTGTGGAAGGTCCAAGGCTCTCCCTACTACATCTAGGATGAGCAAGGTATACATCCAATGAGAATAGGATCCCAAAAAGCCAGTACATGTAGTAGAGATAAATCCCAGTGCCACTGTCAGTGGCCCCTCAGTCTGCTCCAACTGTCAACCACATTCAAAGGGACTAGTTTGGTACTATGCTTGTTCCTTCCCAGTCCAGCTGGAGTTGGTGAGCTCCCATTAGCTCAGGTAAACTGTTTCAGTGATGAATCCTTCATGGTCTTGACCTCTTTGCTCATATTCTCATTCCTTCTACTCTTCAACTAAACCTTGGGAGCTCAGTTCAGTGCTCCAATGTTGGGCTCTGCCTCTGTTCCTATTTGTTGTTGGTTGAAGGTTCTGTAGTGATATTTAAGATATTCATCAGTCTGACTACCAAGCAAGCATCCTCTCCTCTATTGCTTAGTGTACTAGCTGAGGTCATCCTTCTGGAATGACCTGGAATTTTCTAGATCCAGGTTTCCTGCTAACCCCATAAAGCCTCCCTCAATCAAGATATCTCTTTCCTTGCTCTTATATCTGTCCTTCCTTCATCTCGACTATCCCATTTCCTTAAGTTCTCCTCAACCCTCCCCTTCTCCCCATCTCATTATCTTCTATAACAGAGTCTTAGTCAATGCTTTATTGCTGTGAAAAGACAGTATGACTACGGCAGCTCTTATAAAGGAAAACATTTAACTGGGGCTGGCTTACAGGTTCAGAGGTTTAGTCCTCTGGCAGGAAGAATGGCAGAGACACACGGGCAGACATGGTGCTCCAGAAGTAGCTGGGAGTTCTACATCTGGATCTGCAGAGAGTGGGAAGAGAGAGTAATTGGACCTGTATTGAGCTTGTGAAACCTCAAAGCCCACCCCAGTGACCTGCTTCCCCCAACAAGGCCATACCTACTGAAACAAGGCAGCATCTTCAAATAGTGCCACTCTCTATGAGCCTATGGGAGCTTTATTCATTCAAACCACGACAGACATGCACTATATTTCCTTTGTATATCTAGCAAGTCCTTAATGTGTATGTATTCTTTTCTTTCTAGCTAGTTCCTTATTCTTCAATTCTACATGTTCCCAGAACCGCACTTCTGTCTCTTCTAGGTTTATTGTTTACTACATTTTAACTCAAACAAAGTGAGAAATCCTCTTTCCTGAAACATGGTTAACAAATATGTCTGACCGCATTCCAAAAAAAAAAAAAATAGATACCCATAGCTCTTATTCCTTCTCAGGTGAATCCCCTACAATTCAGGATGACAGAATATCTGATCAAAATCAGTTGTTTCTCAAATCTTATTTCATTTTTATGGTCCACTATTTTAACTATCCCTTGAATGAATGAAGATTATTTTATTGAAATTAACACTCAGAGCTTGGCGGTGGTGGTGCATGCCTTTAATCCCAGCACTCAGGAGGCAGAGGCAGGAGAGGGTTCAAGACCAGCCTGGTCTACAACAGCTAGTTCCAGGAAGGCTCCAAAGCTAAAGAGAAATCTTGTCTCAAAAAAAAAAAAAAGAAGGAAATTAACAACTCAGATTCCCAATAATAAGATGTATAGATTCAAAGTGGGTTGTCAACTGTTGATCATCTAATCAATCCTGAATTCTTATTAAAAATATTCACTGTGGTAGGACTTTCTTGGAAGAATGAATAAAGAAGGTATGGCACACATACACATTAGAGTTCTACTCAGTGCCAAAAAAAAAAAATGACATTTTGAATTTTGCATGCAAGTGGATGGAATAGAAAACACTTTACTGAGTGAGATAACCCAGATCCAAAAAGATAAGTATGGTATGTACTCACTCATTAGTGAATTCTAGCCATAAACAAAGGAAATTGAGCCTATAGTTCGTGATCCCAGAGAAGCTAAATAATAAGGTGAACCCAAAGAAAAACATATATTTATTCTCCTGGAAATTGGAAGTAGACAAGATCGCCGGGCAAAAGTTGGGAGCATGGGGGTGGGGTTGCAGTAAGGAGAAGGGGAGAGGGCAAGAGAGAAGGAAGAGGGAAGGATTGGGGAGAGCTTGGGGGAATGGGATGGTTGAGATGAAGGAAGAGTGGATATGGGAGCAAGGAGGAAGATATCTTAGTTAAGGGAGCCGTTTTAGGGTGGCAAGAGACTTGGCTCTAGAGGGGTCCCCAGGTGTCCAAGGAGATGTCCCCAGCTAGGTCCTTGGGGAACAGAGGAGAGGGTGCTTGAACTGGCCTTATCCCATAGCCACACTGATTAATATCTTGAATATCACCATAAAACCTTCATCTGGCGATAGATGGAGATAGAGACAGAGACCCACATTGGAGCACTGGACTGAGCTCCCAAGGTCCAGTTGAAGAGCAGAAGGAGGGAGAAGGTGAGCAAGGAAGTCAGGACCACGAGGGATACTTCCACCCACTGAGATGGTGTGACTGATCTAATGGGAGCTCACCAAGGCCAGCTGGACTGGGACTGAACAAGCACATGATCAAACCGGACTCTCTGAATGTGGCTGACATTGGGGGCTGACTGAGAAGCCAATGATAATGGCACTGAGATTTGATTCTACCGTATGTACTGGCTTTTTGGGAGCCCAGTCTGTTTGGTCCTAGATTTGGCCATAGCACATTCTCACAGTCTGTTTTTGGCTGCACATCAACTGGGAGAATTTGGGAAATGTTCTTTCCTAGACTATAAGAGAAGAAAACAGATAATGAAACTAATTCAGAGGATAACATTTTTAAGGTCTATTGAAAGTATGACTTTTTAAAAAAAGAAAAGAAAGAAGGAAAGAAACCACACTAGGAAGAAGTGAGTTTAACAAAGAGAACAGGATGAATATGAGAAATTCACCTTTGTGTAATGTTAGAAATTGCATTCTCCCAGAAAAATGTGGAAGTTATTCTGTTCCAAAGACTTTCCTCACAAAGGGACTACCAAAATGTAGAGTTACTGGCATCATATTCCCTAATGTGTTTAAGGATCAGCTAATGAATAAGTTTTATTCTTTCTCGGGTCCTTCGCCGTTTTCTACCAGTCCATAAACAGTCAGTTCAAGGTTTGCCAGAGTGCACATACTTGAGGATGTATATTGGTCAAGCAACAAGAAGGGTAAGTAAAGTTGCCATTTATAATTACTTGAATAACTATATTTGAAGCAGAAAAAGCAATTAAGCTTTGCTAGAATTTAATTTCCAAGTTGACATTAAAGCCTTCACTAGGGCAATAAAATGATCAAGTGGCTTCAATCAAACCAAGGACTGAATGCTACAATAAATAAACATTAAGTAAAAGAGTAAAGAAGTTAGAATGAACCAGTGATGAACTCACTGGTCACACAACTTTTACTCATTGGTGACACTCTGTAGAATCAACAAAGATATGCTCACATCTGACAAGAAGATAAATGGCAGCTTAAATTATCAAAAATATAAGCTACAGGATTGGACTGATAGATTAGGTGTTTAGAGCACTCGCTTTTCTGGAGGATCTCTGTTCAATTCCAGTTCCCTTACCAGGATCAGCGACACAAGTAG
Source organism: Microtus oregoni (assembly GCF_018167655.1). Lineage (NCBI taxonomy): Eukaryota > Metazoa > Chordata > Mammalia > Rodentia > Cricetidae > Microtus > Microtus oregoni. The sequence goes on from NW_024543089.1 coordinate 25,940,314, forward strand.
TGTACAGATATACATGGAGGAAAAACACTCATATGCATAATTTAAAATAAAATATTTCTTAAATATGAATATCTATAACTAGTAACAAAAATCTAGAACCATAAATGTATATTGTGATTTTTGCATTATTTAAAGATAACAGTGTTTGTATATATAGTAAATTAAAATATGAATGAATAAATACCTCTTTCCAAAAAAATTGGAGATAAGTGCTACTCTTCACTATAGAGAAAGAAGAAGAGAAAAGCTGGCAACAGCCCAACTTTTTCAGTTGGAAAGTAAATAAGCAAATTTCGGTTTGGTTGACACAATGGAATAACATGAGTTCTATAAAAACAGAATTATGGAGACAATAAACAATTTGAGCAAGTCTGCAAAACAGCATGTTGAAGGAAATAATTTAAATTTAAAAAGTACTAAGGGGTTATACTTGGTTGAAGTTCCGATAAAATATTTGTTGTTGTTATCTTTCTGCCTCAGCCTCCACAGTGGGAATATTTACAGATGTTTGTCATCAAGCCTGGATGTCCAGTTGAAATTTTATCCTGATATGAATTGCAGTTATACTTCCCAAGGGTTAACAAACATCATAAAGGACAATGAAAACAGCCTATGTCTTATTTGAAGTGTTAGCTACACACTTAGTACTTTCATCAAAACTCCCTAAACCTCTATATATGAAGTCCACACATTTCCCTGTGCATAAAGTATACCTCTATAGAAAACATCAGAATATATTTAATAACATCAGAAGGAATTTGTTGTAGTTTTATCTGATATTCCCTTGTGACAACTCGTAAATTTTATTCGTTAGTCCATCTCTTGTCAAAAATGAAAGCTTACTGGATGAACAGTGGGTCTCATTTTTCCTGCTTCAATCTGCTAGACATAAAATATTTATTGTCCTGGCTCAAGACAAATGTTTTTAGCAAATAAAAGAGGCACTGAAATTTATTTGCTAAATTGTTTAATTTTTTTAATTGGTGAGTAGTACTCTACAATAGCTCCATAAGGAAGTGTCTTGTTGTGACTAGTACAATAAAAAAATAGATTTCTTGAAATTTTTTTAAATACCTTGAGTTTCAATCAGTTCATTATAAATTCCAGTTACAAATAGATGGCCAACTTTCTACCTTAAATAAACTAGTTAACCTCCCTGTCACTTTCTCAGAGATCCAAGTCTATATAATCACTTCAAATGTTGTTGAGAGTAGCAAATGAAATACAAAATCAAAACCACATTGTACAATGTGCATCCTATGATAATCATGCCATAAATGTTAGCTGTATTCCCATATCCCATAAAATAAGTGCATTTTCCTGCAGTCATCAAAACAATGCAGGCTACTGTGTTTCTCAAACTTTAACCAGGTGTGCAGATGGCTAGAGAGGTTCAATAATTAAGCCCGCCCTCTTGCATAATTTAGAGTTTTCAGGCAATCTCTCCTCCTTCGCCCCCAGTTCTGTTTTTAATTTGCTGCAACTGGGTAAGTGGAAGTGTTAAGCCCCACACCTTTTGAAGCTAGTACATTGAACCTCTCCCTCCTTTAAATCTGCTAGGAACTTCCTCCCAGAGCGCTCAGCGCTCAGCAGTGAGGCTTTCAGGCTGTGACAATTTAATCAGACAACTCCTTGTAGAATTCAGTTTTATGAGGCTGCAGAAATACTTCAGCAGCTTCTCCGTTGCACTTGCTGTTTTACTGCCCACCTTCCCCAGGAAGGTGGTGTCATTGTTTCCTGCTAACTGCCTCATAACACATCCCATTAAAAGAGCAGAAAAACAGTGGGAGGAATGCCAGCAGGTTATGGCTGTTCTATTCCCTGTGAATAGCTTGTTTGAAAAGTGAAAGAATAGCCAGTGGATTTTATTTATAATAATAAAATTGAATTCTAAACTGAGCTCTCCCCAACCTCCACCCCATGAGCTATCATCTGAACCTTGCAATTCTCTGACAAGACCAAATGTCTAGTCCCTCAGACCCCTCACAGATCAAGCCACAGTTCCCAGAAATAATGAGCCTTGGAAATTTAGTTCTTATCAAACAATGATTTCCAACTCCTTTGTATGCACAATTCACACAAATTTAATGTGCCTCATTTCAAGGAATAAAATGTAAGATCGGAAGGCTCTCCTTTCATGAGACAACACATCTGAGTAGCTGAACATAGGACACTTTCCCCTGAGTTCATCCATTCCCTCTGCATTTTCTAATGTAAGTGTAAAACAACTAATTTAATAAAGCTGGTTGATTTCAATGAGAAAGATGACATTTACTTAATAGAAAATGGTGTTTTTCCTGAGTACGTCTCTGGAGATCAAATAACCACAGATGAGTAATACAGTGCACTGTCTTTTGAGGGAAAACATCCAGAATTGTTTTTTCATGTGTTCATAATGCTCTCAGATGTGCCTTCAGGAAAATCAACCTCCACCCGTTACAGACTGGAGCAGCAAGAAGCAGCCAGCGGTAACTAAACTCTCATCCTAGAAAGCTGTTAGATATGGAAGATGATGAACCAGCTCAATCACACCCTTCTTAAAAATAAATAAATAAAATGTTAAGAAACACTAACTATGCCTATTAGATTGCAAACAATACTAGCTATGCTTTCGAGCCTCCGAATGTGTGAATAAATCTCAATCTCTAGAACCTTCAAGCTATTATTTCTATAAACTTAAATTTTTCTATTACTTAAAGCAAGCATTTGTGCTTCTTTCCTGAATTATTAAACAAAATAGCTATCTCTGGAGATGTAATACAACTGGTAGAGTTCTTGATGATATACATGAAGCCCTGAGTCTGATGCTCAGTGCAGGATGCAACTGGGTGTGTGATCATACATGCCTCTAATCCCCAGCACTTGGAAGGTAAAGGCAGGAAAATTGGACATTCAAAGTCTACCTTGACTACATGCAGTTTGAGGCAAGCCTGGGTTATATGAGTCTTTATATCAGAAAAAAAGGAAGGAAAGAAAAAAAGGGAGGGAGGGAGAGAGGGAAGGAAGGAGGGAGGAAGGAAGGAAGGAAGCAAGGAAGGAAAAAAGAAAGGAAGGAAAAAAGAAAGGAAGGAAGAGGGGGAGAGGAGGAGGGAAGAGAAAGAAGGGAAAAGAAAGGAGAGATAAAAGAAGACTGGAACTGATTTGAATGCCCCTCATGAGGATTAGTTTCATGGTACTACAATACAAGTTTCCAAAAAAGGAAGGAAGTCAACAGCTATGACGTTTATGAACCACCTCATGGTTTATGACCAATATGGCACAATAATCCTAAGGGCACAATAGTGTGGCATGTACTTGGCATTAGCCAACAGCTCTCTAGGACTTAAGACCTGATGAGCAAAAGGAAAATCATGTCTGGTACTAGAAAACAAGCTAACTACTTCGTGTTAGTTAAATCATGGCTATTAGAGGAGAATATACAACCTCTAATCTACTAAAGCCAGCATAATCCCTAACAGCAGTCTATAAACATTTGTCCCTATACACACAGATAATTATAGTCATAAACCCTCATCAAGAAAACTTCTCTTTTCAACAGACAGACCACTACAGAAAACCACAAACAAACAAACTGTGCTGTCCTGGACCATGGTACCAATAGACATGTCTACAAAGCATTCCATGTGCAATGCTCAGGTAATATTCTAGAAGAGGGAGGCTGAAATATTGTAAAAGCCAGAGGATCGAGAAGTTTCCTGTGAGATTGTGTTGCCCAGTGATATTGGATACTACACCTATGAAATCTCACCAACATAGCTGCCCAAATGTGATCTAAACAATGATGATACCAATGAGACTGCCAAACTGAGCAGAGAAAAGCCCTGCAGCCCTCAACCCTACACAATGAAGTGTAGGCAGCTGAAGAAAGCTGAGAGCAGGAGAGGTGATCTTCCCCAGAGCAGAGAACATCAATTGATTATCCAGTGCTGAATGAAAACATACATACAAGTTACATTATCCACACTGACCAGTCTACATGCACACACATGCACATTTATATACATATATGCATACAATAACAGTTAGTGAAAAACAAAGTAATGCATTTGAAGACCAAGGAGTCATATATGGGAAGATTTGGAAGTAGGAAAATGAAGAGGGAAATGCAATTATATTGTAATCTCAACTTTTTTTAAAAAAAATTAATATTTTTTAAAATATTTAGAGCTCAGGGAACTTCATAAAAGAGGAAGAGTAAAAAGTCTAAGTCAAAGAGGGTAGGGGACACCTAGAAAACAAGGCTGTCTGAATCAACATGATCAAAGCTCATATGAGCTCACAGAGACTGAGGCAGCACGCACAGAGCCTGCACAGGTCTGCACCAGGCCCTCTGCATATGTATGATATTACGACTTCCAGCTTAGTGTTTTTTATGGGATTTCAAGTGTGTTAATGGTAAGTCTCTGATTCTTAAACTTTTTTCCTCCTGTTTGTTTGTCATGTCCAACTCCAATGCTTTTGTTTCATCTTAAATTTTATTTGGTTAACTTTTATGACTGTCCCTTAGAAGCCTATATGTTTCTATGAGAGACAGAAGGGGATGGGTGTGGATGGGAGGCAAGGTGAAGATAAACTGGGAGGAGTAAAGGGCTGGGAATCATAATCAAGATATATTATATGAGGAAAAATTCTGGTTTTGATGAAAGGAAATGAATTTTAAAAAAATGTAAAAGGTTTCCACCTAACACAATAATAGCTGTTCTGGGATAATGCTTTCATTTCATATGTGTTTAGCATAATGATTTGATAACGTGAAGGCGTCTTCCTGCCATTGACATCATACCCCATTGTTTCTTACCTTCAGACTTCTTCCCACTGAGAGTATGTTTAAAGGGAACACAATTTGGAGGAACAAAAGAAATTAATTTAGCTAAGCAGTTGACTGTGAACAGCATATAATTGAAAGAGGAATACTAATTGCAAATAACTAAATGGTCCAGTTCATTGTGCTAAATTTCCATTTTCCTCGGGCATGCATAGGTTAGAAGGAAAACTTTCATTTTGAAATAACAGGTTGATAATTAGTACATAGAAAATGAGACTTCTCCCAAATTTAGGTCAAAAACTGATTATAGTCATTGTGGATATTTCACCTTCAGAAGCAGATAGCTGGAAATAAGGAAAGTAAAATGACAAAAAAAAATGATGAAAAACACCAAATGGTAGACAAATCTCATAAACTCTTATTAGACAGTACAGGAGGTCGAGAAAACAGTATGAGATCTAAAGCAGGGTGGAGGAGACACATGGTGGTCTTACTTTAGCATGGAAAATTACCATTTTCCCATTATTTTGCTTTCTCAATCGAGTAATCCCTGACATGGTTGCAAGAATGTCTTATGCTTTTCCATAATACATGGTACACCATTTATATTGCAAATCTAATGATATATAGTCATCAAGAGATAATTAATATTTTATTACTTGCAATGGCATTCAACAACCAGCCATGTTATCGCTTGATTTCTATAAAGAGTGTGCATAGTTTTGTGGTTTAAACGTAATCTTTTAAAACTAAGTCATTTGCATATCTCAGTTATGTCCTTCTGAACTTCACCATCTTTCCTTTCTCCAGTCATCTGAGTTTGTTGTTGTGATGCACTATTCTTTCAGCCCTGTCGCTTTTTGTCATAGTTAGGATCTGGCATCTCCACCCCACCCCAGATATCAAGTATTCATGACTTGTTCCCTGATGCAATCAATGATCCCTAAAAGTGGTGTTTTGGGGAAGTTATTGGATCATAAAGGCTTTCATCAATAGATTAATTGAAAGACACTTTTAGGATTTTTTTGTATGAATGTTTGTAAGTCTATGGATATCGTGTGCATGTAGTATTAAGCCATGGCCTGACAAGAGAGTCTTATCATTTACAAGAGGAGTTACAACAGTTGTGAACAGTTGTGTGGGTATCGGAGAATAAGCCCAGGTTCCCAGAAAGAGCAGCAAGTGCTCATAACCACAGAACCATCTCTCCAGCCCCCAACTGTTAATAATTTGATGATCACTAGGAACAAACGTTTGGCGCCCAACATGATGGGCTAAACCCACTTAAAAAACCTGAGAAGGCTTAAAAATAAGGAGGAGAGTTTAACACAGATTTTTGCTGTTGCTTCTTATTACTACATTTGGCGCCCGACGTGATGGGCTATACCCACTTAAAAAACCTGAGAAGTCTTAAAAATAAGGGAGAGAGAGTTTAACACAGATTTTTGCTGTTTGTTGGTGGCGTGCTGTAGAGAGATTTCCTGATTCCGTAACAGTAGCAGAAAAAACGCTGTGTCATTTTAAAGCGCGACTTACTGGGGCTGTGCAGCCATTGCAATCTCTGTCTGGCTCCTGCGGGAGACAGAGCTTTTGAATAGAGCATTTGGAGTAAAGTGCTATGATTTGTTTGATGGCAACTAGACTCGCTGTGTTCTCAGGTCTGCTCTGCTTGCTAGAGGCAAGCAAGCGCTCTCATCTAAGAGAGGCTTCCTGACTCAGCTTTAGCTGCAAAGCTTGCAGCTCTTTTAAGAGGTCCTTCCACGAAACACTTAAACAGTGTTGACGAAAAGCTGAACGCATGCTTTTTGGTTTTCAGCCATAGCAGGAAAAGAGCTGCGCCGTTTAAAAATGCCAGCTTTCAGGGCTGTCCTGCCAGGGCAAACTCTGACTCTTTTGCGCAGGTGGTTCGTGCGGTTTGCAAGCACAGGCTGCTGAAGCTCACTTGCTGGCAGGGACATTGAAATGCCATAGAGTTGTGGCAGTAAACATGGCTACAGCCAGTACCTCAGCCATGAGGCTGGAAAGCTAAGGAATGGACTACATCTAGCCAGCAAACCCACGCCTTTAATCCTACTGATATTGCTTGGTAAATTAAAGACTCATGTGGTCAGAAAAAGAGAGATATACAGTAAAGAGAGATTCAAAGACAAAGAAAAATTTTAAATGGTTTACAGTGTGTTAAAAATACATGCAAGCTAAAAGATAAAAGTTCTTAAAAATAAAAAATGAAAGAGAGTTGTTCTGTGTGGTAGTACACACCTTTAATCGCAACACTTGAAAGGCAGAGGGAGACTGACCTCTGTGACTTCAAGGTGTGGTAGCACACGCCTTTAATCCCAGTGCCTAGAAGGCAGAGACAAACAGAACTCTGTGAGTTCAAGGTGTAGTAGTGTACACCCTTAATCCCGAATGCCTGGGAGGCAGAGACAGGCAGATCTCTGAGAGTTCAAAGATAGCCTGGTCTACAGAGTTACTTCAGGTCAAAGATACTGAGAACCTGTCTCAAAAAGCAAAAAGTTAAAAGTAAAAATAAACAAAATCGAGGTTAAAACAAAGCTGCACAAAGATGGAAAATACACAGAGAATTTTGATACTGTATGCTATTATGCTCTCTTTAAATTATTTAAATGCTGAGGAAGGAGCAACAGATGCTAAAAGATATTTATTTATAAATGCTGCTGAACTAATCCAACATAGATATTTTGATGCCTTGACTTTGAAATTTGGATCTAAGGACATGATACTTTGGAAAGGAGTTTCTTATTTTGTTTTCACAGAGGATGAGATGCTGTTCATTTCTTCTATTGCGATTTGGTATGATGGACCACGCCCTCCTGAAGGGTTGTTGTGAACATCTTCAGAAAATTGCTTCGCTCAACTGCCAACCGAGATGAAACTAGCACACAGGTTATACCATGAAAGACCTAATTAACGACACCCCCATTCAGCAGGAAGCAGTTTGGAGAGAAAAAACTGTGCCCATGTTCCCAAATATGGTTTATAAACATTCTTTTACATTTAAAGGGGGATATGATATAGCTATGAATAATTTGCATTAGTATAGATTTGCTTTATTGATAGAGATTTAAGGTCAATTTTGTTATATGTATATGTATTTCTGATATTGATTAAGGTATTGTGATTGTGTAGTTCATTATTAAAATGTAATGTATAATTAGGAAATATAGGTTGTTGATGGATAATCATAAATAATAGTCAAGTTTGTAGTCATGTTAGTTAATATTTTCTAGATGTGTGTAGATAGATTTTAGATAGGCATTCTTCATATTTTTCAAAGATTATAGAATATGGCATTTTAAATGTTTTAATAACTTAGGACTTTTCATGACAATGAGACACTCTGCTCCTGGCAGCACCAATCTACTTCAAGAGGAAGATGGGCATTGAAGAGGCTCGTTATGGAGTTTGATAGCCATTTGGGCAAGAAACTGCTCTTGCCTGGACTATTGCATAAACTGGACACAGAGAACCCACAGAGAGAGGACTACTGAACTTGCCTAAGGTGAGATGATCTTTCGGGTTTCCTGATTCATGAAAGAGTCTGCGAGACATTCTGCAGGACACAACAGATAGTGACTGAACTGGCTTTGAATTTTCCTGCTTTACGGAAATGTCTGCTGGATATCATGGGCCTGAAGGCTGAAGATGGATGCCCCAACGGTACAGAGGAACTTTGGGTGACTGTCCAGACAGCGAGATGTCTCTGTCATTTCTAGAGTTTTAAAAGTTGCTTTTTTCTTGTTTGTGTAGGTAGTATTGTATCTTTCTGGAGTCTTTGATGGAGTTAAGAATAGTTAGTTATAGTTATAGTTTTCCTTAGTTATGATAAAGATTATTGTAACTTTTACTTGATAACTGTTTTGTTATATGTAATTTTGCTATGTTAAAGCCTTTTTTTTGTTTGTTTAAACCAAAAAAGGGGAAATGATGGAGGAAGGTCATTGGCTAATAAAGAAACTGCCTTGGCCCATTTTATTGGTTAGAAGATAGGTGGGAGGAGTAAACAGAACAGAACGCTGGGAGGAAGAGGAAGTGAGCTCAGACTCCACAGCTCTCCTCTCGGGAGCAGATGCCTCAGAGAGTCACCATGCCCCACTACCAGGCAGACGCATGCTATGAAGCTCCGACCCAGGATGGACATAGGCTAGAATCTTCCCGGTAAGAGCACCTAGGGGTGTAGGGATAAGTCCTGCCCCTTGGGGGGCGTGTTCACCTCAGGCTAATGTCTGCCTATTAATTTGGCGAGCGAGCTCCCAGCTGTCGCTTCTGTTTTCCTGGTCTCCACTGGAACGGTGGTTCTGTAAGTCTATTTCGACATTAAAGCTATATATATTGTTACAATCTGTCTGCATTCATTTACACCACTACATTTTGGCGCCCAACGTGGGGCTCGAACCCACGACCCTGAGATTAAGAGTCTCATGCTCTACCGACTGAGCTAGCCGGGCTGCTGGGGTGCTGGGGATGCAGCCCCGCCGCTCGTATTACTACAGAATGGTGCCCAGACGTGTGGACAACTGAACCCACTGAAAGCCTGAGAAAGCTTGGGAAAGAGTAAAGCATGTTTTCTTGATAGTGTCAATTTCTTGGGTCTACTCTGCTTGTTAGAGGCAAGCAAGCACCTCATCTAAGAGAGGCTTCCTGACTCAGCTTTAGCTGCAAAACCCTGCAGCGCTTTTATGAGATCCTGCCACGAAACACTTAAACAGTGTTGACGAAAAGCTGAACAGTCCTGTTTGATCCATTGATGCATGCTCTGTATCTCTGTCAGTGGTTGAGGTATGCCCAAAGGCCAGTTCTGCCAAATAGAAAGGCTCCAGATGGAGTGTCTTTGGTGCTCAACATTCTCTCGGAAATAGAGCGGTGTTTTGGCAAACTTCTATAAATGATCAAAGACCTAAACTGAGAGTGTGTGTAAATGGCATTTTTATTACTGGCCTGCTGGACACAGGTGCTGATGTAAGAATCATTACCCCAGAATCTTGGCATCCGTATTGGCCTCTTCAGAGTGTAAATGTTCAGCTCCTGGGAATTGGGACCCTATCTCAAGTAAGGCAGAGCACGAGATGGATTGAATGTATAGGGCAGAGGGACAAATAGGAAAATTAAGGCCATATGTAGCCAATATCGCAATGAATTTATGGGGTTGTGACCTATTACAACAATGGAATACCGAAATTGACATTCCTGCTACTTCTAGAGCCTGTATTTCTGAGAATAATATTAAAAAATATTACAAACGGAGAAAACCGGCCATTCAGGCTGTACAAGAACAAGCAGTTGATGTCCCTTCAGAGATACCAACAGCCTTGCCTCTAAAATGGTTGACTGAGAAACCAATATGGACAAAGCAATGGCCTTTAGCTGAGGAAAAGTTACAGGCTTTAGAACAGCTGGTACAAGAACAATTAGATGCTGGACATATAGAAGAATCTACCAGCCCTTGGAATTCTCCTGTATTTGTGGTTAAGAAAAAATCAGGTAAATGGAGAATGGTGACAAATCTCAGGGCCATCAACAAGGTTATTCAACCTATGGGCCCTCTGCAATCTGGAACTCCTTTGCCCTCTTTATTACCAAAAGGATGGCCTCTCTTAGTTATTGATTTAAAGGATTGTTTTTTTCACTATACCTTTGCAAAAAGAAGATAGAGAAAAATTTGCCTTCACAGTGCCTACTTATAACAATTCTCAACCTTCGAGGAGGTACCACTGTACCCTTCTCCCCCAGGGTATGTTAAATAGCCACTTCCTGTGCCAATATTTTGTGAACCAACCATTGCAAATAATACGCAAGAAATTTCCCAAATCTATAGTATACCATTACATGGACGACATCTTGTTATCCGATTCAAACATGGATACCTTGAACAGACTGTTTGAAGAAATAAAGATACTTTTACCTAAACGGGGATTTCAAATCACTCCTGAAAAGTTTCAGAAGGGAGATTCTGTTAATTATTTAGGTTATAAAATAGGTTTGCAAAAAAATAAGTCACAAAAAGCAGTTGGCAGTTGAGCGAAGCAATTTTCTGAAGATGTTCACACCAACCCTTCAGGAGGGCGTTGTTCCATCATACCAAATCGGAATAGAAGAAATGAACAGTGTCTCATCCTCTGTGAAAACAAAATAAGAAACTCCTTTCCAAAGTATCATGCTCTTAGATCCAAATTTCAAAGTCAAGGCATCAAAATATCTATGTTGGATTAGTTCAGCAGCATTTATAAATAAATATATTTTAGCATCTGTTGCTCCTTCCTCAGCATTTAAATAATTTAAAGAGAGCATAATAGCATACAGTATCAAAATTCTCTGTGTATTTTCCATCTTTGTGCAGCTTTGTTTTAACCTCGATTTTGTTTATTTTTACTTTTAACTTTTTGCTTTTTGAGACAGGTTCTCTGTATCTCTGACCTGAAGTAACTCTGTAGACCAGGCAGTCTTTGAACTCTCAGAGATCCGCCTGTCTCTGCCTCCCAGGCATTCGGGATTAAAGGTGTACACTACTATACCTTGAACTCACAGAGATCTGTTTGTCTCTGCCTTCTAGGAACTGGGATTAAAGGCGTGTGCTACCACACCTTGAAGTCACAGAGGTCAATCTCCCTCTGCCTCCAACTGTTGGGATTAAAGGTGTGTACTACCACACACAACAACTCTCTTTAAATTATTTAAATTCTGAGGAAAGAGCAACAGATGCTAAAAGCACAAATTAGGAGAGATCGCCTACGGACTCTTAATGACTTTCAAAGACTGTTAGGAGACATTTCCAGTATACAACCAGCTATTGGAATAACACCTGATCTAATAATTCATTTGAACAAAACCTTGCATTGTGATAAAGATTTAAAGAGTCCCAGAGAATTAACAGCTGAAGCAGAAAAGGAACTGACAATGATTGAGGAAAAATTACAACAGGCACATGTGGACAGGGTGAATCCAGAGCTCAATTGTATTCTCGTCATACTACCATCAAAAATTTCTCCTACAGGAATTTTAATGCAGAGAGATGATATTATTTTGGAATGGATCTTTTTACCACATAGACCAAGTAAGAAGCTGAAAACTTATGTGGAAAAAGTCTCTGAGTTAATTATAAAAGGCAAGCTGAGACTTCGTCAACGAGCAGGCATAGATCCACCAGAAATTATAATGCCTTTCACTGCTGATGAACTAAAGAAATTATGGGAAGATAATGAACCATGGCAAAGAGCTTGTGCTAATTTTTTGGGAGACATTAATAACAACTATCCAAAAGGCAAGAGGCTTAACTTCATAAAGAGAACTTCTTGGATTCTTCCTCGAATCGTCCGTGATGCTCCAATAACTGGAGCCCGTACATTCTATACTGATGCCAATAAATCAGGGAAGGCAGGTTACAAATCAGAAGACTTGGGTAAGGTGAAACAAAGTCCGTATAATTCTGTCCAGAAGGTGGAATTATATGCCATTCTTATGGTGCTAAGGGATTTTAAAGAACCTATTAATATAGTTACAGATTCACAATACGCAGAAAGAGTTATTTTAGATATTGAAACTGCTGAATTTATACCTGATGATACTGAACTAACCTCATTGTTTCTCCAGGTTCAAGATTTGATCAGGAACAGGCTTTGCCCTATGTACATAACACACATCCGATCCCATACGGGTCTGCCAGGTCCTCTAGCACAAGGTAATGCAGAAATTGATCAATTATTGATTTGTAGTGTGCTACAAGCCTCTGAATTTCATAAAAAACATCATGTTAGTAGCAAAGGTTTGAAGAAAGAGTTTTCAATTACATGGCAACAAGCTAAGAAGATTGTAAAGAAATGCCTTAATTGCTCTTTCTATAACCAAACGCCACTGCCTGCAGGGGCTAATCCAAAGGTCACCCAAAGGAATGAAATCTGGCAGATGGATGTGTTCCACTTTGCAGAATTTGGCAAATTAAAATATGTTCATCACACCATTGACACTTATTCAGGCTTTCAGTGGGCAACAGCTTTAAGTTCAGAAAAAGCTGATTCAGTAATCACTCATTTATTAGAAGCCATGGCTATCATGGGTATACCTACACAAATAAAGATGGATAATGGTCCTGCTTATGTCTCTAGGAAAATGAAACGTTTTTTTGATTATTATAATATCAATCATGTTACAGGTATACCATATAATCCTACAGGAAATCGAACTATAAAGGATATGTTGAACAAACAGAAAGGGGTAGAAAACACCCCCAGAAATAGGTTACATAATGCTTTGTTAACCTTGAATTTTCACAACGCTAATGAGAAGGGAACAACGGCTGCAGAAAGACATTGGATAATGGAAAAGTCTACTGAACTAAATCAACCAGTTTATTTCAAGGATGTGCTGACCTCACAATGGAATCCAGGAGATGTGCTACGTTGGGGAAGGGGTTTTGCTCTTATCTCCACAGGTGAGGAAAAATTGTGGATACCATCAAAATTAACAAAGGTTCGGTTTGAAGAAGAGAAGCCACTTGGAAAAGATAAATAACAATTCTTTCATAAGGATGGTGAACATACTGATGGTAAGAAATACAGATAGGTTGGAGGCAGGGTTCTTTTCTTATCTCCACAGGAAAATACTCATCTTCAAAGAAATGGAGGGACCCTGAATATTTAATTACTGATGGATGGACACATTTTGTAAGTATTAATTTATATTTATATATATATATATATATATGTCTTATTAAACATTTCTTTATAAATATATAGAGCTGGTTTTGAAGTTGGACTCTGGCTCAGTCCCTCTCCAATTCCAAGCCTGTTAGTAAGAGAAAAACCCAGAGTTTCTGGAGTTTCTGTCTCATGTCAAGAGCCATGATATGGGACAGATAGAAATATGAGTTTAGAAAACATCTTTGCTTTTCTTCATATCTATCATACTTTTCATTGAAAATATCTATCATGCCTTTCATTGAATATATATATATATGTATGTCTATATGATTAATGTTTACGTTTTTCATAATAAACAATGAGTTTTTCCTGTAGTGGCATTTGAAGTTTCCAGGAAGAAGATGGGGCCCCACAACAACAACTCTACCTGGTTGATATGACGTCATGATACTGATAGCGCTACTACAAGACCTGCTTTGGGTACCAGCTGCACAAGACAGTTCCAACTTGGTTAGCTGAAATGGTGCACATCTTATACAACATTCTGGCCAGACCTCCACAAAATACTCAGAGCCTATTTGTAATTTTAAAAGACATTGATCTTGAAATTTAACCACCATTTTACTTTCACAGGATCCCCCAGAAACAATGTCGCCCCCATGACAGCTGGAAGTAATTCGAGGACGACGTCCCCTATCCCAGTAAAATTTACCCCTGGGTTTAGGGATATCATTTAAGGGTTGGGAGGTTGGGGGAGGAATTTTATAAGCTCAGGGATCATTTTGAAAAAAAAAAAGAGGGAATGATGGGATAATAGATTTATAATTGTGAGTTACTGCTTTTAGACAAATATTGGTATTGATTCTTGTATATTGATACAAAGTTAAATTATATTGACTATTGTATGCATGCATGTTTCTATCTCTGTTTAAAACATTTTTTTATGTATTGACATATATTGTATTGATAAATATATATTGTATATATTTACCATATTGCAGTGTACATTTCTACCTCTGATTAAGATACTTATATAATGTTTGTGTATTGATATATTTTTACCATATTTCAATGTATATTTGTACAGTGTTTATATTTGGAGGTCATTATCCTCATTTGTTACACAGTTGTTTATTGTCTTAGTCTTTAAGTTAGATAGATATTGAGAATTATATAGATAAATAGTCATCTATGTTTGTCATTTATAATTAGACTAATCAGGTTCTCTAGATATATAGAGATTATACTCAGTATAGATAGATAATCTTCGACCTCTTCAAAGAGCTGTAGAAAATTGCCTTTAATCTAACTCAGAGATTCGTGATAGTGAGACACAATTGCTCCTGACAACACCACTCTATTCCCGAGAGAATGTTGAGCACCAAAGACACTCCACCTGGAGCCTTTCTATTTGGCAGAACTGGCCTTTGTGCAAAGAAATGCCCATACCTCAACCACTGACAGAGATACAGAGCATGCATCAATGGATAAAACAGGACTGTCATATCCTGCCAAGACAGGGTAAGATAGTTTTGAAAAGTTCCTTGCCTTTAATAATGGTATGTCAGTTATGTTAGGCCTTAGCCAAAATTGGTTGACTCAACATTGCAAACGAGACTTTGGGTGATTGCCCAGGTAGTCAGTTGTCTCTGTCAATTGTTGCACATTTTGGATATATCTCGTTTGTTGAGTAGTGTTTATTCCCTTCTCAGATCATTGACGGAGTTGAAGATTATATAATTGTAGTTACTCTCTACATTATTTGGACTCCTTGAGATAGAATGTTTAGCAATGATTTTGTTCTCAATATTGTTTGTTATATTTATTATTTGTTGTTATTGCATATAGTTGTATTTGATTTGGTTCTGTCTTATTTAGAAAAAAAGGGGAGATGTAGGGAAAAGTCCCGCCCCTTGGGCTGCGTGTTCGCCTCGGGCTAATGTCTGCCTATAAATTTGGCGAGCGAGCTCCCAGCTGTTGCTTCTGCTTTCCTGGTCTCCACTGGAATGGTGGTTCTGTAAGTCTATTTTGACATTAAAGCTATATATGTTGATACAATCCGTCTGCATTCGTTTACACCGCTACATAGGGGCGCAACACAGATGATTAGAAATGGGCTAAATTAATATGTGAGAATTAGCCTAGAAGAGGCTAGATAGAAATGGACCAAGCAGTGATTAAATGAATACAGTTTGTGTGTTGTTATTTCGGGCATAAGCTAGCCGGGCAGGCGGCCGGGGTGCTGGGAACGCAGCCCCGCTGCCCTTTTTACTACACAAATGAAAATTTAGAAGTTAGGAACTGAAAGCATGAGCAAGGTGATTATTTAAGGTGATTTATTAGTTTTTGCCCTATCTGTATTATCTATACATGATCTACTTATCACCAATCTATCCATTTATCTATCATATCTGTCAGTCTGTCTGTCTGTCTACCTATCTTTCTTTTGGATTAGGGATTGAACCTAATTCTATTAACCCAATAGGTGAGCCTGAAACCACTAAACTACAGCTTTAGGACCCTATTACCAACATTTTTATTTTTGAGACAAAAATCTCTCTCACTAAGTTACTTAGACAGGCCTTGAATTTGCTCTGTAGCCCAGGCTGCCCCTACCTTGTGTGTGATCTTCCTATATCAGAATCCAGAATATCTGGCATTGCATGTCTGTGTCATTAAAACTGAATTTTTTTTAAAAAAAAAATATTTTAAAACTATCTACTCAGTCTTTTTTTTTTTGAGAAAAAGAAATTTCTTCTCTCAAGGAAAGGTAAAGAAATGGAAAGATATGGGTCAGAGGTCACAATATGTACAGCAAACTTATCTAGAGGTATAATGTATAACCTGAGGGCTGTAGTTAATAAAACTGTGCTGCACTGGGGACTCCTTCTAAAAAAGAGCAATCTGTATTTACCACAAACCAAAAGGGGCAGTGACTATGTGAAATGGTAGACATGTTAATTAGCTCCCCCACAGCCACCATCTCATTGGCTGAACAACATAACATCATGGGTGTTTAAAGCATACGCAGAAGAGTTCATGTCCCTATTTTCTAAGGTTTCCTGACCTTCTGCACATTAACAGGGCTTTACAAAATGCTAAATTTCACAGTGTTATAATTTTTCAATTTTTTTTTCTCCTGGTGAAATTTATACTTATCTAAGCATAAGAATAATTTTAGTGTGTAATTTCAGCTCTGAGACACTTTTAAAGTATAAACAATTTTCAAATGAACTGAAATGACATTTCTTAAGCATTTTTCAAACTGTTTTCAAAGAATATAACAGAAATTTAAAATGGAATGTAATACAAAATGTTTCTTTTTTTGTGAAAGCCCTTGTCTAAAAATTGAAGGGCTATTTGACACAGCGGTTCATGTCCTTACTCCCAGCACTCATTAGGCAGTTACAAACAGGTCTCCATGAATTATGCCACCACCACCCACTACATAGCAAGCTCATAATTAATTTATGTACTGGCAGAAAAAGAGAAAGAATTACATAAACGTACAGAATACACAGTTCAATCACCAAGAATGACCCATTGGAATATAGCTAAGCAAAATGTAAGGGGAGTTAACACATGTTAAAAAAAAAAAAGGATGTGACAATTGAACAAAAAATCTAAGATTTTAATGACACCTTTATTTCCATACAGAAGATAAAGACTCAATATGGAGTTCAGGAGCTTGAAATTATGAAACGCTGTCAGTTGTTCTAGAGTATGAGGGCAGACAGACAAAAAGGAGAATATGTATTTTTTTCCTAGACTTTATTTGCCCTTTGATCAAAAAAAAAAACCACTCAACATCTTTATTGTCTTTTTGTTCATTTTGTCACTCCTATCTGCATAAATAATAAAAAAGAGAACGATCATAAACCAAAAACCTGTCTTTAACTAAACTTTAGGGAGGACGTTAGTAGGATCAGAGACCTGCAGGGAAGAGTCTGTGAATGGATTGTAGCTGGTCCCAAAGAGCTTGGTTCAGCCTTTTTGATCATCTCTAGTAATGACTAAGATCATTCACTGCTGGCCCTGCTAAGCCTCCAGTCCTGCTGGGTACCCATCTGAGTATTGAACTAAAAGACCCACCATGGTTCTCAAATTCTGTAGCAGATCAATTGCCTTTTAGCATTTGCACAGCTGGTTATTAGGTTAAATGTGGGCAATTCCCCAAGATGTCATTTGATTTGAGAATGCATTGTTCACTTAAAGCACGCTGTAATGGACTGGTTTTGACAGTGTATTTCTACCAGGGGATTAGTTCAGTGACCCTGCACTCCCACAAATAACACAGCCCTCCTGGAGAGATGCTACATGGTCAGCCTCTAAGTACACACTATTTGATAGTTAGTTTTTGAGAAGGGGAAGCTTTTAAAATTAGTAGCAAGAAAACTAATGTTGCCAGAATTTTGGGAAAGGGAATAATTATTTTTCCTCAAAGAATCATGACATAAAATAGTGGGATAGAAATGGTTCATATAGTCTAAAACAATTCAGTAAGAAGATCATGAGATGTGTCATGAAATACTAATGTATGGAATTTAAGTTTACAAGAGAGCTTTCCAGTTTTATTATTTAATATATATATATATACCTTTTTAATATATATGTATCTAAATGGACATGTGTGTATGTATGTATGTTAGATAAATGTTTCTACCATCTAGGAAGAAAATCAAAAACAATCTGTTATTCCTACCTTATAAAAAAGTGGTGAGATTATTAAATGTTTAATCCTTCTATTGCTGCTTCTAACAGCAGGCCTTGAGAATTTGATGCTCCTGCTGCTGCTGCTGCCACAATTTAACAGCTTGTTCCCTGACCCAAAGCGATATTTTCTTCCTACAACAATGACTATATTTTCTTTCAGTTTTACTTTAACATCAGAACTTCTGTTAGGAAAAAAAACAATAGATAATTTGTTTATTTAGGCATTTTTAAAATGCACTATCGGCCTGGAGGGATGGCTCAGCCGTTAAAAGCTAGGCTCACAACCAAAATATAAAATGTAAGATTCTTTCCCCGAGTCTCTCTGGGTCTCAATACCATTCTTTGTAACAGAGTGTTATTTAAAAGTAGAAAAGTCTTTGCAAAAAATAAGAGCTAATACAAGAAAAATGCATGGCCTATCAGCTGGCAGAACATTGCAAAGATACTAGCTTATTATTAAATAACCTATTGAAAGTTCATGTTACAAACTCTTGTGTGTTTTTAAATTCTGATTTTTCTTATTTTTTTGCCTGTTTGTTTTCTAAAAAGAGATAGAGAGAAGGTGTGGAGTTGGTTGGGTGAGGAAATGGGAAAGATCTGGGAGGAAATGAGGAGGGGAAAATTTGATCCAAATATATTGTACAAAAAGTTTATTTTCAGTTTTAAAAGTCTCCTAAGAAAATGTAACTAATAATTCAAGATACCCTGGTGGTGGTGGTGCGTGCCTTTAATCCCAGAACTTGGGAGGCAAAGGAAGGTGGATCTTTGTGAGTGCGAGGCCAGACTGGTCTACAAGAGCTAGTTCCAAGACAACCTCCAAAGCTACAGAGAAACCCTGTCTTGAAAAACCAAATAATAATAATAATAATCATAATTCAAGGTACTATAAGATAAAATAGCTATAGAGAAAATAGAAACCACCAGAAGCAAAAGGCACTCTAATGCTAGTACTGGCTCTCTTGCTTGGTACTCTACCCAAGTACTAGATGTTCATCTTATACTGCATTCCTCCTTCTTTATCCTGCCATGGATATTCTATATAATTGTCCAAGTTAGGTTTACCATTGTTGTGATAAACCACCATGACCAAAACAACTTGGGGAAGAAAGAATGTATTTGGTTTATATTTCCACACCATCGTCATCACTGATAGTCAGAATGGACAGGAACCTGGAAGCAGGAGTTGATGCAGAGGGCATGGAGAAGTGCTAATTACTGCCATGCTACACGTGGCTTGTTCAACCTGTTTTCTTATAGAACCAAGGACCACCAGGGATGGCCCTACCCATGATGGGTTGGGCCCACATTAATCACTGATTGAGAAAATGCCCTATAGACTTGTTTGGTCTTTTGGAGGCATTTTTCCCAACTGAGGTTCCCTCCTCTCTGATGACACTAGCTTATGTCAAGTCAGCATGAAACTAGCCAGAACAATATTTCAGCCAGAAGCTATAAATATTTCATGTTTGCGCATAGTAGAAAATGATCAGCCCTATGATATTCTTATCTGTTCATCCATTGGCCATCTGCGACGGGTAGCAGGTACAAAGAGTGTGGAATACGACTCAAGAGTGGACTATGGGTAATGAAATCCTTTAGGAAAACTCCCCAAACAATCTGAAGTGCATAGAGATATGTGCTGACTTAAGTTTTAATTTTAGATGTTGTTGAATTCATTCTTTAAGAAGAGATAAAAATAAATGTGTACATGGTTATATGAGTGTGAAGTTAAGAAAAATGTCAAAATAGTCAAAAAAATGCCTTCCTAGAATCATGTTGCATTTTCCTAGAGAGGTCTGGAAATGAAAGTTTTATTCCTTTTCCAAAATATGTAAAGAAGCAGTAGAGAATTCCATATGTTTGACAAGGGTATAGACGGTGGAATAAAGTCAGAACTAGGCAACCTAGAACTGGGGAATCATTCACAGAAACCATCAGGGCCACAGTAAACAAAGCTGCAGGAAACAGAGCAGCTCAACAGCTCCTGAAGGTGCCACATGTACAGAGGAAATGCGGCTGAAAACTCTTAAGAGAGAACTTGATTTTTTTTCTCTTGTTTTAACCACTATGGCTTCATAGGTCACTGAAGTAAATAAACTAAACCTGCTTATGATATAGTATATTAAACTGCTATCACAAAATACCAAATACACAATGGATTACTACCAACTCAACACAGCAAAAATAGAAAAAGTTTTATAACTGGGGAAAGCAGATCAAGTTTTAAGGGAGACAAGGGAAAATCAAACAAGAAAAGGAGAGAAAAGAGAGGGAAAGTCATTAGTTTATAGGACTTACACGTTTTATTCTCTAGGGCATAAGAGAAATCACTGGGTGTTTACTGGCATTCATTTCAGCAGAACTGGGACCATGGCCAAATCTGTTTGAAAATATATAGGCAGAAACAACACTGTATACATGGAGGGGCTGTTGATGACAGTGGAAGTCAACGTCAAACTGGATGAAGAAGAGGCTTTCCCTCCCCAAAAAGAAAGAGCCAGTCAGCCATTTTGAAAAGAGCAGCAAGCAACCAATGGTGGTATTTCCAATCACCTGCTTCCCACTCAAGAACTTCACCATCTTTGCACCACTTCCAAATACCTATAGCACTAACTCCAGACTCTGGACTCTTTGTTAGTTTTTAAAGTTTATTTTAGTATTTCCTTTACTTCTCTGTGGCCCCTTTTGTTTCCACATGAAAAGGATAGACCATCACAAGGTGAGGGAGATAGATAGTCCTATCTTCCAGGGCAAGGGGATTCTCCAGCTATGATGCAACAGATTTTTTTTGATTGGCTTACGGGGGGAGCAGGGATGATGCTTGTAGAATTTGAATCTTCTCAAAATTTTAATCTCAAGATTAAGATGAACTAAATAACCAATGCAAACTGGGACCATCTGTATAGGATAGCTAGGAGAACTGGATGTTGAAGTTGTTGCTCACTGTCAGTGTTAATAGGTAATTTAATCTAAAGGATGCTCCAAAGATGACAAAACCCTTGAAGTTCAACTTTATCACTCGAAATGGCAATTAGAACTAGCATCCAAAGCATGGCTTTCATGTCCAGCAATGTATTTCGTAGCTGATTTAGACCTAGGTGAAACAAAGTTAGTTAGCCTCCTATTTGACAACAGAGTAAATAAGTAATACATATTCCTCCTTGAGAATCAATGTTCTCATTTGCAAGATAGAAAACAATAGTATTTGAGATAGTTTTGTTGGCGGGGTTAGAATATTAAGGTGTACAGGATCCATACTCTATGGACACACATAATGAAAATACATTATTATTTCTCTAAGCAGATTTGGGTAAATTTCAGTGTGACTTCCTGTCCACTATGAAATCATGACTATTTTGCTGTGAGCATTCTGCCTTTACTTTCTCATTGTTTTTTGTTAAGTCTGTTATGTGCACACAAATCCCACTAAATAAAGGCAGAAATAATTTCTGGGGTCTTCACTCCTCTCCTGGGCAGCAATTATAATTTGCCTGGAACATGTTTTATTAGAACTCATCAAATATATTTCCCTGTGGTGTTATTGCATTCCACCTATATAAATATTTTTCTGCTGATTTATTTGTTCCTTAGGAAGGCAAACAATAGGGAACTCCATATGTCCAAAAGTATCATTTACTTATCCAAAGGTCTTACAAGAAAATTTGTATGTACCTTTATTACATGGGTTTTCTATTTACAGTGTCATAAATGTTTGAAACCAATTCTTTTATTTTCAAAACTCCTTAATATAAACCTACATACAGAAGGAGCAGCTTTCACTCATCATGAACAACTCTTAAAGAAGGAAAACCCAGACATCCTAGAATCATTCATATTTCAATCTTAAAAGGTATGAATACAATACTTAGAAATTCATACTTGCTGCTTGGCACCATGGATGTGATGGTATCCCAGGATCTTCTGCTACTGTGAAACTTTACTTTTTGTTTGGAAAAAAGACTAGAACTTAATCAATTGTGTTGCGTGTGTGCATGTGTGTATTTGTGTGTCTATGTATGTGTGTGCATCAATGCACGTGTGTGTGTTTGTGTAGATGTATGTGTAGTTTTAGTCAGTGTGAAAGAAGAAGGAAGACAAGAGCGTTGAGAGAACATGAAGAGGTGAATATACAAAGCAGGCTGGCCTAGTGGTGCTGCTGAATTTTGAGGAAAAACCTGAAAGCACACAATAGCTACAGATATGTGAAGTGACTGCAGGTCAGGCAGGAAGAGCTTCAATACTGGAGAAAAACAAGCAGAGATAGTGAAGGAGGATAGAATACAGTAGGAGATTAAGATCTAAAGACTAACAGAGGGAGACTGGAACCCCACCACCACCATCAGGAAGGAAACTACAGAACACAGCATGAACAGAAACTGGTTAACTTGTAAATGAACCACAGTAACTTCACAAAGTTCTCACTTGGCCCTTGAGCCTTAACCTACCTCCAACATTAACTCATTCCAATCTCAATGATGGTGTCTCTTAAGAACTATCTTTTTTTTTTTTTGTCTTGCTACTATCCACATGTCTCTGTCTGAGGCAGAAGAATCTACAAATCTGGGTGGATGCCTTCAGAATTCTGATTCACATTGGTAGCAATATGGCTGCCATGGAGAGGACAGCAGAAGGCAAGAGGGAGATAAGAGATGTGGGCCACAGTACACTGTGCCTTACTTACCCTTAATTATTTTTAGAGTCAGAAATAAATTTTGTTTTAAAATAATTTAAAAGCTTTAGTTTACTACTAAACATGTATTTTCGATTAATACACCTTAAATGAGATTAAAAAAAAAAAACAGGCTTTCAACTCACCGTACCAAAATGCTTTAATGCAAGTCTTTTTTTTATTGTTTTTCTTCTCACATATATTACATCCCAACCACAGTTTTCCCCTCCCTCCCTTCTCTCCTCTTCCCCAAGTTTATCCCCCCACCTTCTTTTCCCTCCTTCATCTCCCCTCAGAAATGAGCAGGCCTTTCTTAAAAGTTCATAAGTCTTTTACATACAGCACAGTTAATTCAACCTATGGCTTAAGCACACTAGAGAGCCCTGACCACAGAGTAATTTTTCTTTCTTTTTAAGATTAAAAAAAAATCACAAGATTCATCAATTGAAACTTTATTTTCAGTTTAAAATTGTGTTTAAGAGAAAGAGGGTAATTAAAAAATACAGGCTTTAAGATCCACCCAGTTAAGAAAATAATTTATTCCATAATTAAGGACTCTAAGTCCACAAGGCTCAGTATAGAACAACACTTCCTAAATTTGCTACAGGTTAAAGTCATCCTCAACAGGGTACAGAGCACTCCATAAGGACAGCCAATTCCTTTATACAAATTTAGACCCTCAGGTGCTTGAAATAAAGAATAAGAATTTTTAATATACACTCTTTCTAGTAATTACCATTCAATCCTTGATAGCAAGTCATTGTTAATCCTTTCTTCATTGAGATGGGACTCATCTCAGATAACCCTTGAAATACCTTGCAATAATATTCCTGGCTACAACTTGTTTATTTTCATATATTTCATATATTGTATTTTAATTTATTCTATCTGATTAGTGTTCTGTGTCTACTCTCTCCTTTCTCTCCATAGTTTCACCTCAGAATTCCACAATAACGACTTTCTCAATCTTCTTTCTTCCTCTTAGAGTCTCACCATTGTTAATGGAATAAGCATGACATTCTCCTCCCCACCAACTGAACCTTAAAGTCCCCATGCCTTCCCTTGTATCCTTTATTCCCTAGAGTATGCTCCAACTGCAGCATTTGGGGCATAGTATTAATGTCAAGTGCTATTATAATTAATTTTTAATAGAACCAACACATGCACATTTAGAGTGCATGAAAATACTTGATTATCACAATTCTGTGAAGCAAATGCATTTTTAGTTTCATGTCGCAATGAGTCACACAGAGATTAACAGCCAAAGGTCACACTTTAATGTGTGGAAGAGCTTGAATTTGAACAAAGTGACTGTGGTCCAGTGTTCACACTCATAACATGGATATTAATCTACTCTTTGTGTTAAATATTTGTCCTTCTATTTATGTTTTGAAGTGCATAGATACATGTGTTTCTTCCATTTGGTACACTAAAGCTCTGTTATAGGACAATGCCAGTTAGCTCAAACTGTACTAATTAAAACTTTTCTTAATCACTAGATGGGATCTAACTGAATTGTACAACACCATACAAAATAAAAAAGACAAAGAAGAGAGAAATATAATGAGGCTATATAAATAATATATTTGCTAGATTTTCTTTAGGAAATTAATCATCTCCATTCAAAGTCGTCTGCTGCCTCTAACCATTGCTGAAAGACTAATATTCTACTCACTCCAAATGTGTGGCTTGCTTGTCATAGATAGTGCAAATTTGGGTTTTCATTTTAAATTGAGATTGTATTCCCAGTTTAAATAGTGTGATGCTGTTTGTGGTGTTGTATTACAAGCATTATTTGAGTGATTTGTGAATAATGCTGTTCTCTTTTCTCACATAAAGTAATTGAGAGTGACACATAAGTAGAATAACATTCTTGGAAAAGCCTTTAATTTTTCCAAGTGAATTTCTTCTGATATAAAAGAATGTTCCTTTTCCAATGTGATAAAAATATATTAGTCTGTAGAGATATTGTAATAACATCATATTGGTACAATGGTAAGCTTGAGCAATTAATTGTTAACCTTTAATTCTAAGGTAAGTTTTATATGCCTCTCTCTCTCTTTCTCTCTCTCTCTCTCTCTCTCTCTCTCTCTCTCCCTCCCTCCCTCACTTCGTCCCTCCTCCTTCAATGCCTCTGTCTCTATGAGAAAGTTTAAAATGCAAAAATAAAGTTTATTAATGATTAAAATATTTATTCTATGAATTGGTTTCTAAATGAAGAGTGAACAGAAAGTAGGTAGTACTCTCCATCTATTTGGTATTATTTGATGGTCCCTTTTCTGAGAAAACTAAT
Organism: Microtus oregoni; assembly: GCF_018167655.1. NCBI lineage: Eukaryota > Metazoa > Chordata > Mammalia > Rodentia > Cricetidae > Microtus > Microtus oregoni. The sequence continues at coordinate 25,965,408 of NW_024543089.1, forward strand.
TTCAGTTTAACAAAACAATTGCAGACAAATTAAATGATAGTGCATTTATTTAAATATATCATATCACATTTAGAGAACTTTATTTTTCTTGTATTTCTATCACATCTTGATTCATTAAGATTTTTATTTTTAGTTTTGTATGCGTGCATGCACGTGTGCATGTGCACACAATTCCTGACTGCAATGTTCATAGAGAACAGACAAGGGCATTGGATCCCCTGCAGCTGGAATTGCACTCAGTTGTGAGCTGCCATGCATGGATGCTGGGAACTGAGCTTGGGTCCTCTTCAGTACACACTCTTAACCACTGAGCCTTCTCTCTAGGCCCCGAGTGTATATTTTAAAACCACGGCTTCATCATATTTAAAATAAGAGCAGGAACTTGCATAGTTGTAGAGCTTACTGGTCAACAGACAACAGAGGTAAACTATGGGGTTACCAAGCCTACCAGGTATCAGAAAAAGAGTGAGTGAGTTAAGACCTTGACTAAGTAAAAGATCTCAAGTGCTATTCTTTATTCTGCAGTCAATAATTTTACACTTGTGAGGAAATATGCCAGCTGTCTTCCCCCCACTACAAACTCTTATTGGAATCCATGTGATTTGACTGCCAAAATAGATTTCTATATCTGCTTAATGTGCATTTTTTGAAGAAATGATCCATTTTCAAAGCAAAGCAATCAATTTATTAAGAACCACTCTTAGTTTAACAGAACAAAACATCACATTTAGCCAAGATTTGAAACCATATTTAAGGATGTTTTAAAAGTGTGTTATATCTACAACTGAAATAAGTACCAAGTGTTATCTCTCAACTGAGAATTTTTTTTAAAAACTACTCTTTCTGAGTGTGAGACAAAGACATTAATAGGATACACACCAAGCATCACGCCTAAGAGTATTCTTATAACAGAAAAAGAATAGCTCAGCAAACTAACACCCAGGGACACAGATAGACTGCAATTATTTTAAGACAATTCCATATTGTGGACTCACAGAATCATTGCTGTATAAAGTCTCCAGGAAGACAAAGATTGTATTAATCTGCAATTCCAATCAGACTGGTGTCTCAAGTCCACAAAGAAGCCAGTGTAGTTGTTCCTTAATTGTTTCTTTGACTTCTTTTTTACTTTTCCAAAATCCCATAACTGATCCTTTTTTGATTCCAGCAACTTAAATTAGAAACCTGACATACAGGCATCCAAGAAAGATACTATAGCCATAATCATAGCCAGATCCCCAAATTTAATTATGTATGAAATGAAAACTAAAGTCGGAAAAGTTCCAAGCTCAATTAACAATGGTGCACATTAAATTGCTTCAATGGACAGTATACTTTTAGAGTCTCAAGACGTAAAAGGCATTTAATGCATGTACAGCAATTTTCTTTGCAACACACATCCCAATCATTGCTGATCTAAAACCTAAGACTGTGGGTGTGTTTCTTTCCACACAAATACATCATTGATGATACTACACAGCCCCATTAATGAGGAAGTTAGACCAATGCCAGACTAATAACATGAATTCAATATACAGTTCCTTGCCATTAACCAGAGCCTGCTCATTTCTTATTCCTCTAGGCTTAACGCACCAAGGAAACATTCTCATAATTCAGATGTTTCACTAGTTTGAGATATTTCCCAGGAACCTATTTTGGTTCAAATGCTTGTAGGGGAGGTGGGATGACTTTCAACTCATCTTTTCATTAGCTATGGCTTTTAATATGTGCATTAAGTACTGACAGCAAATTAACAGAAGTTTGAAATGCAAACATTCCAGTGTGTTCACCCAGATGCAGGAACATCATGTCAGCAACATCAACAGAAATGTATAATGTGGTATTGGTTGATAATAAGAAAGAAAGCTCTGCAACAGACCAAGACATTCAGTCCCTGTTTTCCAAGACTTTTGCTGAGCAACTTAACTTTTTGGCATTTCAAGTGTCTCAATTGCAAGAGGGGATCAATTATAAAAAAAATATTTTGAGTTTTAAATGAGAGAATATAAATATGTAAACCATTAAATAGGTATGCTTATCATTTTATACATATTTAGACTTGCTCAGAAGGCATTTGGATTGTATATCACTTTAACTATGTTGTACGTTAACAGGAAAAAAACCACAGCATCTTAACCTATACCACACATGATCAAACTCTACTACTCATTTGCCTCACTGGGAAGAATCTAACAATGCTCATAACTGCTTTGGGCTCCTAAAGAAGCATTAGAATTGTTGAAAAATTTCCAATTTACTCTAGTGTTCCAGCAAGTTGGAGAACCACTTACTAACATCTCTTCTTAATTAGACACAGTCAATTTGGTACTATAAGTACCAAATCCAACATGAAAAGAAAATAGTCCTTTGTCTTAGTTTTTCATCACTGTCACAAATATTCATAACTAGTAATTCAAAAGTGAAAAAATATTATTTTTTAACACGTGGCTCCAAAGGTTTTAGCCCAAAGTCAATGGACTCCTTTGATTTTACACCAAGGCAAGGCAGAACATCATGGTAGAAAAAAAATGTATTGGGGTTAAAGGCTTTCTTTTTCTCTTTCTGGTGGCTGGGAAGCAAAAGAAGAGAGGAAGGGGCCAGGGACAAAGAATATCTGTCCAAATCATGCTTGTAATAATCTAGTTCCTTCGTCTAAGCTCACCTCTAAACAATGTCAAAATATTATGGATCCATCAGAAGATTAAGCCATTTATTTGGGGAAAGCCCTCAAGATTCAGTCATTAGCCAAAGGCTTGGTAAGGCTAAGTCATATACAGATGTTTCTTTTCCAAATCTCTTACCTACTGAAAATTAATGTTGTAAAAAGTTACGGTCAATTTTGTTATTTGTCTGTTTCTGCTCTTGATTAAGGTACTGTGTTTGTGAAGTTCATTTAAAAATGTAATGTATATACTTCCCTGCTCCTATATCCACCCTTCCTTTATCCCAATCATACCATTCCCCCAAGCTCCCCGCAGCCTCCCCTTCTCACTTTTCTCTCCCCATTTCCCCTCACCCCCATCCCACCCCACCCCCAAGTTCCCAATTTTTGCCCGGCAATCTTGTCCACTTCCAATATCCAGGAGTCTGACTATATGTTTTTCTTTGGGTTCACCTTCTTATTTAGCTTCTCTAGGATCACAAATTATAGGCTCAATGTCCTTTATTTATGGCTAGAAACCACTTATGAGTGAGTACATCCCATGTTCATCTTTTTGAGTCTGGGCTACCTCACTCAGGATAATTATATATATATATATATATAATTATATATATATATATATATATATATATATATATATATATATATCCTAATGAAGGGAGCTATTTTAGGGTTGGCAAGAGACTTGACTCTAGAGGGGCTCCCAGGTGTCCAGCGAGATGTCCCCAGTTAGTTCCTTGGGCAGCTGAGGATAGGGAACCTGAAATGGCCCTATCCTATAACCATACTGATGAATATCTTACATATCACCATAGAACCTTCATCTGGTGATGGATGGAGATAGAGACAGAGACCCACACTGGAGCACTGGACTGAGCTCCCAAGGTCCAAATGAGGAGCAGAAGGAGGGAGAACATGAACAACAAAGTCAGGACTGCTAGGGGTGCACCCACCCACTGAGACAGTGGGGCTGATCTATTAGGAGCTCACCAAGGCCAGCTGGACTGGGACTGAAAAAGCATGGGATAAAACCTGTCTCGAAAAAAACCAAAAAAAAAAAAAAAACCAAAAACCAAAACCGGACTCTCTGAACATGGTGGACAATGAGGGCTGATGAGAACCCAAGGACAATGGCACTGGGTTTTGATCCTACTGCATGAACTGGCTTTGTGGGAGCCTAGCCTGTTTGGATGCTCACCTTCCTAGACCTGTATGGAGGGGGGAGAACCTTGGACTTCCCACAGGGCAGGGAACCCTGACTGCTCTTTGGACTGGAGAGGGAGGGGGAAAGGAGTGTGGGGAGGGGGAGAGGAGTGGTGGAAGGGTAGAGGAGTAGGGGGAGAAGAGGGAAATGGGAGGTGGGGAGGAGGCAGAAAATTTTTTCAAAAAAAATGTAATGTATAATAAGAAATATAGGTTGACAGATAATTTTCTATAGTAATCAATCTTCTAGTCATATTAGTTGTTTTCTAGATATATAGAAATATATTTTAGTTATATAGATACTTCAAACCTTTCAAAGACCTATGGAATATGGCATTTAAAATGTTTTAAGAACTTAGAATTTTCGTGACAAGACACATTTGCTCCTGGCAACACCAGTCTACTTCAAGAGGATGATGGGCATCAAAGAGGATCCTCATGGAGTTTGCTAGACACTTGGGCAAGAAACTGCTCTTGTCTGCACTGCTTGATGTTATGCCATGTGAACTGGACATGCAGAACCCACAGAGAAATGACTGCTGAACTTGCCTAAAAGTGAGGTGATCTTTTGGGGGTTTCTGCTTCATGAAAGAGTCTGCAAGATTCAGTAGGACACAGAGGAAAGTGACTGACAAGCTGACAATATAGGTAGAACTATCTTTGAAATTTCCTGCTCTATGAAAAATTCTGACAGATACTATGAGCCAGTAGGCTGAAGATGGTTGCATGTAACATTACAGGACTTTGGGTGACTGTCCAAGTAATGACATGTCTCTGACATTTCCAGAGTTTTGGAAATTGCTTACAATGTACTTCCTATTTACTTAGGTATTATTATAGCCTTCTAGAGTCTTTGATGGAGTTGAAGAATAGTTATGACTATAGTTTTCCTTAGTTATGATAAATATAAAGTATATATAAATGTTGTAACTGTAATTCTTGCTTGATACCTGTCTTGTTATATGCAATTTTACTATGTTAAAATTAAAACATTCCTTTTTACTTAGACAGAAAAGGGAAGTCCTTCTGTATATGTGCTTTAATGGTTAATGAATAAAGAAATTATTTGAGTCTATAGCAGGGCAGAACAGAGCTAGGCTGGGAAAACTAAACTGAATACTGGGAGAAAGAAGGTGGAATTAGGAAGATGTTATGTAATCTACAGAGGGGAAAGACACGAGTTGCCAGCTGGAACCTTACCAGTAGGCCACAAACTTCGTGGTTAAACATAAAATAATGGAAATGGATTAATTCTAGATGTAAGAGCTAGCTAGCAATTCACTTAAGTCATTGGCCAAACAGTATTGCAATTAATACAGATTTCCATGAGATTATTTCAAGTTTGGGCATCCAGAAATGAATGGGTGGTATCTGCACACAGGAGTACTAAAGAGAATAAGCTCAGTGGTTAAGAGTGGTTAGTGATCTTGCTGAGGACCTACCAATGTTTGTTTTCTAGCACATACATTAGACTGTTCACCACAATCTAAAACTCTGGTTTCAGTGTATCCTCTCCCCTCTGGGACCTGCATGCAGCTGGGTACACATAAACTCATGAAGCTTCAGACACATACTCATAAGCAAAACTATAAAATAAATCTTTTGAAAATATGGAACTGTGATTTACCAGAAACTTCTGATTTCAAATTTAAGAAATCTTCCAGAAAACCTATACATACTACAAGAAATTACTTAAAAAGGTGATCTAAGAAGAAACAAAAGAATATAATATGCAGCGGGGTGATGGAGGCAGCTGGTATATTGCCATCCTTTCAAGTCCCTGCTGTGGGACAATGGTCTTGTACCCTGTCTCTTGTATTATTTTAATAATAAGCTGATTGGACAGTGGCCAAGCAGGAAGTACAGGCAGGGTGACCCGCAGGAAGTAGAGGCGGGGCAATGAGAACAGAAGGATTCTGCAAAGAGGAAAGAGTCAGTCTGAAATCATCACCCAGACAGAGGAAGCAAGATGAGAATGCCTCTCTGATAAAAGGTACCAAGCCATGTGGCTAACACAGACAAGAATTATGGGTTAATGTAAGTTGTAAGAGTTAATAAGTAGCCTGAGCTAATAGATCAACCAGTTTATAACTAATGTAAGCCTCTGTGTGTTTCTTAGGGACTGAACAGCTGTGGGTCCAGGCAGGATAGAAATCTATGTCAATAAGTCCCATCAAGGGTGATCCCAGGAATGACCGTGACATTGGAGCTTTGTCACTTGCAAAAAATACTAAAACCATAGCCATCCCACTGAGTTAGAGAAACTCTCAGTCTGTGCCATGACATCATTGAGTATAATAACAAGGGTAAAATGGTTTACTATCTCCTCAACGTGCAAAGTGCATCATTTCTTACTTTTCAAAATTTAACCATAAATGTACCACATTTTTTTATCCATTCATCCTGTGACAGGCATCTGCATTATTTCCAAATTTTGACTATTATCAATAGAGTAGCAATGACCATGTTGGAGAAAGTATCTCTGTGGTAGAATAAAGTCTCCTTTGGGAACACCAAAAAGGATTATGGCTAGATCTTGAGCTAAATCAATTCCCATCTTCCTGAGGAACCACTACACTGATTTCTGTAGTTGCTGTGCAAGTTTACGCTCCCACTAGCAATGGACGAGTGTTTTCCTTATGCTACATCCATCCAGCATTAACTGTCATTTGCTTTATTGATCCTGGCCATTCTGAGTGGTATAAGCTAAAATCTCAAAGTAGTTTTTGTAGTGGCATTTCAATTATATTTTAATAATTAAAGATTGGCTGAATATCTGAGAGTAAAGCAGCCCCACTGTTCAGCCTTACAGACCAGGTAATGGTAACACACACCTTTAATTCCAATAGCCATGCTTGTTGCCACAGAAACTGGAAGTTGCATGCCTTAATCACAATGGTGCATGCCTTTAACCCCAGCCCTAGAGAGGATTATAAAATGGGAGAAAACAGCACTCAACCACAGTCTCACTCTGAGATTCCTGATGGACATTTCAGACTGAGGTTGAGTTGAGTCAGTGGCTGGCTGTTTTACTTTTCAGATCTTAAGGTTGAACCCCAATATCAGTCCATGAGCTTTTATTAATTGTGCTTCAAGTTTGTGTTTGCATTTCTCTGATGACTAAGGATGTCAGACACTGTTTAAGTGCTTGTCAGCCATTTGAGTTTCTTCACTTGTGAATTTTGTTTAGATTTGTACCCCAATTTTAATTGGGTTATTTGTATTGTTAAATCTAGGGTTTTTTCCTTCAGTTCTTTATATATTTTGAATATTAGACCTCTTAAAATGTGTAGTTAGTGAAAATCTTTTTCCATTCTGTAGACTGCCAGTTTGTCCAAATGACATTGTCCTTTTGCAGTATAAAAGCTCATCAGTATTGTGAGGTCTCATTTATTAGTTGTTGATCTTAGTGCCTGTACTAATGGTGTTCTGTTCAGAAAATCTTTTTCCATGTGCCAATTAGTTCAAGACTACTTGCCATATTTATTTTTACCAAATTCAATGTATATGGCCTTGTGTTGAGCTCTTTAATCTATTTGGGGTTGAATTTTGTGCAGAGTGATAAAATATGGATGTATTTGCATACATACTTCTACATACAACCAACCAGTTTGACCAGCAATATGAATATGCTGTGTTTTATTCCATCAAGTATTTCTGGCCTCTTTATCAAAAATCAGGTGTCCATAAGTGTGTGGATTTATGTCTGTGTCTTCAATTCCTTTGATAATGTGTCTGGTTTTGTGCCAATACCATGCTGTTTTTATGACTAGCTCTGTAGTACAATTTGAATTGGTGATGGTGATACCACCAGCAATTCTTTAATCATTAAACATTGATTTAGCGATCTTGGATTTTTTTGTGTGTGTTTCTGTATGAAGTTGAAAATTGTACTTTCAAGATCTGTGAAGAATTGTGTTGGAATTTTGATTGGGGATTGCAATGAATTCGTAGATTGCTTTTGGTGGAAGGGCCATTTTTGCTACTTTAATACTTCTGATCCATGAGTGTGTGAGATCTTTCCATCTTCTAATATCTTCTTCAATTTCTTTCTTCAAAGTCTTAGTGTTTTATCAATATGAATCATTCACTTGATTGGTTAGAGTTACCCTACGATATTTTGTTTTGAGGCTATTGTGAAGACTATTATTTCCCTGACTTCTTTCTCAGTACCATTTGTGTAAGAAGGCTACTGAGTATTGGAAGTTAACTCTGTATACAGCTACACTGAAGATGTTTATCAGTTTTGCAGTTCTCAGGTAGAAGATTTATGGTCACTTATGAGTGCTATCTTATCATCTGCAAATAGAGATACTTTGACTTCTTCCCTTCCAATTTGTATCTCCTCAATCTCCATCATCTTTCTTATTATTCTAGCAAAACCTTAATATACTATATTCAATAGATATGGAAAGGGTGGATAACATTGTTTTGTTCCTGATTTTAATAGAATTGATTAAGTTTCTCTCCATTTCAGTTTATTTTTGGCTATAGACTTGCTGTAAATTGCCTTTGTTGTATTGAGGGATGCCACTTTTATCTTTAAACTCTTCAGGACTTTTGTCACAAAGGGGTGTTGAATTTTGTTGATGAACTTGTTTGCATCTAATAAGATGATTGTGTGGTATATTTTTCTTTCAGTTTATTTATATGGCAGATTATATTTATCAATTTTTGTACATTGGGCTATCCCTGAATCTTTGGGATGAAGCTTATGTGATCATAGTAGATGGACTTTTTGATTTGTCCTTGGATTTGGTATGCGAGTATTTTATTATGAATATTTGCATTTATGTTCAAAGGAAACTGGTCTGTAATTATCTTTCTTTGTTGAGTACTTGTATGATTTGTGCTTCGTGATAACTGTGGCCTTAGAAAATGAATTGAGAAGAGTTCTTTCTGTTTCTATTTTGTGGAATAGTTTGAGGAGCATTGGTGTTAACTCTTCTTTGAAAGTCTGGTATAATTTTGTGCTAAGACCATCTGGTCCTGGACTTCTTTGATTGGAAGACTTTTAGTGTCTGCTTCTGTTTCACTAGAAGTTGTAGGTCTGTTTAAATTGCTTATCTGGTCTTTCTTTCATTTTGATAATTGACATCTATTGAGAAATTATGCATTTCTTTTTGATTTTCCAATTCAGTGGAGTACAAGTTTTTAAAGTATGTTAAGATTCTCTGAATTTCTTAGGTATCTTGTTATTTCCCCCTTTCTAATTTTGTTAATTTGGATCTTCTCTCTGTGTCTTCTAGCTAATTTGGCTAAGGGTTTGTTAACCTTATTGGTTTTCTCAAAGAACCAACTCTTTGTTTCATTGAGTCTTTGTAGTTTACTTTTGTATTTTTTCTTTATTTCAGCCCTGAATTTGATTGCTTCTTGCTGTCTACTCCTTTGGGGTGCACTTGCTTCTTTTTGTTCTAGAGCTTTCACATGTTCTCTTAAGCTATTACTATGAGATCTCTCCTTTTTTTTTTTTAATGTGAGCAGTCAGTGCTATTCATTTGCCTCTCAGAATTGCCTTCATTGTGTCTCATAACTTTGGGTATGTGGTGTTTTCATCTTCATTCTAGCCTAGAAAGTATTTCATTTTTGTCTTGATCCCTTTTTTATTCAGTATTGAACTGTTCAATCTCTGTGAATTTGTAAGCTTTCTGTTGTTGATGATAACAAACTTTTAATCTATGGTGGTCAGATAATATTGAGAGTGTTATTTCAATTTTCTTTTATCTGTTGTGATTTGCTTTGTGTCCAAGTATGTGGTCAGTTTTGGAGGAAGTTCCATGCGATACTTAGAAGAAGATACGTGTGTGTGTGTGTGTGTGTGTGTGTGTGTGTGTGTGTGTGTTTGGGTGAAATGTTCTGTAAATATCTGCTAGGTCCATTATTTGTTTGTTTGTTTGTTTGGGTTTTGTTTTGGTTTGGTTTTTTTTTTTTTTTTGGTTTTTTGAGACAGAGTTTCTCTGTAACTTTGAACTAGCTCTTGTAGACCAGGCTGACCTCAAACTCACAGAGATCCACCTATCTCTGCCTCCCAAGTGCTAGGATTAAATGCATGTGCCACCACTGTCCAGTTAACTAAAGCATTTCTCTAGTTTTTGTCTATATGGCCTATTCATTGCCAAGAACTGTGTATTGAAATCATCTACTATCTCATTTTATTTGTAATTCTATAATAACTAACTTGAGGTCAGATTGAATTCATAAGTAAAAATTGTTTATATGGTAAGTATAATATTAATATCAACTATACAACACTAAAAATATTAACATGTAATATATTAAACCAATATCCACAAAATAGAATGACAAAATGCATCAAATCAGAGTATGTTATTATAATATATATATATGCTAATTATAACAGGTTCATAAAATAATAGTCTGATGCAAAGTTTCACTACAACCTTTTTAACTTGAAAAGTGACTATGAAACATTCAAATTTTAAGCTCAGATAAATTTCTTTAGAAGAAAAACTAAATTCTAGGAAGCCTTTTCTTTAGATGTTTATATTTTATCGAAATGTACTAAAGTGTCTAGTTGTATAATACTAAATTTGATCATATAATAAATAAAGCATGATTTATTATTAAATAGTTTCCAAATGTAAGCATTTGCCACTGTAGTCATGATCTTAGTCAGTGCACGTAGATACAGAACCCCCTTGAGAAAATAAGTAGAGAACTCCTTCCCACTGCTGTTTAAATCAGTTTAGAATGCAACTTAATCTCAGCAATGTTTTGTCATCAAAATGTTTCTAGCTATGTTTGGAAGGATGGGAAACAGTATATGCAAATATCTTGGTAATATCAATGTCATTGCCACACCCCTGTCTACATGGACAACTCTACTATGCTGCCCAAGCAAAAGAGGGAACGCATTCTCCTGGTTGCTGTACTAGTGGGGGATTGGATTATGTCCCACACCAGCTGAAAGTGTCAAGGAGTGAGGATAGGAAGGTATCTTTCCCTCATCCATGATACCATATGGCAGACAAGAAGGGTGTGACCTGTTCTCTGTTTCTCATGCCAACAGAGCCAGCTTGACTGGGTCACCTCTATTATGTTGCCCAGGAGAGGTCGAAGACCCTCTCTTCTGAGTGCTTCAGATGGTGGAGGGCTGGGCCAACTCTGTACTCCCTATCCTGTCTGCCTTCATCAGGGTCATGGACCAAGTCATGGCCCTTGGCAGCAGACCAGACGCAGACATCTGGCCCTGGGTAGCAGTGGGGCATCTATGTCAGCTCATTCCTCACCACTCTCGACCCTTCAAGTCTGCCTCTCTCCCTGCACATAACTCATTCCTCTTCTCTGTCTCTCCCATAGCATCACTCTATACTCACTCACCATAATGGTGTCTGATTGCCTGGTGCCAGAGGTTCTGAACTGACTCAAGGACGAACTCCTTCCCACCCCAAGACCAGAGACCTGGTACAAGGCTGTGGTTGTAATGATGACTTTTTACAAGCCAGAACATTCACACACGTTCAAAGTTACTCAAACATAAGGGATAGTCATTGAGGAAATAAAGCAATGCTTGCAATTTGGGGATCCTTTAGAATATGTGACAGGTGCATTGACGGAGGAGATTCTCTTGGGCCCTGCTCCTCCCAGATAAACAAGTGTCTACTAATAGATTCACTCCCAAGAAAATTCACAGGAGAAAAAGAGTCTGTCTTTAAATATGTTGAATTTTCAGTCATTACATTTACATCCAGGGGAAAATGAAGCATAGCATTACACAGGAAAATAACTACAAAAGACCTCTGCACCATTTCTGCTACTGACCAAAGCACAATGGCTAAACTTGCTCATTCTTTCTACCATAGTCACTCTTCTTTCAATACAAAGTAAAGAGCAGCAGAGCCTTGATATTAAAATTCAAGGAAATTTCCAGGCCTCCATTTTGAGCATCTGCGAACATGTAGTTTGCCTCAGGGGCACTGAGTCAGGTCCTGCCAGACCTACATGCTCACTTGCCCACACTCAACAAGAGTTTTTCTGTTTCTTCTAAGAGTCTGAAAGTGATTTTCTCCTAGGATGTCCCACCCATACTATCAAGATGGAAAAGAGCATGGTTATGTTTCTATTCCCACCCCTGCCTACAAATACAGCCTGGGTGCTCTCTACCAAGAGATAAGTTCAATGGCCACAAGAGTTCCCTCAATTCAGCAACCAGATGTCTAGCAAAAATACAGAGCAACCTCAGTTATCGCCATGTGTCTATGATCCAAACTCAGCTTAGACTGTGGTAATAGGAAACGCAATACAATAACCAGAAGTAATTACAAGACATTCAAATCATTTAAAGATGTCCTTTGAAAAACGACAAGATGGAAACACACTTCGAAAACCACAGATCATCTTAAATATCCATTCTCGCCATCCCTCTTACTACTCGCATTCCCCACATGGAGGGCATCAGCTATAAAAGTCTTCCATGCTGATGATCTCAACTGTCAACTATGCGCTGCACTTAGTCCAAGCATCTTGCACAGGCTTTTGTCTTTGTCTCACTTTCCTAAATGCCCTGAGTTTGTTTACATTGTTGGGTTTTAGACTTAAAAAAAATCATGTGTGTATATGTGTTCATGTGGGTATTTGAACCTGTGTTTGTGCCCTCCTGTGCTGCTGGATGTGAAAGCCAGAACGCAAGGCAAGAATTTTCCTTTATCTCTTTCCGCCTATGTTTTTGAGATAGAATCTTTCTCTGATCTTGGAGCTTGCCATTTTGGCTAGACTGGTTACCAGCATCCTCCAAGATCTTCCAGTCTTCACTTTCCCTTTCCCTAGCACTAATAATAGAGGCATTCTGCTATGCCCAGCATTAAGTGGTTTCTGGCAATCAGAATTCAGGTCTTCACTCAGCAGCTCTTCTGCCCTTTTAGGTTTTATTTAACATCCTCTCACAGTATATACTACAAATTCTCCCTCCCTTTTTTCTTTGATTTTGCCTGTGTAATTCCTTTGCCCATCATAGCCTCAAAGCAGGATGGGAACTGTAAGAACTCTGTAGAGGCTGAAGCTAGGAGAAAGCAAAGAGAGACGGGAGGTAAATCTGTACACAGTATCTTGTAAGCCCGTCTCATGTTGCTGTTTCCTTTTAAAACAATTTGCTGTCATAGTGTTTTGTTTTGCCTTCAAACTCCAGGGTCTTCCTAAGATAATGAAAGATTTCCAGATATTTCCCTTCTAGGATCCCTGGGGAGAGGGAATCAGTGGGAAGTTAAACGGGATTCCCTATACTTCGTTCAAGTTGTGGAAACTACTAGACACTCCTGTTCTTGTTACTTCTCTATTCTCTGGGTATAAACCCTGGGACACTCACAGTGCTTCTTCCAAAAGGGTGAAGTTTCTATTACTTCTGCAGCTCTTTTTCTCTCGCACACATTGACGCTTTCGTTGTCTTTGTTGCATGTTTGATTGTTTTTAACTGATTTGCTTTTGTGTGGGGAAGTTGGATTTCATGAATAATTCACCTGGTATAATGTGTCTTAAAGTAGTATCAAGAAGAGACAACGATATAAAAATGCAGAACACACATCTTTTTTCTGAAATACCTAAGGCATTCTGGGTTATTTTGGTAACTGAGCACTTTGCTTGGCAGAATTTTTATATTGATATCAAAGTAAGTAAAGCATAAAATAGCAATGTTTTTAAAAGGATTCATAGGTGAATCATTTTTAAATAGACAGAGTGTTCACAAGTTGGTGCATATAACCATAACCACTGAATTAGGAAACATCACTACTACTTCCAAAAAAAAGAAAAAAAAAGAAAGGAAATGTAGTAAGAAATAGACCAATTTCAGGTGATGTTTTTGAATCATGACCTCTCTGGTGATGGTCATATTTGTTTCAGTAATCATTATTATTGTCTCAGGGAGTATAATTCTTCACCTCCATATATAGAGCAAGAAACTGCCCTTAACTGGGTCAGAGGAGTTGGAGTGCTGTGGAGGAACTGGTACTTCCTGATCAGTCCGGTAGCACATCAATGCAACATGTAACTCCATTTAGCCTGCTCAACTTTTCATTCAGCCGAATGAAGTAGCGCCAACCTAAGAACATGAAGGGTTTCAGATTTCTTCTGTTGCTAGACTGCTTTACAGACAGGATTGAATTGTTGCGGCATGACAGAGAGCGGTGGTGTACAATAAATGACATTGATTCAGAAAGAAGGAATTCTTACTAAGAGCACATTATGTACCACTTGTGAAAGATGCTGAATACTTCAAGTAGGATGGAAGGAACTTTGAAATAGGGTTGCTTCTCCGTGAATAGGAGCCATTCTGTGAATGCATTGCTCAATGGCATTATAAAATATCACTTCCAATGGCCCACTCTATTTGCACACAGCAGATTCTTCGGTCACAAAGTTATGATTCATATATATCAAGTCACATAGCACTGCTGGAGAGTGTTTGCCAATCTGAAACATAAAACAGAGAGGATAATAAAACCCTAACAAGCAGCAATAAAACTAATGAAATATAATCTCAAATATACTGCTCTAATTCATCCAGAAAGGAAACATAATCTTCCAGTCCTAAGGACGGGGAAATGGAGCCAGCTCCGTAAAAACACATATTCACCGTGGCAACATGCATCATTTCAGAGTTAGAACTCAAAGAAAACTCAGCCTCATTACAGAGTGTAATTATCATGGCCAAACAAATGAGGATGACGGAGTGAAGCAATGGCCCACATATGCTCACCTTGGCTCCGTAGTGAAAGCAATTGAAATGAAAATATTGTTGTTATTTTTAATAGAGGCAATCTTTCATGCTGAAGATAAAGTTCAGGATAGTCAGAGTAAGCAGCACTTAAGGAGTTAGTTATGACTTCCAAGATCAATATGTAAGCAGGTCACAACTTAATTTACATATGGTTTACATGTGCCTCTAATAACCATGCAATCTAGTCCAAAATCACTTTAGATTGATGCTCATTATGTTGTCCCTCGAGGCTGCAATTTGACAATAGTGCAATTCCCTATTGACATTTTTCCTTCTCATCTGTTCTTGAGAAGTTTCAATTCAAATATTAAGAAAAAAAAAAGACAGAGGAAAAACTGGAAGGAATGAATAAGGATGGAGGGATGAGGAGGGAAGAAGAGAATGAAAAAGTATAACTTGCTCTGAGTCCTCTGGCGTTTGGATGTTCTGTACACAAAGCGGATGGTGGGGAGTGAAACAAGCAATAGAGAACAGACTTATCCAAAGATGAAATCGGAGCAGACAAGTTCTGTCTCCTCGAAACAGATGCCCACTGTGACATTGCACATGGTGGAGTTGACGCAGACAAATAAAGGGAAACTGATCAATGGCTGTTCATTCTGAGAAGCATCCACCAGACAACGAGGAGCTCTCCTCAATGCTTCCATTGCCAGAAGAGAATTCCCAAAGATTAAGGAGATCCCTATCTATGACCATGTATTCCCGCCATGAAACTCAGAAAAGATGAAGTTTCAAGTAGGGTCAAATAGTAAATGATAAAGGATGTTTTTTAGGTATGTTTAAAATAGACAACTAATAAGGAAGACAAAAATATGGCACAGAGATTGGAAGTCAAAATCGGAATTCTTACTCTCCAAGAGAACCAATTAACTATTAGAAACATTTTCCAATTAATTAAATGAAGCCAAGGCCTGTGAGCTTGCCTACTGTATGGCACATAAACTAAAATATGTAATAAAGTGGCTGAGAATATAATAATGGAAATAAAGCATCATTAAAAATGTATGAAAAATGGAATGACTTCTTTATTTCATGCCCTTACTTTAAGGACAAGTATCATGAGAGTTAACACTCATATAAAAAATGAAACATGTTTTGTTTATCTTCTGTTTCCTCGTTTATGTTTTAAAATATTTGTGCCCCCCTACCTATTGATTTTATTCCCATTTGGTTGATACAAATATTGATTTCAAAGTTGCACCTTTAAAAAAAAAAAGCGCTCTTTTCCACCTGCCCTGAAGTTTCAGTGTTTTATTGTCTCTCATTATAATTCAGCATGTTAATTTTCTCGGCTGTCCTGAATTAATTCTACAGGGTAAAGACCTCTTAGAAGTGAAATAATGAACTTTACAAGAGTTCCAAGCGACTGAAGAGTTAGTGCGGTTTCCTTTCTGCTGAATATACATGTCTGATTAGGGTCTGCTCTAAAACAAAATCAAGGCTACCGTTTTTAACACATACCTGTTTTTATCGCTCTTCGGTGGAGTATTTCTCAATAGGATGGGCATAAATTTACAATATTTTAATATGAGTAACGTTCTGTGAACTAGGAGAGGTGTATTTGGATACATTCACGTTTGAAGCGCATAATTTACATTGTTACAGCCTGAAACATACAGGGCTCAACTCATAGGACATTCATGTACTGCCACCTAGTGGTAGTCACTCGTGGTACTACCAGCCCCCTTAAAAAACCAACACAAAAAAACCTGGGTGGATTTTTTTCTCTCTCTCATGTCAGACACCACAGGAAAGAGCTTAGCAAACAGGTCAGCTACAGCATCCAAATCCTGAGGATCTGAGCCTAAGAACTTCTTTATAAGCAAAATGGAAGTGTGTGTTTCAAATCAGAAACAAGTAGGCTTAACTGGTAAGATCACAGGAAGAAAAATGCATTTCCTATGCTGTGGCTGTTGAATATTCTGAGTATCTTCTACAACAGCTCTCTCAGTAACATGAGGGATTGGACTTGGGGCATTGGATGGAGGGGGGAATAAGGAAAGAGACCTCTTGATAGGGGGTATGGGGTGGGGGACATTTTGGATCAGGTAGAGACTTGGTACAATAGAAACTCCTTGTCTTGTCATGAGTGCTTATTATGGAAACCAAACCACATTCCCAAGTAGACAAATTTTAGTCAAAAGGACTTTACAATGAAGGGTGGTAAGGATACAGTTGAAACTAGGCCACACATTAATTGCCTGTCAATTTTGGAAATTCTTAATTTAGTCTCTGTGAGTTTTATGGCAGGGGTACCTATAGATAATAGGTCTGAATACTTTCTGTAAATGAAAGCATCCTAAATCTACAGTTCCAAGGATCTCACTCTGAGTTGTCCATGGAAGAAGCAATCACCAGCCTCAAAGCATAACTGTTGCCTAAGGAAAAGAAAGAATACGGGCTTCAAGTACAGAAACTCACCTGAGATGCTTTAAGAAAAGAAAAGAAAAGGTATTTGTTTCATGCTTACAAGCGTACCATGAAATTTAATAAGTCATTCAAAATATATAATGAAATTGCATGTAGACATTGAAAAAACAAATTTAAAACTTTGTGACCAATTTGAAAGAAAATGTTCTTATTTGCTACCTCTGAACTGAAAAGGCACAGGCTTTATTCTTATTTCTTGGGGGGGGGGGCACTGTAATAAATTATCACAAACTTGGTCACCTAAAGTAATAGGAGTTTATTCTTTCTGTTTTGCAGGTCACTCCCACCAATTTCTCATGGAGCGAAGGGGAATAGTGAAGCATCTCAGCCAACATGAGCAGAAAGGAGGAAATCCTTGGGAAATTGTAATGTGTGATTCTCCTCTGTATGCTGTGAATACCATTGGTTCATAAAGAAACTGGTGTGGCCTGATAGAGTAGAACAGAGCTAGGCAGAAGAAACTAAACTGAATGCTGGGAGAAAGAAGGCAGGGTCAGGGGAGAAACCATGGAGCTGTCACAGGGGACAGACACATCAGAACCTTGCTGGTAGGCCAAGAGTCTCGTAGTAAAATATAAAATAATGGAAATGGGTTAAATAAAATGTAAGAGTTAGCAAATAAGAAGTTAGTGCTAATAAGCCAAACAGTGATTCAATTAATACAGTTTCTGTGTGGTTATTTCAGGTGTCTGGGCAGCCAGGAAACAACAAAGCAGCCTCTTACTACAACAAATTTGAAACTGCCATAGCTCCTACAAGATCCACAACCTAGTAAATGGCCAACAACATAGGTGTAGCTAGTCTTTCTTTGTCCCAACACCTGCTGCCAAATCATGACACACAGACGACTTATTATTATTATTATTATATTATTATTATAATAATATATTGATCAATAGATCAATAGGCTTGTTTTTAACTAGCTCTTATAACTTAAATTAACCCATATCTTTTCATCTATGTCCTCTATGTGGCTCAGTTGCCTTTACTTTTGTAAAGTGCTTGCTGCTTGTCTACATCCCTGGCGTCTCTGCCCTTCTTCTTCTCAGCATCCTCTGTTCCTGAAATCCCGCCTAGCTATTTCTCATTCAACTTTTTATTAAACTAATCAGAGTGGCATGTCTTTACACAGTATAATCCAATATCTCATAACAGACAGGGTACATTCTAAATTGTCTCCCTAAGTTAATATGCTCAAGCTTACTCAGCGGTGTTAGAGTTAAGAGGTAGAACCTTAGAAAGTTACCTAGGGAGAAAGTGAAGCTTTCAGTGATGATCTTTTGAGTGTGAGATGGGACTAAATGGACTGAGTGGGAAAAAGGTGGTGAATGCTGGACAGCAGAGAGTAATGGAAGTTCTCCAGAACAAAGTATGTGTGGACATTCCTTATGGAAACCTACTATGTATAAGCTAATTTAAATATATATATATATATATATATATATATATATATATATATATATATATATATAAAAATTTTGACCAGAATTATCTTGTCTGTGTGGACAATGCTGTTCCCAGAAGACGGGTTAATTTATGGAAGTCCGAGCACAAGGCACAGGATACCTTCCTACAAGTTATCAGTCAGGAATGCCCCATGGACCCCCAAAGCAAATACAGGCTATTGCTGCTGACCTTGGTAACTCATCATAACTACCTGATAAGATCCTATTACCGGTTTTAGCCAGTTGGTGGTGGCACATGTCTTAATCCTAGCGCTTGGGAGGCGGAGGCAGGTGGATCTCTGTGAGTTTGAGGTCACCCCGGTATAGAACAAGTTCTAGAACAGGCTCTGAAGCCACAGAGAAACCCTGTATCAAACACGCACACACACACACAAAAGAAAACGATGCTGAAGACATCTTTGTAGGGCATAGAGAAATGAATATACACCTGAAAATACAGTATATATGAGCTTTTCTCCTGGCCCTAGTGTAGTGATAAGAGCGGCAGGGCTGTGTCCCCAACACCCCAGCCGCCTGCTAGCTTATGCCCGAAATAATTACACGGACACTGTATTCTTTTAAACACTGCTTGGCCCTTTAGTTCTAGCCCTTACTGGCTAATTCTGATATCCCGATCAACCCATCTCTAATAATCTGTGAGCACTGGTCTTACTGGGAAGATTCTAGCCTACGTCCATCCTGGGTCGGAGCTTCATCGCGTGTGTCTGCCCAGGAGAGCAGAGAATGGCGTCTCTGCTCCAGAGAGCAGAGCTGTCAGTCTGAGCTCACTTCCTCTTCCTCCCAGCATTCTGTTCTGTTTACTCCTCCCACCTATGTTTTAACCTATGAGGGCCAGCCAAGCAGTTTCTTTATTACTTAACCAATGAAATCAACAGATTGATATATGACACTCCCACATCACCCTAGTGTAAAAGCTATCACCTAACTTTGACCCTTTTTCCCCATCTCATCCACCAGGAAAGGAGATAGCATTTAAGATGCTATCTTCAGTCCAGATGAGCCCTTCTCTTGCCAGTAACTGCCTCAATATCAGCCCGAACACACTGAAAAGGATAGAAGAGAAAGTGGGAAATACCCTACAACAGATGGGCACAGGAGATCGCTTCCTATGTATAACCCCAGAAGCACAGACATTAAGAGCAACATTGAATAAATGGGACCTACTAAAACTGAGAAGCTTCTGCAAAGCAAAGGACACTGTCACTAAGACACAAAGGCAACCTACTGACTGGGAGAAGATCTTCACCAACCCCGCAACAGACAAAGGTCTGATCTCCAAAATATATAGAGAACTCAAGAAACTAGACTTTAAAATGCTAATTAACCCAATTAAAAAATGGGGCACTGATCTGAACAGAGAATTCTCAACAGAAGAAGTTCAAATGGCCAAAAGACACTTAAGGTCATGCTCAACTTCCTTAGCAATCAGGGAAATGCAAATCAAAACAACTTTGAGATATCATCTTACACCTGTGAGAATGGCTAAAGTCAAAAACACCAACGATAACCTTTGCTGGAGAGGTTGTGGAGGAAGGGGTACCCTCATCCATTGCTGGTGGGAATGCAATCTTGTGCAACCACTATGGAAGTCAGTGTTTCGGTTTCTTAGGAAATTCGGGATCAACCTACCCCTGGACCCAGCAATACCACTCTTGGGAATATACCCAAGAAATGCCCTATCATATGACAAAAGCATTTGTTCAACTATGTTCATAGCAGTATTATTTGTAATAGCCAGAACCTGGAAACAACCTAGATGCCCTTCAATGGAAGAATGGATGAAGAAAGTATGGAATATCTACACATTAGAGTACTACTCAGCGGTAAAAGACAATGACTTCTCGAATTTTGCATGCAAATGGATGGAAATAGAAAACACTATCCTGAGTGAGGTATCCCAGACCCAAAAAGATGAACATGGGATGTACTCACTCATAATTGGTTTCTAGCCATAAATAAGGGTCACGGAGTCTACAATAGGTGAATCTAAAGAAGCTAAGTAAGAAGGGGAACCCAAGGAAAAACATATAGTTATCCTCTTGGCTAAGGGAAGTAGACAAAATTGCCGGGGAGAAAATTGGGATCTTGGGGTGGGGTGGGTTGGGGGTAAGGGGAGATGGGGAGAGAAAAGTTAGAAGGGAAGGAGGTCGGGCCTTGGGAAAGCAGGAGGATTGGGATAAAGGAAGGTTGGACAGGGGAGCACGGAACCACAATTCTTAGTTAAGGGAACCACTTTAGGGTTGGCAAGAGACCTGACCCTAGAGGGGCTCCCAGGTGCCCAAGCTGAGGTCCCCATTTAGTTCCTTGGGCAGTTGAGAATAGGGAACCTGAAATGACCCTATCCTTGAGTAATACTGACGAATATCTTGCATATCATCATAGAACCTTCATCTGGTGATGGATGGAGATAGAGACAGAGACCCACACTGGAGCACTGGACTGAGCTCCCAAAGTCCCAATGAGGAGCAGAAGGAGGGAGAACATGAGCAAAGAAGTCGGGACCACGAGGGATGCACCCACCCACTGAGACAGTGGGGCTGATCTATTGAGAGCTCACCAAGACCAGCTGGACTGTGACTGAAAAAGCATGGGATAAAACTGGACTCTCTGAACATGGCGAACTATGAGGGCTGATGAGACGCCAAGGACAATGGCACGGGGGTTTGATCCTATGTAATGTGATGGCTTTGTGGGAACCCAGCCAGTTTGGATGTTCACCTTCCTAGATATGGACGGAGGTGGGAGGTCCTAGGTCTTACCACAGGGCAGAAAACCCTGACTGCTCTTTGGACTGGAGAGGGAGGGGGAAAGGAGTGGGGGGAGGGGGAGAAGGGTGGGAGGAGGGGGTGTAGGGGGGGAGGAGGGGGAGGGAAATGGGAGGCTGGGAGGAGGTGGAAACTTGTTTTTTTTTCTCCTTTTCTCAATAAAAAAAAGAGTAAAAAAAAAAAAGAAAAAAAAAGGGTAAAATCTGAATTCTTTTGGACTGACCATAGAAGCGATTACAAGAGGGGATGTGAGATGGAAGTCGCCATCTTTTTGTACTTTAATCTCAGAAATGACCGTGCCCTTTCTACATTGTGCTAATGGAATCTGTCTCCAGGTCCAGGCCACATTCAGGAGGGGGCGTTCCATAGGATTTCAGGAGATGAGGAATACCAACAGTCACCCTAGAGGCTGATCACCGGTATATTAGCTTTTACCACTGTAAGAGAAGTAAGAGAAAACAAAACAGCTAGCTGATAGAAGGTTTCCATAGAAGACATTAGTTAAGAAAATACCACATCTGACGTGAGAGTACTGGAGAAGTCAGACAGAGTACTGGAGAAGTCAGACTGAGTCCAGGGGATCTTTCTATCCCTTTCTGTATAGATTTCCATTGCTTTTCCTTTGCTAAGGCCTACGCCTGCTCTTTACTGTCTCAGACATCTCGTATTCTTTCTCCACAGTAGATGTAACCTGTCTTTATTTACAAAGTTCTAAGAAGTGGTTGGGTAAAAAAAATTAAAAAAAAAAAGAAACAAATTCCTGTCATTTCCAAACTGAAGTAAAACATGATTTCTGGTGTGTCTGAGAGAGCTCAGCATTTGAATCAATAAAGGGGGCAAAGTCCACCTCTAGCACTGCAGACAGCATCATTCAGTATATCAGAGGACCTCCCATAACAAAAGGCAGAGAAAGGATGGATCAGCTTGACCTGCCTTTTGCCCTTGACATCAGAGCTCCAAGTTCTGTGATCTCCAGGATTTACATGAAAGAACTCTTCTCTTCACAGGTCAACTGTCTGAACTAAGAAGTTTACTATCTACTTACTGGGACTCCAACCTAATTTCACCCCTGGCTTTTCTTACTTTCTAAATTTTTTGTTTGTTTGTTGTTTTGCTTGTTTGTTTTGTTTTAGCAGCATATCATAGGGAAAAAATAGTGTGTATTATTGTTTGGGGCAATTCCCCTAATCTACCTCTGATCTACCCATCTACCTATTGTTTTGCTTCTCTGGAGACCACTAACTCAGGGGATGAATTAGAGGGAAGTAAAGAAACTGATAAACACATTGTAAGTATACTAAGGATAATAGAATGACCTTAAAATAGCATTATTTTATATTCTATGAATTTTAGTCAGAAAGTCTAAGTCATGGGAAAAATAAGAGGCTAAGACATTCAGTCAAGGTTAGAGTGAGAGGACAGAAATGAGAACAGGTAGAGATCTTCAAAGAAAATGAGCTTGTGTTTTGGCTCTGTTTGAATTTATTGGCATGAAGCAAAATTAAGGTTGAAATATAAGTTTATCTTTAAAGACAGACTGAGAGGTAAAAAGAAAACTACAGGCAAAAACACAAAATGTACAAAAATATGGAGTTAGTTTTTAAGTCGGGAGGATGAAAGTGGGTCTGTTAAATATAAGCAACTGTGATTATTTTTCTTTGTGGGTGAGTAGAGTTCACTTCAGTTATTCTCAGAGATGTTTAAAGTCATGATAAAACACTCCTTCTGTAAGAGCATTTGAAAATAATGACATGTTCAGGTTGACATGGATTGAAGAATCCCTTTGAAACAGCTATGACATGATCTGTGGGTGTGGGAAGTTCTATAGTAATATAAGTCATCTGTTTTGCCCAAGATATAAATTCCAAGAATGAAAAGAAAAATGTGATGTACGTTTGCATGTCAATATCTTTCCGGCCAGGTAATATCTCTTTAGAGTCCAGTGCATTTTCCTCTACATCATCTGGTTATTATCTAAAGCAGGGGAAACTCATTCTTCTTTCCTGGGAAAGAGAACACAAGCATAGATAATGTCCATGTTTCCACTTTTCCCTAGGCAATGCTCTGCTGAAAATACTCAAAAAATTCTATTATTAAGACACTCTTCTAGAAGTGATAATGAAATGCATGACAGTTCATCTCAGCAAGCTAAAAAAAAAACATAAAAGTTCACATTTCATTCCTTTTTACTTTATTCCCTGATTTCCACTTGTACCTCAAAACTCTGATGAGTCAAAGTTTTCCATGAAGTGTTTGGTATTTCAGTAGGCAAAGAGATAGTCTAGAAATAAGTAAAGATCCCAAAAGAATAATGGAATATATGTCCCCATATTGAAGTATTTTTAATCTAGCTGGTGAGGAAGCAAGAATGCATATGTAATGGAATTTTTTTATTCAAAAGCATTTGCTACTTTTTGAATGCTGTTTACTGGTGTGCATAGAACATTCAGCCCTTCATTAAAAAATATAATCTACAGAGAAAGTCACTATAAAATAACAACACAGGATACACTAGGTGCAAATAAGATTAAGTGCTACAAAGGTGAATAGAGGCTTGATTCTGGAAAAGTCTAAATAATGGTAGAGATGGCTGTCCTATTGGCATAAAAAATATATAAAGCAAGTTCAATAATGTAACAATGCTTATAATTCTGATAATTTAGAGTGTATCAAGTTCAAGGCAAAGATGGGCTACATAACAATATCCTATCACAAAAAACACACAAATAAACTTAATAAACATAAGCTAAGTAAGTTAAGAAAGATGTACCAAAAGATATTGGTAAGAGCTACAAAACAACTAAATTAATAAGGCAAAAATCCTGGTCAGGAAAAGTAAGCAGATATATAACCATGGTCACTGGAAACAGTCCAGAGAACTTGGTTATAAAACAAAGTAACTAGTGGCCAGGAAATCAATGAACTTATAAAAAGGCTGAACAGCAGGACTATCTCAGCTCTTTCTTTGTTGTTTTTGTTTTTCGGTTTTTTGGTTTTTTTTGGGGGGGGGTGGATTTTGGTTTTTGAAGACAGGATTTCTCTACGTACTCCTTGCTGTTCTGGAACTCACTCTGTAGAGCAGACTGATATCAAACTCACAAAGATCATCCTGCCTTTGCCTCCTTTGTACTGGGACTAAAGGCATGCTCTACCATTGCCTACCTATAGTTCTCATGAGGAATTAAATTTAGACCAGTGTCTAAAGAAGCTTTCCAGGAGAGGGTAAATGAGGAGTTAAGAAAAACAACTGAGGGAATGTGGCCGCATCTCACCTTTATTTCTAATTTTGTTGGTTTGACTTATGCAATAAACTGAAGGAGCAAATAAAACCAAAATAGTGCTTTAAGAAAAAAAGATTCTCCAGAGATCATAACCAATGTATCAGATATATATATAGGTATTAAGAGAAAATTTGTTTTAAATTTCTTATTATGGTTTGGGCATTAATTTTCTCCTTCAAAGGTCATGTGTTGAAGGCTTATTTCCCAGCAGGTACCACTATGAGGAGTTGGTGGAGCCTGTAGAAAGTGTGACATGGTGGAAAGATGCTATGTCATTGAATGAATCCCTTGGAGAGGGTATTAGTACCTCAAAAGCCCACCCATTTCACCTTCTCAGCCTTTTTGGAATACACAGCTTTGCTCTGTCACAGGCAAACCGAAAGCTAGAGTCAAGTGACCATGAACAAAAACCATAAAACAAACTAACGGTTACTTCAAGGTAGTTTTTCTCACATATTCTGTGATATGGCAAATTGATTAACACATCTATAAATACATAAAAGGAATCACAGAAAAGAATGACTTTTCCCTTTTGAGTTAGATGGCTAATGTTCTTTTCATCTCCAAACATAACTATCTATCTATATATGTGTGTTTTGCTCAATCTCACAACCCAGGTGTCTAAAAGAAGATGGTGATTGTCACACTGTGTGTAGCCTACACATGGAGCAGATGAATAAATGGGGTTGTTATTTACATCTCTTACAAATAGAAAGTGCTCAGGATCTGCATTAGAAGAAAACTAGAGATAAATGATGAACATGAAACAAACAAGAGATTTGAGAGTAGTGGTTCAATTGACTTTTATTATTGCAGTCTTAAAAATCCAGCCTGAGGGAGAAGCTAATTAGCAGCATTTACATGAGTCTTCACACAATGACATTTAACTGAATAGCTTCCTGCCTTATCCCACAGAGGAATAAAAGATGACAAAAGAAATCAGAGACAATTTATGGTGTGAGATCTCTAGCTGATATTTGAACATTAGTTCCAACTCCACACTATTACAACTTCATCTCCACAGGCTGATATCCTCACTGTGAATAAATTATAAGGGTATCATTCCGACCTACTCTTTCTCTTTCCTTATAATGTTTCATCTCTCTCTCTCTCTCTCTCCTTCATTGTCTTTGTTGGAGGATGCGGCTAGTTAGTTCCTGGCCACTTAGCCCTGAAATAATACAGAAACTATACTATTTAAATCACTGCTTGGCCCATTAGCTCTAGCTTCTTCTTAGCTAACTCTTACATCTTAGTTTAACCCATCTCCATTAGTCTTTGTATCACCACAAGGTCGTGGCCTACCAGCAAAGTTTCAGCATGTCTGTCTCTGGCAGCGGCTCCATTGCTTCTCCCTGAGTCTACCTCCTTTCTCCCAGCATTCAGTTTAGGTTTTCCTGCCTAGTTCTATCTCCCTATAGCTCTGTTATAGGCCCAAAGCAGTTGCTTCATTAACCAATGATATACACAGCATACAGAGGGGAATCCCACATCATTGTCTATTTCTGTGGGTTTTCTTTTGGTTTTTTGTTTTGTTTTACTTTTTGAGGAGGGAACAGAAGTCTTTGTACTCATAAACACTAGGGAAACCAAGAAGGTTAAACATGCTCCAAAGGATGAGATGTATAACCTGTTTTCTACCACGGAGGCTGGGAATTGATGTGGTTAATAGCCTGGTGACCTCTGTGCGATCAGTATGGCCAGGCTACACTGGACTCCCCATGACTTTTGATTATTAATAATCCTCTCTAGACACTAATCTTGAAATTATTTCTCAGACAATCTATAGAACCCATCTTTATGGAATATGTCACATGAATTTTACAAATGGGAGCAGAGGTGATATCTGTATGACTGGGACTATACAAGATCCTCCCCAGACCCTTGAGGTTTCACATGTATTCAATCTACGGAACTGATCTCTATGGAAGAGGTCACATATACTTTACAAAGATTTTCAATATAGTAAAAATTTAAGCTTTGATGTACACATATGATTGAGTTAATTATTATAAGAAAACTTTCCCCTAAATTTTCTGTACTTCCAAATGCCTAAAAACACTGCTTGGTGTCAAATGCTTAAACTTTAAATCAACACTAGCTCCTGAATTATGTTGGACTAGACTTCCTTCTTGAATCACATAAGGCACTATTCTGCTGGCCTTGGTGTTTGCAAAGACAGCTACAATTTTTTTGTTATTTGATCATTTCCTATCAATGGAGACTGCTGTTCTTTCCTGGCCATGCAGACCTGAATAACCACACAGAAAATGTATTAATTACAACACTGTTTGACCAATAACTTAGGCATGTTCATAGGTAGCTCTTATATCTTAAATTAACCCATTTCTATTATTTTACATTTTACCGCAAGGCTCGTGGTATGTTACCTCTTGCTTCTTGGGCAGCTACATGCTTCTACCTCCTTCAGCAGCTGCATGACATCTCTTTGACTCTACCTAGCCACTCTATATCTATCTCTTCCAGCCTGGTTATATTCTGCCTTGCCAAAGCAGCTTTATTCATTAACTAATGAGAACAAATATGCAGGACATCACAAGTCATCTCCCCTTTTCTGTCTAAATGAAAGGTAAGGTTTTAACTTTTACATATAACAAAACAGGTATTAAGAAAGAATTACATTTATAATATTTAGTATATTTGTATGTGGAAAGTTTCATATCAAATTTAGCTTTTATCATAACTATGGAAAGCTATAACTATGTGTTTTCAAATCTTCAAAGAACCCAGAAATATATAATATTTCCTAAGTAATCAGGAAGTGCTTTGTAAGCAACTTCCAAAACTCTAGAACTTACAGAGACATCTCACTGCTTGGATAGTCATCCAAAATTCTTCTGTAGCATTGCATGCACCTATCTTCAGCCTATTTGCTGATAGTATCTGACAGACTTTTCCATGAAGCAAGAAATTTGAAAGACTGTCTTGCTTACATTGGCCATTTGTCAGTAACTTTCCTTTGTGCCCTGCATAAGGTCTGGCACTTTCTTCTGTGAAGCAGGAACACTAAAGGACCATCCCACCTTTTTTAGTCTGACAAAGTTCACTGGTTCCTTTCCTGTGGGTCCTGCATGTCCACTTTATACCACCATAAAGCAGTCCAGGCAAGAGCAGTTTCTTGCCCAAATGGCTAGCCTTGTCACTTGAAGGCAAATTCCATAAGGAGTTTCTTCAATGCTCTCTCCATTAAGAAAAGTCTAAGTTCTTAAAATATTAAAGGCCATATTCTGTAGGTCTTTGAAATGTTGAAGATTATCTGTCTCACTGAAATATATCTCTATATATCTAGAAACCTAACCAACATGAGTAAAAGTTTGACTATTATAAATGACTATCTATTAATCTGTAACTTTTAATGATATATTAAATTTTTAAATGAACCTCACAAGCACAATATCTTAAATAAGAGCAGGAATATATATCATATACACAGTGTACCAAAATCGACCTTAAATTTGTATCAATAGACCAAAAGCCATACCAATGCAAAGTATTCATCTCTATATCATATCCCCCTTATTTTATTTTATATTTTTAGAAATTGACTGTGACCATTAATTACTTATAATCAAACCCCTTTAATTGAAAACAAATTTTTATAAACAATTATTTTGGGAATTTGGGTGTAGTTTTCTCCAAATTGTTTCCTGCTGTTTGTTGGGCAAAGTATTTTTAATGTTCACAGAGATTTTGGGGGGGTCTTCTTCCATCAAACTACATTACCCTAGAAAAAATCCACAGGTTCAACTTCTGTGGAAACAAAAGTAGAGCCACTTTTCCAAAGCAACATATCCTTAGACTCAAATTTTGAAGTCAAGATACTGTTAAAATATATATGTTGGTTTAGCTTAGCAGCCAATACAATGAAATGTTTCTCTGTATTTAGCTCATTCACAGTCAAAACATTTAAAGAAAACACAATAATAAACATAATCCAGACTCTCTGTGTATTAGTACTGTGTATATTCAATCTTTATGTGGCTTATTTTTCTTTACTCCTTTAATCTATGACTGTCTGTAATCTGTCTTTTTAAAGATTTTTTTCATTTTTTAAAAGTCTTTTTTGCTTTTAATAATTTCCTATACTCTTTTTCTCTCTCTCCCAAGCCTGTGTACATTTTTTAAACACACTGTGTCTCATTCAAAGATCTTTTAAGTCTGAATCTGTCCTACTGTGTATCTGAAATCCTTTTTGTCCAGGAGTGCTTTTTTCTTTAATTGCTAAGCTGGCAGGGCCAGGACCAACTTCATGGCTCTGCCTGTTTGCTCCGCCCAGTTCAACATTGGGGGAGATGTTCAATGCCTCTGTGAGCCATGCACACCACCCCAGCTCCAGAGACACAATCGGTCCCTGAGCATGCTGTTCACAGTCTCCATTTAAGTGTAAAACCTCCTAAAAGAGTCAGAGTTCACTCTTCCTGCATGAACCAGGAATCTATCCCTTAAAGAAGCCTTGCAGTTTTTACTGCTTACACCAAGTCAGGAAGCCTTTTCTAAAAAAAAAAAAAAAAAAAAAAAAAAAAAAATCAAACCTCTGCTTGCCACCTGCAAACAGAGCCTATCTGGAAAAAAAAATATGGCTACCAAGAAGCTGCATTTGGCTACTGCTTTTGTGGGTCTAGAAATCATCTTTTTTTAAAGATTTTTTTAAAGGTCTTATGTGGATCCATGCCCCCAGATGATGGGCACCATTAATAGAAATTGCTCATTTGTTTCCTGGTCACTGAGACCTAAATAATCACAGAGAAACTGTATCAATTTCAACACTGTTACTCCAATAGCATAGGCATATTCCTAGATAGCCCTTACTGCTTAAATTAACACATTTCTATATATATATATATATATATATATATATATATATATATATTTTACCATGAGGTTCATTGTTTGTTACCTTTTGCTTCTTGGACAGCTACATGTTGTCTGTATCCATCTGCAGCTACATGGTGTTTCTTTTACTCCTCCTGCTCTCTACCTCTATCTCTTCCAGCCTGGCTATTTTCTGCCTTGCTGTAATCCAAAGGAGCTTTCTTCATTAACTAATAAGAGCAATATGTATAAAGAAGGACATCCCTCATCAATTTCCTACTTTTTTTCAAAGATATTCTCTTCTCTATTTTAATCTTTATCTGTCCTCATCTTTCTTCTACTATTCTTTCTTTCAATCTATGTTTGCTCTTTTTTATCCCCTCTCTTTGATTCTTTACTCATCTGTTTTTCCCCTCACCCTGAGGTTTACATTAATCTCTTATGCTCCTTTGGTCCTTTTTGGTCATCTCTGTTTATGTCTGTATTATCTCAGTGTAGCTCTCTTTCTAGTATTTTCTTCTACTACTTTTTTGAGGATTTCTAGTTAAGTGTAAAACCTCCTAAAAGAGTCAGAGTTCACTCTTCCTGCATGAACCAGGAATCTATCCCTTAAAGAAGCCTTGCAGTTTTTACTGCTTACACCAAGTCAGGAAGCCTTTTCTAAAAAAAAAAAAAAAATCAAACCTCTGCTTGCCACCTGCAAACAGAGCCTATCTGGAAAAAAAAATATGGCTACCAAGAAGCTGCATTTGGCTACTGCTTTTGTGGGTCTAGAAGTCATCTTTTTTTAAAGATTTTTTTAAAGGTCTTATGTGGATCCATGCCCCCAGATGATGGGCACCATTAATAGAAATTGCTCATTTGTTTCCTGGTCACTGAGACCTAAATAATCTAGTTACTTTATATCACTTTATGATCTTCTCTTTCCAATCCTTTCCCCCTTGATGGCTTTCAATTTGTCACTGGCTACTTCTATTTAAGGATTTACATAAAAATAAATGTTTCATCTATTTTCCTATTTTGTTTGTTCTCTGTCACTGCCACACATTCTTCATGTTATCTTTTTTGTGTCACTTCTGTCTCCTCTGCTATTCTTTATCTTATTAAGTCTCTCAATGAATTAATCTTCACATCTTCCTTGTCCTTTCTAATAATTTCTTTTCTTCATCTTTGGATACCCTCCTGTGTGTACATATAACACATGCATGCCACCACCATGAATAATACCACCAGCAGCAGCAACACCAATCATTCTCCTTTATCCTCCTTTCTATCTCTTTCCACACTTATTCAGTTTCACATCTATCCTTCTGTATACTGACACACTCACATATACACAGGTTTCAGGATGGAAGGACAGTGTTGACTGAGGGTTCTGTCCTGCCCAGTCCCACAGCTGCTCAGTTACAAAGAAATACACAGAGCTCTACATTAATTATAAAGTGATTGGCCTATTATTCACTCAGGCTTCTTATCAACTCATAACTTATTTTAGCCCATAGTTCTTGTCTGTGTTAGCCATGTGGCTTGGTACCTTTTTCAGCGAGGCAGTCACATCTTGCTTCCTCTGTGTCTAAGTGACAACTGCAGACTGAAAATTTCCTCCTCCCAGAATTCTCCTGTTCTTTTTGCCCTGCCTCTACTTCCTGCCTGGCTACTGGCCAATCAGCATGTAAATAAAATGCAAGTGACAGGGTACAGACCATTGTCCCACAGCAGGAGAGGAGGAACACATAGAGTAAACTGAGAGTAAGTTTGGGTCTTCACTTTATACTTCTGGTTTTCCAAGAAAAAATTCTGATCCTATGAAGCTAATGAGTAGCCTGGGTTGAGGCCTACAAGCTCAATGGTGAACCCAATGAAAGTAGGGATTGACTATCTATGCCTTTTAATCTGTAAAAAAGTAGATTTGAAATCAAAGGAGGGTTTTCATGAACACAATGGAATAAGATACCTGGGTGAAAGCACAGAGAAGACACTTGGAAAGACAGGACTTGTTTATAGGGAAATGTAATAGAAATCAATGTATGTGCTCATTCACTCAAAAGCCCACTAAGCTTTCAATGGGAACCCAATGGTTATCCTCGTATGTAGTATTATTCAATGAGAAGTTTAGAATCTCCAAAAGAAAATTTATTTATTTCCCTTCTTTTCCTTATATTTCTCTATTTTTCTTGTGTCTTCATTTTATTAGCATATTTTAATTAATTAAGCATAATTCTGCATTTCATTGTGGCATTCCATTCATGTGTATAATATATTTTGATCATATTTACTATTTTCTTCTTTTGTGTTAAGTGTATTTGTGTACATAGGGGAGGAGTCATACAAATGTGGAATCATAAAATAGCTTTCTCGATTCCTCTCCATCATAATTTTCTGAGATGAACCTTGAGCTAGTTTCTGCTGGATTGATTGCCAGTGAGTCCCTGGAATCTAGCTGTTTGTGCCTGTATCCGCTAATGCTGTGGATACAGGACAAGCCACCACACACAGTATTTGATACGTGCTAACTCAGTTTGTCATCATGATTGAACAACATGCATTTTATCCACTGAGCCACCTTCTCACTCCCATCTTCTTTTTATACCAGCATAATCAGTAGTCTTTTGCTGTAGTTCATCACTTATTGTACATAGTAGGAGAAAACTTACATTCCATAAGTCATCTATACAATGGTCAGCAGGCACTCCGCACTCGGTGTGTGTTACACTTGCTCTTGTTCCCTTTCTGAGCTTTACTCTACAACTGATATAACCATTTGCCAAATATTGCAGAGTTGCCAGTCTTTCAGCTGGAGTTCTACTATGATACATGAAGAATCAGATGTACATTATATAATTTTATGCTGTGAATTATTCAAATAAAAACATTACTCAAATACTTTAAAAATACATATAATTTTTATTATTTTTCATGTGGTGTAAAATATCTACAATAAAATAAAATTTAATTTCTCAGACAGCAACAAAATGTCTGATGCATACCTGAAATGATCAATTCAGGAACAACAAAACAGCCTGTCCCTTGCAATAATTACCAGCAAATGCTTGACAACCTTTCCTTCATACTTCTTTCATTACAGAGTTAGAACATAACAATTTCCAGCATCCCCATTATCATTATCTTTTTGTTAAAAAACCTACTGGACTTCTCATCACATTTTCAACTTCAACAATCACATTCAAATCATCTAATGTAATTAAAACCCAGAGTACCAGAAAATTATGAATTTCTCTGCATGTTGACTCTCCTCCCCACCACTAAGGATTGCTGCCTTTCTGATTCAGCCCTGATGTGGTCAAGTTTGGGAGACATGTCCAACCAGTGTCCACACCCCTTCCAGCTTAACCTGATGTCTTTGATAGAAATCAAGGCCTTAGGGGCAGCATCCCAAGGGCTGCTGTCCCCATGAAAATCTGTCCTTGTTCTCTACTTCACTGATGGTGTTGACCCAAGTATAAAGCTAGGAGGAAGAAAAATGAAGCCTGAGCAAGCCGCTTCCCTCTCCAAGGAAATATTTTGGTGTAAAGCTTTGAGACATTCTATTCAACCCAGAATGTTATCAGCTCTGCTGCTGTCATAAGGTGGGGTGGGGGGCAACAACAAAACACAGTGTCTATCTGCAGCTGTTAGTATTTAGCCACACAAGCCTTTGTTGGGGTTTAGCTGATTCGCTTCTGAGAAAAAAAGAGATTTAAATGCTACTTCAATGACAGTGAAATCTTACATTTAAAATAACAAACTAAAGCAGTGTGATTTATAGCAAATAAACTGAAATTTAAAAATCTCATGTGCTTCATTATTTAACTTCTAGACTGCAACAGAAGCAAGACATTTTAAAACATGATTCATATAACAAAGATCTGAGGGACAAGGTACCACATAATTTCAAACATTGCACATCACAGGTAACACCTGTGATAGGTAACAGCTGGTGATAGAGACAGGAGCATAATTCCAAGGGAAGGGATATTATCAGCTCAGAAAACAGACTTCAGACATTATTCTGAGTCTTCCTAACTGACGGACACGAGTGAGCTCTAATGTCATTGTGTTTAGAAATGGCTTCGTCCAGATCCAGTTGCACACCGTTGATGTTCACCTCCATGCAGCCACTGTAAAAGGCATTCAGTGGTGTGGCACTGAAGGAAATATCTGCCAAGAAAGAGTATGACCATTAGTCTAAAACCACTGCACCTTGTCTACAGTTAGAAGAATTACCCAGGTTTCACAATCCCAAACAAATTCTAACCCTATAGGAAAAAACTGCTATTGTGATTCCATTCACCAAATACATGTTATGCTGGGCATGGAACTCAGCATATCATGAGTTATTCTTATTTCACAAACACAGTCATTTCCACCCAAACTAAAGGAAGAAAAGAGCATATGCTTATGATATTCCGCATATACTATAAAATACTATATATCAGTTTCTCTTTAAATTTGAGCAACATTTTCAATGCCATTCGATCATCTCTTCAACTCTGAATTGTGCCTTAGAAGTCCTTTTTAAATGTCATGACAAAACATGCCGTTTTATAATTTCTGGAACAGAAACAGATTTTTATATTTCCCAAGAAATAGTTTCTGGCTGAGCATAAAAGCAAGTCATAATAAAAGCCTGATTTTTATGTGATAACGCTGTCCTACAAAATAACCTTTTGAATTGTTCCTTAGTGAGTCGTTTAAGGTCATTAGGGCCACTGGGCTTTGCCACGCCTTTCACTCTCATTACCAAGGGTTGTCCTCAGGCTCATGTCACATTCTGGGTTTCCTAAGAACTCTGGTCCAAGGCACCCACCTCCTTCCTCTCGTTTGGCATTTCTCCTTCATGGATTTGAATTCACAGTGAACATTCATTATCTCTTGTTCATCCTTCTCAAAACACATTATGCCAGAAATAGAAACTTCAAAAATTCTTCTTTCAGGTTTGCAATAGAGTGATAAAATTCCTATCAATGAGCTAAAGGCATCTTTTAGGAGTCCTTTTCAAGTATGGCTGATGTCACCAATTATGCATTATTTATCCACAATGCCATCACTGACAATGACACTAATTTACCTACAGGATACATAAAATATCTATATACTAGATAAATAGAAATTAGTTTTGAAAAAAAATTCAGACTCAATTTCCTCTTAACTTTCATTCATAAAAAAATTTAAACATGATTAGTTTATACTCATAAATATTTCTATTTTGCCTTCTCTCATTTTTTCTCACTTTTTCTTTAAAATCAACTACACTTAGTGTTACTGCAAATTTTGTATTTTTACGCCTTTAAAATGAATTCATTCTTTGATTTGTTAAAGTTGCAGTCAACTAATTTTTGAATAAATCTCAATACAGAGGTCATTGGTTCATCCAATTTAACTGCATCCATGCTTCCTAATAACTAACCAAGCTGATGATTTGAACTCTGTGGGACTTTTCTACTTATAACTTTTGGAACCCATTTCCTTCCATTCTCCAATATATCAGAAAGGGGTGTGTGTGTGTGTGTGTGTGTGTGTGTGTGTGTGTACCCTGTAAAGATGTGTCTCTGACTAAGGCAGCTGAAGAGCTGAATGACCAATAGTTATGCAGGAAGAGGTTTGGCAGGATTTTCGGGGAGAGAAGAAAAGAGGAGAAATCTAGGCATGCAGGAGACATTAAAGAGATCAGACATACGGTACAGAGTAGAGGTAACCAAGCCACATGGCACAATGTAGAATCATAAAAGCAAAACAATGTAAATTATAAGAGCTAATGAGATAAGCCTAAACTGATGACCGAGCTTTCATAATTAATGCTAAGTCTTCATGTCATTCTTTGCGGGCTGGCGGTACTACTGCAAAGAGCACTGTGTCGGGGACATTAGGCCCTTGAGCATTTAAAGCAATAAAATAAAGGTTATGAATTCAGACATCAAATTCAGAATTGTCCACAGAATAGTCCATAAATAGGACTGGAAAATGCTTCCAAATAACTTTGTGTCTCTCTTTTTGCTTTTAAAGTCAAGGGAGGTGTGAGGGGAACTGAGAGGGGAAGGGAAGGGAAACTGCACTTGGGATGTAAAATAAATTAACAATTTTTTTTAAAAAAGAAAATTAAAAACATGAAAAAATGAACTGGAATCTTATTCTGGATAAAGAAAATTTGAATATTTGAAAATTTGTCTTCTCCAAATATAAAATAAAAATTGTTTGGCTTCTAAAAGATTAAAAATATGCTGAAGCCAATATCATAGGTACAATATTAAGTTAAACATGAATGTGAGTTTCCTCCAATTTTCCCCATTTTGAATATGCACTCCTACCATGAAAGGATCCATGTCAGATACCTAAAGAGCTATCCTTTAACCTACCTGTTCTTTAATCATGAAATTCTGATTTTATTTCTGCTTCTTTGGATTCACTGTATGGAGCTATGCAATCACGCATAGTCCACCCTAGTCCAGCAGTTTCCTTATTGCTAAGTGATGATAGTAGTTTCCACATCGCTATTCTAAACATTTAAATAATTGATGCATTTGAGGACCCTGGATGGTGTCCAGACTAGTGTGTGCTTGTCAATGTAGCGTGATTATTAACACTATTATTACTCTGTCCTCAGGTTACTCCACAGCCTCTGAACTCGGGTCAGCTATACCTGTATTTGCTCCGCTACCCGCTCTATTTGTTTATCCAGAATTAAATTTTAAAATTGTAATATTTATATGCCACTACTTTGTCTTAAACAGTGTAATGACACCCATGTGTTTTACAACAAAATCCTAAGCTAAGTCTATTAGTTACCCATTCAGACCTTTTATAGGCTTATCCTGCACTACCTCTTGATCCAGGATGCCTTAGCCATAGTTCCATAGTCTCCTAAGCTGACCATTGCACCTCTATACACTGCAGTGCACACTCCTGCCACCTAGTTATATTCACTTAGCCCTGTAAATAGCAAATCTATACTTTAGTCTCTTATTCAGAGAGATTCTTCCTGGTCCCCACAACCAAATCAGGTCCTTATTTTCATGTTTTAAATCTGACTTGTAATTTTTCTTCATAGAATTCATGGCAATTTTAGTTATTTTGATATCTTCTTGTGAGTTGTTTAATGTCTGCCTCCTAAAATAAATTGTAAAAGTCTCCATTGCAGAGACCATTGCTTGTTGCTTATTGGGGCAAATGGGGTTTTATTATTATTAATAATATTATTATTATCATCATCATCATCATCATCATCATTATTCTCTCATACAGTACATCCCAATGGCCCTCCTCCCTCCACTTCTTCCAGCTCCTCCCACTTCTTCTCTCCCCCAGATGTTCTTAATTGATGAATTAAATATAGAGTGAACAAATATTGGATAAGTGATGGATAAACTAAAGTGTTGAGGTTACAATATTATCATAAGAATTAAATGACATATCCTTTCTGGTATAGACCACCAAATGTAGCAAAAAATCAATTAGTCTCACTTTACCATTAAAAATACACACACCAGCCTAGTCTACAAGAGCTAGTCCAGGACAGCCACCAGAGCTACACAGAGAAACCCTGTTTCAAAAAAAAAAAAAAAACAACAACAATAAAAAAAAAAACATACCGATGAAATGCTGGTATGAGCCTCCAAAACAAGTGTAAAGAATATTAGAATTTTTTTCTTTAAATGTTTTGTTACTAAGATTCCATGTTTAAGATATTATTAATTTGGCCAGATGCGCTAGTGCCTGCCTTTAATTCCAGCACTCAGAAGGGAGGGTTAAGTAGATCTTTTAGTTCAAGGCCAGCCTGGTCTACAGTAATAAATTCTAAAACAGTCAGATCTCTGTAAAAAGACCCTATCTCAATAAATATAAACAAACAAACAAAGCCAGAGGACATTTGATTTAAAGCACGCTTTAAGAAGCAAAGAAAAGGTAAGGAAATACCTGGAATGCCACCCAAGTAAGTGGCCACGTTTCCTTTGATTGCGTTGTCCAAGATGGCAAGCTTTTCTTGGAGATCTTTAGAATAGATAGCATCTTTCCTAAGTGTGGTCCACAGTTCTAGGCCGTTTCTGTTGACATTGCAGTTTAGCTGGGATTGCTGCTCAGAGCACAGAGGTATGGCCTCTATTCGAGCTACCACTGAATTTTCAACAAATACCAGAATATCCTAAAGAGCAGAACAAAGACTCATATGAACAAGCACCGAGGGCAAAGCCACTTAATTAATTAAATAATTAATTAATTAAAATGTAAATGTTTACTGGCCTCTGAAGATTAAGTTAAATCATCAAATAAAGGAAACTTATGTGCTGTGCCTCAGGAATACTTATGTATACAAGTCTCCCAAATTTCAAAAGTTACCTATGGAAAAGGAAGGGAGCACTTTGTGTTGGGGAAAAATCAGAGTTCTTTAGAATGCTTCAAAGTAGAAAGGTTTGTCCGGGTCGTTCAAGTAATCACACAGCCCAAGAACAATGTGGACAAAAAAAAAGAGACCAGGCATTGGGAGCAATAGTTACAGTAGGTACGTGGAGAGATTCAAAAAAAAAAAAAAAAAAAAAAGGAGTGTTTTTTTTTATTTTGCTGCTGGCATTTTCAAAGGTTTCAACTTGCTGAGGGTGACCTCTTCTGCTAACTTAGAGATGATAAAGAGGAAATATAAAAAGTAAGGCAGAAAAAAAATAAAACAAAAAATGGAGAGAGATGCTATGATGGTGCCCAGAGAGTAGATGTAGTCTGAAATTGCCTCTCGGGTTGAGATACTAAAAGGAGTGAAAATTCTGTGCTTCCCAGCTCTGGATAACTTGAGGAAATCTTTAACTTTATAAACATTCCCATCCTGAATTCATCAAATCCGAAGGCCGAGTCAGGCATTTCGGTGCATTCTTTTTTTTTTTTTTTTTATTAAAGATTTCTGTCTCTTCCCAGCCACCGCCTCCCATTTCCCTCCCCCTCCCCCAATTAAGTCCCCCCCCCCCCCAGCCCGAAAAGCAATCAGGGTTCCCTATCCTGTGGGAAGTCCAAGGAACCCCCCACCTCCATCCAGGTCTAGTAAGTTGAGCATCCAAACTGCCTAGGCTCCCACAAAGCCAGTACGTGCATACAATCGGTGCATTCTTTAATCCCAGCACTTGGGAGGCAGTAGCAAATGGATTTCAGTGAGCTTGTGACCAGCCTGGTCTACATAGTGAGTTCTAGGACAGCCAGGGATACACAGGGAGACTGGGAATGGGGTAAGGCAGGACAGGGATGATGTGTAGAGGTGTTACAGAACAGAAACTCACAACAAATTACACTCTAATTTGCAAAATGAATCCCACCTTTTTGTTTATTACAGTGCAAACAAAAAATCCAATCTTGGCATAAACAAGCTATCTGCAAAAACTTGTAAGAGTGCACAGAGCAGGACCTGGGAGGAGGTGTTAGTAATCAGCACTACTAGAGATTGGAATGGCATGGATCTCCTGAATAAGTTTGTGTTTCTAAGACTTTCCTGTTCTTCTTCATTCTAAATTGGAGTCAGCAGGAAGAAATTAAGGGGAATGCTTTCAGTTTTCTCTTGTTTTCCTGATTTACTTGTGGGGTAAAAGACTAAAGTGCAAGAGAGAACAATTACAACTGTACAGAAAGCAGCTCAGAGCAGACTGTTATCACATCCCTGTTTTGTACACAGATAAGTCCCCATAATATTTCATAGATTCTGAACCTGGGTAGATAGATTTGTATGCCCTCTATGATGTCTCCTAGCAATCTGAATATGTGTGTTATGCCCAAAGTAACCTGTTCACGACTTTTACATCCATGGTAGCCCATGCATGAGTCTACCAAACCATAGCTCTAGATGCAAAGGCTTCTCAATACACCAATATCTTTTCCTTCCAGAACTTGGATATCAGCTGACAAGTCAGGAAAAAAAGTCAAACAAAAGAGAGGTTCAATTATATTGGGAATAAGGTTACCTGAGAATTTTCAGAGCTGGAGTCCAACAAGGACAAGGCAAAGGGCACTGTGTCTCCAGAAACCAAGGCAAGCATAATTCCAGTGCCAGTGGATGGACGGATATTCAAGGTCATATTTATTTGCCAACCCTCTGCATTGGTTACATTATCTATTAAAATAATAAACAGAGTGGGAAAGAAACTAATCATAGTAATTTTAACAGTGAAAATAGTAATTATCAATTGTTATAATCTGATTAATATTCAAAGAAACTTTGTGAGATACTGAAGACTTTAATGCCTTTTCTCAACGAAAAAAAAAAACAGAACAGGTTTGCTTTATTTTCAAGTGCAACTAGAGTCTCCGCATTTTCATTCCTCCAAGAGGAAAATTCTGGACTGTATATTAAGGGGCATTCCAAACTTCTCCTGTTTTCTCTTTCTCTCTCTCTTTATGCCTCTCATGCAAATTCACCAGTGTTCAGGCCTCAGATTTTTCAGATCTTGGACATTAGAAGGAAGGTCAACAGATTCACTGAATTCTTATTGATATAAAAGTCATCAAGCTCCCTTATTATTACTCAGTTCTCCAACAATGAGAGGGGGAAATATGTTCTCTATAAAGGGAGAGAAGATAATATGGTAGCCGAGAAATACCATGCAGTCCACTTATGCTCAGTGATATTCTTGCTTTAACATTTTTCATCTTTTAAATTACTAAGCTAGCTATCTCCCAAAATGGAGCCCAGGAAAAGGAGGTATGTGTCTCGATCATCACTTTGTTTTTCATAGCAGATAATGAATATTCACTGAATTTATGTTTTCAAAGTACAGACATTCATCCCTAATTACAATCATGTAATGGAGACATACATGACAGTGTTCACCTAAGATTATGTCTCCTAGTGAAGTTATAGTCGGCTTTCTTTACATAAGTCTATTCTGTGATGTTCACCAAATGATGAAATTGCCCAGTGACACAGTGATAATTAGCTTTAATCATCAACTTGACATAACATGGAATTAACTGGAGAAAATTCTTAATGAACGGTTGTCTACATTGAATTGTCCTGTGGGCATGTCTATAAGGAGTTGTCCCAGTTAAGTTAAATAATGCAGAAAGACACAGTCCACTACTGGTGGCAGCATTCCCTACACCGATTGTCCTAAACTGTGTAAGAGTGGAAAAACTGAGCTGAGCATGAACAAACAAACAAGTGAGCACGCGTGCGTTCTTTTCTCGCTGGTCTTGAATATGGGTGTGACTAGCTATTTTAAGTCCCAGCCTCTGTAACTTCCCCAGTATGACCTGACACTGTAAGCTGAAATAAATCCCTTTCTCCTCTAAATTGTTTTTGGAAATGAAACCAGGACAGGCACATTTTTCAGAACTTAGTCACTTGTTAAGGTTCACAAATTACTTAGCCTCATGTACTTTTAAAAAGTAGTTTATAATATAAATGAAGTCTTCATCTATTATGAAGCAATAAGCAACAAAGTTCATGTCCCACTTGCAGTCTTTGAAAGGGTGTACATGAATGAATAAATGCTTTCCTTTTGGCTAGATGTTCTTCTATTTAGCTGCATATACTGAGACTACACTTCTCATTACAACTGTTATGCAGTGAAGCATAAGGGTTTCTATTAATTGAAATTGGGGTTCAATCTGAAGATCTGAAAACCAAAGCAGCCAGCCATTGGGTCTTACCTCCATCTCAATTCCGAAATGGCTATCCTGCCTCCAAGAATCTCAGAATGAGACTGTCTGAGAGCTGTTTCCTCCCATTTTAGAATCTTTTCTAGTTCTGGGATTAAGGCATGCATCACTGAGATTAAAGCCATCCACTATCCGGTTTCTATAGCAACTAGTGTGGCTACTGAGATTAAAGGTGTGTGCTACCATGCCTGGTAGTAATGCTAACCAGTGGGGCTGTTTTACTCTCTGATCTTCAGGCAAGTTTTATTTATGAAACTACAGCTGAAATGCTACTACAAGCCAGGTGGTGGTGGTGCACGCCTTTAATCCCAGTACTTGGGAGGCAGAGGCAGGCGGATCTCTGTGAGATCGAGGCCAGCCTAGTCTACAAGAGCTAATTCCAGGACAGACTCCAAAGCTACAGAGGAAAAATCTGTCTCGAAAAAACAAAACAAAAAAAAATAAGCAAAGGATATTAAATTCATACTAAAATGAATACTAAAGTGTGTGGAAGTTATAACATTAAATATTGATTATGAAGTAAGTCATTTTCAAACTATCCACAAAATAAAGTAATTTATTAGCTACAATGTAACTTATTTTAATATCTTTCCCTGGAAACTTCCTCCAGGAAGGGACTCTTCAGGAATCATTGCTGCTGTGCTTTTTCACTGTAAAGCCAAACAATAATGTGAGCTGGAAGCCAAAGTTCACAGACAGTATCAGAATTACAATTATGACAGCTGCAAACAGGTCCTGCTCCTGCAAATGAGCCAGGGATGAAACAGGAAGAGCCTACCTGTCCCTGGGGCATCAGTGAGGTTAAAGCACTATCAAACTGGACTTGGAATATAGTTTGTATAACAAGCACAAGGTTAATATCAAGAAAACTCAGTTAATATCATTATTAATATAAAAAATAATTTGCATTCTTATTGGAAAGATTCCTTCTGATTTTCATCTCCCTTTAAATAAGCAAGCTTTTGAAGGATGGACCATTTGACCTCTAGTTGGGAGCTGGTGAGCTCTCTTTACACCCTTCCTGCCTTGAACAAAAGGTCTGTCACTCCAGCCAGACTAAGCTCATGCCAGCACCAGCTATTTCCAACACTCCGTAGACACTGGGAGATAATTACACAACACGTGGAGCTAATTGCTCAGCTCTGGTAGGGAGAGTCTCTCAGCCAAGGCTGCTTTGCTATCACAGCCCTCACTGAACTCTAGATGACCCTACGATGATTTCCACTTAGATCAGAGCAAGGGCAGGGGCACTGACCCTGGTAGCCTAGCAGAGAGCCTTAGAAGGCCAATAAAAGGCCAGCTAAAGAGACAGTACTGTGATTGGTGGGAAGGCCCCTACTGTGGCTGGAAAAGCAGGCTGTTTGGTTCATTGTGCCACCACCCCTGGTGTTGAAGCAGCAGGACTACAAAAGGCTTCCCTGAAGTGGCCTTTTCTTGCTTACTTTTACCAGTGTGGGCTGTGTTGATAATATGGATAAAGAAGCAGTACGAACAACATCAAGGAAGTGAGATAGAGGCGGTGGAATTACAGTGGCGATAGGAACAACAGACGAGTTGCCAGCAGGCTTAGGTGGCAAAGCAGCAAGGCAATCAGCTGCTTGACAGCTGGAGAAGCAGCTGAACAATTCAAGAGTAGCCAGGGCAGGAACATGCAGTGGCAGGAGCAGAGAGGGTAGAGAACTGAAGAAGAAGGTTAGAGAGCTGTAAAGAGCCAGAGAAGAAGCCCTGCAGGCTCGGTTACCACAGGAGGTATAAAAGGTGTTAAGCCTCTAAGGCCAAGGGGTCCCAGATACCCCAGCACAAGGAACTGATGTGGGATTCCCCTCTGTATGCTACGAATGCCATTGGTGAATAAAGAAACTGCTTTGGCCTGTTGATTGCACAGAACTTAGATAGGCGGGGAAAACTAAACTGAATGCTGGGAGAAAAAAGGCAGAATCAGAGAAAAGCCATGAAGCTGCCGCTGGAGACCGACGTGCTGAACTTTGCTGGTAGGCCATGAGCTCGTGGTGATGCACAGATTAATGGAGATGGGTTAAATTAAGATGTACGAGTTAGCCAATAAGAAGCTAGAGCTAATGGGCCAAGCAGTGATTTAAATAAAATAGTTTCTGTGTGATTATTTCAGAGCTGAGCAGCCAGGAACCAACAAGCAGCCTTATTACTACAAGGAACTATATAACATCAGCTGCTGCTTAGTGCTATAGAATTTCACCTTCCTGGACCATGATTACAGAAATGCAGGGCCTAGTTCTCAAAGCCTACAGAAGAATTGTAGCACTAAATGGTTGCTACCTTCTGCCACTCCTGTTGCCCTCCCAGGCCACCACTTACTATTGTCAGACATTAAAGAATATAAAGCCACCAAGGACCAGGACATGGGGACCTTCTCATTGTCCACCGTTAATTTCTATGGAGGCAGAGCAAAAACCTCAGCTGCTAGGTGGCTAACAGGGTCAGTGTCCTGAGTACCTGCCTTATTCTAAGTTAAAGTTGATCAATGACCTACCCACCACAGAGACTGAACTTTGACTTCTCGGGTCCAGACAGTCTGCACAAGTTTGAATTCCTAATTTGCACAAAAGGACCTGGACAGGTACTGTAGACAAGAATCTTTCCCACATCAATACACCTGTTCTTTTGTTCCAAAGGCTGAAACCTGACTCACTGATGGTCCTAACTGCATCTTCCATCCAACTCAAGGAGATAGCCTGACAAAAAAGCAGTGCCTCTTCCCCTGAGGGTTCAGACTCCTGTCTACTGTTGCCGGACGTGAGAACCTTAGGTCACACAGTCATCACCACTGATGTTTGGGAAAGTAGTCAACTTAGGTAGAAACTAGGAAAATCATATCTAAAACAATAGCATTTCAATCTGATCTATCAGATTAGAAACCTATTTTGAGCGTAAACTTTCTGCTTTTAGGAAGAGTAGCAATTAATAATCTTTAGAAGAGAATGTAATCAGCCCTATGTTAATTTTAATTATATATCTGCAGGACCTTTGATGGAGGAAATCTAATGCTAAAATTCTCTAATACACAGGATGTACACTCAGGCATATTCACAGCACATTAGTTGGAAAGGTATACTCAGGCTTCACTGGGAACCCAATCTGATATGACTTATGGTTCTATTTACAAAAAACAAACAAAAAAATCACATGCACACACAAAAACAAAACCTAATCTCAGGTAATCAGACCCTCATCAAACAGAAACTTGAATTGTATTGGCATATTTTCCAAAGGTACTAAATAATAGTATGTGAAACAAGATAATATATTTTAACAAGGGATCGATTTGGCTCACAGTTGTAGAAACTAAACATCTAAATAGCATGATGACAACTCTTGTGAGGCTTAAAGTAGGGAATAATCTCAGGAGAGGAAATGAATCCAGGGACCAAAGTCCCTCACAAAAGGATTCTTCTTTATAAATCTTACCCCTCAAGTACTAATTCTATAAATGTCTCAGATTCCCACTAAATTGATCAATATCCCTCCAGACCCATGTCAATAAGGGCTTAGTCAAGGGCAAGTGTGCTTGTTTCCAGACATATATAGTATTCACTTCAGTCTCTGCTATTCCTTGTAAAAAAAAAAAAACCCACCCCTAAACCAAAACATTACAGAACACACAAAGACACTCGAGAAAACAAGAAAACAACATACAAGTAGAGAAACAACACGACCAAGCTCACATGAACTCAGATAGATGCTGCAATTTAAAATTAGTATTGCAAGTATGCAGAAGGCTTAGGATGAGCTACACAACATAATACGTAGGAGATATATATTTCGTAAATACAAATAAATAGGCAATTTCA
This sequence comes from Microtus oregoni, assembly GCF_018167655.1. Classification (NCBI taxonomy): domain Eukaryota; kingdom Metazoa; phylum Chordata; class Mammalia; order Rodentia; family Cricetidae; genus Microtus; species Microtus oregoni. The sequence goes on from NW_024543089.1 coordinate 26,010,232, forward strand.
TCAGAGACAAAAATGTTAACACAGATCAACACAAGTGATAGAAATCAAAACCAATGTTTTCTATGCATTGATTAGTGAACCCAAACAGACTGCAAAAGTAGTGAACTTTTTTAAAAAGGTCGATTGAATCTACCCCCAATGAACAAAGCTCTATGCCATTAAACCTTAAATAAGCATATTTACCGGTCTGTACATTTTTTTTCCTAAAATACCTGAAATTTTTATAAGTATTTAACCACACAAAGAAAACAATGCCTGTCATAAGAGCTACTCTCTCGGTGATGCTAATAGAACAAATCATTGCAGTTTGTCAGTGGATGCATTTAATGGCTAGTGAGAAACGAGAAACATAACAGGAATCACTTACTATAATCTATGTTGAACTGAGCAATTCCAGAACCAGGGTAGTAGGAGCCCTTCTCCACTGTGAGGAAGCAGTGCTTATTCTGCTTCCCTTGAATAATTTCCTTTGCACCTAAAGCTCCTTGTTTCATCAAATTCCAGCCTCGTATACATCCATCCAGACGAGGATTAATCTAGACAATAAGATGTAAATCAAGGAGTACATTTCAAACTTACGTAAGACATATAAATAGCTTTAATTGATTCTCAGTATAGGTTGCATTAAGGTGGAAAATCCTTTCTTTGATAGCTTATTAAAATACTTTTAATTAGATCTGATAGTTTTCTTTCCGATACATAGTACTTTTCAATCAAATGAGACTATGCCATCAAAGGCCTCCAGTGGACTCCTGTAACACAAATAATAAAAACCCAGAGACAGATATTGGAGTTCAACCTGAAGATCAGAAAAGCAAAGCAGTCAGCCACTGACTTGTACCTCTGCCTCAGACCAAAATGGCAATCCTGTCTTCCTTCACGAAGCCTCAGAAGGAAACTGTGTCTGAGAGCTGTCTCCTCCCATTTTGTATTTCTCTCTAGGACTAAGATTAAAGGGGTGCACCACTAGTGCCCAGTTTCTTTGGCAAACTAGTGTGGCTACTGGGATTAAAGGTGAGTGTCACCACTGTCTGGTTTGTAGGGCTGACTAGTGGGGCTGTTTTACTCTCTGATCTTCAGGCAAGCCTTATTTATTAAAATACAAATGAAATATCAGAACAGGCTCCTGATGATATTTACAACCTGAGGTCCCACCTGCTTCTCCCACATCATCCAGATTCAGCAGTAAATCCTTTCTATGCTTCTTGGGTGGCCCTGGACTCTGAGCTGCTGTCATTCTTAGTGTGTGTTTACAATGTAGGTTTATCTGCCAACGCAGACACTTCTCCTCTTCAGGAACAAGAGGCTTGCGTTTTCTAGGCCTCCCCAAAGCATCCAACCAGCTTGAAAGTTCATGGTAGCCATTTTAGAAATGGTTGATTCTTCTTGAATAATTTACTTTCCCATTTAAGTATGTAATTCACAAATCTCAAAAATTGGAATATTTGTTTTGGCATGGTTTAACTAATCCAATAGTAATCTACTAAAAGTTAAAAAACACTTTGAGTTGTGATGGGAGAAAGGTAGATAGATATGAAGTAGTAACTATTTAAGTTAGACCAAACAGGTCATCTGGCAGGGCCATGAATTCAGGTGACTTTTCTTTTCTTTTTTGGTTTTTCAAGACAGGATTTCTCTTTGTAGCCCTGACCATTCTGGAACTTACTCTGTAGACCAGACTGTTCTCAAACTCAAAGAGCCACCTTCCTCTGCCTCCTGAGTGCTGGTGAGGTGACATTTAGTAAATTCTTCAAAGAGTGAGGGATTTCTTCAACTCTGTTCAGTGGTTATTTGACAAGCATTGTATTCAGAACATTGTATTCATCTGTTGTCACAAACATTTCTTATAATATGTTCTATCCTCTCTCTGTGTTACTCTTAACTTCCAAATTTAGGTCTTAAAATAAATCTGAGAAAGATGTTGGCTTCTACAATATATATACGCTTTGAGGGTTAGATGTATGTTTTGTACACTTAATGGCTGAGTGTAGGATATTACAGTGTGAACACTGATATGACAACTAGAGAATTTAACAAACCCACTGCTAAACGAGCAATACTGCAATGTAAATAGACACAAAACCACAGTGATCATTTTCTTATCTCCTTACTATAATTTCAGTGGTTTAAAGTTCTTTTCCCATGTCCAATACAAATTATCACACTTGCTATATTTAGCACAATGACTTCTATGGAATGTCATGAAAACACATCGTTAATCCTATGGCAGACAAAGGAATTCACCCAAGATGAATGGCATGAGCTCCGCCATTACCGGTTTAATGAGCGCACTTTCCACTTTCCGAGGTAATCCTGCAAAGTATATTTTGATGTCCAGAAATCCATCTGTAGGTTTAAAAAGGCTCCCAAGTTTATTTATGTTCATCACAGCTTCTTTGGCTATTTTAATGCTCACACTGTCATCTAATTCTTCCACCGACACCTACAATTAAAAACACAAAACAAACATCACTGCATGGCTATTTGAGATAGCTGAAAAACCTTATTATTCCATTAAATAATTTTCTATGGCAATCAATTTAGTAAAAAATTTTAATTTGTGATAAAGATTCATTTTAGGTAATAGAACTTGATTCCAAAAGTAGATCTCATTTTATTGTTTAAAATCATGAGCATTTAAACATTCAGTTATAATCTACATTTTTAACCCCTTTACTCATGTTTTAGAGTTTCTGTTGCTTTGAAGCGACACCATGACCACAGTAAAACTTTCTTTTTCTTTTTATTCATTTTTTAATTTATTTTATATACCAACCACAGTTTTCCCTCCCTCCTCTCCTCTCCCCCACTGCCTCCCTTCAACCTTCTCCCCGATCCTCTCCTTCTCCCTCTCTATTCAGATGGGGTGAGGCCCCCGCATGGGATCAACAAAGCATGGCACATCAAGTTGAGGCAGGACCAAGCTCCTGCCCGCTGCATCAAGGCTGCACAAGGTATCCCACTGTAGGGAAGAGGTTCCAACGGGCCAGCTCATGCATCAGGAAAAGGTTTTAGTCCCACCGCTAGAGGCCCCACAAAAGACTAAGCTATAAAACTGTCACCCAAAAGCAGAGGGCCTGGGTTGATACCATGCTGGCTACCTAACTGTCCATCCAGAGTCCATGAGCTCCCACAAGCTTAGGTCCACCGTCTCTGTGGGTTTCCCCATCATGATCTTGACCCCACCTTTGCTCATAAGCCCATCCACCCTCTCTTCCACTGGACTACCTAGTTCGGCACAGTGCTTATCTGAACCACAGCAACTCTTATAAGGAAAACATTTAATTGAGGTGGTAGCTGACAATTTCAGAGGGTTAGTCGATTATCATCATGGAAGGGAGAATGTTGGCATGCAGGCAGACATGGTTTTGGCTACATCTTGATCAAAAGGCAACAAGAAGTGGACTGTTTGTCACACTGAGCAAAATTTGAACAGAAGAGACCTCAAAGCCTATCCCCACGGTGACACACTTCCTCCATAAAGGCCACACCTCCTAAGAGCACACCACTTCCTTTGGGGTCTATTTTTTTTTTCAATCCACCACAATGTCATAAAGTAAAATTTCAAAACTAAAGGTAAAGCTCTTTACGTGAAGAAATTTTAAGTACTCTTACTTTGCAACCAATGCATTATACATACAGAATCTATAAAATAGTAAGTTTATAATATTATTTATAAGAAATCAGTAATGTCCAGCATTCTGTGCAACACATGCAAACTGTATTTTTTTTTCAAAATCTGAAATTAGTTCTTAGACATCAAATCATTGTAATTAAGAATTTTTAAAGGAACTTTGGTTTTTAAAAAAATGGTTCAAAGTGGCAGTAAGCATGACTAAAAAGTCTTCCTACATAATCAGAAGACGGTTACTGCAATTGCCTCACATAAGATTGCCACATGCATGATGCAAAGGCTTACTAATCAATAACAGAAAGCAAGCAATAGCAATGTAAACACGGTAATATGTACAATTATCCCCTTTCTCTTTGACCAGTATTGATTCCTTGGGAACAAAGTACAAGTCACTCGAATCCTTTAGTTGTCCTGCATCTCTGATACAAGCAACATATGACTATATCAGTGTGTAAACAACATCTATATTTTCAAGATTTGATTTAGTATTTCTGTGTTTTAAAAACAGTTTGGCCATAATTCAAGACACATGCTTCTAACTCATGTACCTGCATGAGACCCCTTTAAGCAAAACTTTACTTGTATAAGCTGGGCTCACTTGTAATTATGGTTATACCCTGCTTATATCTGTGGATTCATGTTACTAAAGTGGATACCAATTAGAAAACACTAACATAAGTTTGAGTGAAGGCTTACCATAAAAAAAAATGTGCCAAGACTGCATCCACTTTTCCACATCCTGCTACAAGAACCCCAAGCAGTTCTCTGCAATGGGGTAGTACAGTCTACCCCATCCCAGTTCACTGCAATGGGCTCACAGCCCCTGCCCTACTCTCTACTGAGTGGTTTCCAAAAAGCCCTCATATTCTGATCAGAACCATTCTTTAAAATGTAAATTACATTCTGTCACTTCTCAAAACTATCCAAGGACTTCCCACATAGCATAACATCCAACTCTTCCCTGTGGTCCCCAAAGGCCTTTATCCAGACCTCGGTTCTGACTTCATTTTTAAACTATTCTTCTCTCCCGTTCCAATGCATCAACACTCATCTTTGTGCTGTTCATCAAACACACCAAATGTCCTCCTCCATGAGACATGGAACTTGCTGTTTACTTTGCAAAGATTCACCTGATAATCTCACCCACATTTTTCATGACTTGTTCTCTCAAGCCCCTTCTCGGATGTAACCCTATCAGAATCACCTTTTCAGTTTCACACGGTCACCGACCATGTGCACACTCAGTGTTACGCCTTGCCTGGCTTTCCTTTGTCTTCATAGGATCAATGAGCACCTGAAATCATTTATCTGCAGTTTGCCACTCAGTGTTAGAATGTAAGCTTCATGTGACCAATGAGTGCGGCATTCATCATTGGACCCTTGCTTGGAAGAAGAAGGATCAGCAAATGTAGGCTCGGTAGATATTTGTTGGATGAGTTGCAGAACCAGTATTTGGATCATACAAAATAAGTGACAAAAATCACTTCTAAGGTAGGATAATTTCCTTGACTTTTAGCATGGTAACTTCTTATTCACTGCACAGCCTATAGAATTCTTGTGAATTATAAAACAATTCTGATTCATGTGTTTTATATTTAAATTATTATTTTTAAAATATATTTTGAAAATTTAAAATACTTCAAAATTAAGGAAGCCAATGCTATCAAATAGATGTTCAGTTTATTGTGTAATTTAAGTGAGCACTTTTCAGTTAAAGTGACACACGAGCGTGAGGACCCGACACACAGCCATTTACTATGATGTGCATCAATAATCCCAGTGCTGGGAGACAGCGACAGACAGATGCCTTGAATTCACTGGACAGTTAGTCTTGCCAAGGCAGTGAGCTCCAGGTGAGAGACACCATCTCAAATATTTAAGGTGGAAAGCAAGAGGAAGACACTAAACCTCAGACTAAGAACATACACACAGATGTGCTTATATACACACACACACACATACATGTGCACGCACACATTTTATAAATCTTATAAAGGGCAATTTAAATTAAACCATAAACACATCACTGAATACGAGTTTACCAATGAACATAAATACTGAATATAAAACCTGGAAGTGAAAGTTCTTCATGACATCCTACATTCTTACCTCGAAAAGCCCTGCATTCTCAGGTGGAAACTCTTGAAATGGCTGAGGAATGCCGACCAAACCAATGGCTCTCCCACACTTCTCCCCACTATCAACAAAGCTTAATCTTTTCTCCAAGAAAAGTCTCATTTTTGGCTGAACTGATTAAAAACATGACCTCAATTATTAATAGAAACCAAACTTAAAGGAATTGTATGAAAATATTAAAGTACTCTGGTTGCTAAATGCATAAGTGTATGTTCTTTGTTCAGAATTGGCTAGTTATTTATAAAACCTACATTTAAAATTGAATTAACCTTTCGGTGTTGTTATGACATACATTTCTCTAATTGAAAAACTAATTGCTGGGAGGTAGCGGCGCACACCTTTAATCCGAAACTTGGGAGACAAAGGCAGGCAGATCTCTGGCTACAGAAAGAAGCCCTGTCTCGAAAAAATAAAAATAAAAACAACAACAAAAAGCCTCATAACAACTAAGGGTGATTTCCTTTGATCAGAGATGTCTTCATATTAATTTATGCCTGCTAATGATTCCTGACTTAGAGAGGAGATCCAATATTCACCACCACCACCACCCCCCGATGTGGGAGTGTCATATATCAATCTGTTGATTTCATTGATTAAAGAATAAAGAAACTGCTTGGTCCTGATAGGTTAAAACATAGGTGGGAGGAGTAAACAGAACAGAATGCTGGGAGGAAGAGGAAGTGAGCTCAGACTCGACAGGTCTGCTCTCTGGAGCAGAGACGCCATGCTTCCCTCTCTTAGGCAGATGCACGCGATGAAGCTCTGACCCAGGATGGACGTAGGCTAGAATCTTCCCCATAAGACCGGTGCTACACAGATGATTAGAAATGGGCTAAATTAATATGTGAGAATTAGCCTAGAAGAGGCTAGATAGAAATGGGCCAAGCAGTGTTTAAATGAATACAGTTTGTGTGTTGTTATTTCGGGGCATAAGCTAGTGAGGCGGCCGGGGTGCTGGGGACGCAGCCCCGCCACTCATATTACAACACCCCCCCAAAAAAACTGCTACTGAACATGGAAACTTGACAACAGAGTGGCTCAAATAAGCAACTTGAACAATCTTTCAAGTTGCTACTGGGACTAACAGTGCATAGAATGCAGTTCATGTAACATTGGGTGATCCAACATAATTTGGTTTGACAATCAGGTTATAATTTAACAAAAAGTGCATCAAAGAGATAACTTTAAAATCCCAAACATACCGCATTCCATAAACCATCGTTGATAGCAATGCCTCCAGTTGTGATTTGGGTTGAAAATTCATTCTTAAACTGAACTTCAATCTTTCCATCACGAAGTGCGATCAGGAGCCAATCTGAGTGATCGAGAGACTCTGCATACAGTATGATGCCCTCTGAATCATATGTTCGAAAATCAAATTCAGCTGAAAATCTAAACAAAGAGATACTCTTCTTGTGAGGAACTCGGATGTTTCAATGTGTCCACCAACACACACAGACCGTATATTGCCAAACACTATTACACTGAAGGAGAAAACTTTCCCTGAGATTTAAAAAGAAGACTTGAAAAAAGGATTTAAAAGAGCAGCATTAAAAGGTCCTGGATTGTCTCTGGTTCCATGTATGTTTCAAAACCTGGTTATCATAATTTCTTGATTATTCTTGGAGTCTCTTTTTCTCAATGTTTTTCATTTATGGTGGTGTTTTGAAGGCATCTTTTAGATACTAGAATTAATGTATGTATACAGATATTAGGTTCCCTGGGACCTTTTATATACTCTAAATGTTAGAATAAGGAATGTGTGCATGTGTGTGTGCACATGTTTACTGAATCCATGAGTGATTAGTAGACGATGTCACAATGACATACTTGGTTTATCTAGCAAAAGGCATAAGCTCCTTTTGATTTCACAAATGCCAGGAAATGATCACTCACAGCTCTCCACAAGATGGCTTTCAGATGGTTAAATATATAAGTAAACTTTTATGGAGTCTCTAAAAAGAATCAGCATTAATTCAGGACAGGATGCTGATCATCAGGGGCTGACCAAAAATTTTGGAACCAAAGGCATATGCCCTGAGCACTTCACATCAAGTTCATATGGGACATGATTGGAGGGATATTTGCTTTTAGTCCATATAAGAACTAGGCTACTGTCGAGCAGTGTTGACACACACCTTTAATCCCAGCACTTGGGAGACAGCCAAGTGGATCTCTGTGAGTTTGAGGCCATTCTGTTCTACAAAGCAAGTTCCAGGACAGCCAAGAACAGCTAAGGCTACACAGAGAAACCCTGTCTTGAAAAACAAAACAAAACTATGGTACTGTGTCACTTAAGCTCTCCATAGACAAAAATGTCCTGAATTCATCAGAAAGAGGGGGGGGGGGGGGAACACACAGTAGTGCCAAAATGAAGCTAAAGGAGCTGAGTAAGAGCTTAGCCAAAGTGTATTGAAATGTTTCACAGAAAAGAAAGGAAGGAATTAAAGGAGGGGGGAATGAATAGAAAGAAAGTAAGAAAGAAAAAGATAAATGCTTTCCTGATACTGTAATTGCATAAATCATGAAGTAGGATGCATGAGAATTAAGCTTAACAAACATCTTCAAGCTAGTCATTGGGGAAGTACGCACTCTAATAATGCTTATTGTTATCAAGATTCTGGGTATATGTACAATATAGCTAGTACAAGAAGGAAAATCTGATGGGTGTGGGGTATTGACTGAGTGCCTACCCTTAGAATGTGTTAGTGGAAACCAGCATGAAGGTGCCCAAAGCATCAACTAATAAAACTGTTTTTAAAATAAACAGGAAAAAGGAAAAACAGTTGTATAAGTATTTATCATGTAAACTAAGCAAAAGAATCTGAGTTAGAGTCCAGACTTCGGGTTGTTGCTAAGAATACCATATATCTGTCGCATCACTGCAAAACAGTCACAAAGGCAGCATTGTGATGGGCACAGACCTTCCCCAAAGGAAACAAAGAAAAAGAAGTAGGATAAATATTCCCGTATTTTGAATTTCCAAGTAAGTATTTGAGACAGACAAAACGTGGAGCGAACTGTGTTGAAAGGACAACTCTGTAATGGGAATGCACAGACCTGTTCATATCTTGAAAGAAAGAAAGAAAGAAAGAAAGAAAGAAAGAAAGAAAGAAAGAGAGAAAGAGAACCATTTCTCTTGGCACAAGGACTTGAGTCCTTCTTCACAATTGTCTGAGCATTTGGCTGATGTGAAGAAAAAACTATCTTGCCAAAAACTAAATCTGTGTTTGGCCATGATCTTCCAGGAGTTGATCCTATTATGGAGATAATTTCCTTCTCTTTGTAAAATAATACTAAACAGTATTTCAAAGAGTCATGTTCTGCATATGTTCTTTCTGGAATACATCATCACATCCTGACTCATTACATTGGGGACCAATTAATTAGGTTTCAAAAGTACCGTAGAGTTGAAAAGAGACAGAATTTGTCAACATTTGGTAGGCCAAGGGAAGCAGGTGGTTATGGGAAACAGAGGTGAAGAGGTTTGCTTTAAGGAAATTACTTTATAAATATTCATCAAGCTGTGCATTTAATATGGAATGTTTAAAAGATACTACACTTCTGCAAGTGTAAAGTAAATAAATCAATGAGGAAACTAAGGAATACTGGGGAAATTGGTTTGCTAAATCTGATCCAGTGTTAGGTACCAAGTTAGAATGAGTTGACATAAAGAAATAAATAATGTGAAAGTAAATAAAGATACATGGCAACACTTTTCTTCCTCATCCTCACTGTTGTTATAGCAAAGAACAGCTTATGTCTCATCAGATGGAAACAGTATTTGTTCATAGATGTTTATGGCAAAACCAGATATTGAGAGAAATTGGATGTCCATGAAACATACGCACTTTAGTGAATCTTAGAATAACTTTCTGGGCACTTTCATGATAAGACTTCTACACATTCAGTTGAATTGATTAGTGAATGATCTATGTTTAATTAAATTCTAAACATTCATGATGGAGGAAGGTCATTGGCTAATAAAGAAATTGCCTTGGCCCATTTGATAGGCCAGCCTTTAGGTGGGTGGCATAGACAGAACAGAATGCTGGGAGGAAGAGGAAGTGAGCTCAGACTCGATAGCTCTTCTCTCTGGGGCAGACGCGATGAAGCTCCGACCCAGCATGGACGTAGGCTAGAATCTTCCTGGTAAGCACACCTTGTGGTGCTACACAGATTATTAGAAATGGGTTAAGAGGCTGAAACTAATGGGCCAGGCAGTGTTTAAAAGAATACAATTTACAATTTGTGTGTTCTTATTTCAGGGCATAAGCTAGCCAGGCGGCCGGGAGCAGAGTGGCAGGAACGCATCCCACAGCTCCTTCAACATATTCATGCTTATTTAATCGATTTTAAAAGTTAGCCTCTAAACTTAACTTTAAATAATTTTCCCTTCTCTTTATTACATCGAAATTATGATTTACTGCTTCTAGTTGCAGCATGTATGCAAAGAGAAAATTGATCAGTGAGAATCATGAATGAGAAGCACAAACAGAAATATTTTTCCTAAAGTCAGTCTAACTACAGGGGCAAAAGCTGAGGTATTCAAATTGCCAAACTAATTAACCGTTTCTTTAGAATAATAATTGAGACATCTTGCTAATTTTCCTTATTAGTTTTCAATGTAATGACACTCCTTAGATACACTGACAATTTCACTTAGACTTTGGAGTGTGTAAAAAAAGGGTTAAATTTTCGTAAGTAGCTTAGATCTACATTGCCATTTTCCCAGTATGTAACCACTGGGAAATGGAAAATGACAGGGAAAAGAAATCTTGCATTGGGAAAGTCAGCTGTGGTGAATTTTAAAAGGCTCTAGTATAAAAATTACATGTGTGAACTTCACCAAAATGGTAATATACATAAGTTATCAGATTGATAACAAACCTACAGCTGCCTTCTCTTTTCTCCTGTTTAATCTGCAGGAATTCCCACTTACATTGGTTCCTCACCTGGTGATTTCTGGCAAACGAAATTTCAGATACAAGACAACTCCTGCAAACTGCTCAGCCAAGTATAATAATTCATAATTTTTATCAAGGTTCAAGGGAAGGCACACTGGAATGCCCTGGAGGAAAACAAAATGCATGGATTATTGTCTGAAGTTTCTCTTCTCTCTTTAGTTCCCAAAATATCCTCTGAAACAACCTCACATCATAATGTTTTTGCAAACAATAATGAATATCTTCCATTTCCTTGCAAAACCCATTCATAAAGCCTCCAAAAGTATAACAGCATGGCTATAGATTATCTTTATTATTTCTTTCACATACCTCAGTGTTAAGTACAAACTTTTACTTCAAGTTGTCAACAAACTATACAATGTCTTGCATTATATAGTTTGCATATATAGTCTGAAATTATTCATTTAGTTATTAAGATATTGAAAGCAAAAATGTGTTATCTAGATACTCAAGAGAATACTGACATCTCAGCAGGGAATAAACCTAAATTAGCATCTCATTCTCTGAAAAATTTACATAAAAATGATTCAAAGTCATGTGATCTTTTATCGAGTATTTGTTCCTTAAAGCTGAACAGCAACATTAAAATACAAAGTTATCCGGAGATGAGATTTTTTTTGGGTACAGTGAAGGTCATGACCTTGATATGGATTCTGAAGTTATTAAATAGAGCTCTAAAAAACTTCATAAACAATACAAGGTGGATAATAGTATTATTATTATTATAGTAGAATTACTACTGAAATAACAAGGGATTAAACTATAAAAGAAATTCTACTACATGGCCTTTCAATTGAGGAGCCCCAGAATTATTATCTATACCCACTATCTTCCTGATCCTTCTTCATGTGCGTAATGTGACTTTTATTGTTTTAAGCATATACTGATCCATCTTGGTTGTGCACATGTGCATGCACATGTGTGTGTGTGTGTGTATTTGTGTGTGTGTGTGCACATGCAGTTTATACATATAAGTATAGTTGTACACAGTGAAATCATTATTTGGGAATTGTAAAAAGTCTTCTGCATAATTATATATAATTTCACCTTTCCATGTTTTAAAATGCAAGAACAGAAAGAATCACTAGGATGTATGCCTTAAGGGGATAAAAAGAGGGAAGTGGGAGAGACAAATGTTGACTTATTTATTCAATAAAGGAAAAATTAAAACCATCCTATAAATTGATTTCTTGGGTCAACTATGCATTAAGTTTGAGTGTTGACAAGCATGTTTGAGACAAACTGATGAACATAATTGGTCTCTGAATTATGATACATTTAAAGTTACTAAATCTTCTTGTGACAAATTTGTTTCCACTGGGAAGTTTATGAACACTTATAAGCACAAACAGGAAGTGGACAATCTTGTCAGAATGTAATACAGGACTTCAGAAAATGTTGCCACTAAAATTTCTATGTAATATTCTTTTAGTGGTATTAGAGGACATTGGAGATAGATGCCTTCTTCATAATCAACCAAACCCTTGTGAAACCAAAGACTAGAACTGCCAGGCTTTACTTACTGGTCAGAGAAATGAGATCTGAGTTCTCTGTCTGAGACTGGGAGGAAACAGGCCACAGGGAATTGCAGAGGGGTCATTACTTGATAGCTATCTAAACCTGGTTCCAGGATCCCAACACTTCTTAATGGATAACACCCTTGTTGGAGGCTTTCTGATAAAGGGCAAAGGCATAACCATTGCCCTGTCAAGTGAGAATCATCAGGGCAGAAAAATGGCACTCAGAAAATATGTCTGTTCTGGAGATGTTAGAAGAAGAAAAAGAAGAAAGAGGAGGAGGAAGAGGAGGAGGAGGAGGAGGAGGAGGAGGAGGAGGAGGAGGAGGAGGAGGAGGAGGAGAAGGAGAAGGAGAAGAAGAAGAAGAAGAAGAAGAAGAAGAAGAAGAAGAAGAAGAAGAAGAAGACGACTAAATGCATACGGGCATAACAGTATTCTACAGTAAACTCACCTATTTCCACATTGTGTTCTGTTTCAACTTAATTTTTTCAGTGAATATTAACACTTTTCACTGAAGCACCAGGGGGTACATGGGTATTTCATTTAAGAAAAGAGGTAAGATTTTTTGTTTGTTCATTTAGTTTTTGCTTTCTTCTCATTTCTCTGTATATCTCTGGCTGTTCTGGAACTCACTCTGTAGACCAGGCTAGCCTCAGAGATCCTCCTGCCTCTACTTCCCAGGTGCCGGGATTAAAGGCATGTTACACCAGTCCAGCCTGGTATGAAGTTTGAATTTAAAAGGTTTACCTCACAGCTCTTCTGATCTTGGGCAAGTCTGAATCCTTTCTTCCCATCACAGTAACAAGAGTAGCCACCAGGGTAGTTGACACACAGTTGTGCACACATGTTCTCAGAGCATTCATCCACATCTGAGGTGAAAACAGAAGAACCCTTCATAGCTTCTCAATGACCAATCCAATAGGCACAGGAGTCAGAAAATGCTACAACAACATAGCTAAACACTAGACCTAGGAATTTAGGAGTTCTAGTGGCAATTTTTATGTATATGTTCCAACCAATTTTTATAATTTTCAATAATTAATAATAGCATAGTAATTATGCTAATTTCATGATTTCCAACTTAAAGAAGAAAAATATTTAGGGTCCCCACTGTCATTTCTGATTATAAAAAAATTCCATTCAAATCGCCTTCCAATTCTTTGATTTGAAAATAACAGAAAAGGGGAGAAGGGAATAAATTAGAGAGGAAGGAGGACAAAGATGAAGACAAGGAGAAAGAGAGACTGAAAGGGAGGGGACAGCTGGCTTTAACTGACTGAAAGTTCATGGAGTGGATAAATGACAACAGCAAGAAGTTGACCTTTTATACTAGTGCAATAATTAACACTGGTCATATTCTCTTTTCTCTAGTCAAAGATAGTTTATTCTGAAACTGAATAGGAGTGATACTGTCTCAGGAACACAGATTTATGTTACCATGAATTCCAATTTCCAACATGGAAGAAATTCTATAAAACTTTTATATGACAAAGACATTCATAAAACAAGGTACTTGTTAAATACACTGGTAAAAGCATTAAGTCGATAAAGCAAAGTAGAGAGATCTCAGTTACAGCCATCAAATGGTACCTGATAACTCAGCCTTTTTAAAATATTTATTTATTTATGTATATGAGTGTTCTAATTGCATGCATGCCTGTGTGATAAAAGCGTACAACAGACCCCATTATAGATGACTGTGAGACACTGTGTGGTTGCTGGGAATTGAACTTAGTACCTCTAGAAGAGCAACCAGTGCTCTTAATCACTGAGCCATCTCTCCAGGACAAACCTTCTATTGTTTTGTTTTGTTTTGAAGACAGTGTTTCCCTGTTTAGCTCCTGGAACTCACTCTGTAGAACAGGCTAACCTCGAACTCCAGAGATTCACTTGCCTCTCCCTCCCTAGTGCTGATATTAAAGGTGTCCTCCACAACCTGCCTTTTGTTTGTTGAAAACTAGGGCTTTGTTAAGTTCATAAATTCCAAAAAGTCTTTGTTTGTTAGTGACAGGATGCTTAGTCTTACAGTTTGCTGCAGAGGTGGGCAAGAAGTGGCTACTCAGAGGACTAAGATAGCCCGAGATAAATTGTCATTAGGCTCTGGGCCGGCAACAATTAGAACCCTTCATAGTCTGCAGTTTTAACCAATCTATCAGCCTTTGTAGTAATTCAGGTCCACACAATCATCTACCACAGCTATCTAGGCAGCATCGTCTACCCATTCATTTGCTATCTGCTCCTGCTCGGGACCTTCACTATTGTGCTCCACTTTCAGTGTCCTCCCATCAGATCAATGCGTGACCTCATATGCTTATTTCCTCCTCCCTGTCGATTGTGACTCCTTAGTCAACCTTTCCCATGCTCGTGTCTCTTCATCACTGAGATGTTTTCAACAAGATAGCTACCTCTACTTCTGTCAAAGAAGTCCTTCATCTCCCAACACATTAATGTCTTTTGGTTTACATTTTAGAGTCCCTGTATTTTCCTCTCTTACCAATTCATAATGAATATCATAACACATGTTAGTATCTGTGTTGATTTTATCATGTGTCCCCAGTTGAAATTTCTGAGTAAATAGAGTGCCCATTGGACTCATTATCTTTTCCCATATTTATGGAGTATGTCCATAAATAATACTGAATAGTGAATATCTGTCCTGATCATGATGGGTGATATTAAGAAGTTATAGATTTTAAGTTTAATGACATATATTAATGTTATTTTTTCAAACCTTATTGTGCTATTCCATAATTTGAAGCCTTTTAACTGATCTGCACCCAACTTTTCACATTATACTAGCATGCCTAAGCTAAAGATTGTTTCAGGGCTACAGAAAGTCCTTGACATCTCATTGAATACACCCTATTATAAATTCATGAAGTTCTTATTAATACAACCATGTAATATATGCTCTTTTAAATACTTCAGAATGCATTTCCAGAGTTAGCGATACTTCAAATGCATTAAAATTGTATGATATAGGATTAAAATAAGATATATATGGACTCATATATAAAACATTTAAAAATCTGTCCTTTAGCCGATGAAACTGCAATCTAGATGAAGAAAATGGCTAACAATAATGAGAGCAGATAATGATAACACAGGCTGGTCACGCAGTGTTGGAACAAGGACCTTCAATCTTCTCATTGGCCAGAGGTTGGAAGGTTTTGCCATTGCTGGAGGCCACAAATGCCAGTGTGTTTGGGAGCTTTAGTTTCCATCTGTTTTGTTGTTGTTGTTATCTTGCCTCTTCTTTTACACAGCTACCTAGAAGCTACCTCTGAGGATGTGACCAAAACACCAGTCCAGACATCTGGACTAGACAGATATCTAGACAGATACTGGAGGCAGGGGGCTGGACAGACAGTTCACCTCCCATTTCTCAACAGTTTCTGCCATGAGAGGTACACTAAGCCCCCAAATGAGCAGCTCAATTGTACCCCATTTCCGAGGCAGTGGCTACCCCGCAGAAGCTCTGCTCGTTTGCATCCCTTAGAAACTGAGCTGTGAATCTTTCTAAAACGTAACTTCCCTGTGGTCCATGAGATTCAGCCTTGGAGTTAACAAGACAAGAGCCTGACCAATAGAAGTTCTGTGACTATAATAAATAAGGCCCCGACTCCTGTGTTCCTTGAACTTAGGAAGCTTCTGTTTTAATCAAGGACTCTGCTTGTCTCTGTTTCAATGAATCTGAGAATTCATAACTTTCCTAATAATAGCAATGGGGATAATGGAAAGTAGAAATAGGTGATTGTGGGAATAGGGTGACGTCAAACACTTCGACATCATACTATAAATAATTAGAAAAAAAGTTTATTAGAAAATGACCATCCACTTACATAGATTCAAAGACAGAAAGGTTTATTATAATAGCAGGGATTATCTGTAATAAGGAAACCATTAAGAGAAAGCTGCTGTTATTTGCTTAGCAGTTTCTACTTGGGGTGATGACAAAGCTTTGAAAACAGACAACTGGGATGTGAAGGTTGCAGAGCTGTGTCTCTGAGCTGTTGCTTAAAAATGGTTACAAATACAGAGCATGCTCCATTATTGATGTTATTAGTTTTTGGCATGATGCTAATAAAGCTGGAAATTTTGAAATATTTAAAGAAATATATGAGATAATTCATACATGATAATCTGGAATCTAAGACAAAATAGACATAATGCATTTAAGCTTGCCAAGGCATCCAAGCTGACACCATGCATTTTTATGGGGTTTTGGCACCTTAAATTAGTAACCCTCAGCTTTCTAGAGCTCCAGAGACCTTGTTTTCCTTTTATTCTTGACTTTATTTTGTATGCATGTGTGCCTGCATGCATATATGTGCAGCATGTATATGCAGGTGTCAGAGGAGACCAGAAGAGGATCCCAGATCCCCTAGCACTGGAGTGACACGTGGTTGTGAGCCAAATGAGATGGCCTCTGGGAACTGAATCCAGATCCTCTGCAAGAGCTGCAAAGTGCTCCTAACTACGGAGCCATCTCTCCAATACCAAATTCCTATTTTAAAGTCACATACATGTACAGAAAGTTACTGAAATAAATATTTGGAATGAAACCTAAGGTTAATAGGCAGGCTCATGGTTTCAGTCCCATAATTAAAGCATGTGTTATTTTTCTTTGTCTATATAAATTTTTCCTTTCAAATTAAAAAGCTTCAATGTTACCTACAGGCTATTAAAATGTGTTAATTTTGCCATAATAACAAAGGGAGTCTCTAGTTTTTATAAAATTTAATGGGTTAAATGGCATGAATGATACATAAACCCAAAGATCATGGGTCTTACTTGATACTTCTATTCCATAAGGAAGTCAACAATCACCAAATCAACCAAGCTACACCAGAGATTAGCAAAAGAGATGCTTTTTCTAATATTAAGCCAGGGTTCCAACCCACCCTCCCCACCATAAGCAGGGATGCCATCATCATGTTACCTTTACAAGACTTTGATGAGGGATCATATCTGTAGCCCTCAGGACATTCACATTCAAAGTCTCCTGGGATGTTCTTGCACACAGCTGTGCCGCAAACACTCGGCTTCAGAGAGCACTCGTCCAGATCTACAAATAAAATCAATGTGTTAAACACTCGGCTTCAGAGAGCACTCGTCCACACCTACAAATAAAATCAATACGGTAAAATTTTCCCAAAAGTAAAGAAACACTTGGAACAGCAAAATAGTAAATCTATCACCGTGCTTTAGTTCCCTAGAAATGATTTTTATAGGAATTCATGGGAAATTGCACTAACGTTCCTTTTTAAGTATGTATGAAAAAGAAAAGGATTTAGTCATTTTCTTATCTATTGGGGAGAAGTCTAAAAACACGTGAAAGAAGAGGCCAACTATGTTCTTAACATCCTTTAAATGTATTTCTAAATTTTTATTTCTGAAACTGGTTGTAAATGTAGATTCACTTAACTCTTTATTACAATTATTCAACAAGTGCAAACTCATTTGCTTTATATTTTTATTTGGAAGTAGACAAATATCTAGTATTTTTACCCATCTTGCCCACAGTAATCAAGAGTGATTTACATTTAAGGTGGGACTGATTAAAGTCTAAAAGTTTTTCAAACACTGCAATTATTCTAGTGTCTTTTAGTATTAGGTTAATACTGTAGAAATTTCAGATGTATTTGTTGCACTACGTAGTGTAGAGGGAAGCAAAAGATGGGTCGCAAGGAGGTGGTGGGTGGCACTTTCAGGCAAACAGAAACAGTGAGATACAGTTCTGCACAGATGCAATTATTGCTCAGCTTCTTCATGGAGGTGAAGGAGAAAGACAAATGCATTTCCAACGTTGAAAAATGGCAGTTTATCTGGGGAGATGAATAGATGAAGACATTGCTCTGTTTCAAATAACTTGTTCCCAAATAATGGATTTAATCCCTATGGTAAGGGAATGTTTCTTCATCCTAAATGAGTCAATGCCAGTGTTTTAAGGGTAAAATTATACAAGAATTATGCAAATATTACTAGTGAGGAAAAACACAAATACTTGAAATCTATAATATTCCTTACAACTTAATACGAATCCTTAGTTTATTGAAAAAAGTATTAAAAAGCTTTTTAAAAGTCCACACTTTTAGAAGAAAATAAAAACACATTTCTTAAATTACTTGGCTTTAGGCATATTTGTAGGGAAATACATAGATACTTTGAATTTACATACAGCACTTTGGCATGGTGATTCTGTCTCCACTCTAATGCCTGAAGAGGCTTTAGACTTTTATATCTGGTGAGTAACTGCTAACCTGAGTTCATGTATGTCCACACCAGGCCAAGGTCCTACTTTAATAGCTTTCTACATATTTTTCTGTACGTTCTAAGCTCTGCTGTATACCACAGATGAATTATTATGCAAAGAAAGAATGGAAGACACACATTCTGGTCTTCAGAAACATTCTGTTGGTTATTGGGGGCACTGAGAAATGCACCCAGAGCTTCCACATGCTGAGCAAGCACTTCAACACTGAACTATATTTTTAAAATATATATATATATACATATATTTATAATCATACAGGCATGTATTAATTCAATGTGGATATGAAAAAATTCACAAAATTGGGAACAGAATAGATTATTCAAGTATTTAATTGTTAAAGTAGGAATGGGTACTACCTATTTATATATGCTGAATTATAACATCCTATAACTGCTCTTCTAATGATGTGCCTACTCTAATAGCCAAACTCAACATTTGAATAGACAGATAAGGAAGATATACAGGCATAAATTGGATAATAGCTTGGGAGAGACTGTTAATGCATTTCATTTCTGCTTCATTCCACAAGATCTGAATTACATTGTATTGAACTACACAATGCTGACTACTATCAAGCAGACAGAAAATTCCTTAAATTTGAATTCAGACTGGAGATTTTCTAAGATAGAAGCAAAGGCTTACACAAGGAAACTTCACATTTAACCTACTGAATTTTTAACCCCTTAGGAAGAGGCACAAAATCCTTTTTAAAGGGTTTCTGCTTTGTGGCAAGAATTTGCCACAGGCTCAGAAGTCTGACTTTAACCATCCATTCAGCTAGCAGGGATACTTATAGGTTTCTTCTAGCAATTCACGCAGTCCAATGAAGCAGTGTGTGCAAGGAGAATAAGGGAAAACATTAAAAGACAAAGATTCATGGAGAAAGTCAAAGGAAATACAGCAACAAATATATAAAAGGCTAACCTGACAGATTATTTACATCCTTAGGAAACTATACTTAAGACCAGGGTGCAATAGTCAGTGTGTGAAGAGAATGAAAAGCAGAGATTCTTCACCTTTCTCAAAGCCGGCTTCGGAAATGGGGTGCAAAATGAAGGATTTATTTTGGAAACCAGAAAGATATTTCTGAAGAGCAAAGATAAATATAAGAGTGATGGTATTAAGATTTGCAGATTTTCCTGTGTAGCTGTTGTTCATCTTATGGAACAATAGGCTGGTGGCTGATTCTGAAAACAGGACAGATGTTTTGTAACATGCGTAGCACGGAAGCCTGTCTTTCCAATGAAGTGCCCTAATCACCCCTATTCATCACTAAACAAATTCTTGAAATATGCAATTGTACATGTAAACACACAGGAAGAAATTAAAATACACTTGCTTGCTATTGGTAGTTTAAACTAAAATGGAGTCCAAGACATAGTGGCACATTTATAATAAGTACTTTCTGACCAGAGTGTTTTCCAGAAGTTTCTCAAGAAAATTCCTCTACCTGAGCTATGACCTCTAACAGTGAATGTATTTTTATTCTACGTCTGTGTTCTTACCTTTGCAGTCTTTTTTATTAGAAAGAATTGCAAAGCCACTTCTGCAAGAGCAGTGGTAACTTCCGGGAGTGTTTTCGCAAATCTGGCTACAGCCTCCATTTATGTTTAAGGGATCTTTGCATTCATTTACATCTACAATGGGAAAACAAAGTATTTTTAATGAAATACCACCTTCAAATAATCAGTCATGCAGTCAACCCGGAAAAGCCAAAATTCATACATACCAAACTGACACTTGTCTCCCTGCCATCCTGGTTTACAGATGCACGTGAAAGCTGCCTGGCCGTCTTTGCAGCTCAGAAACCCGTCTTCGTTGCATGGCATGGGATCACATTGGTCTGGGATGGCTGAAGGAGATAGACCTCCACTTAATTTTGACCTCAGGCAAGAAAAGAAAATAGCAGAAATGGAAAAGTACAATTGCATCCCTAGAACCAATAAGACTACGATGCATTCTTTCAAACAATACGGCCTTGAGATGTAGTTCAGTTGGTAGAGTGATTGATTATCTAGCCTTCACAAAGCCCTGCATTTGATCCCCAGCACTGCATACACCTGATAGGGTGGCTCGTGTCTGTAATCCAGGGCTCAGAAAATGAAGAAAGGGTGGTCAAGGTCATCTTTGCCTAATAGTCAGTTCAAGGTCAGCCAGTGCCACTTAAGACACTAACTGGAAAAAAAAAAAAAGAAGAGAAGAAAAAGTGAGGCAGGCCTCACTCTGGAGTCCTGGCTGTCTTGGAACTCACTTGAACTCACAGAAACGTCTGGCTCCCACATGCTAGAATTAATGGCAGGCACCACCAAGACTGGCAAATACTTCTCTTGACTTGAGTCTTATAACAATTCCATGAGGAGGACAGACCAAGCAAACTATTCTCTGTGAGACAACAATACAATTTGGCAATTCCAACTTGGATTATGTCGAAGCTTTTAAAAGGGACCTTCCTGCCTTAAATAAGAAGAAGTCCTATTCAAATCTATGAAGTAATGGTTTTCAAACACTGGAGAATGAGTTTCAGGAAAATGTGGTGCCTAAATGAAAGGCAATGAGCACAACAATCATGTGGTGGTCACCGTGGGCCCTGTCTAGACTTCAGAGAATAAAGGCTGGTTTGATACACGCATTTTCATATTTATATCGTTGATGCCCAAATGATAAAAAACAAGCATGGCTCTCTTCTGACAATTAGTAAACTGTAACATTTCATCAGACTGTGCATACACAACTCTAACCAAAATAAAGATGCTGAAGTTACATTTCTGAAAGCATTAACCTGAAGCCTACCATCTCTGACCACCCCTCAACTGAAATGTTAGGGGGAAAATTCATTTTATGCAAAACAGATGCATTTACAACTGAAAAAATATGTTCCTATGTGCAGTTCAAAAAGTACATCACTCTTTGGCATAGCCTCCTTCAAGGGTTCACTTATTTAATTTAAACATGAGTTTACATAGACACAGCGTATTTTACTTCCCAAGTCTTCCATGTTGTTTTATTTTGTTTGTAAATAGTAGTTTACCATTGACGCAGCTCCTGAGATCAGGGTAAGCATTAGTTGACTGCCGCGCAGCACTGAAGGCGCCAGCGCGGAAGGTACCCAGGCAAGCTGTGAGAAAGAAAAGATGCAACAGTGTCACCGCAGCTTAGATCCGAACTACCAGTAGAAACCGTCCTAAAGCCGGGGTATTTCTGTTCTGATGGCATCACAGGAGTTAGTACTCAATGTGCCACCCTAAAATTTCCATCTCCCCCTTTTTTGGGTCAAAGTTCAATAGAACTCAGTTAAGCTGAAGACGCTTATGAAGTCTGCGTAGCGCGGCATTCTTTAACAGGCATTGTTAACAAGATGATCAAAGCAAGATGCACTGTCTTTTTATCGTTGATGCTTCAACAGCATGTTTTCCTCTTCTTTTGAGTAACAGTATTTTATCTAAAATATATAATTGGATTGACAGAAGTAAACAAAACACATATTCACCATATTATGAAAGCGACATTGATAAGATGAGGAGCATATTTATATGTATTTTAAAGATATTTATTTAATATGTGTGTGCATGTACACATGTATGCACACTAAGCCATGGAGAGCAGAGGGCAACTTTTTGGGAGTCAGTACTCTCTTCCTTGTTTTTGAAGATCTCTTGTTATTTCTGTCACTGTACTCACTCCTGAGCATCTAGCCAGTTTCCCCATCTCAGCCTCCCCTCTCCCTGCCTAGTGCTGGGATTGTTGCACATCTGGCTTTTTTTTTTTACATGGGTTCTGGGCATTGCACTGAGGTCATCTTTTGTCTGCCCATCTGTGGACAAAAGAGAGAGATTTTTCCGATTGGAGAACCCCAGTTAGATGACAGGTGACGAGGTGACAATAATCGACAGTCGTCGCCCGGAATGTTCTTCATTTATTCTCTCCTCTTGAGGTAAGGAATTACTGCTATTCAGGCTGAATCAAAAGATTTTTTTCCTCTTCTTGTATTATGGTATTTTTCTGTTGCACATACTCTTACGGCTACTCATCAAAACACTCTGGTGCAATTGAATAAGTTATTTCTCGACCATTTTTTCAACAACATCTGAAACTTAGTTCTTATTAGTATTGATATAATCTGCTACACGCTGATTCATTTTTTCACTATGGAAACAACCGATCTCAAAATTTGTCTCATTTGTATCACGGTTTATTTCAGTTCAGTTTTGTGATATAGGATACTGAACATCTACACCAGTTTGGCTCTCAGGAAAAACTGAGAATAAAGTCTACTTATCAACATTTTCACCTTTTACTTTTATTTAAAAGATTCTGTTTGACATGTTCACCTTGTAGTACTCTGAGATTCAAACTTTTCATGGCATAGTTTGTCTTTAAAAGCCCATTGCAGCCAGTTCTAATTCAGTTTTACTAAAACACAGTTGTTCTAAGTTGTCTTATTTAAATACATTTTTATTAATTTTTTTTAAGAATTTCATATATTTTGAGTATGTTCTCCTCAAATTCACTGTAAGTTCATCCAAGATCCACCCCATCTCTCTGTCTCATCAATGTCAAGTCCTAGTTTTCTGTCTGTAAGCACCCCATGAGATTGGCCTCTTCTATGTTAGCATGTCTATTGATACCTTATTTTTTCAGGTCTATTTATACCTTATTTTTTATAGCTAAGGTATAATGTACAAAATTTCTCTAACTTCCATTGATTCTACCCATAAGTTCCATGCTGTAGGGAGAGTCTCCTTCTCCTAGATGCCATCAACTGCCCATAGCGTCTCAGCTAGTGAGGTTAACAAACCTGTCGGACTCCATGTTAGAATGCTGCCTGACTTGGTGTTGTGCAGGTATCCACAGCTGCTGTGAGTACAAGAGAGCCTCTGTTCTGTCATGTGCAGGCGACACTGCTCTGGTCCAGTACTGCCCTACCTCTGACTCTAACCATCTCTTCATCCCCTCTTTGGGCATGGACCTTGAATCTCAGAGAAGAGATGTGATTTAAAAAAAAAAAATCCTGTTTGTGCCTGGGTCTCCACTGACACTTATTCTCTGCATTTTGAGCAGTTATGTTTCTTCATAACTCACCACTCCGTACATAAAGATACCTCTCAGACAGCTCTAAGTCTGAGAGCTACAGGAAACGATGGGTACAGACATGAATCTTAGGGCAGTTTGATACTATGTCCATTTAGCAAAATAATAGTAGGGACTATCAGTGTGCCAACCATGGCTCCCTAACAGATTCTCAGTACCAGGCTCTCTGACTCTCTGACAGAGACTGTCAGAAGTCACATAGGAATACCAGAGCATGACTGGACAAACTTTCAACTTGGAACCCTCCAGCAGGCAAGGTTCATTTTTTTATCAGGTCCCTTGAGCACCACAGAGACCGCCGCCTTTGTATCTTTTTCCTGTTTGCACTTAGAGCAGCAGCTGTGTGGTTTCTAGCTTCCATCCTGCAGTCCGTTGCCTGCTTCAGTTTACTTTCTACACCTCAGACAGTTCTTTTTCTGAAAGAAGCTTTTGCTTCTTCACATCTGTTGATTCAGCTTTGCCTGCCAGAACTTAGGTCTGCTAGGACTATTGAACATTTGGCTTCTATTTCATATCTGAAAACTAACCCTGTCCCAGAATTCACGCAGGTTTCTATAAGTCGTCCCCAGTGCAATTATTCAAGAGCAATTCCAACTGCTTAGCCTTTCCTTCATGAGGTTTCGACAATGGCTGAGTGAATGGAATCTCTAACATCACTTGGAATGCCCAATACTAGCTCTCTGTCCTACGCACACTAACACATGGATCACGTGAATCTTTCAGCCCCGACTGATGTGAGGTACATCATTCCATAGTGGAGCCTTATTTCACGTGACAGAGCATCTTTTATTGGAAGGCCATTGGAATTTCTTAGTAGCCGTTTCATTTTGACTTACGGCAGGTTCTCCACCCTGCAGTGACAAGAGACCCAGAAGGCACTGGCTTCATTTCACTCCCATTGTGCTGTCTTGATAGAATATATTTGCAGATTGGTTTCAAAGTTTTTGTCACTGTTCAGCTTCTATTTGTTGTGAGCTTTTCTTTTTCCTGAAGACACCAGGTTTTTGTACTATGCAGAAAGCTTTACAATAAAGCACAAATCTGTATTATGCTTTGAACTAGAATGGATGGGTGTAATTGTGCCAAAAACGCTCTGGTCCCTGAGGGAGTCACTGTTGTCACTAGGCAGTCTAGATACCGTCTGGATACTGAAATGTTAGATGGACAGAAATTCTTCCCTGAGATGTTACAAGATGTGCCTTAAATAACTTTTCATTTTTATTCATTTTTTTAATTTTTAAGACTTATTTTTTAATTATGTGTATGTATCTATGTGGGGGAATGTGTGGGGTCATAGGTATCAGATTCACCTAGAACCTAAACTGAACTCAAGTCCTTCACAAGAGCACTATAGTCTCTTAACCACTGAGCCATCTCTCCAGTTCTCTCTCTATTCCCCCAAGTACTACAGTTTGGCTTTGTTGTGATCCTCCTGCCTCAGCCTTTTGAATGCTAAGGGATCCCAGGATACAACACCACCTTAATTTTCTAATTCTGAGAAGATAGAAGATACCAAAAGAACCCATTCATCTGCTGTACTGGCTTGTGGATCCAGAAGATTCCCTTCACTATCGACCTTAAAAAAGAAGAACTGGTTGGATTTTGTTCCCATTCTACATTAGACATTCCTTTACCTGTACTTTCCTTCCTCACTCATTATCATTAGAAGCTTCCCAGTTAGCACATTTCTCTCTCTGAAGAGTTAAAAAATCTAAAAGTCAGTTTGCACTAAACAGAGTCAAGGAAAGTAAGTTTATAAAAGTTCCTTTCTCCAATCTTTAGATTAAGCTAAGAACCTTAATCTAAAATAAACAAAAACCATCTGGGATTAGCAGGGAAATCTACTGTCACACAAATCTGTGTTTTGGATTTGTAGCAAAGAAACTTGCGAATGTACAGACCAGAGCCTGATTGAATCAGCATGTATAATTAAGTCAATAGGAGTTAGTGTTTCTGGTTGCTGCAGGCAACTTCAAGGTCTTCCAGTGTTGCATAGAGACTAACACAATAATATTTGTATAATTCCTTAATATCACAAAATGGGTGACGCCATTCCTTTTGCTCCTGACTACAAGTCTAATAAAAGCAATGGCTTAAATGACTAGCAAACTAAAAAATAACCCATGATGTAGAAGAGATAAAATTCTTAAGGACTTTCATGTTATTAAGAGCTCCAAATTATTGTCAGAAAAGGAATGACATATTATAGTTCTTTGTTCAAATACTCAACAATTAGTTGCCTTGGCACAATAACAAGCCATCCCTCAAATTACTAGCTTAAATAATAACTGTTTGGGATTAAATTTTTGAGTCAACTATCTGGGAAGCAATTGGATCACCTAACTAAAAATCTCTGTGGCATGTGGAATCAGTCGGAGTGTCTGATTAAAGTAAAAAGCCATTTCAAAATGGGTTTTCACTCAGACATGACAGCTCATGATGTCTGGCACCCCACCTCTACCAGCATATAGAGTGATCACACGTCACGGTCTTTTCATGGGAGTGAGTTTCTTTAAGACCATAGTGGTCTTAAAGCTGACCTTATTCCATGGCAGCTAGCATCCAAGGAGAAATTAGGTGTTGCAAGGCCCTTTAAGAGGTATTGTGCCACTGCAACCGTAAACCATGATGAAAGCAATTCCGGAATCCACGCAAGGATGTGTGGATGGGGAAGATAGGATCTACCTGCTGATAATGGCACAGCAGAGTGCATGAGGAGCAGCAGCTACTTCTGTGTCATCTTTGGAAAATGCACTCTATCGAAGACAGATTGAAAGGCTCGTGTGAAGGCTCTCTGTGCTGCAGTTTCCCATTATTCTTGTGAACTGAAAACATTTTCAAAGCCTGAATTTTGCTTTCATCAATTCTTTTGACTGTTTTCTACTTAACCTACTTTGATTCATGCTTCTACTTCTCGTTATTTGTGGCTTACTCTACTGTACTTCTATTTTTTTTAATTATTTATTAAAGATTTCTGTCTCCTCCCCGCCACCGCCTCCCATTTCCCTCTCCCTCCCCGGGTCAAGTTCCCCTCCCTCATCAGCCCAAAGAGCAATCAGGGTTCCCTGCCCTGTGGGAAGTCCAAGGACCACCCACCTCCATCCAGGTCTAGTAAGGTGAGCATCCATACTGCCTAGGCTCCCACAAAGCCAGTACGTGCAGTAGGATCAAAAACCCATTGCCATTGTTCTTGAGTTCTCAGTAGTCCTCATTGTCCGCTATGATCAGAGAGTCCGGTTGTATCCCATGCTTTTACAGACCCGGGCCAGCCTTTGAACACTTTGGACTACTTAAAGCCTTATGACTTGTCTTCTCACCTTAGCTCTTAGTTACTACACATCTTATCTCTCACCAGATGACACCAGACTTCAGAACACTTCTTTATTGCTTTAAAATTTTATTACTATTAGTGTCCAGAGTCCTAATGTTTCTCTAGAGATGATGTGAAAAAATGAAGGAAGAAGTTTGGATTTATTCATCAGTTTGAAAAGACCTGCAGACTAAAGTGTGCTTTTTATCTATCTATCTATCTATCTATCTATCTATCTATCTATCTATCTTGTGTGTATGTCTCTCTCTCTCTTTGTGTGTGTGTTTATGTGTGTTTAGAAATTAAACTTAAGGTCTTATGTGTGGAAGATGCATCTCCAACCCTGAAATAATGATTTCTAATATTATATTTTGGATCAAAGTTTATCATTCTCCAGAAAACCTTTTCTCCATGAACAAAGTCCTATTTATCCTATTTCCTCAGGAAGAAGAAAAGTTATAATGATATTCTGGGAGCATAACTCAGTGGTAGAGTACTACCCAAAAATAGTTCATAAGCTTGATTTTATAAGTTTACATATAAACACATTTGTATAATAAAGCTACACTTTAATAAATTCTTTGAAAACATTATCTTCTTTTATTTCTTGAAGCAAACTAAATACATCAATTATTTCCATCTATGCAATAAATGTCAGTGAACCCAGAGTATTTCTGTTCCAAATTGGATGTTGTAAGGGCAGCAGATAGCACAGGTAACTGTATCAAGTGCTTTATATGGCCCCGGAATTTTAAGTCTTGACTGTCCAAAAAGCATCTGTGGTCTAATTGCTGAATAACCATCTCTTCTTATAGAAAGAGCCCAGTATAAGTTGTGGATGGATAAACTACTACTGTTTTTATTGTGAACAGAATTATACAGTGTCATTTTTCTAACTAAGACTACTGCCCCTAGGCACATCCAATGACTAAACATAGAACTTTGGTGAGGGATTTTCATTTTCTCCTTCAACAATGGACCTCACCACTTATACATACAAGAACAAATATAAAATTTCAGTCAAAAGCATTTTTGTTCCATCTGATGTTTTAAATAACACCTTACATTAGAAGAAAGATGGGCAATAAATCTATTATCAATCTCTTTAGCAATCCAAGAGCTCTGAAGATAGAAAATATGGTGATATTCTCCATATAAAAAATTAAAACCCTTCAAGTAGTTTATTTAAAAAACACATAAAACAAACAACAACAAGCACAAAAAGCAAAAATGGAAACATAAAATCCAATGAATTACATTGCCAGCTAACAGTTACTCTGAAACTGGAGCCTACATCTCAGATTTCCAGGTTTTGTTTTGTATTTTAGTCTTCTATCATGCTGCCAAGGAATTCAGGGCAAAAGAAGAGAAAGTTGGGTAGATCCAGAAAAGAAAAAAAAATTAGAAGAGACAAAAGGAGTAAAGCTGTGATTTGAGAAACCTCTCCCAAACACATAGTTCTATATTAAAACATTATTGATCTTTATTCAAATAGGCTGTGTTCAAAGAATGCATCTTTTAGACTGTTATTCCTGCGAGAACACTACTTCATTACATGGCCTTAAGAAATAAGGGTAATATAACCTTACATTTTTAGTAGTTAAGAAGTTTCTCTTTTTAGAATAAAATATTTACAACCTCATCTAAATAAGAGAGGCTGGAATAGGCCTGATGACGTATCCTTTCTCAATAACTCCAGTAATGTAAATCCTTGGCTTTTTGTTCCAGAGAGTGGTGACTCATTATGAATACAAAAATAGATCCTTTCATGGATGAATGCTTCTACCCATTCTCTACTCTGGAAAATGCAATATCAAAGAGTTTTTATAAAACCTTGTTGCAATTCCCATCAAATATCACCACCTCCCAATTACTGCTCATGGTGCACACTTGAAAGAAAATGTTCAACACTGGTGTTAAGAGCTAGAGAAGGAAAGAAAGGACTTGGCCTTACCACCCTGAATGAATCCCATCTCATCTCATCATGGAAGTTAAGAGGGGTCCAGCCTGCTTAAAACGTAAAAGGAAGGAAGAGAAAGGGCAAACAGAAATTGCACATCAGCAGAGAAAAAAATGAAGAGAAAGAAAAAGAAATACATTTTAATAAGTGCTTTGGAAACAGGCTGAAAATCCATCTATAGGTGACAAAAGGACTCATAGAAGTTGGGGAACTAAGATCTTCCTATGTTCTATGGGAGATACCATAGAACTGATTGCTGTCTTACAACTGGTAACAAGATGGACTACAGAGTAGTACAATAGAGTCAAGTTACCCAAGCTCAGCAAGTGCTTTAAAGATGGGATCCTGACCAGCAAGTACACTAAGAACTGTGGAAGAAAATCAGGCACCTGTTTCTATAACATGATCTTGTACAAAGTGGCCTTTGACTTTCAAGCTACTAATTATCCAAAAGGGTAAGTATAAATCCATAGCTTCATTTCACCACAAGATTCCCAAAGGTCGGAAGCATATATATATAAGCTCTCTTTTTTTCTTCTTTTTTTGAGACAGGCTTTCTCTATACCTTTTGGAGCCTGTACATATAAACTCTCTAGCTACACTAAAATTCAGGAGAAATGAGTTTAATGACTTAACCATTTATAAGACTATATTAACAACAATATCAGAGTTCATTCTATATTCTTCCAAAGATTTGCTTTTTCATTTCTAGTTGGCTAGAGCTAAGAACAGAGTGAAAATAAGCATAAATTAGGAGTATTCTGCAAGAAAAGGAAAATGAGTCTCTGTTGCAAACATAGATGATTACATGAGAGACAGATGCACAAAATAGACCCCACTGTGACAGTTTGGAAATAATATTAACATAAAACACTTAAACATTTTCTTTAAGAAAACAAGCTTTGTTACTTTGAAGTAGTATTTAATTGAAGTCATTTGTCTTAGTCATAGTTTCTATTGCTGTGAAGAAACATCATGACCACTGCAATTCTTATAAAGGACAACATTTAATTGTGGTGGCTTGCTTACAGTTTCAGAGGTTCAGTCCATTATCATCATGGTGGGATATGGCTGCATGCAGGCAGACATGGTGATGGAGAGGTAGCTGAGAGTTCTCTATCTTGACTCACAATCAACAGGAAGTGGTCTGTCTTACTGGGCCTGGCTTGAGCATATATGAGACCACAAAGCCAGCCTCCTCAGTGACAAACTTTCTCCAACAAGACTACACCTACCTACTCTAACAAAGTCACCCTCCTAATAGTGCCACTCCCTTTGTGGGCCAACTTCTTTCCAACCAAAACAACACCTAACCTATGTGAGTATACATAGACTATACTATTGGCAGTCCAGAATCTAAAATGGCATGAATGGAATACTGCTGGAAGTGATGAGATGATGTCTCAATAAGGAGTTGTGAATGACCTCTACAAATGACTAGGTGACAATTGTGCACATCATACTATTTGATGAGCTTAGATATCCTTTATTTCTTGAATGATAGCCCATGAACACGTATTTGTGCGTAATGTCTGAGTGTTTGGATATAATTAGCCTCAACCTAAAGATACTTGAGAAGAAAGATGTGGAAAACTAAAATATAAAGTCTAACATAATAAAGAGTCATTTCAAATTATTGCATATGACTTTAAATACAAAAGCATCATAGGTCTTACATCTTCTCAATATTGATAAAACAGTATTGGAAAGGTATTTGGGCAGAACGTGAGGTCTGAACACATCTATTTGAGGTTTGAGCATATCTTCAATTTCTAAGATTTTATGTTCCAAATACTTAGAACTTACCCAAATATTTTGGATAAAAATAATCCTAGAAAGAAAAGAAAAAATAGATATATTAGCAAACTCAAATTTCACTACAGAGATAAATATCCACTTCTAGTTTGTTTTTATATTATATAGGAATGGCCTACATGCTGTGTGTTTTCAAATTTCTAAGTATTTGTATGAAAATACTTCAAGAATCAATAGCCAGTATATGTATATACTACTGAACAATTAGATAATATTTTTAAGGCTTCTAATTTGAACTGGTTGTACTTAAGGTGATAAATATAACAGTATACACCTTCTTTTATAATCCTTTAATTTTTCATGGTGATTAAACATCCATTTAATATACTTTTTTTCACAGGGTCTCTCTACATCACCTTGGCTACCTTGAAACTCACTATGTAGATCAGGTCCACCTGGAGCTCATGGAGAGCCACCTTCCTCTACCTCTGAGTGCTGGGATTAAAGGGATGTGAGACAATAAGGAGCAACACATGGGGTTCAAATATTTGATATGCTGATGACAAGAATATTAGAGGAAAACAACAGGGAAAAACTGGGAAGAGTGGACAAAGAGTATGAGGGATACGGAGAGATGTGGGTGGAATCTATCAACAAAACCAATGTCAGTCAAGGGATAGACACATGATTTTGTTTTCCTCTTCCACCTTCTCCCCGCTTCCCTCCTGTGTTCTGTCTTTCCTCCCTATTACTCTTTAAAGGCTGAGCTCTGAAAACATATCCACAATACAGAAATAAACGCTAAAGTTTTTTTATGGGTGATAGAGTCGCTCAAAGCAATCTATCAAAACTACTGAGTAGATGTGATGAGCAGGCAAAATAAAACAGAAGTCTTGAACTTTATTAAAGAAAGTGGTATGCTCGGATTTATTACACGGTTCTTTCTCCTTTTTTAAAATTTCTATAAAATGAAAGAATCTATTCCTCTATCTAATACATACCAAATTCTTCTGTATTATGGAAGTTGTAAGAGTGTATGCATATTCCTTTTTAGTATGAAAATGTAAAACAAGGAATATATACATAAATACTATACTATAAGTGTATTGTGTAGGATAGAAAAGTTTGTATTATTATTGTCTGTGTTGGTTAATTTTATGTCAACTTGATATAAGCTAGAATCATCTGAGAGGAGTAAAGCTCAGTTGAGGAAATGTTTCCATATAATATGGTTGTAGGCAGATCCGTAGGGAATGTTCTTAGTGGTTGATGGGGGAGGGTCCAGCCCACTGTAAGTGATGGTACTCTTGGGGCAGTGGGTTCTGTTAGAAACCAAGCTGAGCAAGTCTCCAGCAGCAGGCTACTAAGCAGCATTCTTCCATGTTTCTGCATCAGTTCCGGCCTCCAGGTTCCCATCTGGTTTGAGCTCCTACTTTTAACTTTCCTCAATGGAGTGTAATCAGGATTGTAAGCCAAAAAAAAAAAAAAAAAAAAAAAAAAACCTTTTCCTCCCCAAGTTACTTTTTTTTTCTTTTTTTTTTCCCCTGAGACTTTTTTTTTTTCTGTATAGCTTTGGACCCTGTCCTAGAACTCACCTAAACTCACAGAGATCTACCTGCCTCTGCCTCCCGAGTGCTGGGATTAACGGCATATGCCACCACAGCCCGACCCAGGTTGCTTTTCTTTGATCAAGTTATTTTATCACATTTTTGTACCAGTTCTAGATAGATTAAAATAATTGGTGTGTATTTGGGGAAATTTTCTTCTTTGAACTTATCAGAACATGTAGGGATAAAAAGAATTACAAAAACAGCCACATAGAACACAAGTAGCTACAATTTGGGACTAATTTTCTCTCTATGAACAAAGAGTCCTTGCTCATTATCCCTCAGCTGCTGTCATGAGGCTGGGAGCTGTGGCAGAGGCATAGGAGGAGGCTTGTGTATGTCATCTCCCACTTTTACTCCAGATTGTGTAATTGAGCTCAGGTAAAATACCTGAGGAGACCCTGAAAAGTGTGACATTTAGACTCTCAAGGTCATACTTCCACTGCTTTGTGGACGGATTCCTGCTACGCCTGCTGGCCACAGGTGTGCCACAGACCGCCTCTCCTAAAATGCTCAGATTGGGCAACATTTGAAGGGGTTGTGGGTGACTTGGAAATTTTATACACCAAAGATTACTGCTGATTATCAGTGGCCTAGGGAAACTTTGTGAAGGTTATGGAACAACGTACACTCAGCATACATGGCACCGTAATAACTAACCTCAGTTAAGGTGGCCCCATTTCTAGAGCTAGGTTGGGCCTATAATTACAGGACTTGAGAGGCTGAAGCAGAGGCAGGACGATAGTGAGTTCCATGGCAGCTGGGGCTACAGAATAAGAGACTCTCTCAAATACAACCCAGCAATCATCTGGAACAGAATAAATGAAAAACACAGTGATAAAACAGGCACATGGTCACTCACACTTCATACACCTCCTCTCCTGAACCCTCAGTGCTACCAAACTTTGGCTAGGAAACAAAATACTTGCAAAGCATAAAGTCAATACTAGTTGTTGGTAATGAGGCTGAAGGGAAATCTAGTTTGGCTGGAGCACCTGTCATTGGCAGCCTGTCTGAAGTGACAGTGGAAACCAGTGAAAAATGATCTGTGAAATCATTAGCTTTCAAATGGAAGCGAGGAAGCTCAGGCTGGCAACGTTCCGACTGTAAATGTGTCTCTAAGTGTGAACTCGACAGTGTCAATGAATGCGTACCGTTTCAGGGTTATTTTCGAAGACTTCCCTGGCTTCCTCTTTATTGCAGAGTTCTTCAATGCATTCTCTTTCAAGGTTGCCCTTTCTAGTTTCCTCAATCAAGGTGTTTGCTCGGGGCTTCCTCAACAGGACTTGGGAGGCACGTTCTTTTGACAAAACTGTAGAAAGCATAAGCTTATATAAATAAAAATGTCTTTGTTTTTCCACTAAGTTATATCATCTTGTTAAATAATAAATGCTAAAATAATTATCTGCACGATATTTAAAATTGATAAGTTGGAACTCAGAAAATATGTAGCTATATCAAGCCTTTGGTTAACAACTCCCCCAGCAGACTCAGTTCATGCCTGTCTATGCAGCTACTTATAGCTGTTTTATCTGAGGTATACAAATTATCTAGCTCATGCTTGAGGCCGAACACACTTAGATGACATTCAGTGTGGTTTTTTTTTTTTTTTCACTTATCTAACCAGTGACTCCACGTTTAGGGCAGGAGTAACAATTTTTTTTTTTTTTTTTAGTTTTAATGGCAAATCTTTGGAATCTCATTGAAGACAGAGAAACACAGACATGAAGTCCTATCAGCTATATGAGAGTTGACAGACTAAATCAACTGACCCTTCATACACCTGGCAAAGTAAAAACCTAGGGAAAAAGAGGAGGTTTGCTAAGCATATGCTACAGAAGACAAGGAGAAAAGGAAAATAACTTAGGTTATAAAAAAAGTTTTAAACAAGTGAACAACAACAAAAAGTTATATAACCAACTGCAATACTAAGTTTGGAGGAAACTGTTCTCATTGTATAGAATATAAAATTGCAATTGGAGTTTTAAGTCATTTTTGCAAATAAAAAAGCCAATAGAAAGAGAATATATTTGCAAGGTTGTATACAAAATAACTGAATACAAACAATATAAAGAAAACAATAAAAACATTGTTATAGGAGCAAAAATTAGAAACACTACAGACAAATGAGGAGGGATAGCCTTAAAAATAATGAACTGTAATACCTAACTGAAGAATATCAAGGAAGTTTTCAAAGAAAATCCTCAAAGTAAATACCTCCAACATAAGAACTAAAATGCAAATTTTCAAATACTATATTTCAAATACTATTCTCTCAGTATAGACGTTTATATATAGACAAACACAGCAGTCCAAACTGCAAATATGTAAATATTATGTAGACAAACATATAGGAAAGTATTTGAAAATATTCTTAAACTGCCAGTAGCAATTGTATCTGAAGAAAATAATGAAAAACATGAACTTATATATACCATTAGTATATACAGATATAGAGAGAGAGTATTTAAAGAAAAATTTTAAAAGCATAAAAATGTCTTTAAATTCTTTTAGATTTCATGCATAAACAATTTTTTACTACAAAGAAGAGCAAGTCTCTAAATAGATAAGTTTATTTCATGTCAATGTCTTGTTATCAATAATAAACAACAGATACTCAAGAACTTGATAAAAGAAGGGGGTAAAAGGAAAGGGCTGGTTGATAAGCAGTCTCCCTAAACAACTGAAACTCAGAAATGAGATAAGCTAAGGGAATAGCAGGATACACGTGATCTGACTAGGGAAGGGGAAAGAGGGGCACCTCTTGTCAGGGATGGGGGAGGAAGACAAATACAGTACAAAAAATAACAACAGAATGGATATCTGAAAAAGGCATAAGTAATCATAATTATCTACCTATATTACATAAAACTATATTACTTATAAAAAATAATATTGCATTTATATGTGTATACATATACATGTGTGGTATGTGTGCACACACACATACAGTTTAAATAAAATTTACTCATCTGGGCTGCCAATGTTCCTTCCAAGAGCAAAAGAACAAAAACAAAAACAACAACAACAAAAAAAAAAAACAACACCAGGTATGAGAAGCCCTGTTTTGAACTGCTGGTCAGGGTTGTCCAAGAAACTTTAATAATATTATAGGCTACTGGTATGACCTTTGGTTGGTCCTCAGAGATAGAAGGTAAGTTCCTATTGCTGAAGATACTTTGTAATTTAGACACAGGAGCCAAAGGCTCCTGAATTGGAACTGACTTGAAATCCTCCTCTCTAAGAACTAGCCTTTAAGAAACAGAAAGCATTACTCAAGCTTCCAAAGAAGGGACACAAGCAACAGTCCTCCCCAACTATGATGCCTATGTTACAACAACTACCATGACAGAAAGACCCGAAGAGTGGAAGAGTGTGACACACATACCTTAGTGGTAACCAACAGCTCTTTAATTGGACTTAAGGCTTGTTCAACAAGAAAGAAACAAAGACAGTTACTGGAAACCTAAGCAACTACCCAGAGCTAGCAAAGTCATGGATCTTGGAAGAGAACCTATAACCACCACTTTACTAAACCAGAACAATCTATTACTTCATTCTAAATATTTGTCCTTATACCTACAAGATAATCCTCACCCTGCTCCCCCCCATTTCAGAAAACTACAAACAATCAAGATACAGACGTGTGGATCCTAGTGCCAAAGAATACACCCGCAAAACAATGACAGCACCTAAAGCTCAGGCAGCATTGTGAAATGGTATGGAAAGATTGTAAGAGCCAGAGGATCCAAGAGTTTCCTGTGTCTCCTAGCAATGTCAGAGGCTACATCCATAAAATCCCATTAACACAACTACCTAAACATGAACTGACCAAGGGCAACAATAGACATGCCAAAGTGGACAGTGGAAAGAACAAAAGACCTCAGTCCTACACAAATAACAACACTCAACTAAGAAATGATAAACATGCTAAAAAAAATACTCTGCCCCCTTAAAGAGCACATCAGTTGGTTATCCAATACCAAATGGTCCACCCTAAAAACATACATACAAGTAACATTATACATACTGAACTTGTTCTACTTAGGAACATATAGGTATATATGTGTAACAATATTTAAATTAGGAATATATAGGTATATATTGTAACAATTTTTAATTAAAAGGGGGCCATGGAATTGAAAGAAAGAAGGGTCTAGAGGGAGGAAAAAGAATAAATGATGTTATTACATTATAATCTCGCAAAAAGAAAGTAATAAAAATAAGTGCAATAAGTAACGTTGCTTTAGGTCTCTTACATCCCAAAACAGAAATGTAAATGCGACCCCTAAGTAAATAGTTTGGGTTGTACTTATAACTCTTATCTCTTTCCATTTCATCACCATTAGGAGATGATTCAAACAGGGCTTTGTGTGCCTAAGGGATAACCATGAATGTGCTACCTGTCAAGAGGATTACTGAGTGATAAATAGCAGCACTGTCAATAATTCGAGTCCTACATGAGCAGCTCTTTCACTTCTTGCAAGTGTTTCAGCATGCTATTTGTAATAAATATAGCAAAACATGTGAAATTCCTGAACTTCAGAGCAAATATATAATTTTTTTGAGAAAAATAGTAAGATTTTTACCGAACAATGAAAATGTTGGCCCAACAACAATGACAAATCAAAGCAAAACATATATTTTAATATTATTTTTTATTTTTACATATTTTTATTGAGTTTTTTTTACTGAGCTCTACATTTTCCTCTGCTTCCCTCCCTGCTCCTCTTCTCCCCACTTCTCCCTACCCCTTCAACCCTCTCCCAAAATTCCCATGCTCCCAATTTACTCAGGAAATCTTGTCTATTTCTACTTCCCAGTTAAATATATTTTAAAAGAAATGTTATTCACTTCCCAGCAATCTTCCATCAAGAATACTAAGTTTGTGGGCCAAGTAGCAAGATAGTTCAGAGTGGATAAGAGCATTTTATATGTAGGTCTAATTAGATTTGATCTATCTTTCACAACAAGAATCATCATAAAGGTAGAAGAAGGAACTCGACAATGCTGTACTCTGGCCTCCACATGTGTGCTGTGACATGCTCTCTTCTTCTCTCTCTCTCATCTCTCTCTCTCTCCCTCTCTCTCTCTCTCATACACACACACACACCCACACACAAACACACTCACATATACACACAATCATATTATTTTTTTTAAAAGAATACTAATATTAATCTTGGGCTCAGGGATTATCACAGAAGATAGGGGCAAAAAGAGTGTAAGCATGTAACCTTATGGAGAAAGGCTGAAAAATGATGTCTTAGGAGCCTGACATGACCAAAGCATTCATGAATTTACAGCAAAAGGAGTTGCCAGTCTAGGATCTTGATCTTGTTCTAGGTGACAATCCAAGGGAAAGAACAGACACCTTGAGCTGTGCCCACTTGCAAAGAATATCACAGTATTGTAGGGGGACATTCACAGTATTGTAGGCTCTGTGCTGTTTCAGTGAAGCTGATAGACTCATTGGTTCCCCAAATGAACTTTGATGGAATCATGGCTCAGTTTATTTTTAGGATTTTAGAAGGTGGAGGGATGCACAGTTTATGTCTGCCAGGAATAAGGAATTTTTGCAACAGTTCTACACACTACTAAATCCTTAAATATTCAGTGAAAGATGCAGGTGGGGTTCATTGGACCATCTGATCAGGGGAGCTTTTGGTAGCCATGAGGGAAAAGTCATTGTTTTCAGTACTGAAGCTATTGGTGATGTTTCAGTACACAGCTCCTCATCCATGTTCACATTGGCAGCCCTATGTGAATAATGAAGAGAAGAAAAAAAAAGAGCGAGTGCTTGTGGAAGTGAGGGGATGTTAAGATAGGGTAGAGACTGGGTGTAACCAAAATATATTAGTTACCTGTTTGGAACTGTGGAAGAATAAATGAATTTAAAAGTACTACATTTAGTAATGAAGAGTTAAATATTAATATTTTAAAAAGCACATGGCTAAAGTGTTTTCCCAATAACCTCCAAGTCTTTCCATTCAAAACCTACTCAACAGTCAAAAGTAGATGACAGGTGGAGGAACACCCAAATTCTAGAAGGGCTCATGTAAAGATCTTCCAGTTTTATGCCTTTTCTTTATCAAAAATGGCTGTTTATTGCTTCTCTTTTAGGTTTGCCTTCTGTCGCTTTCCCTGATTCCTTTTTATTGGGCATCCTAAGAACGAAAAACTGCTCATGAAAGAATGCATGTAAGAGGAGACTCTTGGCAGGGTTCATATCTGTGTTTGTGATTCAGTGTTGCATGCAGGATGGAAATGCCTTTCCCTATGCAAACAGAAGAGCCACTTGACCCTTTGACATTGTACTTAGCATGACCCGAATAGTTGAAATAGCATGTTTTCCTTAAAGCTTATGAAAAACAAAACCACTTTAGCACACAACAATCTTGAGTCATTAATGATGACTGGATGTGAAAAATATTAACAGTAATTAGATTTGAACTACAAATATTTT
The DNA here is from genome assembly GCF_018167655.1 of Microtus oregoni. Classification (NCBI taxonomy): domain Eukaryota; kingdom Metazoa; phylum Chordata; class Mammalia; order Rodentia; family Cricetidae; genus Microtus; species Microtus oregoni. The sequence goes on from NW_024543089.1 coordinate 26,048,949, forward strand.
TATTTCTTTCCATAAATATCTCATGAGAGTTCTATTTGGCAGTGTGGAGAATGTTTTGAAAATGTGGCTTTTGCAAGAATTAAGAAAAACCCAAAGATAGACATTCTTAAGTAGGATTTTCATCCCTTTAAATCAGTACCAAATTTCAGAAAAGCTTGCATTGCTTTCACAATGCAATGTTCATATGTATCTTATGCTTTCAACTCATCAAAGACAGTATTTTCTTTGAATGTCGAGTGTTTGACTTGCTTTCTCTAAATTTTATGTTTTGTTTAATATTTTATATTATGCTGCTGAGAAAACATTACTTCTCATCCACTGCACTAATGGTAGAAGAGTGGCTAAAGAACTATTCTGGAAACGGAAGTCATATGTTAGGCTTCTAAGAACTGAACCATTAAAATGCTGATGATAAGCATTTCTAAAGGATAAAGATCATAAGATAGGCTTAGGTTGGGATTTGACTCTGGGATGTGAGGGAGTAAACAAAAGGAAATAGTTATATGTGATGTTTGCAAAGGTGATGCTGAACCATTTGAATAGAGAAGTGAAGTTGGCTTTTGTTTTTTAATAGAGGAGCCATTGGTGTCCTTTAAAAATGTGACCACTGACCATCACTCTGGAAGAATTCAGTGACTGACTGAGCAGAGAAACAACGTCAGAACTGTTTATCTACAACAGAAGTAAAATGGGATTCCCAACTCCAGGATTTAATAATTACTTTAATTTACAGCCTCTATTCTGGAGGGAAAAAGAATAAATCACTGCCGTTGTCGTCTCAAGATTGGAACCTTTGATTTAACCAAGGAGAGCTGAAACAGTAAAGGTTACTTACTTACTTCCCAGTGGCAAACTTGTAACCAGAAAAAAAGAGAAAACAGCAAAACAATTATATTGTCTATTTCTTTAGTTGAGAGGTAAATGAAGATGATGTGGGATTTCCCTCCATATGCTATTAATATGTTTTGTTGTCACTGATTAATAAAAGAAGCTGCTTAAGAGAATATAGCCAGGCTGGAAGATATAGATAGATAGATAGATAGATAGATAGATAGATAGATATGAGATATATATATATATATATATATAGAGAGAGAGAGAGAGAGAGAGAGAGAGAAGACAGAGTCAAAGAGAATCCATGTAGCCTCCACAGAAGACAGACGCTAGACGCCAGACTCCAGACAGAATCTTGCCAGTAGGCCACAGGCACATGGCGATACACAGATTAATAGAAATGGCTTAATTTAAGATATAAGAGCTAGCTAGCAATATGCTTAAGTTATTGGCCAAACAGTATTGCAAACAATATAGTTTCTGTGCGATTATTTCAGGTCTGGACAGCCAGGAATGAATGAGCAGCATACATGAAGATACTTTATTTGAAGAGATTTACAGCTCTGAACTTAGTAAGGTATGACAGAGAGTTTCTCTAGGCCTTGCTGTTCACCCAACTGCTATGCTATAACTCCATGAAGTTATAACAGGAGCCCCTTTGACGGCTAGCGAAAGACAGCATCCCAGTCAGCTTCCTGGCCACTCTAATCTCCTACCCACTGGGAACACCAAAACACCACCTGATTTTGGTGTCATGTACCAAGGAGTGAACACAAGGAAAATGTTTTGTCTTTGTTCTCTTTGACCTATTTTATTAAGATGGCATCAGCACTATTAGTTCACTGGCCCGTGTCTGTGCTTCTGTCTAGACAAATAACAAGCAGACTGTTTGGGGACATCAAAGTCAAAACTGAAGAGCTGGCCTCATTCTGTAATGTTCCAGTACTTGCAGCCTCCCACAGATCTCTGAAATCAACAAGTAGAAAGTGTGCTTAGAGTCTCTCAGGGGCCTGGGGAACTGCTCAGGGATGAAGCACATGCTTGGCATTGCTTGGTTCTTTCCTCAGATCAGCTAATTAAAAAGAACTCCAACTTAATGAGCAATTTATGAGCTGTGTATTTGATCAAAATACATACACAGAGAGAGAGTATGAAAAAGAACTACAGTGCTCAGTGGATTCCCATTTGACTCTTAACTATTGTCCTTTTAAAGTGCACAGAGACAAGTAAAGTTTTGGAATATTGATTGATCATACACTAGATGTTTACAATTCAACATAATTTCTAGCAGCCTCTACGAATTCTCTATGGCATGGCCAAAGGCTAATATAAGTTACAATAGAAACAAATGACCTTATTAGAGAAAGAAAGGAAAAGCATTGGGATAAAGATTCAGAGAGAGAATCCAAAGCAAGCCTACCACTCCACACTTGGAAATAGAGGCAGGATCACAAATTTGGGCCAGCCTGGGGTATATATTGATATCCTATCTCAAATAAATTAAAATTTAAAAAAAAAAGAAATACCAAAAAACTGGCTTGGTTTGAGAAAACAGATCATTACAGAACTGAAAAAAAAAACTTTAAAAGGTAATAAACATCCTCAAGATTAACTAAGAAGATAATACGTTCATGAAAGGGGAGAAAAATCAAACTTAAAACCAAATAAAACTTAAAAATCTCCCATAAAATTATCAAAACTTAAAAGTGCTAAAAGAAAAATTAAGGACGTGCTCTGGAACATAAAATAAAATTTCAAAGAAAGATCAAAATCATAAAGGATTCACTGTGTAGACTTCCAAGAAGACAGAATAGTGTAATAATAGGAGCGGCGGGGCTGCGTCCCCAGCACCCCGGCCGCCTGACTAGCTTATGCCCCGAAATAACAACACACTTCCTCTTCCTCTCAGCATGTATCACTCAGTAATCCTCTTGACAGGTAGCACATTCATGGTTATCCCTTAGGCACACAAAGCCCTGTTTGAATCATCTCCTAATGGTGATGAAATGGAAAGAGATAAGAGTTATAAGTACAACCCAAACACTGCTTGGCCCTTTAGCTCTAGCCCTTACTGGCTAATTCTGATATCCGGATCAACCCATCTCTAATAATCTGTGAGCACCAGTCTTACCGGGAAGATTCTAGCCTATGCCCATCCTGGGTCGGAGCTTCATCACGTGTGTCTGCCCGGGAGCGGGGCATGGCGTGGCGGCTCTCAGAGGTGTCTGCCCCTGAGGGGAGAGCTGTCGAGTCTCTGAGCTCAATTCCTCTTCCTCTCAGCATTCTGTTCTGTTTACTCCTCCCACCTATGTTTTAACCTATCAGGGCAAGCAGTTTCTTTATTTAATTAACCAATGACCTTCCTCCATCAGAATAGAGGATATAAGAAAGCATATATAAATCATCATATAAGTACAAAAGAGGCAATGGGTGCAATGATGATAATCTGCAAAAATAAAGGCATTTCCAGAACTGATGAGAAACACAGTTCATATAAAGACTGGAACTGGATTAAAAAAAAAAAGCAAACTAGATATATAACATGATAGTCTAATCAAGAGATAATAAGACTAAGCATTAAAACTGGACATAGTGATAAACACCTCCCAACTGCTTGAGAGGTTGCGGCAGGGGAATCATGAATTTGAGGTCAGCCTGGGCAATGCCATAAAATCTCCTCTCCTCAGAAAGGAAATTGTAACCATCAAGTTATTTAGATGACTTTGCAGAATAGCAAACATTTGGGTTCTGTCTGTTCTCTTTCAGGCAAGGGCCCTGCAGGTAAGCATTTCCTCAGCCCTGTGTCTACGTATTTTAGCACAACATGATAGCACATACCTTTAATATCAACACTCAGGAGGCAGAGGCAGGCTGATCTTTGAGTCTGAGGCCAGCCTGATTTACAGAGTAAGTTCTAGGACAGACAGGGCTATACAGGGAAGAAAAAAAAAGAAGTATTGTATAAGCAAAAACAAATTATTCTGGTGATAACATGAATGATTATCAAATGAATGATATCCAAAGAACAATGAAAATCAAATAGTGCTGATGAGACTATTCTAAAAGATCTAGACAGAAAACAATTCTTTAAAAAATAATCCAAGCCAGGCAATAGTGGCACATGCCTTTAATCCCAGCACTTGGGAGGCAGAGACAGGCGAATCTCTGTGAGTTTGAGGCCAGCCTGGTCTACAAGAGCTAGTTTTAGGACAGGCTCCAAAGCTACTGAAAAACTCGGTCTCAAAAAACCAAAAATAAAAAATAAAAAATCCTAAATGAAATGTCTTCTAAATCCCTCCCCTCAAGGCTCAGGGATCGATGAAGAATCTGAGGTAAAAAGTTTGTAAGAGCCAGAGGTAATGGATGAGTCCAAAGAAACAGTGTCTTCCGGACACATATGACCTCACAGATAGGGGGGCCACATGCACAGAGTCTGCATTGACTCAAGACAGACAGGGTCCCAGCTCTGACATGGGGTCCCATCCCCAAAAAAACTCTCTTCAATTGATACCATTTGGGAAAGGGAAAATTCGTTTTCTCCAATAGAGTCACTAGGTGTATCAAACACACTCCAGGGCAGACCCTGTACCCAGAAGTAGAAGTCCAACATAAATTAATTCCATGTGGGTTTTTTGTGGGGTTTTTTTTGTCCTTTGATGTTTTTGTTTGTGTGCTTGCATGTGGTGTGTGTGTGTGTGTGTGTGTGTGTGTGTGTGTGTGTGTGCGCGCGCGCCTTTTATTTTATTTGGACATTTTGCAGTTTATTGATCTTTTGATTATTTGTTCTGACTCATTTTTGTGAGTTTTTTTTTTTTTTGAGAATGAGAGAGAGCATCAACTTGAGTGAGTTGGGATGTGGATGATTCTGAGACAAGCTGGTGGAAGAGAAAACCACCAAAATACATGATAAATTTTTTCAAATAAAATTTAGAAAAATCTCAGCACCTTTACTAACACAAATAAAAATCAGACACAAAGCAGGAGCCGAGTTGCAACTGTAGCTACAAATATCTTCCATTCCGCTGGCCCCGGACCAGCATCTTTTCACCCACCGGGCTCCACCCACTAGCTCCTGCAGCTCCTTATGAAATAATCATTCTAATGCTTACTATAATTTAATTACTTACTCTTTTGTATATTAGCTCAGACTTTTTATTTACTAACTCTTAAATCTCAAATTAACCCATCTGTATTATTTTATGTTTTACCACAAAAGCTTGTGGTTTGGTATATGTTGTTACATGCAGTTTCTTGGCGATTTGTTCCTCCGCTATTTTTGCTTAGATTTTCTGTCTGGCTATTTTCTGGCCTGCCATAAGCCAAACTTATTTCTTTATTAACCAATGATAATAAAATATATTCACAGCATAGAGAGAAGAATCCTTTATCAGGCAACATATTGCCAGCAGAAATATTAATATCAAACAATAAATTAAGAGATGTTGGAGGTCATTATGGAAAGAAACGGTAGGACTGGAGATATGGCTTGATGGCAGAACATTTGCTGAGCACTCATGTGACTCTTAGTTTGAGCCAGAGCAACACACAACACACACAAACAGACACACATACACTCAGATCAACACGCATTCATACACACACATATACATGACACCACAGACACGCACTGACACCATAAAATGTGATTAGATTATATAACTATGTCATATAGTAACTCTTAATGTCATATAATTCTTAACAAAAAAGCCAAATATTTTAAAAGATATACCACCCAAATTAATATGTAATCTTGTAATTTCACTTAAAATCCTAACTGCTGTAGATTTTTATAAATTGTTCAATAAGTCTGCTTTACAGAGTTTCATGCAGTCCAGGCCAACCTCAGACTCACTATGTAGTTACAGACGGTCTTAAGCACTTGATTCTCCCTACTCTTCCTCTTAAATCCTGGGATCAGAGATTAGAGGCACGCACCACCACCCCTGGCTTATGGACCAGCAGCTTTAAATTGCACTGGAAAAATAGGTGGTCACTAAGCAGGAGCCTCAGGAATTGCTGACCATTGTCTTTCAACTCCCACTAAGTACCAGGGCTGAAAAATGATTTTCACTAATATCTAAGCTGAGCAAAAATGTCTATACAGTCCCACACGATAGTGATTGAGATCTTGTTGCTTGCTTTTAAATCTGACAGCTAGTCACACGAGTTGACTCCTATCATTCAATCATCTGCCAACTGATGCAACTTGATTTTATGAAATTGTAGGTCTTGTACTGTTTTACCACAGGATTCGGCAGGATTTTCCTATGTTTATATTTTATTGAAGTGGGGGAGTCCTTTATTACTCAAATCCAAATAAAAAGGGATAACTATATAAACATAGATTTGATTATAAATACTAAAATGTCTGTTCATCAAAACACAGAGTCTGATTCAGACAAACAAAACTAAACAAATCCGAAGGATGTGGGAATAGGTCTTGCAGGGAAGAAGAGGTTCACAGGGTAGAGCAATAAGACAAGGTGATCCTAGAGCAGTGACAAGAATAACCAGAATGTTTTATATATACGTTTGAAATTATCAAAGAATATATTTAATAAAAGTTAGACGAAAATTAAGATATAAACTATAAAAAGGGGTTTAAAGTTTTAACAAACACACAAGACTTATAAATCCATAAGAAAAAGACCCCACTAGAAATAAAGAATGAACTGAAATATCAATAGACATTTCAAAATAGATTACCCAGGACAACACAAATATGAAAAGATGTTGAATGCAAATGGTATCAGCATTCCTGAATCCCCCCCCCCAGGAAGCAAATAAACAGATAGGTTACATTAGCAAGCATAGCTGAATTGTGATCCAAAAACTCTTATATTTTCAAGTTTTTCTTAAGAATTTGGAAAGTCTAAAAGTCAAGCTAAAATTATATTCCTTCACTTTCCCCAAAAGTTATCTTTTCCTACTTTTCAATTACTGCATTTACAAAGACTTTTCTAAAGTTAATGTTCAGTGTTGGCAAAGATGAAAGCATTATCAACTTTTTGAAGCAGATTTCCAAGGAGCTATTTCACAATATGAATCTGAAATGTTCCAAACAGGCATACTATTTAGATATTCAACTTACAATTCTAGGAGAATAAGACAATAAAATGAACACGGTCATATCCAAAGAAATATTATGACTATGTGACTCTCAATATCATTGAGATAGGCAAATAATTAAAAGCATGCTAAATATTCTCACATACTGTTCTGGTTATATAATTACTATGAACACAAGCTAAGATAATTTGCACATTTTAAAGGCTGGTATGTGGGGTAGTTCATTGCATCTAAGTTTATTTTTATTTTTAATTATTTGTATGCATGAGTGTCTGTGTGTGGTATGTGAAAGACCAGGGATTTGTCAGGTCCTTTGGAGCTGGAGTTAAAGAAGTTGTTAGCCATCTGACATGGGTGCTGGGAACCAAACTCTAGCTCTTTGCATCACCAATACATGCTCTTAACTGCTCAACATATGCATCATTTTTAATGTTTAATATCTAGCCACATACATTAATACCTAAGAATGCACATAACAAATGTTGCCTTGTCTTTTTAGATATTTTCTCGATTAAGTAGCACTTAGATTACTTTGGAGTAGTGACAAGACTCAGCCTGTAAAGGTGCTAGCTGCCAAGCCTGAAGGCCTGGTTAGGGAGCATCAAGTCCACAAAGTTGGACTGTTTTACTCTCTGATCTTCAGGCAAGCTTTACTTATCAAAATAAAAATGAAATGTCACTACATTTCCCCCTTTTGTCTAAAATAGAAAAAAGAAGGCTTTAACTAATATCAAAAAACTATAAGTACAATAACTATATGCAATATATTTATGCAATAAATACATCAACAATGTCTGGTCCATTTGCATTTAACAAATTCAGAGAAAATATTCCATATCCATCCTATCTTGGTGAGTCCAAAGTCCTGTATTGATAGTGAAACAGATCTGCTCCTGGCAGCACCAATCTACTTCAAGAAAAAGATGGGCATCAAAGAGATTCCTTATGGAGTTGCTTAGCCATTTGGGCAAGAAACTGCTCTTGCCTGTACTGTTTGATGAGAAATGACAGAAACAACTTGTTGACTGAACAATCACAAAAAGTTCCTCTGCAGTGTTGGGGCAGACATCTTTGGCTACAGGTCTAAAATACCTGTCAAACTTTTCTATGAAACAGGGTTTTTGTAGGACTGTCCCATCTTGTCTGGGCAAGGTATGGTAATCACTCTCTTGTGTCCTGCTTATCCTATTAGGACAGCATACTGTCAGCAGTTGAGGCAAGAGCACTTTCTTGCCCAGTGGCTTACTTTTGCTGCAAAGATAGCAAACTCCATTTGGAGTTTCTTCAATGTCCATTATTTTCTCTGAAGTAGACTGGTGCTGCAAGGAACAGAAATGTCTCATTGACATAAAAGAAGAAAGAAAGAAAAAAGGACCTATGTTATTAAAACATCTTAAATGCCGTATTCTGTTGATATATGAAGTGTCTGAAGATGACCTCATTTAATATATATCTCTGTTTGACCTTGAAAACATACCTAATATGCTTACAAGTTTGATTATAATAGGCGATTAAACTCCTAACCTGCATTTTCTTATTATCCTAAACAGTTGGTAATAATAATTTTTCAAGGACTAGAAACTTGTATCACACTGTTAAATGAATTATATAGGTACAATCCCTTAAACAAGAGTAGAAATGTATGTACAACATGTTATAACAAAATTAACCTCAAATTTATATCAATATACAAAAGTTCAATCCAATGTTGAGCATTTAAAACTAGTAGTTGCTTTCTAAAAGTAGATTCAGTAATCTACCTTTTTATCTTATCATATCTATATCATCTTTTTCAAAGTAAACTCTACGCTTTTATCCTATCATATCTGTATCCTCCTTTTTCTTTTCGAAATGTATAACATTACCTCTAAGTAAGGAATAGTACTAATATCAATGGGAAATTTTTCATGGTTTTTATTGATCCTACTATATACTTAGAAGTTATAGGAGTCAGAGCAAGTGAGGAAACCAGGAGAACATGGCCAACTCAATTAACTAAGCAGTGCTCACGGCTCACAGAGACTGTTGGCGAATCTACAAGGGTCTGCACCAAGTCCTCTGTATATATGCTATAACTGTTGGCTTGGTGTTTCTGTGGGGCTCCTAACAGTGGGGGCGAGTGTTTCTCTGACTCTTGCCTGCTCTCAGAACTCATTTCCTCCCGTTGGGTTGCCTTGTTCAGTCTCGTGATGAGAGCTTTTGCCTTGTTTTACTGTAACTTGTTTGCTTGTTGTCTCTTGGAGGACTGCTCTCTTCTGAAGGAAACAGGAAGGGAGCGGATCTGGGGAACAGGGGAGACAGGGAGAGTTAGGAGGAGTGAAGGGAGGGGAAACTGTGGTCTGTGATCAGGGCTACTGAATCAGAGAAGAATCTATTTTCAATTAAAAAGAGAGAAGAAGAAGAAGAAGAAGAAGAAGAAGAAGAAGAAGAAGAAGAAGAAGAAGAAGAAACAACACAAAGTGTGCTCTTTGACAAAGACTGTGCAATGGAGATCTCACTGGCAGCTAGGAGGATCCCAGAGACTCCGGATGAACAGATAATGTGATTCGAGTGTACAGAAAATTATGGAAAATGGCTGACACATCCTGTGGGAACGTTAAAAAGCGTGTTCAGACAGAACTATTCCATAGCCTCTAATCTACTGTTTTTCCTTTTCATTTTTACTGAAACAGATAATGATGTGATTATTAGAAGTTTCTAAAATGTCTCCTGCTTATGTTATTACCAAGGTCTTCTGTTTGTGAGACATCGTATTTGCTCAACTCCGTAACATCACAAAATTAAAATGTCTACTTCCCATTGTAATCTACTTGACAAAAAAATAGGACAGTGATATACTCAGAACCAAAAATCATTACTAGATATTGAAGCTTTGCTACAGCTAAAAGCTTCAGGTCTAGAGTTAAGGAGGAAAGGAGGCAGCTGGAATGTGTTGATGTTTAGTGACTACTGATGTCCTACCTTTCAGCTCCTGTGAATATTTACTGATTTGGAAATAGGGTTTTAGCAGATGATCAAATCAAAATGAGGACACAGAGACAACAGTCCACCCCCAGTAGCACTATTTCTCATATTTTTGGTTGCGAGCCTAGCCTTTAACAACTGAGCCATCTCTCCAGCCCAAGTAGTGTTCTTTCTAAAAATAAATTTAGATGAAGAGACACAAATGTACAGAACAAAGATGTAACAACTTTAAGAAAAAAACAAGGGACATCTCAGGCCACCTGTTACTAAAGACAAAGGTGAAACATGTTTTCTTTCATACCTTGTAGAAGCAAGAAACCAAGTTAATGGCTTGATTTTAGACTTAGACTCCAGATTCCTAAGACTACACATCCCTTTAGTTTAAGTCACATAACTTGAGGCGCTTTTGATCTGACAAGCCTGGGACACTCAAACAAAGTTTTGCTCTTAAATTTTTGCTTTGTTTTTCTACAACTAGGTTTTATCCACCCAGAAATCTGGTGACTTAGAAGGAATGCCTTTATATGAGCAATTACTATCCTTCCTACCTAGCTTTTAATAAAAGCAAGGAATAATGTTTAGTATTTCATGTCCTTCAGTACCTCTGAGAGAAAAGAAAGATTGTGCTCAAGTCATGACAGTGAACAAGGTAAAATGATGTTTTTGCAACATATGAGTCAGGGTTTGGAGGACCAGAACTTTTTTTGGAGTGAATAGATGCATCACCCACAGGTAAAAAGGCATAGGCTCAGTAAGTCTGTGTAGAATTGCTCTTACTACAAAAAAAAAAAAAAACAAAAAAAACAAAAAAAAAAAAAAAACACTGTAAGAATTCCTGAGGGCAAGAATGATGGAAAATGGGTCACCATGGCATCATTACCAAGCTCTATTTGCCAAGCAAGAGAGATTCAGGCAAGCCTTAAAGTCACTACCTGTGTTCCATTGTGTGCCTTTCTTTGGAAGAAGGCCTTGGATGCCTGTTACAGAGTAAATGACTACAAAGTAGACTTTTCTTCAATCTGTTTTTCTGCCTCAGTAGCCATTCCAGGTGGGAATCTTCTTATCAATGCTCTGTGTAACCTCAGTGAGGCGACGTGAACAATGTAGCATCCTTCCATGACTGTAGGCACAGAAACAAGGGCAAGACACTATGCAAATTGTCAATCATGGGACTTCAGAGTCAAACTAAGCCAAGAACTGATTAAGCTATCCTAGGAATTTGAGAAGGCAGGTAAACTTAGTCATCTGAAGGCAGTCTGTTAACTATATACATCAGCTAAAGACTCGTGTCTTTGCTGTCCCTACCCATGACTGACCACACACCATTCCACAGCTTCCTGATCAATCAATGTAACTTTTCCAACCTTCTCAGAATTCTTCCTTGTTATAGTCTAGCCCTTAAGTGTTCCAGAAAAGCTCAAGTGTAAAAGTTCCTGTCCCCAAAGCAGCAGTGTTCATGGTGGAGTCTTTGGTATGTGGCTGGTGAAAGAGGGTTCTGGATTCATCACTGAATTAACCAATAGGTGGATGCATAGTGTAATGGATTGGGAGCAGCATATGAAACGAGCTCTCCCTTTTGATTCCTAACCTCAGTGAGAAGTGAACAATGTAGCATCCTTCCATGACTGTAGACCCAGAAACAAGGGTGAGTGACCACAGACTAAAAGGTCTGAAATCATGAGCCCAAGCAAATCTTTCCTTGCCCTGGTCAATTTTCTTGGGTATTTTTTCACAATAATAGCAAGAATACAAGAAACTTGACACTAGGATTGTGATTGGTGCTGTGATTATAAATTATACAGGTTAGAACAGTGTGAAATAATTTGGGGAAGCAGGCTAGAGACGGTGTACAACATGGTAAGTGGAGCTTAATGGACGATTCTGGGAGAATCATAGAAGAATAAAATGTTCGCACATGAAAGTGAAGACTGCTTTGGGAACAGGACTAAAGGTCGTTTGTGCTATATTCTGGCAAAGAACCTGTCTAATTTTCCCCATATTTTGCAGCTGTTTGTGAGGGGAGGCTTAGCAATGAAACTCCAGTTAGTCCTTTGAAAGAAATTCCAAGGCAACTCTGCATCCAGGATGGGGCTTCAAAATTGCTGTTTGATCTCAGCTAGATTTACAGTAAGACTCAGGAAGAAAAAAAAATCAAATGGAGAAATTTGCTCTCTGACCAGCAAAGAAAAGCCTGTAGAGTTGGGCTGCTGCTCATGGGGACATTCAAGAGAGTAGCATCATAAAAAATAATCCAAGCACTTTGTACCTGGGTAGTTAGAAAGATAACTTGAGGTGATCTCATGAATCTGAAATACCCATCTTTTATGGTCTCAGAGGTGGGTAAATGTAAACCTTTCATTTGAGAAGAACATCCCTGGGTGTTCTGATCCCACAGCTAAGAAATTATTTCCTCCATATTTCTGTTGCTTAATCACAAAATAACCGAGGAATCCACTGTAGCCATGATGCAAAAGGATGGGGTGGCTACTGATCTTGCTATTAGCGGAACTTGATTTCACCATGTGGTACTGTGTTTTGTTTTGGTTTGGTTTGGTTTTTTGCTGTTGTTGTTGTTTGGTTGTTTGTTTTGTTTTGTTTTGGTGTGGAGTGCCAGGGTCCCATTGATATGTCAAAGAAAAATGTGGCTTATAGCATGGTTGAGGTTTTGTAAGCAGACCCTTAATGTCCTGAATCTGTGAAAGCAAAGTCAAAGCAACACTGGTGACAGCAGGACAGCAGAGATGCCAGTGACATGGCACAGCTTCCAAAGGAAGCTGCAGATAGCAAAGCAAAGCCTGTTCAAGAAGATAACCGTAAGGTCTGAATTCAATACAGCTGTGGGCGTGGCCTTCAGGGCTCATATCATAATATCATGTGCCTCAGATGGCAGACATATAACTATAGCACTCAATGTGTGTCCTGCAAGCTTTCAGTCTTCTTTAAATGGATTTTCTCTCCCTGTTTTACAATTCTTCTCATTTGGCATAGGAGTGTTTGCTCATGCATACTTGAGTATTGGTTGTACGTAACTTGTTCTTCTTGGATCTCAAAGTTCCTATCTAAGATTTTGCATTGAATCTCTGAAAATGCTTTGAAACTTTGACTTTTGCTCCATGATGGAACTAGTAAGAACAAAGACCCATAAAAGCTGGCCTAGTGTGTTCTGATGCCTTCTGCATCCTGAGATTGACATAAGTCTTTGAGGCCCAGGAAAGCGATTATAGTCCAGATACTAAAAGTTCTACAAAAGCTCATTCATTGAGCACTTCATCCCTAAAAAGGGGGTAATCTGAAGTGGCCTTTTCGGGGATCATTGGACCACGAAAGCATTTGCCCAAGGCCTTGAATTCACAGTTTCATGGGTTTGGGGAGGAGGTACTGTATCATAAAAATAACCTTTTTTTTCTTCCCTGATGATGCTTCATCTATTGCCATATTGTTCTGCCTTAACACATGCTTCCCTAAGTGCCCATGAATGGCAACCTCAAAACCATGAGTCAAAACAAACCCTTTCCTTTTAGTTGATTGTCTCATGTATTTTTGTCAGAATGACTAAAACTGACTAAGACATTCCTGATTCATTATTGCAACTCTCAGATAAAGAATACACACACACACACACACACACACGTATGTGTGTATATATGTATGTATGTACATATGTATTATACCAATATATTTATGATCGGAAGTATACCATTCTGTTCCCAGACCTCAATGGTTGTGTCTATCTTACAATGCATTTAATATTTAATGTATATAAACAGACTTCTCATATTATTATTTAAAACTTACATATTTAAATAGTTCACTCAAGATACAAAAAAGGCATGAAACTTCAATCAAATGTCCATGTGAAGTATATCTCTGTACTTGCTGGCACAGAGTTCATGGTAGAAGAATACACCATGGTATTTTTTATTATCACCATTGCTATATCAGAAGCTAACTCTTGCAGCACAAACCCCAAATATAAATTAACCTTGAGAAAATTACTCCATTAGTGTAGTAGTATAGATTCTGAAGTAAAGAAAATTTAAAGAAAGACAAAATAAACTCATGACAAAGAGGAGAGCTAGCAAAGGGCACAAAACATGTGGAAATAATGGGTCAATATATGCTGAGAACACTGCATCCACTCGAAAGGGAAGTCTGGATAAGGCCAAGTTAGCCCACCCAAAATAGACATCCTCCTCTTCCCATTTCCCTTTTCACCACAAGCTCTCATGAGTGATGAGCAAACTGCATGCAAAATGTGAAATCGAAATACAAGGTTTTTTGCGTACGTATTTCTTACTTTTATATATTTGTGATTTTTATTCATGCAAATACATTTGGAAAGTCACTTGATAGCTGAATATTTGCTTTCTTATTAAAATGAAGAGCTTGGAAGTCAGGCATGGTGGCACATGCAAGCAATCCCATCACTTGGAAGGTCAAGAAGGCTACTGTAGGCGAAGTGTACTTCAGAACTACAGAGCAGGGTGCTGGCATTTGTTGGTGGTGTTTTAAGCACCCTCTCAAAAATATCTGTTTTCTGCAAAGGGACGCCTTATTATAGCAATATTTCTAGAACCATACAATCAATTATACGTAAGATATTTAAAAATCTAATTATAGCTCAAATTTCTAGTCTTCTGGAGTTGGGGAGTTTGGAATCTAGCTCAGTTGCCAAGTATTCACAAAGACCTGGATTTAATTCTCAGTGTCACAATGAAACCTGATGATAAACAAGAGACCAAAAGAAAATCTTTGGGAGAAGTCACAGCTTAGGGTGTCTGTTTCTTCACCAATAAACCAGAGATGATTTAAACCGGACAACAACCAGGAAGGTTATGGTCATCATAGGGCCAAATATTCTTTCTGTGATGTCCTCGTAGAATGAACTTGTCTGTTTTCTGTGTGGTCCCTTGCTCTTTCCCCAAACTCCAGCTATCTAAATTTTGTTTTGTTTTGGTTTCTAGATAGGGTTTCTCTGGGTAGCCCCAGTTATCCTGGAACTCACTCTGTAGACCAGCCTGGCCTTGAACTCAGAGATATGCTTGCCTCTGACTTTGCTAAGATTAAAAGCATATGCCACGCCCACCCTGCTGCTATCTGAAAATATTTGAAAGTCTTGATAAACAAGATAGATCACGCGCAGGCATACAGTCACATGTAGCTTAGTTATAGGGATTTGATTGGTTAAGTTTTATAATTATAACTTGTTTATCTTCAACACAAAATGAACACATTACATTCTGGTCTTTAAGTTAGTTATGATTTTAAAAATATCTGGCTCTCTTCCTTATTAATTAATAAAAACTTGGAATTCTAGCAAACTCCCATTTAATTATATCTTTGAAAAGTTTCTTTGGTGCCCTTGGTAGCCTAAATGTTATTTGTTAAACAGTTACTGCTCCCCTGCCAGTTTCTGGGAATACAAAAGAGCAAAAGAACGCACTGTTAATTATGAACATATTTAAGCTTTGGAAAACAATTTAATTGACAAATAAAATGTACTAAAGCCTTGTTGTTCGTTATATATTTCTAAGAGAAAACTCGATGTGCTGCCTGGAATCTGGGAATGGGAAGAGGAATCAGAAAAATAGGGTACAAAGAATTCCTGCCACCACCTCAGAACAGCAGCAGTCGAAATCCTCAGAACAAAACGATCCTTGGGACAAGATAATAGCCAGCAGTCATTTCTGATATCAAGGTTAGAGAATGATACGTAAACCCACAGTAATCCTCAAACAGTTTGTCAATGTGAGACAGGCCAATCAAGTTCAAAGTCCAGAAATTGCAAAAGGAAGGGTAGCTGCAAAAGAGGGTGCAGGCTGGGGCACTCTTTTGTAAAAGGAAGGGCACCAAAGGGTTGACTTAGCTTTCCTAGCAATGTTTAGGACTGTGCTCATCCAATTCCTTTGACACTTAGCGTCACCCAGGTTCTTGCGTCAAGTCCTGTGGGGACAATGATTCTCAAAGCAAGGCAAAAAGGTGGGATCCTGTCCCTCCTTTATACCCTCAACTAGACCCAGGCTGCGGCTACTCTCTGAGTAGTGGGGGACTTACTGGAAACTTAGGAGGCAGCGAGCAGCTTAGTGGAAAATCCTACCAGCCGGGGCATGTAGGAAAGGGAGAAGCCAGGAGGTATGGATTACTTACAGTTTGTCTCCGAGGCTGGCAACACCAAGGCGAGACATGCCAGCAGCACCGGAGAACGCGCGCTCAGGACCCTCATTGCTGAGCGGGTGGCCCGGGTTCACGGAAGGCGCAGCGGCGACCGAGCCTGAGCTCGGCCAAGGGAAGCTGTGAGTCTGGGCTCCGCTCTTCCAGCTCTGCTGTGGCCCAGCCCGAGCGCAGGCGGAGCAGCCCGGGGCGAAGGGGACCGCCCGCTCCCAGCCCCCAGCCCGGGAGGGGAAGCGGTGACTGGGACATTTCCTGGAAGCTTTTCGCTGCTGGGGGTGGGGGTGCGGGGTGAAGGGGGGTTGGAAGGGGGAGGGCTCAGAGAGTGAGGTCGGAGGCCAAGGAAAGCTTATCAGAGGTCCTTTGTCACTGTCTCCAGTTCTGCGTTTACTTCTTTTCTTTAGAAAGTGAAGTTTTCCAATGGTGAAGAAAAGACCCTCTCTCCTTCCCTCGCTCCCCCCTCTCCTTTTCCCTCTCCCTTTCCCTTTTCCACTCACTCTTTCCCTCCCCCCTTCTCTCTTTCCCCTTCTCTCCTTCTTTCCATGTCTGGAGACTGTGTCCCTCAGGAGGATGTCAGGATGTCAACCTGAACTCCTCCGAAGTCAATTTGGACTTTAGGAAGAAGACTGACCTGAACAGTAGTAAAGGGAAGAAAAGAAAATGGAATGTTTTGATCACCTATGGAAAGCTTCCTCCAAACAGCTTTTTTTTTTCTGTATTAAGGTATTGCCATCAGTTTTGGTCCTGCATATGCCTGTGAACCAGGCATTAGGATGCTGCTGGAAACTCAGAACTTGGGTTTGAAGCACAGTATTTGGTCTTACCACTGTTGCAAAACGTTAAGAAAAGATCCTGTCCTTTTGAACCCTAGTCATATCATCTGTAATACAGAGATAACAGGTTTCCATAGTGTCGAACTGAGTCTTTCAATAGATGCAATATGAAGCGATAAGAGCATGTCAAGTAGTAGTTAGCAATGCATATATATTATTGTTCATTTTCTTCCCAAATGAAACATAAATTGGTTTTTTTTCTAGGTGTGTGAATGAAACTTACTAAGCAAAATCATATTTTAAGGATTATTTCCAGATCCTTTTTCTTTCTTTTTCCTTTTTCTTTCTTTTGGGAACTCTTACACTATACCAATCTCTCTTCTGTGCCTTGTTTAAGAATTGATGTATGATAATGGTGTAGGAGGTCCTTCTGTTTATGTGTTGCTTTCATTGGTTAATCAAAGAAACTGCTTGGCCTGATAGGACAGAACTTACAGAACTGAATTCTGGGAGGAAGAAAGCAGAGTCAGCAAGAGCCGCCATGGAGCTGCCAGGTCAGACATGCTGAATCTTTCCCAGTAAGCCACAACCTCGTGATGACATACAGATTAATAGAAATGGTTTGAATCAAGATGTGAGAGTTAGCCAATAAGAGGCTAGAGCTAATGGCCTAGGCAATGTATAAATGAATACAGTTTCTGTGTGATTACTTCAGGCAGGTGTAAGCTAGCCAGGCAGCTGGGACGAAAAGCAGACTCTCTCTCCCTCAACAATTGGCACCAGACTAACAGGAGAAAATAAGATTTAATCCCATATATATGCAGGGGAATTTTACAAAATTGTGAGCTTCAAGGAGGTGGCCCAATGATTGAGACATATAGCAACTTAAGCTGTGGAAAGGGAGTTGGAGGTTTCAGCAAAGGGAGTCAAGTATGGGGAGAAAAGAGCTCAAGGAAAGACAAGGAGTTGAAATGTATGGTCAAAAAAGGTTTGCCTTATTGTCTTGGGGACAACAAAACTCACCTCTGGGACTTGCTCTTCCTGGTCTGATAGGAATTTTACTAATCAAAAATTTTTTTATAGGTATAAATTTCTCTTGTAGCTTGGATCTTTTAAAAATGCAGGGCAGTGGTGGCCCTGGCCCAGGCCTTTAATCCCTGTACTCAGGAGACAAAGGCAGATGGATCTCTGTGAGTTTGAGGCCAGCTTGGTCTACACAGTGAGTTCTAGCACAGGCTCAAAGCTACACAAAGAAACCATGTCTTGGAAAAACAAAAAACAAAAACCTTTAAAAGTAATTGTTTGGATGTGTATCAGCTTTGGGTGTGGATGTGCTCCATGTGCCTGCAGAAGCCAGCAGAGGGCACCAGGTCCTCTCGGAACTGGAGTTACAGATGATTTTTGAGACACCCTGTGAGTACTGGGAACCAAACCCAGTTCTTTTGGAAGAGCAGTGAGGGCTCAACCACTGAGCCATCTCTCTAGCATCTAAAGCTCCATCCTTACTTATCTTGGTTGTATCTCAAAATGTCCTGTGATAAAGGCTTTGTAAGGCTGGTGCTGGTGAAAGAAACATTAGGACTGAGGACTAACAGGTGGTGTATGGAAATGTGTTCCCCCCTCCCTTTTCCTTAGAGAAAAGTAACCAAGTAACCAGTAACCACAAGGTAAGCAACCCTTTGGCTTCTTCCTTCCAGTCCTAACATTACCATGGTACATTGTGTCATCACAAGCCACAGGCTATGTTATAGAACCGCTCTAAAACTGTGAGCCAAAATATTCATTTTCTCCATTACATTGATCCTCTGGTAGATTTTGTTGTTGTTTTTGTTTTGTTTTGTTTTCATTAGGACAGAAGATGACTGACAGAATTTCCTTTCCACATCAGGGAACTCACATTTTCTTTGAAGCAGTCACTAAAGAGCTTGTTACTTCTGCTGGATTTTGATTTGCTGTGGTTTAAAATGTCCCTTATGCCACCAGCAATTGTTGAAAACATCTGCAAACTTGGGTTGTAGCCATAGGTGAACTTCATTACTTATAGCTTCAGGACTCTCAGTTCCACACCTACTGCTCATTTCTGGGAAGGTGAAATCCAGTCCCCCAGACACCCAGTATCCCACATCTTTCTCTGGCTTCTGTCATGACTCCTTTGTCTTCATAAGGTCCAGTGGAACTGCAGGCCAACACTGGCATGGCTGTGAAGATGGTGGGACTCAGATGTCCATATTTTCAAATAAAACTGTTTAACTGATAATATACACATATATATATAATATTACATGTTGCTATATCATATTCTAATTTCTTCAGTTTACTAGAATAAGAATTATCTAGTATGTCTGTGATCCCTTCCTTTAAAAGAAAAACTTTTCTCCTTTGTGAATCCTCGACTCCACCAGGTCTATGTGTTTACCACTTTATTCTCATCCCCAGGTGGTTCAAGAGCAAATATAAATCTAATCCCTCATAACTGTTTGGGTTATATTAAAGAAAGCTTTAAGTATTATATTTAATATTTAGAATGTAAATGCACATATGCCACAGGTCTTCAATGAAAAACTTCATTTGAAAATCTCTTTGTTACTGGAGGACAATTTTTTGGGACATTGTCAACTTTGAGATTTCAAAATTTCCCTCAGAGGGAGACGTTCATAAATAAAAAATCAGCAGCATTTCATAAAGTATCATTTCCAATTTAAACAGAGAGAGAGAAGAGAGAGAGAGAGAGAGAGAGAGAGAGAGAGCCTGAGAAGGGAACATTAAATAAATAAAGCCATTTCAAGGAAATGGAAAAATAGAAAAAACACCTCATTTTCTTTGCCTGAAAGGGATGGACATTTTAGCTTCAGAACTACATTGCTGTATCAGTGCACATGAGGAACAACTGCCTCTTTGCTGTAATGTTAAACTTGAATACTATCTGAAATGCTGAATAGGAAAATTGGAGCATATATCTCTGGATAAAATATGTGGGTTTTAAACTTATTAGCTCCCTCTAGTTTTAATTTAATATTGATATCTGGTTTCAGCTCTAAGTATCAACACTTTGGCTAATATTGAATATGATTTAGGTATGGTGTGGGAGGTCCTTCTGTCTATGTGTTGCTTTTATTAGTTAACAGATAAAGAACTGCTTTGAGCCTATGACAGGAAAGAATAGAACTCGGCGGAGAAAGCTAGGCTGTATGCTGGGAGAAAGAAGTCAGAGCGATACCATGTAGCCCCACCAGAGACAGACAATGGACCTTTAGCTGGTAAGCCACAACCTCGTGGACAAACACAGATTAATATAAATGGGTTAAATTACATAAGAGTTAGCCAATAAGAAGCTAGAGCTAATGGGCCAAGCAGTGATTTAATTAATACAGTTTCCATATGGTTATTTTGGTTCTGGGTAGCCAGGATGAACAAGCGGCCTCCTTCAACATAGATATGCTTCCTTATATACAAGCAAGACTTGTCCAAACTTGAACTCCTTATATAATCCTGTTTCCATATTAAATTATAAAGTTTCTATATTTTGAATTATTTTACTAATAAAGCAACTAATGTGTTCATTAATCATGCTTTCTATATACTGTTCTTTCTGAACAATAAAATGTATCAGGGCAGGATGCTTTTGATGTTTGATTTACAGCTTTGTTTCCAGTGTCTGGAACACTGAGTAGTCCCTAGACATTCGAATGAACAGTTTGAGCCTGGGGATTTATATATGGCGGTATGATGGGTGAACATGTGACTCTTGCTTTGTGATTGTAGTTTTGTTTGCTTACTCTTTAGCAGTACTAAACATTGAACTCTGACCCACACATACTAGGGAACGTCTTTACCACTAGGCTGTAGACTCACCACCAGACATTTTTCCTTCCTTCTTTCCTTTTTTTTAAATTGGTAGAATCTCACTATGCACTGCTGGATGACCTGGAATTCTGTATGTAGACTGAACTGACCTCAGATTCATAGAGATCTACTTGCCTCTGTTTCCTGGGTGCTAAGATTAAGGGAATGTAACACCACACCCAGTTTAAGGGTATTATTTAGAACGATAGCAGCAAGGACTGTTTTGCTCATTCATTGTGGTAAAAGAGCCACAAAAATGTGGTGATTTATTTCTTGATCACGGGAAATTGAAATCTGCGTGTCTTTTCAGGCAGAGGCTCACCATATGTTGGCATGACATGCTAACATAGACTCTTAAAACTATTCACATAGAAAGGGGGAGCAGGGATCATTGCCCTGGCTGTCAAGTACCTTCATGAAATATTGACATTCTACTCGCCATTCAACTGGGCACAAGAAGATACTTGGTGTGCTTGATTCTATAAGGTAAGAATAGCTTTCTTGTGTGCTTGTAAAGCAAAGGGAACAAGAAATGATTAGTATTTCCCCTGTCCATCAAACCACATAAGGCATTGAAAAACTTAGGGTCAAATTCCATAGATGATGACTGACTACTTTCTGGCAGTAGAAATTACTACCAGAATTAGTTTTAAAACAGGTGGTACCAAATATGCTTCTCTAAACTCCAAAGGCACATGCACATAACAAGCTTCTTCAGGCACAGAAGGGATACTTACACTTATTCTTTTTTTTTTAAGAAAGTATGTTTTTTTAAAAGGAAAGCAGAAGATTAGGGCAAGCTCCTAGAAAACATATGAAGACAAAGGAAGAATTATCAGGCAGAGAAGAGAAACAGGATAATATAAAACTGTGAAAGCACAAGAGGAGACCAGAACGAGTTTTAGAAGTCTTAACTGTATTAAGTGAGTTGAGAGATGCAAAAGAGCTGCTTCTTCCCCCACAGTGTCTGGATCTCTTCCTCAGCATGAGGGCTCTCCTATGGCCTCTTGTGAAGCCCAAGATTGTAAATAGAGGATCAAAAACAACATCCAGTACTATTCAGATGGATAGGTCAAAATTAAACTCAACTGTTGGGAACCCCAAAGTCTCCACACCAGGGTATGAAGATTCAAGGGCCACATTAGTTATAGGAACAAGAAAAACTATAAGCATTTAGAGTCCAGCATCCTCTTGAACTTCCTGGTTGGTCAACAAGGTCAAGGAACAGGAAGTGCTGATGTGAAACAAATCTTACTGTGTTGAGGTCTATCACAACATTTCCTTCAAGAGTTGTAAAATTGTCATTGAAAGAACAGCACAGGTGAACTTTGTTAGAGTCATCAATCCCAAAGCCAGGCTGGGCAGAAAAAAAAAAAAAAAGAATGCCTGGCACGTGTGCTCTATTTCTGTTTAAATGAAACATCTAAGAGGGGAGGATGACAGAGGGAAGTGGGAGAGAGTAAGACAGAAGGGGATAGGGAGGGAAGACAGAAGAATTTGGACGATATAATTTTGTTTAGCATGGTTTGACGGCATAGAATGAATGAAAGAATGAGCTTCGACAACAGTGCTCTGTAAAGTTGTTGAACCACAAGTTACAGAGGGTGAATTGTGAAAATTAGTAAAAAACAAACAAATAAAAAACTTGTTAACCCCAGTGATTGTTAATGGACGCTTTCCTTATGCTTCCCTGAACTTCCACCCCACTCCATGAATATGCAAATAGGTAGCTATGGTGTAACACAAATGCTCGTGAGACACGTTACAGTAACTCTAAAACCTGCTATTATCGATCAGAGGCTGCATTGAACTCTATCTCACCATCTCAGGAACCTTGTGAACTGGTGTGTTTTCAATCCCATCTTACAGAAGGCCTACAGAGGTTCAGAGTCGGCAAGCTCATGAATGAGAAAAGAACTGCTTAAAAAAACCCAGTCTAACTTAGTTGTATACTGCCATTTTCCCTTGCACTGTGAATTCCCAGTGTTCTCGTCTATGATTTGAAATGTCTTTATCATCTATCTATCTTTCATCTATCTTTTAGTCAGAAGTTGAATAAACATGGCTCTACATGTTATTGCTTGCTTTTCAAAAATGTATATTATTTTTTCCTCAATAAGTATATTAGAAACACCTACATTAAATACCTCTTTTTAAAAAAGCATTGCAAAAGAGCCAGCATATTCACAATCTCAAAATTCAAATATCAAATGACCGTAATTCTAGATAGCTAAAATGTTCCTCAAAAAAAAAAATTAAATTATTACCTCTCCTTATTTTTGAGTGGAAAGTGCGCAACGTTTTCATTTAGTTCCTTCTATGTTTGCACATTCTACAACAAGGACATGTTGCTCTTGTAATTGCAACCCCTTCTTACAAGAAATATATTGTTCACTTTTTTTTACATAACAGCGATAAACATCAGATTAAAATAGCATTTCCATTTGAACTGTTGAAACAGCTCAGTAAACGAGTTTTCCCCGTGTGTCTTTAATTTATAATTGCCTCGGTGTATTGCTCCTGAATTCTTCAGCCTGAGTAGACCTGAGCCCCAGAGGATCACCATCCTCACTGCATAACAAAACAGAACAAAACAAAAGCACGCAGACGAGCAGAGCTTTTTGGATCTCATTTGAGTTACTGGAGATGAAGGGGGATGCAAAAAGTTTGACAGGCAATGCATTTCCATTGGGTATATAGTCAGGACCTGGGTGAGATCTCTCCGGGAACCCTGGATTTATCTACGGACGCTCCGGTTGCCTAGTTACCAGATCCTGCTTCCGCGAGCTCCTCCTTATTCGTCTAGACCACGCCCACTTCCTCTTTCCGCCCTTTGACAGGGGGCGGGGAACAAGGAAGTTTTCAGCCGCTCAGAAGCCCCGAACGGAGGTCGTAGGCCTCTGATTGGAGAAGCGCCGTGTGGGCGGTTCCGAAGGCGGGCCTTCCGAGATGCGGGAACGTCAGCACGTCGACGCGGGGGTTTTCTCTGGAGTCCCGCCACCGCCGCGCCGGTGTCGCTGAACCTGTCTTCGGGCTGTCCCGGGGCGGCGGGCCGACGCGGTTAGGGCCGAGCCCTGGGATCGGTCCGGGTCCCCGCCCTCCCGGTCTGTTCTCCCGGCCAGTCTACCCTCGGGGAGCCTGGCGGCGTGGGGCCCCTGAGCCGGGCCGGGGAGCTCGGATGGGAGGTGGCGGGAGGACAGACCTGGGATGTTCAGTCTGATGGCCAACTGCTGCGACTTGTTCAAGCGGTGGCGAGAGCCCGTCAGGTAGGCTGGGGCGCGGGCCCGCTGCCCAGCGGGATGGGGACGACCGCGCCCCTGGGCCGGGCCGGCTCGCCTCTTCCCGAGGCGTGGGAGGAGTCGGCCCAGTCTAGGGGATGCCACCCTTCCGGATGGACCATTCCCGGACCCACAGCCTAGACTGTAGCCCCTTGTCTGCTTGACAAAGTTTTGATCCACGGCGTATACATATATTTTAAACTGTTTCTTAGAAAGATGCGTGCATGAGCGTGTCTGTGGAAAGAGAAGGAAGGAGAGAACTGTCCATTGTGATTTTCTTGAAAACGTTTTGTAATGGGAAAGTTCTTAAAGAGAGGTTTGAAGTACAGTTTTCCTAATAAACACATCCCTGTTGGCGCTCTTTCTGTCGCATCTCTCTTGTACGCATCTGAAAGCACAACCGCCCACTATTTTGTTTGGCTATTTGGCTCTACTCCTTACTAATTATATGATTCAACCACATTTGGCCCATCTTCCTTATTTATTAAATGAGGATAAGATCTGTGCCTAAGAAGTGTTGGATCCAATTAGAGCGTGAGAAGAGTAGTCTTTTCTCAGCAGTAATTTAGCTGCTGTTTTCATGCACACTCTAGTATATCCTTCTAATTGAAAAGTCTCTTGCTTCATGATTCACTTTGCATAAGTACAACTGTTACTCTTCCGTGCATAGTCCTTGGTTGTTCATTCAGTAAATACTGTCAAGAAAGTGACATGTACCCGGCACTGTGTTAGGGTGAAGTCAGTAAGGCTAATGCTTCTGAAACCTAGAAGCCCAGACTACACAATGTGTTTTACATTATAACTATTGACTTTTCATAGCTCTGCTTTGGAATTAGACCACAGGCAAAATTTAGCTAAGTGCTTTTTTAAAAATCCCAAACTCCACAAATCTATATTTATTGTAAAGATGAGCATTCCATTAAAGTATGCACCTGAAAAGCAACACGTCACAGTCACACATTTATAGGAAAACACATGTCTGTATATGGGAAAGAAATTTGCTTTAAACAGAACTTTTGGCATTCTTTCCCACTCGTTGACTTTGGGTTTGAATGTTTCAAGTGTAAGTGATAGGATCCCCTCTAAGAACTGAAGGTGTGTTTATATGATTGGCTTTAATCTTACTCTGGTGATTTTATAGCTTCTACTCAGACTTGAAAGTCAGAAAGTACCCCCATTCATACATGCCTCTGCTTTTAGAGAATGAACTTTTTAGGAGAGTATTAGAGCATGAATATAAGCAGAGCTTTGCTTTTATGATTTACACTAATCCATGAAAAATTGCTTTATATATATGCTTCCTGTTTAAGTTTTAGATATGCTGTTTGATGTTGAGATTCTTTAATATTTTCTGAAAATGTATTTGCAAATGTAATGATTATTCATATTCAGAATATGCTCAGAGGTTATGTTGGCTTTTCTAATAGACTCTGTACTCTTCACAAGGAAGTTCTTTCATGAAACTCATTTGTTCATTTGTCTAATGGCAACCACAACCCATTGAGTGTATTAGATTTGTTTGCTATGTACCAGGCGGGAGGCTGAGACTCAGCGTTAAGGCACCAGTCTGGCTTAGTAATGAGGGCCAGGAACCCAGCCAGTTTTTAAACCATACTTTCATACAAGTCAGAACGTGAACCTAGGATTTCAAGCCATGTAAATCAATCTCAAATTGACTATAGTGCTAGATGCACTGGACTTGCCCCAATAGAAGCCATATAGTACATTTAATTTTTATTTTGAGACACAGTACAATGATGAAAACAAAAAAACATCAGTATAATAGTGTTAACTAAAATGTGAACCTACTTGTAATAATATTCTTTAGTTTGGTGTGTGTGGGTAAGATCTAGTCTAGGATCCCACATTTTATTTGTTCTGATTTTTTCCACCTTTCTCAGCCTGGTCTACAAGAGCTAGTTCTGGGATAGGCACCAAAAGCTACAGAGAAACCCTGTCTCGAAAAAACAAACAAACAAAAAACTCAGTCCATAAGGGTTGCCATTTTTAAGGTCTCTTTAAATAGTACTGCTTAGGGACTCTAAGGTGGAAGCTGTGGCTGTTTGCAGAGACCTCAATTTGCTTCTTAATTCCTTGTGATTTGAGTGATGTGGTGCTTTTGGAGAAAGAATGCAGAGACAGTATATTGTTCATTACAGCCACGTGCTCTACAGTACCCATTTCACAGTAATCATATCAAGGGGTCTGTCGTGCTAGTGGGTTTTATTGCTGGAAAGGTTCATCTTGACCACATGGTTAACACATTGTCTTCCGGGCTTCTCAGTAGGGTGCTTGACTTTAATAGATTGGAATCGGAATCCTAGAAGTCTTAGCGTTTTCTCATGTCGAAGTAGTTGGTTATTTCTATCTCACAGCATTCTAAGAGAGCAAGTATTAGAAGCATGGCTGTGAGGTTACTTTTCTCATTCCTGCCGCCAAAATCTGACAGAAGCAAATCATGACAAGAAGGATTTATCTGGGCCTCAGTTTTAAGAAAACACTGTCCATTGCAGCAAGGTGGACAGTCAGAGTTGTGGTGGGAACCTGCAGCCAGGACTTAGTAACTGGAGAAGCCTAGTTCAGCTGCTTTTCTTTTTCACCTTTTTATTTAGTCTGCATGGCTTCATTCATTTTCAGGAGGAAGCTTCCCTCCTCTGTTAAATCCCCTCAGGGACACTCTCAGTGGTGTGTCTCCTAGGTGATTCCAAATCCAGTCCAGCTGACAATAAAGAATTGTCATCACAATGGCATCAACTTTCACTGAGCAAACTACCTCCCCAGATCCTGATAGACATTGTGTAGGAATATATCCTCCTCTGTCAACAGCCTTTGTTTATCAGGACCTAGCTTGGCCTTTTCTTCTTATTTTCCTGAAAGAGAAATTTATTTGTCTTTCCAAGATTAGTTCTTTGACCTGTGCTCTGTCATCCATTTCCTTGATTAAGTTGTTGACATTCAGACAATTCTTAATTGCTTAGGTCAGTATACTTTATATATACCTCACAGGGAGCTTTTGAGCTATAAGAATATATGAGAACCGAAGTCACTTTTCTCCTTAGTCTTCCGAGTTTCTCTTACATCCTTCTTAGAATGCGTTTTCAGGCTTTTCTTGCCTATCCAACCCAAACTCAGCTATCGGCTTCCCATAGATGCACTAGCACATCACTGTAAGTGTAGTAACGTGAAACGATATGACGTTATTATCATTACGTTCTGAGATCGGAAGTTAAAATAGTCTGCTGATCTAGAAGCTCCAGGGGAAGAATCCACTCTCCTTTGCCCTTTCCAGCCTTTAGAGACCACCTGGGTTCCTTGGTTCATGGTGCTGTTCTTCCTCCTTCAAGGCTGGTAGCATAGCCAGTCACAACAGTGTGCTAAAACTTTCTTGTACAGATCCTTGTCCATTACATTGCATCTACTTGTACAGTCCAAGATGAGCTCCTCCTCATTAAGCACACCCCAGATTCCCTGCATGTCAAGTAGCATGTGCACTGATTGTGAACATCCTTGGAAGGCATTTTTTGGTCTGCCACCCTCTACAACCCTCTGTCCTTGCAGCTACTAGTATCTTTCCTTTTCTTTTCATACTGGGCTTCTCAGTTCACAGTGGGTTATGGTGCTGTCCCTACTTCCTCCTCTCTCATGCATTCTGTAACTCCCTGTTTAACTATTGTCCTATCCCTTTAAGCGTTATACTAGTTGCTTCATGGTAATTGCAATGAATTCCTTTTGACTCTTGCCTTAAATGGGTTCATATCATCTTTAGATGTCTAAGACCACTTCTTAAAATTCTCAGTTTTTTTTTTCCTTTTCTATTGCCTGCTTCCTTTATCTTACATCACCAGTTTGCTTTCCTTCACCTGTCTTCCTAGTTTTCCCCAAGATTCTCTTTTCTGTGCTATGTCCTTATGATGCAACAAGTCAGATGTTGTGTTAGCATTTCTGCTACATGTAGAACATATTCCTGGTACAGAGAGGCTGATCCTTTACAGAATTCTCAGTCTCAGCACATTCGCAACTGAGCTTGAACTAGTCTCGTTTCCATGTCACAAGTTTCTGTTGTTTCATTTGTATTTCATATTAGCAGATTCGTTTTGTCTTTCTCTTATCAAAATCAGAAGAGTCATCCTTTATACTGAGTTATGTCTTATTGTCCTATGTCGCCATGTCCTAGTGGGCTCCCTGTTTGATAGAATAGTTCTCACATATTTTTAAGGGGCACTTTGAGAGATCACTAGTGATGCCTAAAGCTGAATAATACCAAATGTGATACACACACACACACACACACACACACACTGAGCTTTAACTTGTAGATTTGGCACAGTAAGACCTTAACAATTATAACTAATAATAAAATTGGCCAGTTATAGCAATGTACTGTAATAATATGACTAGTATGGATACCCTACCATTTGGGGGCTTCTATTAAGTAAAATGAGGATGACTTGAACAAAACCAGTCAGGTTAACAGATAACTAATGGAGGGGTAGGATATGCAGCATGGATATGCTGAATAAATGCTTGACGTGAGTCAGATGCGTCACTCCCAGGCTGGCGGAGCGGGTTGGTACTTTCACTATACCGTTGGGACATACAGTAGAAAACTTACTGGTAATTTTAGAGCACAGTCAGTCACATGCTGTGGTTTGATTGAATGCCCCACAGTGGTTTACATGTTAAGACTTTTTCCCTAACATGTTGGGATTGGCAGGTAGTCAAATTCTAGAGATGAATTTGTATCCTTTGTAGAAAGAAGTGAGGTAACTAGGGATGTGACCTCAAAGAAAGTTGTGGGACCCAAGGCCCCCTCTTCCATCTCCTTTTCTAGCTTATATGTAAGAGATTTTACTCTGCATGTGTTCCCACATAATGGGTCGCACTTCAATAATAAGGTCTCAGAGGTTGCTTTTCTTCAAGGCACTGACTCTGGGGCTGCAAATACCTTGGGTGAGTAAAATGGGAGGGCAGTGTGGTATCTCGGCCTTCAGTTTGTGTTCAGATTCCATACTTTGCAACCCTAGACTGATGCTCCTTAGGGCAGGAATGAGACAGGCAAGTTCAGAACAAGAGAGGCATGTGATTTTATTGGTGTTTAAAGACATATACCTATGCTTTCTGTGATTCCGATGCCAAGAAAGGCCCACTTAAAATCAGAAAAGTAAGACTAACTAAAAACATCTTGAAAACAGAAGTAATATAAAATAACAAACGGCTGTTATTTTAAATCAGGAAATAGAAGTATCTCAAGGTTTTCAGGTATTACCCCTTAGGATCACATGTAAGTGTTAGTCTCAAAGATACAGGTTTTTTTGTCCTTAAATGTCCTGCATGCTGTTCATCTCCCATCACTTCTCCCACAGGTCCTTGCCATTTGAAAACAATTTCTCTCCAATATCGATTTTAGCATATCAGTCTGTCAAAGCTTTATTTCAAGTGTTTACTGCTGGCTAACCCATCCAGAAAGAAGAGCTCTAGGTAGCTGGCAGAATGCATCTCATTGCTTCTGCACACTGGCGGAGTGTCTGTAAAGCTGATGATGACATGGTTTGTTATTTATGCTGTGTTTGTTTTCCATGGAGGAAATATATCCCTGCAACCACATTTTTTTTTGTCCAATTGAATGTAAATAAATCTAGGCCATTTATAGAAGTTGCTGAGTTCTTAATTTCTAATTAAGCTTTACATACAGATTAGCAAGGATTATCTAGTATACTGTATGCTAAATTGGAATGCCTGACATTCATTTTATCTGCCTACTTGATTATGCATAATAAAAATAGTGGGATTTTGGAGTTAAAAAGAAGTACAAGAGACATATATATGTATTTATGTTCAAAATAGAACCTGCTTTATGAAGTTTGAAATATTTTCCATAATGTTGTTTTTTTATGTCAAACTTGCCCTTTGGTTTTTTGAATAAACTATTTTATCTCTGATATATATATATATATATATATATATAATTTTAACATTAGAAATAAATTTTATATAATAAATTTTGTTTAAGTATTATCTTTCTAAGTTGACAGATCAATTTATTCTTTTATAATTTCACACATATACAATATATCTTAATTGAATCCTCTTCCAACTCAATCCAGTCATTCCCACAACATGTGTTCCTTCCATCTTCCTCCTCTTCCCTGTTTCCTCCTCCTCTTCCTCTTTTTCCTCCTCTTCTCTGTTTCCTCCTCCTTCTTCTGTTCTTCTCCTACCAAGTGCAGTCAGTGCTGTCTGCATGAGTGTGGACAGCGTACCAGTGGCTGGAAAATGCCTCTACCTCACTCAGCGGCTGTCAGTTGCTGATCGCTCCTCAGCCAGGGACTGAACCTCGTGAGACCTACCACCACTCCCTGCCTCCCACCTCCCCATCCATGCTGGATTATTGACTGCCTTGATCTCGTGGGTTAGCTTACGTGAGTTTGTGAGAGCAGTGCCCATGCCGTACCCAGAAGACATTATTTCCCAGTGATTTTCCTCATCTTCTCACTCTTGCAATCTTTCTGGTCACTCTCCCAATATCCCTGAGCTCTGTGGGGCTTCATATACTTATGGTTAGGCTTTGACCAGTATGAGACTACATTAACTATTGCTCCCTACCATGAGGTTCACTGACCAAAGTCCACGAAATGTAGGTAGTTTTTGTTTTTAGTTTTTAAGTTGAATACTTTCCTGTGTGTTTTTCTTTTTCATTTTTATTAGTTTTAATTTTACATATGTGTGTGAGTCTGTGTGGAAGCGTGTGTGTATGTGTGAGTGCTACTATCTGAGGCCAGAGACATTGATATTTCTTGAGCTCAAGTTATAGGTGGTTACAAGTGGGTGTTGTGACTCAAACCTGGGTCCTCTAGAAGAATACTGTGTGCTCTTAAGTAATGAGCTCTATCTCCAGCCCCTGTGGTGTGTGTGTGTATGTTTGTGTATGTGCTTGTGTGTTAGATAAAAAAGAACCCTGAACTTGGCTTGTGCTTTTTTAATCCTAGCACTCAGGAGGCAGAGGCAGAGGAATCTCTGAGTTTGAGGCCAGCCTGCTTTACAAAGCAAGTTCCAGGACAGCCAAATATACAGAGAAACCTTGTCTAGCAAAACCAAAGGAAAAAAAAAAAAGGAACCCTGAAATAAAATGTCTCCATTTACTCAAATATTAGCACCTAGACTACAGAAGTCTTCACCTTTTGCAAATAACTGAACAAATATATAATCAGAACTTTGGTATCTCAATCAATTCATTTCCTAATTCTTAAGAAATTACTTTAATTTTAAAATATTTTGTTCATTATTACCTTTAATCTATGAGCATGTATACTTTTTTTCAGAAATTTTCAGCCAATTGGACAGGAGATAAACAATTTGGCTTACATTGATGGAAGGATTTATGTGAATTAAATTTAATAATAGTTCTTTAACCTTATTTGTATTAGCTTCACTTGGTGTCTCCTCAGTACGAGGGAAACCAGGAAGGAAGAAGCTGAAAGTTGATGGTCCCTCCGCCACCATTGGCACTGGTGCCCCATAGAGATGAGGACAAGTTCCAGCCGAGGAGACTGATTTGTTCTTTGAGGTGACCATGTGGTGCGGAAGGCGTCTTGTCATTGTCTGCTGGGGAAGTCAAGGAAGAAGTCATCAAGCTTGAACTTGATTCTGTATTTCTTTTTTTTTTCTTTTTTTTTTTTTTAGCAGAAAGTGCTTATATTTTTTTCTTTTTAAATGAACAGGGTTTTTTGCCTTCTAGGGAGCAGGGTGTGGGTTGAGACAGTCTCATTATCTAGCTTTCGGTGGCCTGGAACTTGCTGTTTGCCTGGTCTCAAACTAAGAGATCCACCTTCCTCTGCCGTCCAGCCAGAGTTGGGCATGATCAACTTGTCACCTTTGCTGTAGCTGCAGGAACTAAGTTGTGAGTGTCCTGGGCAAAGGGGTGGAAAAATTATTCCCGACTTTGTTTGTGAAAAGGAGCCCTTGTCCCTGGATGCCTGATTGTTTGCTTTTATGAAAGTAGGTGGATATTAGGATAAAAATGGTTCAGGTTATTCCAAACACAGTAGTGTCTGTATTGTTTAAACTTCCCTTGGAAACCACTGGGGCTAATTTCTTATTAGTACTGAAGCCTTGAGTATCTTGCACCTCCCTTGCTCAAGGCATAGTGTGGAGATAAATGATAGACATGCCTTTGAACTACGAAGACATGCTATTTACATCAAAGTCTTGTTTATTGCAGGGCTGGGAGAGTGGGGACTATCAGTTGTGAGGCACTTTATTTGAGATGGTGAGCACCAAGATAGCTTTTTCTTTCTTTTATTGAGATAAAGTTCTCACAGGTACCTTAGGCTGACCGCAGTGGAATCCTCCTGCCTCCATCTCTCTTAATGCTGGATTACAGGTGACCCACTGAAAGGGATACTTTTATTTTACGAAATTTCACAGCATTCGATACTGTTCCTCTCTTAATCCCTCTAGAAACCATTCACATATATGACATCTTTTCCAGCCCCCATTTCCAGGTTGACAGTGTTCTCATCTTTCTTGTTCCCTGGACTGTGTCTTGTGCATTTCCTGGGCTCTTTCAAGTGTTGTGATGAATTAAACTGTTACTTAGATGACACAAATACCTGGTCAAGATCTTTCTGGTTCGGACTTGAGTCATGAGAGCAAGCATCTTGTCAACATGCGCCCAGGGAACTACTTAACCCTCTCTCGGAATCTGAGCCTAGTTGTGGGTTCCCTTGCTTGCACTTTGGGTTGTCATGAGAATGGCTTCAGACTAAGCATTTCCTGTGTGTCACGGTCAGGTGCACACTGATCACATTGTCTAATTTAATTTTTATCTCCCCCCCACATGGGTATTGTCAGCATTATATTTTACTGATGAAATTATGACTGGTAATGTGTCTAGCGTCATACAGTTTAGAAATTGCAGCATGAGGACTTGAATGCAGGACTCTGTAACAGGTTGGCGCCTATTTTTCTGAGTGCCTTGAGCTTTCTTTTGTTGCTTATTAGTAGTGTAAATGTACCTAGATCTTATAGTAGCATAGAGCCCTAAAGCGTGCGTGTACACACACACACACATTCCCTACATCTCATTTGGAAAATGTTAATACTGAGACTGATACAAAATAATCCTCTATGATTTTCTATTTTTATTCAAGAGCATGCTTAAAAATTTTAAGGTTATACCATGTACTTGAAAAGAGGCTTCCATGACTAAATATTTGAGGTAATTAAAGGCATGGTGAATAAGTATAGTATTAGTATGAATAAAAATAACAGCAGGAAATAACTGCAATGTTTAATGTTTAATAATTTATAATTTCAGAACAAAGCGGGAAAAAGAGTTAATATCCATGTAAAACACAAAGTCTATACAACCTTTTAGAATAATAGAGATGCATAACCTTTGCACATTAAAAGATACATGTCACTGTAGCTTTTAACAATATGGTCAGTTGTCACCGGGGACAGTTTGGCTGTGGTGCTACAAGACAACATATGATTGCTGATCAAATGCACAGCCCTTCCAACAGGAAAGGCAGATAGAGTCTACAGAGTCTAGAAAGACTAGCACAGTCAATAAGCTCTATCATTTTGTCATTTGTTCAGACAAATGCTCAATAAAAACATCAGGTGTTAAGGGTACAAAACTGGCCAGATATGATTTACACTCAAAAATTCTCCTCCAGTGACAATGACTAAAACATAAATATTAGCATACTGTGGCACTATGTGTTCATCTACTTTTTTTTGTAATCCTCTGATGCTAATATTAATTATGCTCTTAACATATTCCAAGTAATGTAACTTAAATCACAGATTTTTATGTCCCTGCCAGTTTACTCATTTGACCCTTTATAACTTAAAATATGAAATTTGAGTAATGAAATCAATTGCTCAACAAAAGAGAGAAGAGGGGGGGAAGAGAGAGAGAGAGAGAGAGAGAGAACCAACCAGCCAGACTGAGCAAAGAGACCTTATACAACACTGTGAATATAGGTGAATATGGTTCAGTAATAGTTCTTGCCCCGCATAAGTAAGGCCCTGAGTTCGAGTCCCAGCATCCCCTCCCACAATTCAGTACTGTTCATACATATGATGGTTAGTTTAATTGTCTGCCTGACAGAATCTAGACTTGCCTGTGAGATGGACATCTCGCCCTGCCCGTGGTGGGTTGGCAATCTTGGTTGCATAGACTGAAAACAGTTATATTAGTGAAGCTAGTGTGACTTTTTCATAGCTGTCACCAAACGTCTTACAAAAACGACTATAAGAGGGACATTATTTATTTTGGCTTATGATTTCAGAGACTTTATACACCATTTCCTGGGCCCAACCATATGAGCAGAAATGGCTGAGAGTTTTTACAAACCTAGCAGGAGGAAAAGAAAGAATCAGATGTCTGGTGACATGACGAAGCAGTTAAGTGTAGTTGCTGCACTCACAGAGGAGACTAGGGTTCCGGTCCCACACTCGTGCGGCAGCTCCACCTCCAGGGGTCTGGAAACTCTGCTGGCCTCCAAGCGCACCAGGCATGCACATGATACATATACATGCATTCAGGCAAAAAGACTCATGAAAGATAGATAGTAGATAGATAGATAGTAGATAGATAGATAGATAGATAGATAGATAGATAGTAGATAGATAGATAGTAGATAGATAGATAGATAGATAGTAGATAGATAGATAGATAGTAGATAGATAGATAGTAGATAGATAGATAGATACATAGATAGATAGATAGATAGATACATAGATAGATAGATAGTAGATAGTAGATAGATAGATAGTAGATAGATAGTAGATAGATAGATGAAAGAAATATTAAACATACATACATATTCACACTCAAACACACACCCCCTCTTTCAAGAAGTGGCCAGGGATAGTATACCCTCAAATACCTGCCCCCAAAACTTGCTTTCTCCAGTAAGGCCCCACCTCCCCAAGTTTCCAGAGCCTCCCTAAATATTTCCACCAGCTAGAGGCAATGTTCAAACCCTGAGCTGTGGAAGAGGGGTGTGGATCCCCTCAAGGGGTATATAAAGAATTCCAGTTCTTAGGAGCTGCTGCCTCTTTGGTCCTCATTTGTAAGACAGTCTACGGCTTCTAAAGCAGGCTCTGTCCCTGGCTGTCTTCATGATCCTGCTGCTATTTCCCATTTCTAGTTACCATCTCACATTACTGACATTGTCTTCCAATCTTCTGGTTTCTCTGCTAGGCATAAACAGCCTATGCCTGTTCCTGGAATGCCTTGACACGTTCACCTCTGTCCTTTCCTTTTTCTTTTTTTGGTGGATTCTGAATACATTTGGGAATTTGAGATAGGGGGAAAGAATAAAAGTACAGATTCAAGAAAGCCATGCCTAGAATTTAAAGAACAACCTTAACTGCCATCTTAATTCTGTTTTTAAACATTCTTTAGGGTCTTTGCCAGTGGGAAATGAATATGCGTGTATTACTATTACAAGTGACGCCTCGGCTCCTCTTGGCCTTCTTGGAGCCGGAGCAGGTGGCTGCAGTTTGGTTGACCTGAGACTTTGAGTATCAAATGTTTGTGCGCTGAGTTGCTAGATTCAAAGGCTTACATTTCTAAATCCTGAGAACTAGGGGATTAGGATTTGAGACTCTGCAGGCCAGATCCTAACAGGCCTACGTGCTGAGATTGGGGGTATTGAGCTGAGCAGCAGCTAGTGTAATTCTTAGCTCTGAGCAGCAGATGGCAGTAGTAGCTGTCAGTGCCTGCTAGTTAGAGCTCTGGAAACCTGTATCCCAGGACTAACACTTCCTACCCCGTGGCCCTACTATGGCTCCTACTGCTGACACCTGTGGCTTTTACAGTGGTTGGTGTTACAGCTTTTGAGAACTGGTGTCTTCAATTCTTAGGCCTTGCCAGATTCCTGGAAGTCGTCTAAAAATGAGGGCCCACAGCCCCCATCTTTGTCTTTATGTCCTCTCTGTCTCCGTAGATGGTCTATCTCTACTGCTCTTGGTACTGTTGTTGCTGCCACTGCTGCAGAGGCCGTGCTGCTGGCTGGCATTCCCGCTGGTTTCTCTACTTAAGCTTAGCTTGCTGTACTTTCTGATCAGAGAAAATACCATTTGACAGAAGCTTTTCATTGGGCCGTCCCAACAGACTCAGACAGTGAGCCGAATAGTCTGATTAGATAGCCAGGAGCAGGATGTGGCATGGCCGTGGAATACAAATGAAGGGTTATGTTTACACCAGTCACAGCACAGCCTTTCACAGACCTTGTAGAAGGAACTGTCACAAGTCCCACGTTGCACCAACCACTGGCTTCTTCCAGAGTTATTGAGGAGATGCCACCTCCACCCCCATGTTTTAGAAAGAACAGCATCAGGGTCATTTAAGTACACAGAAGCGTGCCTAGCCTGGAATGCCTTCTAAGGTCAGCGCAGGTTGTCTGAAGCGTGTGTATGTGATATATATTCTATATGCATATATAAAGAGTTAAGACATTTGTGTTTTCTGTCATTTAGCAATCTTAGTAAGGCTTGGCTTCTGTTCCTTTGCCCTTCAGAGCTCTGTCCTCTGAGCTGCCTCATTTAGGTTACACCCTGTAGTCCTAGCATGGCAGCCATGCTATGCTGGACTTCTCCCTGTTTTCCCCAAACACTTTCACTCCTAGGTCCACAGTGACGATGGGCTGTTCCACCCTTTACAGTGTACAAAGATCACATGGCTCAGGGATGAGCTTTACTGGGGAACTGAAGCATCAGATTAGCAGGACCAGTATATACCATCGAAGTTAGTAGCAGATGCTGGTTTTGACTTGCTAACTAATTCATTGTGTGACCTTTGACAAATTATTTAACTTTATGGGCTTGTATTTTCTCACCTGTAAAGCTCAACTAGTCTTTTGTTAATTAGTTTTACTCTATGCAGTAAATTTTTGCTTAGAGGACAATAGGATGGTGTCTTCATAAATTGTGCTTTTGAGTCAGTGTTTTCTTCATCAGCGTAGTCCCTAGCATCTAATAGATTGTATGGTATAAAGTATAGGCTACTTAAATGTTGCATGAAAGGATGAATTTGTTTGTATCGTCCATTGCGTGCTGAGTGATTTTAAATTTTGTTATTTTAAGAAAGGTGACCCTTGTGATGGTGGGCCTTGATAACGCTGGGAAAACGGCCACAGCAAAGGGAATCCAAGGAGGTAAGTAGAAAATATTTGCTTTCTGAACTCTTAATTTTTTCAAGCTGTTTGTTTATATGAATTCCTTTATTACATGTTAATTGGACAGAGATAGTATAGTTTGTGTTGTTTATTTACTTAAGCTATGAATAGGCTCTGTCTTCCTGATGTCCCTCTACTGCCATATTTCAGATTTGAATAGGTGTAGTTTCCTTGACATGTTCACATCATTAATCAGTGGGAGACAGGAAGTAACCCACGCTAGCAGTTCTCTGCCATAGCCTCTCAATTGCTGGGATTACACAAATAATGCCATATAGTCTCCTCTCCCATAAACTTTCCCAATTGTGACGATCCTGAGGAGTACTAATAGACTCAATTCCATTCTCTTTTGGGGTCCACTCGGCTTATACTTAGCTGCACCGTCTGTTTATCTCTCTATTTCTCCAGGCTGTTAATCCCCTAAGGGCAGTGATACTTACTTTGGTGTCCCAGTGGTTTAAACCATGCTTCTTGAAAGAGTAGACAGCCTTCTCCTCCTCTTCTATCTCCTCTTCTTTTCTTCTTTGTTTATTCATGCCAGGGTTCTCTGTGTAGCATTCCTTCCAAGTGCTGGGATTCAACGCATGTGCCACCACCACTGGGCCAAGCCTTCTTAAAATGTCCATTCCCTGACTCTACTTTTTTACTTATTTCTTGTTCTGTTCTTATTCTCTGATCAACCCCCTTTTGCTAGTTTTTTGTTTGTTTGTTTCGTGGTACATGTACCTTTTCTTTAACTGTATTGCTCTTGTTTAAATCCAGACCCCAGTATCTCTCATGTCTCAATAGCTTCTTCTAGAAGTATCTTCCCTGTCATGAATGTCGCTTTTTTCACTGGGCTGTTCATCTCCCTGACCATCAGAATGATTGTGTTATTGTGCATAAGTCTTAGAGGGATCTGAAGTCACAGTGCTTCAATAAGATTGGAGTTTATTTCCCCCTCTGGCCATGCAAAACTAGTCTAGGACTAGTATGTCACTCCCTGATGGTAGGGATTCAGGCCTTTTTTCCTATTCACTTTGCCATCCCTACTGTTCTCTCTGTTCTGCGTAGCCCAAGATAGCTCTCAATATACTGAAACATTTGAGCTGCAAGGAAAATCTGTAGGAGAGAAGAGGCGGCTGTGCTTCCCTCCTTGAGGACCACGAGGCAGAAACTGGTGCCTTACTTTAGCTCCTGTGCACTGACAAGAAGCAGTAGTGTTCTGGGCCCCACCACTGCTTCAGTATATTGAGTCAGAATTTCTAGCAAGAGCCAGGGCTGTCTGCTTCTTCACAAATTTCTTGTTGGGTATCTAACTATTAACTAGAATTAGTCTATAATCAGTCATCGTGGGAGTAGTTACACTATGAAATTGGGCGTAAGCTACACAATAACCTTCTCCCTCTACTTCCAAATAAGTTGTTAAATATTTAATAGACCACCATTTAATCTAGACCCTCCTCTCATGGCTGGTCATTGCCTCTGCGGTTGGGAATCTATGTCTTTTGTAAACACTCATGTACCCAGACTAAAAAAATATTCCTCGGATTTTTATCCAATACTGTTTCCTAATGGGAAATTATGTTATTTTGGGTAAAAGTTTAGTTTTTTTCTGTGGATTATCCTTGGCTTTGTTTGGTATTAGCATATTTTCACTATATTATAATTGTTTGATATATATAAAATGTGTGTATATATAAATATATGCATACACACACACATGCACACACACATATTTTTAACAATAGACCAAGAGCCAGTGATACACAGAGAAACTCTGTCTTGAAAAACAATAACAACAAAATACAAATAAAAAACCAAAACCAAATTCCTATCTGTGTATAGTGAAAATACTAGCTGGATATTTACATTATTAACCCCTCTCTCACACATGTGAGTTTCAAAGTCGTATTTATGGCATCAGCAAGTGATTTTTCCATTTTGTAATGACAAATGCATGATACTTGTTATATAATTTATGTTGTAGAGATAAACTGATATTAAAGTCTAAAGATTCCTCTTTTTGTATCATTTGAAACAGAGCATCCTGAAGACGTAGCTCCCACTGTTGGATTTTCTAAAATCGACCTTAGACAAGGAAAGTTTGAAGTTACCATCTTTGACTTGGGAGGTGGAAAAAGAATTCGGGGAATTTGGAAGAATTATTACGCTGAGTCCTATGGGGTAATATTTGTTGTGGATTCCAGTGATGAAGAGAGAATGGAAGAGACAAAAGAGACAATGTCAGAAGTGCTAAGACATCCTAGGATATCAGGAAAGCCTATACTGGTGTAAGTAATGGCGCATTAGCAAGAGATGTTTGTCTCTTACAGAATATTGAATAACCAAGGTAGCCATCTATTAGTATAATAAATGTGTGCAATTACCTGTCAGTTGTAATGTTATATTGCTTTTGAGAGTGATTAAAGAACTTACTCAGTGTTATGAGCAAGCTTACTAATAGGATTTCTTGAAAAATTAAATATGAACTCTTGTTTTATTTGATGGCCTGCTTTGTATTAAATTTTGCATCTTAAACAAAGTTGTAGGATATGTTTCATTTCCCCACCCCCAGGTAGACCACTTTGGCATACTAGGCAAATGCTCTGAGCATTCGCGGCCAGTGAGCTGCAACCTCAACACTTTTTCCAGACAAGATTTTGCCGTGTAGCTTTGGTTGAACTTGAACTCTAGATCCTCCTGCCTCAGCATTGTGAGTTGTGCCATCACAGCTCGCTTCCTCTCTTAACTTATATTTTGTCATTGTCTTTTTTAATTTGCTTTCTTTTGGTATTGTTTTCTTTAAGACAGGACCTCAGATAGCTCAGACTGTACTTGAGGTTGTTATGTAGCCAAGGATGACCTTAAACTTCATATCCATCACCTCTACCTTCCAAGTGCTGGGATTACAGGTGTGAACGACCTTGATCAGATCAACCCATAGCCTGTGCAGGCTCAGCAGGCACTCTCCCAACTAACTGAGATGCCTCCCCACAGCTCTTCTTTTCTCGGTAGTGTACTTTCTGAAAGTTGCTTGAATGGTTCCTTCTGTAATGACACTTTAATTTCTCAATCTGAGACTTCATTTTTCCCTATTGCACGTATGAGTATGACTAGCTTTATTCTCCCAGTCATATGCTTATAGCATTTTGTCCTTAAGCTGGAATATTTGTAGAAGACATTGAAAAAGGACATTTATAGTCATAGCCTTTATACACAATAAACACCAGATGGTGCTGTAACATGAGACAGAGCAAAGTTTAAGCAGTTTGCTTCTCAATTGTTGACATTACTTCTCAAGTGGAAGTTACGAGCTTTTGCCACTGCCTTTTTGTTGCTTTGCCCCCCTTCTTGTAATTCATTATTAAGGAATGAAAATAATCAACTCATTGTAGTTAAATTAGGGAAAATGTAGAGGAGTTTTGTCCCTGTTCATCTCAATAGCAGAGGAAGCTTTTTTTTTGGGGGGGGGATGGGTTTGGGGGTTTTTTGAGACCAGGTTTCTTAGCTTTGGAGCCTGTCCCAGAACTAGCACTTGT
Source organism: Microtus oregoni (assembly GCF_018167655.1). Lineage (NCBI taxonomy): Eukaryota > Metazoa > Chordata > Mammalia > Rodentia > Cricetidae > Microtus > Microtus oregoni. The sequence continues at coordinate 26,089,592 of NW_024543089.1, forward strand.
AGACCGGGCTGGCCTCGAACTCAGAGATTTGCTTGCCTCTGCCTCCCAAGTGCTGGGATTAAAAGCGTGTGCCACTACCACCTGGCCATGCGGATGAAGATTTTTAAACAAGTCTATTTGAAACTTTGATTATAAAAGTTGAAACTTTATTGGATTATTTTTTGGTAAAGGTTATGTTCTTAAACTTTTAAGTATTTTATTAATGAAGTTACTTCATCTATAGACTCGAGTCTCACTTTTATTTAATCAGAAGTAAAATTTTAATAGAAGTATATATGAAAGGTGACCTTTGCTGAGCCCTACAGGCTAAAATAGTCTTTGAAAATATTTAAACAGTGACTTCCTGGTTTCTGAAGAAAAATTAAAATATTAACCACTATTTGCTATCAATAGAATATATTTTTAACCAAGTCATTTATTTATTTTTCTTGGTATTTTCTTTTGTGTATATATGCATCTATGCCTATATTAATTCAACAAATACTGAATACCTACTACATGTTGAATTAATGTACAAGGCACTATTTGATTTCCTATTAAATAAGTGGAACTGTAAGTTTTATCCTGTAACTTAATATATTGAAATTTTCATTATCTGCAGTTGATAGCAATGTTCTAGGAAGATTGGTGCCATTTATAGACTTTCTCTTTCTTGTGTAGTCTTGACAGTTGTCCTTAGAGAGATAATAAATCACTCTGCCTGTTACCTTTTTGAAGCCCAGTCGAGTTATCTAATATTTTCATCCAGAATATCTCTGAAGCCACCAACAAAAATTTCTTTTCAGGATACTAAAAATTCAACCTATGCTAGTCCAGTTTAGCTATTAGAATAGTGATGCATCTTACCATATAGTGATAGGTCTTTATTGTGGACCCCCAAATCACATAACCAGGAATTATTTAACAGAAGTCTGATTGCCTTGATCAGCTTCATCCTCCAAGTCCACTGCACACTGAAGCTACAGTTCCATTGTTGGGAGCTGAGCTTCTGTGGAACCTCTCGAGGCTGCCATCTCCATTTGCTTACACTGTGGACTTGCACTCCGGCCTTCGTCACCGTATGCTGCACGCTGCTCCCACTATCACACTCTTTAAAGCTCATGAAGAACACGTTGCCATGGACCTCCTGCTTTACTGTTTTCACCTTCAGTATTTTGAGGGTGAGACCTTTGGAATCAGGAGATACCCTTTCCCTCCTCCCCTACTGTTGTTTCCCTTCTTCCTCTTCCTTCCTTGGTTTCCTTGAGACAAGGTCTCACACTGTAGCCCAGGCTGACGTGGAAGTCCCAGTGACCTTCCAGCCCAAGCTAGGGATCAGATGTGCAACTACCACACGGTCAGGAGAGTTACCAATTCTCTCTATGACTCTGCTTGTAAATGAGCAAGCGTGTGCCTGCCTGTGCTGACATGTGGATTCAGATAATGAAAGAGTGTTCCTACTGTTCTGGAAATGGATTGGAATATTATTGCTGATGGTACAGTGCTTCAAACTGTTAGATGAATTCAAACCACTTAAACCAATTTAGTGGTGTTAACATTCACCCAAAAGACTTTAATTGTTCTTTTTTAAAATTTGTTATTTTTGACTTCTGTTTCCAGAGCCAGCAGATTTCTAATGTTGTTCCATCAACTCTTTCAATAATTAGTTTTCTCTTTCAGATAGTTATACTAAGAAAAAGATTGATGCTTTTACTTTGTATTAAATATGGAATAAAGTATACAAAATATTTAATTATTGATTAAATATATTGTCCTTGTTGCTTAGGTTAGGTTAATACTAAGCAATTGAGGACATAGACATAAGGTATTATTTGCCATAGCTATGATATTGCATTAGCCTAGGTGGAAATCAACACAGAAGCAACGTAAAAGAACAAAATCAAGTCATTTGTAAGAAAATGGAAGCATGTAGGTTTACCAGGTTAAGTGAAATTATCCAGAGAGAGAAAGACAAATGTAACATTTTTTTCTCTTCTATATAGAATGTAGAATCTATGGAGCCTGGAGGGAGGCAGACTTGAGAGTAGAAAGCAGCTACCAGAGAAGAGTGTGAGACAGAAGAAGGTGGATAAGACAAAGCACAATAATGCACGTGCAGGAATGCCGTGTTTGAACCCATTAATATGTATAACTCATTATGATAAAGAATGTAGCAATGAAACAGAATATTATTAACGGCTTTTCAACAAGTCTGGGCGTCAGTCTTACTTTATCAGCATGATAAAATACTAACAGAACTTTTTGTACATCCATCTGGGCATAATTGAACGAATGCATACTAAATAGTTCTTAATAATCTAGTTTTCATGATAAATAATTTAAGAACAGCTGTAACCAAGTATATGTAAAGCTCTAAATAGAAACGTAAAAGGAACGGTGGAGGTGATAACTGTAATTATCCAGTCAGCTTTGGAGTTTTTCATCAGTCTTCTAGAGCCTTTTTCATAATGCTACTTTAAGCATTTGAAGCTGGGACACGTGAAACATCTTTTCCCACAGTGATACTTGGTAACTGACAGGATAAAACGAAATTCAATTTACATTTTTTAACTAAAATTACTTTGTAGTACTTTTAATATGGTGTAACATGGCAATTTAATCCTTTCAAGTTCCCCAGCTTTCCCAGCACACACTTCTTGCATTGCACAGGTGTGGGAGAGCCACCACCCTGAGCAGACAGGGATCGTCGCTTTCTCTGCCAGCATTCAAGCTGCTGAGCATGGCGAGGTTAAAAACGCAAGTGTGTCCTGGCAGAGATCACATGAAAGTTATCCCAATACGTTCAGATGGGCCCTGCATGCCCCCTGGTTATTCTCCTGCCATTTTCCAGGATGACTCAATCCTTCCCTCTGACCTGATTGTTTCATTCATTCTCTTGCCCCCTTAACTCTGCTCCTCTCAATTGATAACTTTGTCTTAAGGGTCTTTAAGGAAATTGTCACAGATGAATTCTCTCACTTTTTTTTTTTTTTCACCGCTCTGGCCAAGACTTTAAACAGAACCCTCCAGTAAGGAGTCAGTCCTGAAGAGATGTGAAGGGCTCACTCAAGGGCATCTGATACAGGAAACACAGAGCACTATGCTGAAGACAGTGACCCAGAGGAGGAGCTCACTCCAGATATTGCAAAGAGAAGGAATACTGCAAACACAAGGGTGGAATTGGGGGCTAATGAAGATGCCATGGGTTGGAGCAGAAACACAGCCTTCCATATTATAAGGAGGGGAGACGGTGTACAAGGGAAATGAGATAACTGAGTAAATTTGAGAAAAGTACTCTTAGAGACCTATGGATATTGTTTGGTCTTGCACAGGAAATCAATTGGAAATTCACATGCTAACACAGAAGCAAGTAACAAACAGACCTAGAAGATGGTGTTAAGCTCCAGCAGACACTTAAAGTAAGGGTGAGGAGATGCCACAGGTTATCAGGATACCCTTGCTAGGGTGACTAGTCAGGGAAGGACTTTCTCAAAGGCAAGTGTTATATATCTTTGTTGACAACAGTGGCAAATATTTACTGGAGAGAAATATTACTTCATAATAGCAATAGAAACAAAACAAAACAAAAATGTCACAAAGATGGCCATGGTGCTTTCATATATAGGGAATGGCAAGAGTTTTCCACTAACTAAAAACTGTATAAATAATTGAAGACACATCATATCTTCGAGTAGGAAGACTAAATATCTTTATGGTGTCTGCCGTCCACCCACCCACAAGAGACAACATTCCAGTTGTGATAGTAAGAACAGGTTTACTTTAGGCATAAGAAACAAAAGAGTATAGAACCTCTAGAGTAACCTGCTCCATTACAGAAAAGAACAGTGCAGCTGGGGCAAAATAAAAGACAAGGTTTAAAGAAAAAGATCAGAATGGGCTCAGTGGTGCATTCCTGTGTCATCCAAGCTCCCTGGAGGCTGTCAGGAGGATCATCTCAAAGTCGAAGACTGCTTAGGACTCGTCATTAATTCATACTTCATCACAAAGTGATGTCACATGTTCTAGAACACAGTTGCCTTTACTTTGACTTTGTCAAGCCTCTAATCTGTATTTAATTCAGTTTTTTTTGTCCATTTCCAAGTTCATAAAAACAGTCTTACCTCACTGTAAGTCTTAACTTGACAGTCACCATTGTTAAGCATAGACAGATTCTTCATCAAGTCTATGAGTGGGTTTTTCCAGGACGAAATGATCATCAAGTTTACTCATCTATCTGAGGATAAAGACTTACTAGGCATTTTAGCTTCATTTTGATGGTCCTTGGCATCTGTTGAGACTTTGTTTTATACAACTCTTAATTACCAAAATATTCTCAACTAAGCCAGATTAGTAGTTACCACTTGTTTGAATACTCATCTTAAGACTACAGAAATTAACAGTAGAACTTAATATTTTTCTAGAAATGTAAAATCTTTCAATTTAACTTTTTATAGTTAGTCTGGAAATTTTAAGAAAAATGCTTGTCTTGTGTCACTAGCTCCAGTATTTCTGTAACTTTAAAAGGCAAATGTTAAAGGGGAAAATGAGTTGTTAGCAGTGATAGAATGTATGGGACTGGACTCATGAAATAAAGACAATCAAAACACGGCTCTGAAATGTGGAAACCTTACTTCTAACCCCTGAGAAGCTTCTAAAATAGCATCTTTATTTGGAGCCACAGCATGGGCAGCAGCAACAGCACAGGGCCCTGCAGGGGTTTCTTCTTTTGTATTTGACAGCGAGTCCAAATTTCTCTTTGGTATTGATAACGTAATCTTTTGTGCTGGCCACCATTACTTCGATGTTGTTGATGCTTTCTCCTTGTTCCTCTACCAGAAGAGAGATCTGAATGAAAAGGTCCCTGAGGTCCTTCACTTGGTTCTCCAGACTCACAAGCTCTTTGTGTCTCTGTTCAATCTCTGAGAGCTGTGCTTTCGTGATGCTGGTTTCTGTGAGTAAGCTTTCGTTGAAAACTTCCCATTTTCCATGCTGAAGCATGTCATTCACTTCTTCTTCAGTTCCTTTCCAGCTACTTCAAGCTGACGGACAATGAATGTCTTGCACTTCTCTTGCTTTGAAGCTATTGTTTCGTTGTATAGAAACATGCTTTGCTGAAAGTGGCGGAACATGGCGGCATACTGAGACTGAAGTATCCTTGTAACCACTGATGATGGACCATTTTCAACCTCTGACTTTTTTACTTCTTTGACTAAGTCACCCAGTGCTCTGTTAATGTGTTCTGCTTGGATTTTGATCTCCTTTGCAATGGTCGAGTCTCGTTTAAGTAGGCTAAACCTTCTCATGGAAGCCACCAGACTTTTCTGTTGCTGTCCAAACCTTTGAACATCCTCAGCAAAGCTGTTAATAGTCTCCTGCAGTTTCTGGATCTCATGTAGGTGTCTCTCAGCTACTGGCTCTCTCTCATAAATAACAGCTTGCTGGACAAGCTCCCCTTGTTCCTCTGCTTCTGGAAACACTCGACTATCCTGAGAGAGTTCGATTTCCTTGGTTTTCTGTTTTAATTCTTGAAGTCGGTCTTTCATCTTCCCGTTACTCCTAAAAAACAAAAATAATGAAATTGAACAAAGAAGAAGTTGCTGTTTTTCCCCACTAGCTGTTGCTGTGAGGTGTGTCTCTTAGCAAAAATTCTATTTTCTAACAGGAAATTTTAGAAATCGAGGAACATCAACAAGGCATGATGGCTCTTGCCTATAATCCCTGTAGCAAGACTGAGGTAAAAGTATAGCAAATTTGAGGCTATCCTAGGCCACAGGTGGAATTTGAGGCCACCCTGAACTATAGAGTAACAACTAAGGAAGAAAAGAAGAAGAATCAAAAATAATGTCCTCATAGAGATTACCAAAAAATAATAAATAGAGAAAGTAATGCAAGATAATTTAGGAATGACTGTGGATGGTTGGTCCTGCTGTGCGTCTCATCTGTTTGAGTATACTCACGGAGAGAACAGCGCGGAGGATACAGTTGAACCTCAGATAAATTCATCCGTATCATCATACTATCCACAACATGATTTTCTACTACAAGTGTTTGACTGTACTTTAATGTTAGGATTGTCCTTTAGCCTCTTAAAAATACCATTATTATAGATCTCCTTCCCTTATGTCATATTTAAAGTGGACGTTTTCTGGGACTGGAGAGATAGTTCAGCAGTTGGGAGCACATGCTGCTCTTGTAGAGGACTGCAGCTCCTTTCCCAGCATGCACATGGCAGTTCAACAACCATATGTAACTCCACTTTTAGGAGGTCTGAAACCCTTTCCTCGTTCCTGTGGGGACCAAGTGTACATGTGATACACATATGTGCATTCAGGCAAGACACTTAAAAATCTTTAAGTACATACTCATTTTTTAAGATATGCATAATTCAATTAAAACTAACAATGTCAGAATAAATTCAATGTGGATTTTAAGCAATATATATGTATGTATATAAATATATAAGTAAAATGAGGTTTTGAGTTAGCATATTTTATATAATCTTGTTTTCTCATTTTTTGCATGTATGAAAATATTGTTGCTTTGACTATGCAGACTTCTCATTCTGTCGGTTGTTTCCAAGGATCCAAAACTCCTAGGACAAAATGTATAGGAATTCATATTATGATAATTGTTAGATACTTGGGAACATGTTTATATGCATTCTTATCTGAGAATGCTGATGTTACTTACATTTTTACCTAGTGCTCCTAATTGTCCATGGCATCAAATAAAAGCTATTGTTAATAAACCATTATTTCCTTAATCCTTGAGTGTGTAAGGCACTTAATGTCTTTTGTAGTTTTGAAAAGGTTGCGTGGCAATATAAACAGATCACTGCTCTCTAGACATTTTTTAAATATTGAATAGAGGTAGGATGTGGTAGTGTGAGACTCAATGATTGGCATATTTCTACAGTTTTTTAAGTTAATGATTTGAATCTTCAATACACATACATATAGTTATCAGATATATTCGTGATGCTTAGTGTAGTATCGTCTTTAGTCTCCTCAAGTTACACTGAGATTCAGAGACTAAAGTAACATCAAGCAAATGCTAAATGTAAAAGTATTAAAGTAGGCTTAACAGGAAAGAATGTGAAATATCAAGTACTTAGGAAACTTCTTCACATCTGTAAAATAGAAGACTTTGTTTCACAGCCATTAACTATGACAAAGTATTAGATTTCAATCATGCTTTTAATCTGAGCCACCAGAATAATAAGCACCAGGATAATAGACTAAGAAGGATACTTGTGTCACTTATAGCCTGTACAGACACTGCCTGGAAAACAGTGGACAAATTCTGGGACTCTAGTGGGACCAACTAACAATGATGTTGTTTATGATGAGTTATGATGGTAACTCATAAATTAGAAATTCCCAAAAGAACATAGAAGGAGAAGACTAGAAAACCATATGAAGTGGAGAATAATTGAAATAAATTTAAGTCATTGTAAGAGATCTCTTTTACAATTATTTTCTGAAATGTGAAAATCTTTGTATACAACATGGTTAGACATAGCATTGTTCTAAAGCTTATTGAGGGGAATTATATGGGAGGAGTATTAATGCAGATAAAGGAGATTTTGTAAGCATATGGAACTGTCCTGAGGTGAACTAGTTTATGAAGTTATAAAGAGATACATAAGATCGTCTTATGTCTTAACAGACAATCAGGCAAGGCCATTGTGGAATATTACTGTAACTATGTAAAGGTGTGTTGCATTTGTTTAACTATGAAAGATGTGTTACTGTTTTACCTTGCCTGCCTAAGTCACCTTATTGGTCTAATAAAAAGCTGAATAACTAATAAGTGGGGCTGGTGGGCAGAGAGAATAAGTAGGAGGAGGAATCTAGGCTCCAGAGAGAAGAGAAAAGAAAAGAGAGAATGAGGGAGAAACAGAGGGAAATGAGCAGGGCCATTTGTCCAGGTACCCACCAGCAAGCTATACATGGAGTTAAGACATACGGAATGAAAGAAAGGTAAAATACTCCAAGGCAAAATATAGATGAAAAGAAACAAGTTAATTTAAATTGTAAGAGCTAGATAAGGCTGAGTATTCATAACTAATAAGTTGTGTATCAAGATTTGGGAGCTGCTTGGTGGCCCAAAAGAAAGCCTGCTACACAAGGACTTTAAGGAGATATTTGGGTTATGAGTTCTAAATATTGAGAAGTTAGACAAGGTGAATATAAATATTGGTGAAGAGACAAGGAGTATAGAGTCTCTATAGGAGATAAAATACCAAACCAATATAAAACTGATGTACTTAAAAAATATTTGTTTCTAATTGTGTGTAAGTGTGTGTGTGTGTGTGTGTGTGTGTATGTGTTTGAATGGAGGCTCGCATATGAGTAGAGGTGCCTATCGAGGCCAGAGGTGTTGGATGCCGAGGAGCTGGAGTTAAAGGTGACTGTGGGATGCCTGATGCAGGTGCTAAGAATGGAACTCACGTTCTCTGCAGAGATGGTGCATGGTGTTAACTGCTGAACCATCTCTCCAGCCTGAGGCTGTTGTACATTCAGGACAAAATTAATGCCTGTGTAGATAGAAACTAAGAGAAGGAAAATTAACAGGGGAAATAAATCAGACAGGTAGATAGGAAGCAGATGGTAGTTGAGTTGTATGCGGGATAAGGTGTGTGAGTTTATCATAGACGCAGCAGGAAACACATGAAGAGCAAATGTGGCATTGACATGAATTTTGCATTCCAACGCTTGTTTTGACTTGTTTTGTATAGAATTGTTTCCCAGGGTCGCAGAATGGTTCGTGAGAGAGTTGAATAATAGAAACAGAGACAGAATACATGGTAATCGTTAGAACATGTTTTTGAGGGTAGAAGCAATATGACTACAGCCACAGCTGACAAAATTAGTTTTTGAGACAGTGTCCAAAAAGTGTTTTACCTTTTATCCCTGGCTCATTCTTTCCCACCCTCCCATAAGCTCCTGGCTTTTCATCTCCCCTACCTCTGAATATTGGGATACTTATAAAGTGAATATTGTCCACCATTATTTTTAATAATGGTACTAAATTCTGTTGATTCCATTGGTTCTCCAGTCTGGATTCCTCTTAAAACCCCTGTCTGCTTGCTTAGTCCCATTAAGGTGTGTAGATCTGAAATGATTGTTCACTGTCTCCGTGCCCAGATTGTTCTAGCTCAGTCAGTGGCGCTCTGTTCTTTCAGTGACTCCAATCCAAAAGCTTGTGTCATTCTTGAGTGTTTTTTTTCAATATTTTATACCTTAGCTCATTTCCAAACAACAATAAAACTTCTCAGCCTTTCTTCCTTAGTGTGTCTGGAGCCAGCCACCTCTTCCGGTCTGGTCCCAGACATCAGTCTTTCACTTGGGTCACTGTCATAGTCTCCTGATGTCATTTCCTCTTTGACATCCTCTCACGCTCATCTCATCTCATCTCATCTCATCTCATCTCATCTCATCTCATCAAAATGTCAGTTAAACTCTGCTGCTGGGCCTGAAACTCCCCTTTGGTGACTTAGCGGGAAAGGCCGAACCCAGAAGTAGAAGGGAAGGAGTATTTAGGCACACAGCAAGTGGATTCTTCTTACCTATCCTCTTCTTCATTCTGTTTTCAACTTTCCTTGCGAGGAGTAATTTCTCTACCTTCTGATAAAGAAGTGAACAGCAATAATTTTCTATAATACATGTAGAAAACTTGTGAAATGAAAATTAGTCACAGAGGAATGTAAGATTAGATATTATTTTAGGAATGTAACTATGGATCTGTGTATCATGCATATCTTCAAGAAATATTTCTTACCCTTTTTCCATGGGTCTAGGAAATTAAACAGAATGAATATATTGAATAATATTCAGACTGTTATTATTGATGTCCTCTATTAAAATGAAAACAGTAGTTTTGATGAGAAAAGATTTCAATACTAAAGCAATTAATTGTAGGTAAAAGATTTTGTAAGCCGGGCGGTGGTGGCGCACGCCTTTAATCCCAGCACTTGGGAGGCAGAGGCAGGCGGATCTCTGTGAGTTCGAGACCAGCCTGGTCTACAAGAGCTAGTTCCAGGACAGGCTCCAAAAAACCACAGAGAAACCCTGTCTCGAAAAACCAAAAAAAAAAAAAAAAGAACAAAAAACCCCCCCAAGATTTTGTAACTCATTTTTGTAGTTTTCCTTTTATTATATAATTAGTGGTGTAGTGTTGTACATATGTGCATGCTTTTGTGTGTGTGTGTGTGTGTCCTGTATGTGTGTGTGTGCGTGTGTGTGTGTGTGTCCGTGTGTGTGTGTCCGTGTGTGTGTGTCCTGTGTCTGTGTGTGTGTGTGTCCGTGTGTGTCCGTGTGTGTGTCCTGTGTCCGTGTGTGTGTGTGTTTGTGTGTGTGTGTGTCCTGTGTCCGTGTGTGTGTGTGTCCGTGTGTGTGTGTGTGTCCGTGTGTGTCCGTGTGTGTGTGTGTGTGTGTGTCCTGTGTCCGTGTGTGTGTGTGTCCGTGTGTGTGTGTGTGTGTGTGTGTGTGTCCTGTATGTGTCATAGCCCATGTGTGGAGGTTAGAGGACAAGTTCTGGAGCTGGGAGTTGTTTCCCTTTCTACTTTGTGCATTACAAGGAGCTGAACTCAGGTCATTATTAACAGCAGTCACCTTTGCTTGTTAGCCATCTTACCAGTACTGGCTCTTGGATTTTTGAGACAGGTCTTGCTATTTCATCCAGACTATCCTTGAACTCATAATCCTTTTTGCTTCTTCTTCCAAGCACTGAGGTTATAGATATGTATCAGCAGTTTCCCGTCTTTAATTATACTAATCAAGTTATGTCATATATTATATGTAATTATGGATTATAATTAATGACAGTTAATTAGAGTCAATATAACCCTTAATGCAATTTTTAAGAGTCTAAATCCTTAATTTCAAATTTTCAGAGTTACAGTGAAAAGATTATTAACTTTGTAATAAATTTAATTATAATTCCTTGCAAAATTTAAATTTCATTTGTAAACAATTATACATAATTTTGTTTTGCCCAATAAGATATGGCACTGCAATGACTATTCCAAGCCTTGCGTTGAAGTTCGGAATGATTTTTGTTCACATTCATGTCTGTGTGTGTTCACAAGGGTTCTGGTCTCCAACTTGCTTACATGGAGATGTCACTTCCACTTTTATGACTGTGGCCATCTCCATATCTAGTCAAGTCCTGGGCATTACAACACCTTCTCTAACATGTTGAGGATGGGATGACCCTTTCGTCTTTAAGAAGCTAGAAGCAAATTATTGATGCTATGGACATGCTTTTTTTCAAGCTTTTTCCTCAAGTGTTAGTTGTTTTAGTAAGTGCAGAGGGGTGTGCAAATGCACATGTGTACATTCATGAATATGCCAAAATACAAGTAAATACTCGAACATTTCTTTCTTGAGAGCACTATGTTACTGATTTGAAAATGCAAACATGTAAATAGAATTAGGCTTCTTTTTGCTGCTGTATACAAGGGCATGCGTATAAAGTAGATGAGCTTATGTGGTTAGCTATAATGTATATATGGTGTGCATCATTTTTGATGACTACTATATTGGCAGTTTATTTCTTTGGAATATCTAACATATTTATGCTAAAGTTTCTTTTTATTATTGGGTTATTTTTCTTGGTAATAAATTCTTTTCTTTCAAGTGCCCATTAATGTCTAGCTACTGTCTTGAAGGTGGACAAGTATATTTATTTTGTCTCTTGAGGTATTTTATTATGCGGGAATGCCTTTCTAAGTTACAGATTCAATCTAAGGTTGTTTGGTTGTTCCCACTAGAGCCATGGACTTTGTCCACCATAATCTGGGTAGTGTCTGTACAGGCTGTCTTCTGTTTTCCCTAGGTCATCCAGGAAATTCTGTTTTATTTCCTGTAATATCTAAGCCCTCAGTCCCAGCCTCTAAGATAGACTATTTTATTCTAGTAGCCAATGGAGTTGTGTTTAACTTCTGCCCCTAACTGTGGATGTGTTCACTCTTCATTTCTAGAGCCTCCTAGATTTTACTATTTTAAAAGCTGTTGGGATAGTTTTAAATTGGTATTTTTAAAGTTAAGTTTATATCAGATATCCTTCCATACTACACAGAGAGGGGACCCCTTGTCAGATAACTGTCTACCTTGATGAAGATATAGGTGATGACCTTTACCTTGTTATCATATTTATAATCTTCCAATTTTTGTTTGTCCATGTAGAAATTCACTTATTTTAAGTACTCAGGTGCACTGAAATGCTGTCTGTGTGCATTTTTTAGCTGTTGGTACTTATAGCTATATGTGCAAGTGTTTCCAGTTTAATTTTGCATCCATAAATTAGAACTATGCATAGTAGAATTTAAATTTTGGCTACAGTTTACATAAGCATACAATAAGAAGTCATTGAGTTGGTTAGGCTAGATGAAATTCATGAGCTCATTATTTTATGCAGTTTTCATAGTGTGGCGGTATTCTGTCTGTAGAAGATAGGATCATCAGTATGGTTAATTTACTACTGCACATTTTCGGATTTGCTATGTGGTTTGAATTTCACCTATAATGTTTACTATACCTGTGAGTTTAAGGATGGTATTTTAGAAAAGAAAAAAATGATGGTTGATACATGCAATAATAACATGTCATAGTTCCTTGTGGGAAAGAGAGAAGTAAATAGGAGTAACTCAAAGGAACTCCCCACACTGTTATAGAGAACGCAGATTCCTAGAGACAGTCGTGAATATGCAATACCCAGAGTCATGAGACAGTGGTGGTGAACACCGCATTAGTAGCACTGTGGGGCTGAAACAGGTGCATCTGTGTGACCTCAAGGCCAGCCTAGGCTACAAGTGAGTTCCAGGACATCCAAGGCTACACAGTGAAACCCTGTCTTGAAAACAAAAATAGCAATAATGATAATAGTAATAGTAAATAAAAAGAATAATAAAATTAAAACAAAAATACATGATGGGATACATGTTTAATATGCTTGTGGGTTTTTTAAGTAAATTCTCTGTAGTTACTATGTTAGTAAGTACTGCAAGAAATACATTAAGTTCTTGTATATAAAGGCAACTTTCAGCATTTTCTAGCTCAAAGGTAAAAGTGGGAGATCTTACTATATATATTTTCTAAGCTTGAATTAACTGACATTTTCAGTAATGTATTCGTTCAGTATTCTTTCTTTTGATTTGATGTGGATATGTTAGTTGTCTAGTTGAACTAAATAAATAGTAAGATCATAACTTTATTAAGAGTTAGTTGTTGATGGATATTTTTTAACTTTTACTTATCTGATTCAGAGAAGTTGAATAGATATGAAATGGTCTTCATATTAAATTTTAAAGTGCATGCCTTAAAGAGGCATTGTTCACACATTACATGGCTAACTTCATATCTCCTTTGAAAGTACTTACGAAAGTCATAATGTTGATTTGAAATGAGTATTTATTAAAGTCACATATAGGAATAGCCAGAACTTAGGAAATTCATCACATTTAAATGGCCCCAATTTATATATTAAGTTGACCTAATAACTTGAAAAATCTATGATAAATTTTTAATTTAAGTACTTTGGGCATACTGTCTACAACATTAAAACGCTTGAGTGCTTTGATATTTTATAGTACTTCTTTCCAATGAAACCATTTTAAATTTTCTTCAAATCAGTTTTAGCATATCCTGGGAAATAACAATAGAGAAATTAATATTTTCTGTCAAATTTGGACATAAGTTCTGTTCAGAATTAAGTGTGAAAGTCCTAAGTCCTGTCTAACATAAATATAGCATTATTAATTTACTGTGTTTAAAAAAAGATTTTTAGATTTGTTTTCACAGAATCTGCTTCTCTAATGTTTCTAAAATGAGAAGTCGTTTTTTATAGATTTAGAGTAAGGATTTCGTCAAGCTTGGTAACTTGACCTCAAGCCTCTTCTGGTCATCATAGCCGGGACAGGTCAGCTGCTTGCAGCTCTGTGCAAATCTAAAAAGTAAATTGAAGGACCTGCTGAACCATTCTTTCCTGTCATCTGTACCTGCATTTCAGTTTGTACATATTTCACCTTAAATAGTGTGTGCGCGCGCGCGCACACACACACACACACACACACACACACACACACACACCAATTCACTCACCTTACTGTCTTGTTCTTGTTTTCCCACCCGTGGTGTTAGAGTTCTTAGTCTGAGAGAGAATCCGAGTGCCATGGTGTGTAATGCTCCATCCCGGTGCTTAAATCACTTCTAAGGCACGGGCTTTCTTTATGGTTCTCATACAGTTAATTGAAAGCCAAACAGTGAAGTCAAATACATTGGAGATAAAGTTGTACATTTGCTGTTACTATCAAATGAGGAGCGCGGATTGCTTACTTCACACCTGGAGAATCTGGTTCTGCCTGTTCCTCCACTGTTCTTTAGATTAAAGGAAGATCATTTTCACTGGAACTCCTTGGTAACAGGAAGTCCTTGTTAAATTGCCCACACAGGGTGAGTGCATTCTCTGTTCTTTGCTAGTCTACACTACCTGCAGATGCCTTACTTCCAGAAACTGCTGGTGTATCTAAACACAGGTTTCTTTGTAGATTTCAAAACGTGAAAGTACAGAATGAAGTAGGCATGAACGGGAATGGAATGCAGCCTCATGTGCAGTGTTTTGGTTTCCACTTATGGTTGAAGTCTCTTCTCCTTGGAAATCCCACAGTGCTTAACTCACAAAATTAGAAGACTTTTGTCTTCGAACCTTCCACTTCACTTTTCTTTCTGTACTGTTATTTTTACTTTAGAGTTAGTTTCTATAATGTTCAATGTAGAATAACAGTTATATAGTACTACTGTTTATTATGTCAGTATTGAAATTCAAAATTAATTCTACCAGGAAGAAGTACTTACAGGAAAATGTAGGAATGAAATTCTTTCATAGTGTCCCATTTCTAACCCTTTAGGTTTTTGGTGTTCCCACCCCCACTGAAGATGTGGGATGAACACCTGCTGCAATTAAAGTAAAATTTAGATTGTCTTTAGATTTCCACTCCCTCAAGTCTGTTCTCTTCCCCTCCTTATCCAAATAAAACCACTTCTTCCCAGTACTCTTTTGTGAAGATGAAGAAGAAATCCTTCCATGCAGGACTGGTGAACGGACACTGGATCACCTGTATGATGTGTCCTTTTGCAAATTAGAGTCATGTACCGATTTCTTTATTCTGCATCAAGATAATTTCAGGACTGAGTTTTGTGTCCAGAGAAAAAAATCATGGTACAAAACAACATGTTCTCCACAGTGCTCAGTTGTAAACTTTGAAATACCACCCAAAAATATGTTTTTGTTTATCGAACGGAAACAACATGAAGCTGAACTAAGAAATAGTGAAAATGCTGTGTCTAGAATGGGGTGGAACAGGAAGAGTGTCCATATTGATTTCCATCGTTGCTTCGTCAGTTACTCCAGTGTGACATGGACTGGAACTCACATTCTCACCAGCATTGTTTTCAAGAAGGAAAGGTCTGGATTGTTGTCTGTGGGCTCTGGGAAATTGCCTGCTTCTTCTATTGGTAGTTTTTATTGTTTGTCTAGTGGTTGCTTGTACTTGTTGTTTTTGCTGTTTTTAGTAGCCAGTACTTCCACAGTGGATTGTAGAGCAGTAACTGTGCAAAGTTATGACATCTATGCTATATGCTACAGTAATCCCTGAACCAGCTTATTCTAAACTCGGTAGAAGTTTTAGGAACAGAGACCATGAAAAGGACACTTCAGTTGCCATGATTCCACATTTGCTCTGTAACCAACCAGTTCGTCTGTGTTCCTAGGTTGGCAAATAAACAAGACAAGGAGGGGGCTTTAGGAGAAGCCGATGTGATTGAATGTCTCTCTCTGGAAAAGCTGGTCAATGAACACAAGTGCCTGTGTCAGATAGTAAGTTGTTTATTGTTGTTGTTGTTCTTAATTATCATTACTACTTTTTAATTTTGTTCAGAAAACATAGTTTCTATAAGAGTGATAGTCAACTAGAAAACAGTCTTTTGGGGCCGTGCTGTAACGATAGCTTAGCTGAGAAGTCATCCAGGCTTTACCACTGAGTTCCTGGATCCATGTGTAGGAGACAGCAGACAGGAGTCAGGTTGTCTCATGACCTCTTATGCTGTGATGATTGCTGTGCACCCCCAGATTAATAAATAAATGTAAAAAGATAATAAGAACACTATTGAAATAATTTTTATGCCATATACCATTCTGTCATTTTCGGTTTATAGTAGCTAATACTGTAATATTTCTTCTGTTTTCACTGACTTCTAGAAACCTTCCTGCATTATGTCTAAATTTCTTATGTTTTTTTTGTAGATATTGCTTATAGAACCAGTAAACTTTCATGTTGCAAATTTTGGAAATTAGGAAAAAAATCTATAAAAAATAAAATTTTAACATAAGAAATTCAATATGATTTTTAAAAAGTTACAGCAGTCTATGAGTTGTCATAGTCTTTAGGAGTACAATAGAGGATTTATTCAACTTTCAGGAAATGATCGTCAGATTGTAAGGCTTATAAATGTGTCTGTTGCTGTAACTTAATTGGCATGAGAATTTTCTTTTGTTCTTTCTTCTTTGCTTGCTTGTTTTTTTTTTTTTTCCAAGACAGATTTTTTGTGTCTGGTTGTCCTGGAACTCGATTAAAGACCAGGCTGGCCTTGAACTCAACAGAGTTCCACCTTCCTCTGCCTCCTGAGTGCTGGGATTAAAAGTGTGAGCCACCTCGCCTGACTCAGCATAAGAATTTACAACTTACATTTTTCCCCCCATACTCTCCTTTTTTTTGAGACAGAGTCTATGTCACCCTGGCTGGCTTCAAACTCTCAAAAAATCTATGTACCTTTCTCTGCCTCTAGAGTGCTGGGTAGAAAGGTGTGTACTACTGCACCTGGTCCTCCCCGGTGTTCTTAATACATAACAGCGCTTTTCTCAGGGCAGTTCAGTTTATCATCCAGTAACGTTTCATAAAATTTATCTGGTCCTCTCATTTTATTCATGATGTCACATGGATAATATCTATAATTATTCTCAACTTCTGGTAGTACTAAATTTATTATTAACTTAAAAAGCTAATTTTTACTTTATCAATAATGATATTTAATGGTTTATGAATATGTTCATGTGGAGAATTTTTAGTTTTAATCATTGGGTCAAATGATTTGTTCTAGGAACCTTGTTCAGCAGTCTTAGGCTATGGAAAGAAAATTGACAAGTCCATTAAAAAGGGGCTTTATTGGCTACTGCACATCATTGCAAAAGACTTTGATGCCTTAAGTGAGCGCATCCAAAAAGACACAACTGAACAGCGAGCTCTTGAGGAGCAAGAGAAGCGAGAGCGGGCTGAGCGAGTGCGAAAATTACGTGAAGAAAGGTGAGTAGATTAAGTTTACCACAAAGTTTGTCTAAAGATTCAAAAAGGCAGTTTTAATCTGTTAGTTCTGCTTCTTGTGTCTGTCTATTCAGTTTTCTCTCTTTCTGTATGAAGAAAGATTTCTGTGACTCTTTGTGTCCATGCACAAGTGCAAGTGGCTCTTCTGTTTTGTTGTGCTGTGGATCCAGCCCAGGGTAGGCAAACATTCTACTGTGGAGCCCTATCTCCATCCCACGCGATGGACTTATGCACCTTTCCTGGGGCTGTGATAGTACTTAAGCATACCTCTTATGTAGTAATTGCTTCCCAAAGGTTTAAATTTGTATCAAGCAGTGGTGAGAAATTTCAAAGTAGTTCTTCTCAAAGTACAGGGAACTTTGCTTTAGGAACAGGTGGAAGTGTCCGGAGACAGTTTATCTGTTCTGGGTGGAGGTCAGGGCTGGCGTCAGTCAGGGCTGGAGTCAACCATTCTCTAGTGCGCAGGGAGCTCAGCACAGGAGAATCAGATGCACCGTGCCCAGTGCAGTAGAATGAAAAGCCTATGCGTGTTCTCAACGTAGAGCTGCTAGAGGATCGATTAGCTCAAACTCGATCTGGAACATTCATTTTATCAAAAGTTGCACAGTCTTGAGTTACTTTTTGTTGTGGTGGTTTTTTTCATTTATTTTACATGATGACCACAGTTTCCCCTCCCAACTCTCCTCCCATTCTCTTCCCACCTCCCATAAACCCCCACCATCCAGTCCTCCTTTCTCTCCTTTCAGAAAGGGGCAGGCCTCCCATGGAGAATATTGTGTGCATACATGTGTGTGTGTGTGTGTGTCTTTGCGAATGTGGGTGTGTGCACGGGAGTGCAGGTGCCCACGTAGGACAGGAATATGGGATCCCAGGAGCCGAAGTTACAGGCAATTGTGATCCACCCGTCATGAGTGCTCAGAACTTGGGTCTTCTGGAAGGGCAGTGCTCAGGTTCTTATCCACCAGGCCATCCCTCCAGGCCCTAACTCAAGTTTTAAGATGTATTTTTAAAATGCTGTGCCTGATAAGAAACACTTAAGCTAAATTCATGAAGCTGAAAAAATGATTGCAAATGTAATCTTTCAAAATCATTTATAAATTAATTTAATGCTGTAAGATAGTGCTGAGATTTCATTAGATTTAAATTTAATACTCAGTCTTAAATTACACTTCATCACTTTTTGTTACATGTTAGAATGAAAAAAATGAGAAAAAAAATTGAAGGTCTGACAAGGTTCTCAGTCGCCTTCCCGCTCTGCCACAGTCACATTGGCCTTTTGCGTGGTTTCACAGGCTGCCTCCAAGGTGTCCCCTACTCTCAGGGCTTTATGAGGCCTCCTTTATTTTGTGAAGGAAGCCTCCTGGTGGTGCCTTTCTTATAACTCAGATAGGACCTGAAGGAAAGAAATAAGTGTGGAATTACTCTCCAACTACCAAGTTCTAGGTCTCCCCAATACCAGAACATGGAATGGATGGTCTTCTTTTCTCATGTTTAAAATGATTTCTTTGAGATTTTTGTACAATTTATTTTGATCTTATTCACCCATCTCTGGAATGGGAGGAGGACTATTTGGGTTTCTGTTACATGCAGGTTGCGGGAAGACTATCTGGGTTTCTCTGCTACATTCAGTGTGGGCATGAGGACTATTTGGGCTTCTCTTCTACATGCTGGGTGGGCGGGAGGACTGTCTGGGTTTCTCTGCTACATGTATGATAAGGGAGGACTATCTGGGTTTATGTGCTATATACAAGATGGAGAAGGAATATCTGGGTTTCTGGGCTATATGACCAGATACTGGTGGGAGGTTCATGTGAGAATTCTTGGTATTTTATGTTTTCAATCCTAGTACACCTTTTCATAATATAAAGATCATTATAGCCAATCATGTAAAACTACCATATATATTATATTTGTATATATATTATATTTATATATTTGTATATATACATATATGTATATATAATATATTTGTAAAAATAAAACATATGGCCACATTTTTCTGAAAACTCTTTTCTCCAGTGCAGAAATAAAAACATGGGGTAACAGGCAGAGCTGGCTCACTGGTACAGTGCATGAGGAGCTAGCTGCATGAATTCTGGATTTAGTTCTCTGTACCAAAAGAGGAAGGAAAAAGGAAGGAAAGGAGGCCGGTAGCAATAACAGTTGAGTTGAATACAAGAAATATTCTCTAAGCCATCTTAAATAAGTTCCTTCCCTTCCATAGTGATAGTCCAGGTCATGTTCTAGGAGGTCTTTCCTGTACTCACATCCCTCTCTATAAGTCTTCTGGGCAAGCCAGTTAGAGAGGGAAAACTTCAGTATTGAGTTGTGACTGCAGCATTATACATAAATCAGCATTTAGGGACAAGTGAAACGCAAGCATTTTGCCATGTTAAACCAATCTTACATAGTCATTTCTATTAAAAAGTAGCATATACTTAGTATTTTATTATGAAAATGCTATGCTATTATTTTAAACTTGAATTCTAATGAGTGGGTAACAACAGTGGCTATCCTCTGTATGCTCACTTCTAGAGTAAATTCTCTGGTGTCAAAACAGTGTTTATGAGATGACTGTTGAAATCCCATCTGCAGCAGAGCAGAGGCTCCGAATTCTAGAACTGCAGGTCATAAGAGGTGGTAAAGCAAACAATCTCCATATCTTAGCTTTCTAGGTTCAGAATGGAAACAGATATTTCATCATAGAATGTAGTTAGTTGACAAAGCAATGTAATGTATTCTACATACAGGCTGATTGGAGAACCAGTTCTTTCTCTTATAATTATTAGAACATATTAATGGGCTTGGAGACATTTTCATACATTCATGTAATGTGCTTTGATCATACCCATCCTTCCTAAAAATCTCTTTTGCCCTGTTCCCTCATCTTTTCCCTATTCTTCAGTAATCCCTCTTTGCCCTTCAGATAGATAGCCTTTCCCCCATTTATTTCTCCCCAATGTATTAGAGACAATATGCAATCTTTAACTTTCCGTATATGACTCATTTTGTGTAACATGTTAAATTTAGTTTTACTCATTATCTTTCAAATGGCATAATTTCTTTCTTTTATGGAATAATACTTTATATCTGTGTTTGTGCAAAACAGTATAGATGAAACCTCTATTATATATAATATATAGTATCCATTTATTTTATATATATATATATATAAATATAGAGAGAGTATATATATTCATCTGGTTATGCGCTCTAGGGAGATTCTGTAACTTAGTGAATGTGAACAGTATTGCAGTGAACGTGAGTCTGCAAGTGTATCTTTTGTTTGCTTCATTTTGTGTAGGTGTACACCCAGAAGAGGTATAGCTGGATAATATGGTATTTCTATTTTTAGCTTGTTTTTTTTTCTGGCATCTCCCACATTAGTTTTCATTGTGGCTATACAAATTTGTATTACTACCAATGAGGATTGTTTCTTTTTTTTTCCCACATTATTGCCAGTCAATATTTTGTTTGTTTTATGATGGTAACCATTCCAGCTTTAGTAGGGTAGAATTTCAATGTAGTTTTGATAGTATTGGTTTATATTTCTACGATGACTAAAAATTTCAACACTTGTTTGGGTATTTGCACTTCTTCTGAGAAATAACTATTCTGTGAGTTTGCCTGTTTTTGTTTGTTTAGTAGATAACTTAGTTTGTTATTAATTTTTTTGTTATTTATTCTGGACACTAATCCTCTGTCAGATGAATAGCTGGCAAAGACACTGATTTTCTTTCATTCTGCATGTTTTCCTTTCAACTTGTTTATTGCTTTCTTTCCCATACAGAGCTTTTAAATCTTAATGTAATCATATTTGCAAATTCTTTCTTTAATCTTCA
The DNA here is from genome assembly GCF_018167655.1 of Microtus oregoni. Classification (NCBI taxonomy): domain Eukaryota; kingdom Metazoa; phylum Chordata; class Mammalia; order Rodentia; family Cricetidae; genus Microtus; species Microtus oregoni. Next base: position 26,110,793 of record NW_024543089.1, read on the forward strand.
AGACACTAGGATCCTGTTCAGGAAACTGCTTATTTAAGATCTTGAAGGATTCTCCTATGATTGCCTAAAGTAGTTTCACTTTTTCCACTAAGGTTTCAAATTCTTTTGAACTGGTAATTTTTTTATTTTTTTTAACAGATTGGGAGATAGGGAGTTAATCACAATCAGTTACACTGTAGTTGCGTGGACTTATTTTTGAGTTCCCTATACTCATTGATTCACATGTTTGTGAACTAGGCTGTGCTGTTGGTTTGTTTTTCCTATGTCACTTTAGTTTATTTTGAAATTGGGTATCATGATAGACCTACCATTATTCTTCTTGACCTTGATTTCTTTGGCTATTCTTGTTCTTTATGCTTCTGTATTAATTTGAGTTTTTTCCCAGTTCTGAGTTTGAATATATTGATGAGGATTATATTGACTCAGCAGACAGCTCTCGGTACTATGGACATACTCAGGATATTCTGCTAATCTATGGATATGGAAGCTCCATCTACCATCAGTGTAATTCTTAGTGAAGCACTTTGCCTTCTGCTGACTTGGTTGTTGTTGTTTTTGCTTTCCTAGGCCCTTGAGGTACATTGTTATATTAGTTAGGAAGTCCATGAACTTCCTTCTTAGTTTTATTTTCCCTATATCCCATAGATACTGTTATGTTATTTTGCTTCCAGTTTATTTAATTCTAGAAATATTAAAGTTCCTCCTGATTTCTTTTGTGACCTACTTTCTTATTTAAAAAGTCCATTTTTGTATAGCTCCTTTACCTTTTCTTGCTGTTTATCTCTACTTTTATTCCGTTGTTATCTTTTCCTATGCATACACATGGCGGGACATTTACTCAGCCATAAATAAAAGAAGTTATGTCACTTTTTCAAAATGAATGGAGGTTATCATATTAAGAAATTTAAGCCAACTATGGTCAGTTAAGGACTCTGTATTTCCTTTCATATGTGGGACTTAACTTAAAAAAGAAAACGCGATTCATCTGAAAGTCAAAAAGGGATTACTGAGATGAGTGACAGGAACAAAAGAGGTTAGTACAAAGGATGGAGATGACAGAAGGACATTACACATGTGTTTGGAAATGTCACAGCAAAACCCGTTAATGCTTGTTATAAGAAAAGAAATGGTTCTTCAGTGGACGCGTAAGCAGAATATGGGAATGCAGTGTTCATTACTGTGGCACTTTTAAATGTTCTATGGTGGACATTGTTTTTGTGGGGAAATGGACCCTGGTGTGTGCTGATGGGAAGGATGATTCTTGGACCCAGTGATCTCCCTGTGCTGCCTGTGTTGCGGAGGACTACTTGTTCATCCAGGCCGCCCAGAATAGAAATAATCACACAGAAACTGTATTATTTAAATCACTGCTGGGCCCACTAGCTCTAACTTCTTATTGACTAACTCTTGTATCTTAATTTAACCCATCTCCATTAATCTGTGCATCACCACGAAGTCATGGCCTACCAGAAAAGTTTCAGTGCATCTGTCTCTGGAGGCTCCATGGCTTCTCTTTTTCTCTGCATCCTTTTTCTCAGCATTCCATTTAGTTTTTCCACCTAACTCAGTTCCCCTATAGCTCTGCTAGGGCCAAAAGCAGTTTCTTTATTAACCATTGAGATTCACAGCTTATAGAGGGGAATCCCACATCGTGCCTGAGTGCTGGACTTACAGGCATGTTCTGCCATTTGCAACTGAAATTACTAACTCTTTTGGCCTTATTTTTCACAATTATATTTCTGTCTTGAAATTGCTATATCTGTTGTCATAGAAATATATTAATCAGGTAAAAGGTGCAACTACCCTTTTAAAAGTGAAAGTAACATACAGTAAACTAAAAGTTTAAAAATTAATAAAAGTAAAAAAGATTAAAGACTTTTTAAAAAGCAAAAACGTAGTAGAAGAGAAAAAGAAAAAAGATTCAGTTAAAAAATTAAAAAGTTAAAATGTTAGAAGAGTAACACAAAGCCCTGCCCTCCTGGCCAAAGGGCTTGGATTGGAAGTGACTCCCAGGGGGTTTTCTGATACTCAGATCCACCAGGTCTGAGAGGCCCGTGAGTTGTAGCTGAAACTAGGTGTCCTTCCTCTGCTTCCGCCCTAACAATTTAGGTCAGTATCCAGGCTGCTCCCTGGCTGCTTCCTGCCACACAGGTTAATTAGTGGTGACTCTGAAGGTTTTTTATATGTATATCAGAGGTGTGGCAAAAGTCTGTCTGCCAAAAGCCCTTATTGCATATGGAGCCTCAGCAGTATGTGGAATGACCAGGCAGTGCATGCTACTGTCAGAGGCCCCCAGCCTGCAAGGCATGGCAAATGCCCAAGCTGTGCTGTTTTTTTGGAATGCTCCCTGACAGTGAAGGAAACCATCAGAACAGTGAATTATGTGCATCAGAATTGACAGCCGGGGTCTTTGCTTTCAGACCCAGACCCTGGTGCATCTGGCTTCACTCCTCCTCATGGAATGGGACCATCTACCACTGAGTCCCCTCTCTCCATACCACACCCCACCCGCCCTGCTTAAACCTCACAGTGGACTTGCCATTGTCATTGATGTTCTATCAACAATGCTATTGTTTGGTGGTGTCCCACCTCGTCACTTCTTACATATGGTTCTTAAGACCCTAGGTTCTGATTATTCTCTGTTTTTGTTTTGTTTTGAGCCCAGGAGCAGTTTATTTCCTAGGACTAGGACCTTTCTCAAACAATGGCTCCTAGTTGGAGCTCTGGAGTGTTTGCTAAGCTGAGCAGTAGGCATGAATTCTTGGTAGTAGGAGGTTTTTAGTATTTACTCGATACGGGTATTACATTAAACCAGACTCTTGTGGATTACAGCTGCAGAAGCTTGAGTTTCTCCAGTCGTTAGGACTTCTGGTCTTTTCTGCTGCTATTCCACCTGTTGCCAGGACCCTGACATTAACCTTATCATTGCAGCCCCCAAGAGGCTAGTAGAGGTTGAATTCTAGAACTGTTCTGTGCTTGTCTGAGGCCTTTCCACTTCTGTTGTTTTGCTTTATCTTCACTTCCTGTTGGTCCCCAGCATTCTTCCTGGCTCACTCCCTGCCATGGACTATCCCGGCTCATTTGCAGCACTGTCTCTCCTTACTCAGATGTAGGGAGAGAGCCCACACCATTCTGTCAGGGTTCTGCCTCTTAGGATTTCCTTTTGACTCCTCTTTATAGAAACATAGCATCCTGTTATCAGCGTGTCCTCATGAAATGCTGCCCTAAGTAAATGCCATGACTAGGTAAAAATGGTTCCGCTCCCTTTCAAAGGGAATTTTTATTTTTTCCTCCCACAAACAGAGATCGCGAGCAAACTGAACTTGATGGGACCAGTGGTCTGGCTGAGACGGACTCAGGACCAGTTCTTGCTAACCCTTTCCAGCCCATAGCAGCTGTTATCGTTGAGGTATGCATTGTGAGACTGTGAGTTTTTATGTGTTAAATGAAACAGAATTCAGTAATGGTGGTTAGGTGTTAGGACAACAGGCAGGGCAGTAGAGAATTTCTCCAGAGAGAATTTCCAATGACATTGAAGGTGTACCATGAGGTAGAGGTTAACCACTTTTTCGGGTCATAGTTTACTTTGGGGCACAGTAATAGATCACATGCTTGTCTAACACAATCATTTTTTAAAAATATGTTCAATGAAGTATAAATGTTATGCCCAAATCCGAAATCTGCGAAATCCCCTCAAGGCCAACAAGGAATCCAAGTCCCATATGTAAAAGCAAAGAGCCTTAATTTTAATCAAGTTTGCAAACTCGGTCTCTCTGCATGTCCAGCGTGTTGGACTAACGGGAGAGCCTGGAGCTCAATTAGAGGTTTTTATAGTAGTAAAGGTGGGGATGAGGCATCTCTGAGGTTTAGGGCCCCTGATAGGGGTGTCCTGTTGAGGAGTACTGGCAGGTGTCTTTATCTACAGCTCTTGGAATGCTAGGCATTTCCTTTGAATGGTCCGCTCTTGGGTGGGAGTTAGGCAATCTGTGTGGTTCCTCCTGCAGCCAGGCATTGTCTCAGGGTAAATTACTGAGACTCAGCCCTCTTATTAAATTTATCAATGGCCAGAGTCCCAGTTGATAATTTAATGGTTGGAAGTAAAGAACTTCCTTTGAGTGACATGCCCAGACTTAGCTTATCATGGCTGGACGCCACAGTAAAAAGAGAAATATGGCTTCAAAATATACAGGAATAAAAGTAAAAGCTGAATATTTTATAGTTACTGTGTTTGATAAAAACTGGTTTGCCATATTAAATTTGATATTTTTTATAGTAGAATTGATACTATTTTCTTGTTGTGATAATTTAAATTACGTTATATTCATGTATATTACACATTTACATAAATAATCAAGCTACAAATCATAAAAAAGTTAGATTTTATTGCATTTGAATTTAAAAGAATTGCTATACAGATTAAAATACCTAATGAAAACTAAAATATAAATAAATAAAATAACCCTGATGTTAAAAGAGACACACCAGACTCATAGTCCTGTGACAGTGTACTAATACTAAAATTTACTAACGAATAATAAAAAACCTGGGCATTGGATTCCAAAAGGTGGGAGAGAGCATGGCCTTAAAGGTGTTTAATAATCTTCTCCAGTAGTAACAAAATTATTGTCAGGTCAGACTCAAATCAGATTAAAACAGTGCCAGTTAACATTTGCTAGTTTAGCAGAGCTACAGCCTTACAGCATTGGCCGTGAGCCAGAGAGTGATACAGCGGTTGCCTAGTAGACACAGACCCTGAGTTCAATCCCCACTATCATCCATCCTCAGAATCACTTAGAAAGAAATGTCATTCTCCCAACCCTGGCATATATAATATTTGCTTTTATTTTAAAATATACTGACCAGCTGATCCATAGCTGAACTGATAAGAATGTAACTTAAAACACTAAGGTAATTTCCTTCTTATAATAGTGAAAAATTAACATAACTTCATCTGTTGGAATGTCATTGATTAAATACATTTTTATACTGCCAAATTCTGCATGACTCCAGGGATTATCATACTCAGGGTGGTGAGGGAATGAAAAAGAGACAAAAACACAGAGAAACATCTGGGCTTGGTGGAGAAGCCACAGCACATGGGAAGCTCAGTGTGTTTATTAAGTACAGCTGAACAAGGAGGCAGTGTCATTGCATAGAGGGGACAAGGAGGCAGCATTGTTAGGTACTTCTGAACAAGGAGGCAGGTTAGCTCCTTTCAATAGGCAGAGTCTCTGTAGCAGAGCAGTCTCCGAGTCACAAAAGGGTCCCTCCCTAGACCCTCACCCATCCTTAGGGAAGAGGACGCGGGTACTTCATATCCTGTTGACCTCTATGCTATCTTGGTCAGAGACCACACTAGATTCTAGTCTCTTAGAGGGAAGAGTCTGGGATAATCATTCTAGGGAATTTGGGTGAGGTCTGCCTCTGTAGATAAAGGTGGGTGAGGTCTGTTTCCATAGAAAGCAAAAGAGGCACCCTGCTTCCATTCCCATTCTTCTGGGTGGGGAAACAGGTACTTTATCTTATATCCTCCACTGAGAAAAGGTCCCCGTGTGTTTAACATTCCTGGTTTTCCTAGTGATCTATGTGCGCAATGACCTTTGTGCTTCAATACCTAGAACCTTGTAAAAAGATGGGCATGGTGGAATGTGGCTGTAATACACAATGTGGCTTGGAGACACAGACAGGGATCTCTGTAGCTCGTTAGCCAGCCTATCTAGCCAAATTTAGCTTTAGATTTACTTAGAGACCCTATCTTAAGCCATATGTTCCCAGCCTCTGAACTCAACATACACCCACAGTTACAAGTGTATGTATATACATGCATGCATAGAATACATGCATACATTCATACATACATATATACTACAAACAACCAGAAATGTTAATTCAGTTTATGAAAATAATAGTATCTACCACATAATGTTTACTGCATTTGAGGTGCTATTTTAAGTACTTTATACATTCATTATATGGAAGGAAACATTTTAAAATAAAACCTTGAGTTCATTTTTGTTTTATCAACAGGTAAGTAATACACGTATTCAGAGAGAATAACATTCACATATGTTTATTGGTGGTATGTGTCTATATGAGTGCAGGAAAGACTGAGAAAACATTGGTAATTATAAACAGAACATTGGTCATCTCTAGATTATGAAACTACTGGCAATATTTATGTTTTTAGACCTCTGTCTGTAGTGAATATTTAGCAGTTAGTGTGTTTTAATGCTATATTCGCAATTCATTGCACATTTCACGGTGATATTGATTCACCAAAGTGCTTACTTGATTTTTTCCTTGAAATGATCTTAAATACCACTGTTGTGATAAAGATAAATGTATTTCATTTTTGTTAGAATGAAAAAAAGCAAGAAAAAGAGAAAAAGAAGCAGACTACAGAGAAAGAGCGTGAGGTTTGCCTCCCAGAACATAAAGTGGAGCAGGAACACCAACCTCGTGGCTGCCACAAAAACAATGACAGTGGCTTGGTGGAGAGTTACAAGGAGGCCCTGTCACAGCAACTGGACAATGAAGAGGAGCTGGACCAGCGATCATCAGAATCAGGTGCTAAATCGCATCATTTCATACCTGCCATATGGAAGGGAAACTTATATTTGGTTTTTATCATGTTCACAGAAATAGTTCTGTCATATAACAATTTTTATTTCTGTTTTTATCCTACATGAAGTGAGATTACATTTGCTCACAAAATATTGTTTTCTAGACTTTTTTGTATTCCCTGTAGCTTTGTAGGTTTCACAGATGTTGGTTATTGTTTATGTTACAGATAATTTTCATTTTAGAATATGAATTGTTATATATCTGATATGTTGCATATATATTTAAATAGATGAAGTATTTTAGTTCAGAATTTTTTAGGTGAGATACTTTTATAACTTTGTTCTAAGTTTGTTCAATATACGCTTCAGTTTTGGTTTTATGTTATTAAAATGTATACATTAATATAGAGAGCCTCAAATGTTCATGTGTGTTTCTTTGAGCGTCTGTATCACTTCTGTTTTTGCGTTGTAAAGAATATTAGATTCTGAGAGGCTTACCATGTGATGTGCTTAAAATATTTACACTGGACACGCTCTTGAGGCGTGTCACCATCTCTCCTCTTTCTGTACGCCTTTCTGAGTTTTATGGAAATTCCTACACTTAAGACAATTATAGTTGTTTAAAATGACTCTGAGTTTGAAAGAAATGCTCATTCATTTTGGAAATGAAGACTTCTCTTAGAAATTGGATGTTGGTGTTTTATTCATTTATCGTATACTTTTTCTGTCGGCCTTCTAAAATGTATTCTTAGTGTACCTAAGTTCATACGTGGTTGTGGATAGTAGTTCCAAACTTGAGTGTAATCAGTTATTATGGTAATAATAACAATAGTCTCATTTTCATCTTTGTTTTTACTTTGTAGAAGTTCACGTTTTTATGAACTTAAGTTCTATGTCTATATTCTTATAGAGAACAGTAAAAAGAGAACTAAGAAACTAAGAATGAAAAGGAGTCATCGTGTGGAGCCAGTCAATACAGATGAGTCTGTGCCTAAAAGTCCCACGCCACCCCCACCGCCCCCTCCTGGTGAGTAATTGATATTGACACTGGACATAGAAACACTGCTTTAAGCACTGTAGGAAGAAAGGAAGAAGAAATTGGTATTTAATTATTTCATGAGAAAGAACCCTTTACTGTCTGTGTTATGCAGCATTTGTTAACATTTCTGTGTTGTTTTAAGAATTATATGGTAAAATGTATTAATATAACTTTATACAATAATCCCTAGAATGTGATCAAATTATATTTGAAATAGCTATACCACACATTGCTGAAGGGAATTGAAGTTTAATGAATTGACAACTAGATTGAGATTTCAAATGCTGGGTCTTTTTATCCTACAAGTTAATATAACTGTGATTTTTCTCAATATAAATGCAAGGTGTATATCCACCTCCTAAGATGTGGCAGGAGATAATGGACGCACTGAGCATAGTGGCCCCTCTTACAGTGGTGGTAAATATGTGTGACCGAAATGAATACATACATTTGTGTAGACTTGGTGCCAAAGCGTCAAATGGTCATATTTTTTATTATGAACTTTTATAAGATTCATTTCTAATCTTATTTTTTAACAAAACAGTTCTCTTAGCCTTTGCTAGTCATTATAATGGTAGCCAATAGTTTATCTGTGATGGTGAGAAGAGGTGTGAATTTATCACTAAAAGTGTGTTGAGAGCTAACTGTAACTAACATTAATATAATTATAATATTCTAAAGCAAATGTTATCATCCTACAGTAACGTGGTGAATGAAGCCGCTTGAAAATGCTCCTGTTCAGAATTGTGTGACTTATATCAAATTATGTAGAATGTGAAGTACATTTCCTGTCAAGGAGGGATCCTCTGCAAAGACCTTAACAAGTATTCATTTAACAGAGCTTCTCAATGTTTTTCTTTTCCTGTAGTTGGCTGGGGAACCCCCAAAGTCACTAGACTTCCAAAACTTGAGCCTCTTGGTGAAACACGTCATAATGGTAATACAAAAGGACTAGTTTTCAAATAACATCTCTGCATGATCCATCCACTTTTCTTTATCTTATAACTTCACAGTTTTAGTATTTTATTTTTGATAGCTCTCAGATCCACTACCATCCTTTTCATTATACTTTTAACGTTTATTTTTATTTTTTAATTTTTAAATGCACCTTACTATTATATAATTTGAGTTTTTAATCTTAATATAAATACATGAAGATTCATTCCTGTGTTTACTTATGATAACCCTAAGAGAAACAATTATAAGATGGGAAAGCTTTCCAACAACTGAAGTCTGAGCTACTGCAGCTTTATGGACTGTGCTAGGAAACTGTCATGCCTGCTGTGCTCAGTGCACTGTGTGATCATGAACGTAATTGCTTAATCCAGTTACTAAACATTAAAAGAAGTCAAGATCAGCACACCATATAAAATGAGAGATCAGATTAGTAAACTAAATACAGAAAGGTTTTTGAAGCCTTTTTTGAATCAAGAAAACAGTTTTCCTTATGAAATGGGCATAGCTATAATCTTCACAGTGCCTTGCCTTAGAACTCCAAGAAATAAAGCCTAAGGAAAGATAGGACTCCCAGGCCTAGGCTTCACATTGAACCTAGAATGCAAAAGACTAAGTCTAACTGTAGTTCCATAACTTTTCATTACGAGCATCCAATACACTTTCTGTGTTAATGTAAGAGAACTGTTTCCTAAGAGGATTACTTAGTAGAAAAAGATACCGAATCTTTAGGAAAAGTGTTACCATAAACTCAACATTTGTCACACTGAACTGATACTATTCGAAAGTAGTCAAGCCTGCTTCTTGCTTTCATTTTCAGAATACTGTACAGGCCCCTAATGGTTTCTACATGATCATTGGTGAAAATTAAAAAATTATATTTATGCCGGGCAATGGTGGCGCACGCCTTTAATCCCAGCACTTGGGAGGCAGAGGCATATAAGACCCATGGTGGTATAACAGTTCCAATGGTGTTGTTCCGTCCTTCACCCGGGCTTTGTCAATTGCAGCACACATGGCCTTTCTCTTAAGGTAGGCCCCCAGGACCTACAGTTCTCCTCAGTAGACAGCCCATGTTGTGTTGATCCCAGTGTAGCACCTTAGGCCTCATCTTCACAGCTTCTTGGTTCCCATTGCCAGAGACTTTTCTCAGAGAATCTGCTATTGCTAAGCATGCCCCTGCCTTAGGCTGTCCTCTGCACCTCGTTCAGCAGCTTCCACAGTCTTGTAACTCTTCCATTCTTTATGCCTGCAAACCATTACCACAGGGACAGTAGCAAGTTCTACTGCCAGCTGAAGATAGAGCTAAGTGTCTCTTCATGGCTACAAAATGTTTCTCTAGGTGGCCTTTTCCTAGTAGGTCACCTGTTGCCAGGGGTTTCTGTCCTGCCCAATCCCGTAGCCATTCAGTCCCAAAGAAGCACACAGAGGCCTATGTTAATTATAAACTGGTTGGCCTATTAATTAGTTCTGGCTTCTTATTAACTCTTACTACTTATATTAGCCCATAATTCTTGGCTGTGCTAGCCACGTGGCTTGCTTCCTTTATCAATGATGAGTTCTCATCTTGCTTGCTCTGTGTCTGGGTGAGGACTGCAGACTGACTCTTTCCTCCTGTTCTAGTCTCCCCAACTCTTCTTCCTGCCTGGCTACTGGCCAATCAGTGTTTTATTAAAATAATACAAGTGACAGGATAAAAGACCATTGTCCCACAGCAACCCCCTTTTCAAAACAAGAACTCTGGATCTAATATCCTTTGTTTAGCTTTTTGTCCAGACCATTAGCCATAACATCTTATAACCAACACTCTAAACAAAGATAAACAGCCATAATCCATTGGGGGGGGGCAATATGAGTGTAGTTTTCCAGGCTACTTTCTGCTGATTGGGGCTGATGATAATCTTATGGGGACCTAAAGAAATTTTTGAATTATGACAAAGTCCTGACCGGAGTATTCTGTGAGGCTTGATCATCTCAGCCAGCAGTCTTGAAACTGTTCTGGATGTAGAACTCAGACATCTGGGCCATCTGCTCCTATTGAAGATTTCTCAGTGGGTCTTCCTTGATCAAATATGATGTTTCTTAACCCAGAATGAATTCACAGCTTCTCAATTCCTGGGGAAACAAAAGCAAAACCTCTTCTCCAAAGTAACATATTTTTTGACTTCAATTTTGAAGTCAAGGCATTTTCAAAATATATATGTTGGATTAATTCAGCAGCATTTATAATCAAATGTCTTTTAGCAGCTGTTGCTCTTTCCTTGGCAGTCATGCAATTCAAAGACAACACAATAATATACATTATCCAGAGTCTCTGTGTATTTTCTATCTACATGACTTTATTTTAAACTCTATTTCTTTTATTTTTCTTTTTAATTTTTGGGTTTTTTTGAGACAGGGTTTCTCTGTGTATCTTTGGCTGCCCTGAAACTCACTCTGTAGACCAGGATGTCCTTGAACTCACAGAGATCCACTTGCCTCTGTCCACCAAATGCTGGGATTCACATTCTCTGTTCTCTCTTTGTAAATGAAAATCTTCCAAGTGAGTTTGTACTTTTACATTCTAGGCCCGTCTCTGGAGCTATAGCTTCCTGTTTACCCTTTTTGTTGTTGTAGTGCAGTGTTTGAAGTGTGTAGCTTCTCTTTCCTGATGCTAATCTCTTTAGTAATCAGGCCTACAGTGTCTGCACTTGCTTTGTGATAAATGTGCTCTTTTCCTTTTCCAGGCCCAGCTGCTGCTTCTCTTTCTTTTCCATTCTTTGCTCTCTATTCTTAGTATGTAGCTGAAAGCATTTAACAGTAACCATGCCACAGTCTGAATGTTAAACATCAAATAAACTTGTCTATTACTTTTGAATTCAGAATGACTATGATGTGGCTAGAATCTTTGTGTAATGGCCACTTACCCAAACCCAGTAGAGTCTTTGTTTCCATCTGAATCCTCCTGCTGGTGGCCTTCACTGCATGCATATCTGTTGGCCTTAGCTTCTAGATGTGTAGCGGAATGTCCATTGATTTTTCATATATAACATTCTAGGCTTCTCTAACCAATAGCTCTACACTCTCCTATATTCATCCTGAAAACTAACTAAAAGTCTAGGAACTGCTAATAATATTCATCGCAGCAAGTACTTCATCCCTCTCTTACTAATTTTCTGTAGGTTCCACAATCTTCAAAATGGCAGCACCACCAGTTCAGGACTATTGTGTTGAAACACATGAGCTGGGAAGGGGGAAGGGATCATTTCAGACACAAACAATAACAGTGTGTATTTATTTATTTGACACCAGCTAAATATTTGTGATATCAAGATGAATAAGACATGCATTTTTTTCTGATTTAATAGAATAAATAGTCCTCCAAATTACTGTAGTTCTCCAAATTACTTATCTGAAACTATAAGTTCTTTAGTGGAAAATTGGAGTACTTTTCAGAAACTCCATGGGAAGTTATAGAAAGAGACATAAAAACTATGGGTTCAAATAAGAAAAGCCAGTATAAGCAGGATCCAAATGTAAGCATGCCTGTAATGCTAGCACGGTTGAATGCTGAGGCAAAAGGCTTGGGAGTTCCAGGCCAGCCTAAGCTACATGAGAGCCTGTCTGAAGAAGAAAAACCAAACAACAGCAACAAAAACAGAGACAGAAAAGAAGAGTGGTTTGTCTGAAAAATGGTCTGAAGGCATGAAGTTACATAGTGGTTAGGAGAGGAAATTTAAAATTATAGGAAAACATTGAAAATGGATTTCTGGCATTGGACTAGGTGGTGAAGGCCTTATATATTAAAATATAAAGGCTTACTACTAGTAATTTTTCAGGAGCTAATGGTCATTTATTGCATGGACATAGTGTTACTAGATTTAAGAAAACAACAAAAAATTACTTAGTGTGTATAGTGTTTTACCTGTGTGTATGTCCGTGTGCCATATGTGGGCCTGTGCCTGCAGAGGCCACAAAACGGCATTAGATCCCCTGGAATCAGAGTTACAGATATATGTGAGCCATATTATGGTTGCTGAAATTGAACCCTGGTCCCCATGGAAGAGTAGCCTGTGTTCTTAACCTCAGACCCATCCCCCCAGACCCTCTTCTTATTACTAATTTTGAACCCAGTTCTTTCCAATTGTATATAGATATATGTGGTCCAAAGTCTGGTGATAAATATGCAGTGACTTACAATGAGCTAGTGGATAATTAAAAACCAGCTGTACGGGGTTTGTGATTTAAACTTCACTGCCTTGACAAAAATTGCCATTATCAGATTGAAAGCAGCTTAAGGGAGATTCTTACTTTGATTACAGGCATTTGCTTTGGTAATAGCATGTTTCTATAATCACTGTTATTGCCTACAAAGCTTTCTCTGTATAACAGGTAGAACAGAAGCATTCGAAGAGGCTTAAAATGAGAGTCCGTATTTATATTGTGAACACTCTCAGTCTATATTCCACATCATGAGAAATGAATCAGTTTAGATAGTCAAAAATACCAGCTATACAAATTAAAGAATATTAACAAAGCTTAAAATTATAAAGAAAGTTAAATATATTTGTATCTTTTCACTGCTCTCTAAATTTCATCTTAAAAATGTTTGATAATCACTATGAAAATGTTTAGAAAATTAAAATGCTGTATCTTATAGGATGATTTAGTTTCCTGTAAGGATGTGATACAGAACCTACTACAAAAATAGACTAATTTTTTGGAAGACAAAAAGGACATTCTACATACATACATTTGATCTTTTAATAAAAATATTTTAAAATTCATTAGCATAATTGGCTATATCTTATAATTTTATCATAATAATAATATCAAGTAATAGGTACCTACCATTATGCTTGACAATTATAATTCTTCCAAATTGCCATGTAATATTGTTAGCCAAACTACTTTAGGCAAGAGCCAAAGCTTTTATTCCACTAAGCTGCAGAATCAAGACTTGAACTTAGGTCTATCTGGTTTTGAAATCTTTACTTTAATATTTTATGTTTATATTATTACTTTAATATTTCTTTCTTGGCAGCTTAGTTTTTGTTTTTTATTTACATTTGCTTTAAAAATATTTCCCCTCATCCATTTCCAATATATTTATCTTAATATTAAAATATTTCCCCTCGTGCATTTCCAATATATTTATCTTAATATTAAAATATTTCCCCTCGTCCATTTCCAATATATTTATCTTAAGTGTTTTTGTACACTTGTGCTTCTAAAATAATTTTAAGTTGACTTAAATGTGACATTAGCTTTATAATCTAATTTGTGGCAAAGAAATAAATAGAAATTTGAGTCGGTGAGTCAACTTAGCTGGTAAAGGTACTTTTCGTTGCCATGCCTAAAGACCTGAATTTGATCCACAAGATCAACACAGTTGAAGAGAGAACCAACTCCCACACATTGTTCATACACAAACATCAGAATAAGTAAATGTAATACTTTTTAAAAGAATATAAATGAGCCAGGCAGTAGTACCTTGAAAAAACAAGCAAGCAAACAAACAAGAGTATGATTTTTATGATAAAAGGAACGATTGTGGCCTGGGAAGATGACTCAATAATAGAGGAATTACCTAGCATGCAGGAGACTCTGGATTCAGTTACTAGTAATTTACATATTCAAAAAGAAAGATCATTTTGTACAATATAGTTAGCAAGCCACAGAATTGTAGTAGGATTAGGTAAGGGAGGTTAGTCTGCTTCTCCTAAAATACCTAGACATAATGATCATTTGTAGGGAACGAGCGGCCTGCTTATTGTCCCAGGCTCCCGAGAGGAGCGCGGGCCCTTTGTCCCGAATGCCTAGCTAGCTTACACCTGAAACAATCACACAGAAACATATTTATTTAAACACTGCCTGGCCCATTAGTTGTAGCCTCTTATTGGCTAACTCTCACATCTTGATTTAACCCATTTCTAATAATCTGTATGTCACCACGAGGTCATGGCTTACCGGGAAAGATTCAGCATGTCTGACCTGACAGCTCCATGACGGTTCTCTGTCTGCTCTTCTTCCCAGAATTCAGTTCTGTCTACTCTGCCTACCTAAGTGCTGCCCTATCAAAAGGCCAAGGCAGTTTCTTTATTCAACCAATGAAAGCAACACATAGACAGAATAACCTCCTATACCAATCATTAGAAATAAACATGGTTTATACAAATAGTAACTGACCAGGGGCTTAGTAGCAGATGGCATAGATTCTCAATATTTTGTATTTTTTTTCCTAATGTAAATGTGCAATTTAAAAAAAAAACTTTTTAAGTATGTTTGTTTGGTACAACATTTTACCAGTCATTTAGAATTTACCCATGTTGTTATGTTTTGAATTCATTCATATTTTCTTGGATTTTTGTTTGCTTCCATTTTCTGTCTCTCCCCCGCTCCCCATTCACTCATTTGAGAATTGTCTGCATCTTGTTTTAAAGATGTTGGCTGGAAAAGAATAGCTGTGACAAACTTGATTACCATACTGTTTTATGCTTTCCATTTCCCTTCTTTATGCAGATTTCTATGGGAAGCCACTGCCTCCCCTGGCTGTGCGACAGAGACCTAATGGTGATGCTCAGGACATGATCTCATAACCAAGTCAGATGGGTTGGTCTTTTTAATACCAACAAAGTGAGCTGAGACCTTTCCCCAAACAGAAAAGCCCTGAACACTGACGACTGGGGCAAGACATCCATGAGGCCATAGAGGAAAGAATACCCAAGAACTTCTGACCTGATCCTTTATGTCTCCATGTTCTATGGTTAAAGCAGAAAGGAAACAAAATGACCAGAACATTTGGCCAAGTTAGCAAGATGTTGAGTTTTTGGTTTACACGTGCCTACTCTTGGACATTCTCCTGAAGGAAAACCTCCTCAGAAATGGAGCCAATGGACTCTACATACCTGATTATTAAATAGTCTGTATTTCTATGCATTAAACATTTTTTTATAAGGTACATGTACATTAAAAGGGAATTCCTGGGAATTTATAATCTAAATTTTAACTATTTTTATATTTTTTTCTAAAGCTTTTGTTTGAATTTGCTATTGTATTGACTGTGCACTTTTCTACAGATGTGTTCATTAAACTGTCTGGGTAGAAAGTTGATTTACTTGACAGACATGAAGTGTACAAGCAGGATATGTTTAACTGGCTTGAGGTATGTTTTGTGATAACATTATTTTTAAAATGTACACCCTATTTTGACATAATTTTCAAATAGTTTTTTTTAAATAGTTGCTATTTTAAAAAGCAAGTTCTCAGACCTTGCTTGATTCTACCCGATTACGTGATTTAAAAGTAGTACCTGAGGAGAGAATTCTATTCTGTTGTCATTGTTTGTTTTCTTTGGTGATGATCTCAATAAATGTTAAGACATGTTAAATACCTTTTCAGAAATATCCTAATTCTGTTTAAATTAGTAAAAATGTGCACTGTGAGGCATTATTCAAAGCCCTAATGGAGCCAACTAAAGGACCGGACACTTTCCGAGCTCAGGTGCCCTCCGCTGTTACTTTGATCCGTTAGGATCTTCACTGACTCCTTGGGTTGTTTTCATTTTTCCATGCATTGAACTTAACGGTAAGAAGACTGCAAAGGCTACTGTGGGTGTCGAGAGTTCAGCTTTACAGCAAACACAGTCATCTGAGTGAAAATGTTTGCTCAAATCATTTTATAAAGAGCAAATTCCAACATGACTTCTTCATTTCAAATGATAGCACTTGTTTTACTCTTGAGTGCCATTCATAAGACTCCCTGTTCATCTGTCCTTTACTAAAACTTCTAGAGATTACACTTAGTAATAGATTCATAATGTAATATTCAATTGAAAGTATGCCTTTAAGTCAAGGCGAATATAAAGAACAATTTCCCTATCACGTTGCTAAGTCTGGTACCTTATACTGGCAATTGACATATACTGGGTTTCTGAATGTAAGTCCGTCTAAGGTAGATAGTCATTGATTATTTGTCTTTTAAATGTTTACAGGGTATTGTGTTCACATTTTAGCTCACTGGACCTGGATCAATCAGGTCACGTTATTCTAGTTAGCATTGTTGGAGTTTCTTTGAGTTTTTGCATGGTACCTACCTTGCATACTGACAAAAATGCATTTTCATTTCTATGCAAAACCTATATGCAGAATTAGGTTTTTTAGGAGAATCACATGAACACAGGATGCTAAATCGGAACTGGATTTTAGAGGAACAAGTGCTCATCTTTTTAGTTCATTTTGTAATATTTAAATTCCCTGTTAAAACTAAACTCGCACTTTTGCTATCTTTTAACATTCATCTGCTTTGAGAATAAAATTTTTTTTAAAAAAATTATTGCTTCCTACCAATGTTTACTGTAGAATACAGTAATTGCCGACTCTATTTCATAAAAATGATTTTGAAATTGAATGTAACATAAACTAGAATTGATGTTTTCTATAATCATATGTTTTCTTAAAGCAGTGTAAAAATCCTCTAAAAGATGTTTTGTAAATCCTTTCAGATTTTAACACTTCTATGCTTATTTTGTTATATTATACATTTTCATTCTTATTCATCATGAATTATAGCATTTCAAAGAATAAAAAATAATTTACACCAGTATCCCATGTATCTTTCCCTTTCCTGATTTTGAATGAATTTCTTTAGCAAATTGATTTATTTTCTTTTGCATTATTACTATGGAAAGAGTTAAATTGGTGGATTAAATTGTTTTTTATATGAAAACTACATAAGGATGTTAGAAACAATATTGTGATGTGTGTGTCTGTGCTACTGTCACCAGTGCTTTGTTAACTCTACTTCCCAAAAGATATATTTTATCTTATTTAGAAGAAAATTCCATGTGCATTTACTGGGTAATTCATATGTATATACTACATATATGCTATTGTATGTAATGAATGTGGGGTGTGGAACTGTATAGAATGCTAGCCGAAATTTCAAGAGATCTTATTTATGTTTTCCCCAATTTTCAATTGTTTCTGTACTGAGGCAAACAAATTTATAATTTTTAATAGTTATTTAAGTGCTGTTTCTTTTTTTTTAACTTTAAGGGTTTGTTTTTGTTTCTTTGATTAGTTTGTTTGGTTTGGTTTGGCTTTGGTTTTATTTTTTTTAAGACAGGTTTCTATATGTAGTCCTGGCTGTCTTGGAACTCGGCTCTGTAGACCAGGCTGGCCTCAAACTTAACAGAAAATCCACCTCCTAAATGCTGGGATGAAAGGCGTATGTTACCACCATTCGACTAAATGTTTTCTAAAATAGAAACTGCTTTATAAATAGAGTTGTAACTTAATTACCCCCTGGCTTTTATTACCTGTTTTTGTCTGAATAGAGGACACTTTATAAGAGATGTCTGCTGATACTTCTTTATTGAGAGGTATATATCATCTGATCCAGAGAGTAAATTCAGACAATGCAGGTTTTAAAGTATGGCAGAGATGATGAAAATTGTAATAATCTTTTTGTTTTGTTGAAACAGAAGTGTACAAACTTATTCCATTCCAGAAACAAACAAACAACAACAAAAACAGGAAAGGAGAAATATTTTTCCCTTTAATTGGTGGCTCAGTTTTATAACTAAAGGGTAAATAGGATATAAGTCATCATTTGTAAGTTCCATTTATATACTGTTGAGGGAACAGTGTACAACACAGTGAATTAATCAGTGGTCCTCAACTTTTTATTACATGTATTATCAAAGACCATTTGAATATTATTCTTCACCTTTTGCTACTATTGGGCTAGGGTTAGCATAGCTAAGCACCGCCATTTTAGTGGATTAAATAGTTGTTTTCTTTGATTTCCGAAGGCTGTAAGTTTAAGGCTGAAGTGAATGTAAGATTGACTTTTTCAAAGGCTTTTTACCTTAGTGCCAGGTTACTGTTTCTCTATTGTCCCTAGTGTCTCAATGTATCCCTTTCAAAAACTGTCACTTACCTGGAGTAGCACTCATCCTCACAACAGCATTTTAACACGATCAACCCTTTTAAAGGCATTCCCAACCTAAGTAAGACACTGGGGATTAAAACTTTAACTGTGAAACCAGGGCTAGTGGTGCAATCCTAGGAGGCAGAGGCAGGTGGATCTCCTATTCAAGGCCAGCCTTGAATGGGTTCCATGACAGCCAGGCTTACACAGGGAGACCCTGTCTTCAAGAACCAAACACACAAAACAAAAACCAAACATCAACATGAAGGTGTTCATATTTACCTATACAACATACATTTTATGCCCCCCTACAAAAGGAAGTTTAACCAAAAAAGCAAACAAACAAACAAAAAATCCTAAAACGGAATAAAAATAGAGGTCGCATTTACTTCTTCTATATTGGATTGTGTGCTTGGATTTGTACACAATACCTGGACCCCTAAAGTAATAGTCTCACCTGAACTGGAAGTCCACAACTGCCTGGACTATGTTCTCTAACCTTGATTGCCGTTGGCTTCAAGGAACAAGGAGTTTACACAATGTCTGACTGGCCTTACTACCCAGTGGATCTTTACCTTTTTGGCACCATAAACAAGGAGAGTTTGAGACATAGTTTGTATAAATATGAAAATTTATAAAATTGTTGGAAATAGGTTATGAAGTATATCCAAAAGCACTCCTTATGTCAAATGATTTAATGATAAAATTGCTTAAATTAAAAAAATTTTGCTTAGAGGTGTTATTAATCCTTTAATTTATTAATCAACCAAGTCTTTGAAACTATTATTGAAAGGAAAAAAACAAACGGGGCTGGGATGTGGTTCATTTTAGCATTCACAACGCTATAGTTCAGTGCCAGCAACTACATAAACTAAGCCTAAAAGCATACCACACATAGCCTCAGAACCTTAGAGGTGGAAGAAGGGGGATCAGTTCACTACCTGGTGACTTCAAGGCCAGTCTGAGCTACATGAGACACCACCTCAAAACAATATTAACTAGGAAACACTTAACTAAATTCTCATACTTAATTGTCGGTTCTGTTTCTTATCTCATGTTTTCAGTAGTTCAAAACTAATCTACCAATAGATTTGACCTTTTCAAGTTTAACATCCTAATATGAGGCTACCTATTTTCTAGGTCTACTTTGCAAATATAAAGTTAGTATATTAATTCAGTGGTTGAAACATTTTATAATGAACAATGAAAATATACAAAATCTCTCTTCTTATTACAGATAAAAGGTAGATGAATTATTTTTCCCCAAATATACAACAGGTGATATTCATTTAATTATTTGCATACCAAATATTGTATTTTATTTTGCCTCAAATCGAAATTCTAAGGCGACCCTTTAGATTTCTGAGAAACTTGCCTAAATAAACATGCTAAGCTTTAAATCACATTTCTTTGCAACAGGGTTAAGAGGCCAGCGCCTACCTATTGCATATACCTCCACTGACATTTTGAGCATCCACTGCTATCTCAAAACGATGATGCCTACTTATTGTAAGAGACCAAATCATCTCGGAGAAATTGCAGGTTTGTTACAAAACAAGGAAAATCTAATTGATGGTAATTCCTAATACAATCAACGTTGTTGCTGCTTGTTGAATGTGCTGGTGGCTTGGTGGATTCTTCGTGGTCCCTGGGTCTCAATTCTTGGTTATACAGGGCAGGGAACCCGGACTGCTCTTTGGGCTGATGAGGGAGGGGGACTTAATTGGGGGAGGGGGAGGGGAATGGGAGGCGGTGGCGGGGAAGAGACAGAAATCTTAAATAAATAAACAAATAAATAAATAAATAAAAACATCAACTTCAAAAAAAATAACAATGAATTAATGAAGCACCAATGATGTAATAGCTATTATATCAAGTCCACCCACTTACCCTCAATAAGCCTATCTAAAAAACAAAAATGAAAGTGGGAAGCAGAAAAAAAAAACATTTATTGAATGTGAATTGGGAAAAAGAACAAAGAAACAAAAAGGAACATTGGGAAAAAGAGCAAAAAGATACACTAAACACTCCCCCATGTTGGTCTTTGGGGTCCTAATGAAACTTCCGTGGTCCCTGGGACTAGGGTGCAATCATTATCTGGTTTTTAACCTCCTCTTGTTAGAAGATGGGATGACATGTTACAACTGTTGAAAATCTACAAGACAAGTTCCCCTCTCTCCCATTTCTTTGGGGTCCACTGCTTCAGCAGGCTGATCCACCCAGACACAAATGTCTCATGCCTGTCAGGCTGGTGATACTGTCAGCCAGCCTTCAGCGTAGGCTCCTCTCTGGTGAGAGCTTTACTAGGTATTTCAGTGTAATATTTAACACTCCCCATTGGAAGGCTGCCTCATCCCAGGCGATCCCAAGGAAAAGCACCACTTAACACTTTTAGCGCTTCCCTCAACGTGGAGCTTGGTCTTATAAATTGCCATGCCTCTGGCTATAAAACCCTGACAGCCTAATAACGATAAAGATCTTTTGTCGACTCCCCGGGGACGGACGTGAAGGGTGACTTTGGAAAGGAACACCCTGGCTTAAACAGAGGTTCGGAGCAGGTCTCGCGGGACCTGTGCCTCCGGCGGGATTTGGGCACTGAAAGTACAATCTCACGAGAACGGAAACAGGAACTGTAAGGCAACCCGTGACCTCCTAGCAGAACCCGGAAGCGTGGCGTTTCTCTTTGTTCTTGGGCGAACGCTGCGGAAGATCGGTAGTCTGCCAGAGGCGGGAGCATGCTGACTCGGGTGAGGCCCTCGGGCGCGGTGCCGGGGACTGAAGCCGCGGAGAGCCGGGGCGGACCGGGATGGGGAGCCGTGCCGGACGCGTTCCTCGGGCTTCTGTCCGCCCGCGCTCCCTGGAGCCCGTGCCTCTAGTTCCGCTGCGAGTTCCAGGAAGTTACGGCGACGTTTATTTCCATAAATAAACTTCATTTTGGAGTAATTTCACGTTCACGGAAACGCAGCCGTGGTGATTTATCTGCACAGTGTTACTTTAATAAAAAACAAAAAACCCCAAAACTTTTATGCCTTCTGAAATTTTCTTAGCATAGATCCACCTTTAACCTGGGCCTTTCATTTGCGTAATTACCACATTGAGAAACGCCATTTTCATAAGTAGGTAGACTACCAATAATAAAATTTTGTCACAAGTGAGGTGGAGGTGTTGCTCCCAAGGCAGTAAGTAGTTCTTTAAAAACAGGAAGCCTCTCTCTTGGCCACGTAGCTATTGGCAGTAGGTGACTGTCGCTGTGAGAGACTTTTCTTCCCACCCATTTCATTTATGTATTATTTTTAAAACGGACACGAAGTTGGGAGAGAACCGAACACGGGTAGTAGTCTGAGAAGTTGGAGACGTGTGTGGGCACGGTTATTAATACATTGAATACGTAATGAAATGCTCAACGAATAAATACGGATGTAAACAAAAAAAATTAAGGTCATGTTAATGTCAAATTTCAATAAATTTGTTAATATCACAATGTGTCGTTCGCAATTTTCTCTTACCATCATAGCTGAATGCAAAATCAGATGGGAAGCTCGCAAAACAGATATGCAGAGTTGTGTTGGACCAGTTTGACAAACAGTATTCCAAAGAACTTGGGGATTCCTGGAGTACAGTAAGGTTAGTGTAATTCATCTCTTGCTGTTTTTGACACAATAGTGGGAGCTTGTGGTATACCTCTTTGATGAGAGCGGCACCATGCAGATAAAATTGTATATACACATTTTGGGAGGAAGACTGGCGGATGGATCTTGAGTTCAAGGCCAGCCTGGGCAATGAGAGCTAGTTCCTAGACGGGCTCCAAAGCTACGGAGAAACCCTGTCTCGAAAAACAAAACAAACAAACAAAATACAGGTGAAGGAATCAACTAGCTGCTCTCTCCTGCTTGAACTGTGGGTACAGGCCACAAATGGGTTTCAAATCATGGAGAAAGAAAGTGATAGTAAAAATGAGCGCCCTCCTCCGAAGCAATTACTTTTATCTGTAAAAATGAAACTGCACTGCATTTGAAAACAGTGTCATAACAAAAGTCCTAACCTTGAAGAAATTTCACTTTCGGAAATTCAGAAAATAACAAATCCTTAAAGTCAGTGCTCCTTTATCTTAGCTTATTTGGCAGTCATAGTAACCATTATGTCTGCATTTGGAACATATGGGCACATGGACAAGTCTAAATGTATTTCTTAAAAATAAGCATATAATGCAGAAAAGTCAGCGGTGGGCCGTGTGATGCTATGGTTCAGTTGGTGGGGAGGGAAGGCTGGCGACCAGAAGGGGGACTCCATTGTAAGTTGTCCTCTGAGCTCCGTGCTCATTCATACTCCATGTCCCTGAAGTAAATTCAGTGATTTTTTTAAGAGACAAAAACATTTGTTATCTTGATCAGAATGATAGTGAATGGGGTTTTATATGGAGTGCCTGATATGTATATATGATACCCCCTGGAATACAAGAACCTTATACCCCTGTGTAGTTTACATGCAGTCTGTTCGTGGGAGAAGTAAATGGGAGAGGCATGGGAAACATTCCAGAAACATGGAGCAAAAATGGCGTATTTTATTTACTGATGTGTGTAGGTGCCTGTGAAAGCCACTGGTAATTTTGGAATTAACTTGGTAGAAGGAACCAGACAATAAGGGCTGGGTGTAGATTGCCCAGTGTTGTGTGTGGTAAAGAGAACAATGTGGTTTGACTGCAGATAGTCCTCAACGTAGCTCAGACAGTAGCTTCTCAGGATTGTTTTAAATTCCTAGATTAACTTTTTTTCACAGAACAGCTTGAAGCGTAGTTCAAGACAGAAATTAGGTCTTATTAATAAAGATAGTAAAATATAAAGTGGGTCAAAGATGATTTTAGGATGGTTAGATATTCGGGAATCTTATAAATATAATTGGAAATGCAACAGCTATTTCAACAATCCTGCATTTCATAGTGATCCTTCTATCAAAAAATGCATAGTGATGTATATAGTTAATTCATGAGGTTTTTAGTATGTAAACATTCTCATAGACTACCTAAAGAACCACACTGTCTGCGTGACTATTGTATGCAAACAATATCTACCTGTGTCCTCCTGGGAACAAACTTCAGGTTTGCTTTCAGTGTTTCCTCTGAGGCTATAGCATGCAGCTAAAGTCATTTCTCTGCATTCATTCAGTTGGTTAGTAAGTAGAGGTGGGACTTTGGCCCAGTCTGTCTTAGTCGTAATTTCCCACTGCTGACAGTGCTGTCTCCTACTGGGGATATAATTAGCATACTTGGGTGATTGAAAACAAAAAATATTGCGAGAAGTAGTTTGTCTAGAGACTTTTTAGTAACTTGGCTATTCATACCCTGTAATGAGTTGATTTTCTACTTCGTGTACCCAGAAAGACATATAAATTACTATTTGACCCTGAACAAAATGAGCAGTGAACCTCAAAGCCATTTAATTAGCTGTGCCTTCTGTTCCATCTCCCCTTTTGGTAGGATTTCATGGTAACTTAAGTTTTGCATAAACATGTACTAAATTTGCTGTAGGAAATTTAGAATCTTAGAAAGGCTGACCATGAAGGCAGCATAGGAAGAGAACTGAATGACATGTTTGTTTGATAACTGTCTGCAAACATAATGTCCTGTAAGGATTTTTCTTTCAGCATTGCCCTACCTCTCTCTCATCTAGAAAGTGATTGATGTTTCTCAAATTTCTGTAGCAATGGGTTTTCATATTTCAGCTTTTGCAGTACTTGCTTCCAGCTTGTTGCTTTCAAGAAAGTCCCATTCCCAGCAGAGCTTTGTTTAACCTTTTGTCCACGTTGATGTCTTCCTACACTCCGCACTTCTTTTGCAGATTCAGTGCATTACCTGCATTTTCCAGCAGGTACTCTTGCCCTCCTGCTCGGCATACTCACATGCATGCTATTGTTCTCTTTAAACCTATGCTGCTTTCAGGATTGACTTACATTCCTCCTTTGGGGGCCTTACTGTCAGTCTTGTATCCTTACTCCATTAGACCTTTAGGATCTTTGTAATAAAGAAGAAAGGTTACTGTGAAGTGTGTCTGGTGTTTTTTCTCAGCTCATCTCTAAGCCCTTGATGTGTCCTATTACTGTCCTGATAGGTGTTGAGATGTGTTTCTGGGGCTTTGTGCCACACCTGCTAGTCTACCCGTTTGTTTTACAGAGGGTGTTCTAGACCACAGATAAAGGAACAACATCCCGGGGAGGTTGGTGACTAATTAAACTTGACTATAAGGACTGTCAGTTAGGTCTCCATGGCAGAATCTGCAAAACAGCTAAGTTTCTGTGAGCATCCTTGGTTGACAGGATTACCCCACATTGCTGCCAGGAAAAGCTAGATTTCTCTGAGCTACTGGAGCCAACAGAGTCCCGTGAGTTGTCTCTTCCCATGATATATTTGAACTTCAGTGCTTTTGCTGTAGTCCCTAATGTTCATGATTGCGAGTACAGCAGTTTTCATTGTGTTCTATGAATTTTTGACTCTGGGTGTGACCTCTGGGATCCCTGAAGTTGTAGGTGCTGTGGAAACTGCATAGTCTTGGGAACTCTTATCTGTATATTCCCAGAGATCACTCCTTCCCATAGAGAAAGAAAAATTGGCTGCCAAGGGCTGTTGCCTCTCCCTAAGACATGTTTTTATTTGGATACACTTGAAGTTCTGTCTGTCATAGCTGTTTAGGTAGCCATCCTCGTCTCTCTGAAATGTTGCTGTCTCCATCATCTTTCACCTTCTGTATTTGCTGTTGGCTTGCTTTAGCCTCCACTGTCATGGTAGTGTGTTCCAGGTAGCGCTCTCATCATTTTAGACTGACACCACCAGCCCTCTGAGGTACAGTTATTTCCACTCACCAATAGACATGCAGAGGTTAAATTACTTGAGAAGGCACACATCCTATGTATTTGGAGAGGACTTGTGGATTATTCTTAACCACTCTGTCAAGCTGCTTCTCAGAGCTGCCATGTTCCAGCATGTCACCCCGCCCACAGGTTTGCCTTCACCATGTGCAAAATGATAGGAGCAAAGAGGCTCTTTTGTGCCTTTGGTACTAGATATGATGTCCCCTCTGCCAGGTATACCCTGCCTTCCTTCTACTAATTAGGAGTGTGGGTTCAAAGCTCTCAGCATCTTGTAGCGCATCACTTAGAGGAGATTAACTTTCATCGGGCGATGAAAGGAGACAGAGACAGAGACCCACATTGGAGCACTGGACTGAAATCCCAAGGTCCAAATCAGGAGCAGAAGGAGAGAGAGCACGAGCAAGGAACTCAGGACCGTGAGGGGTGCACCCACATACTGAGACATTGGGGATGATCTATCGGGAACTCAACAAGGCCAGCTGGACTGGGTCTGAAAAAGCATGGGATAAAACAGGACTCGCTGAACATAGCAGACAATGAGGACTGCTGAGAAGTCAAGATCAATAACACTGGGTTTTGATCCTACTGCACGTACTGGCTTTGTGGGAGCCTAGGCAGTTTGGATGCGCGCACATTACTAGACCTGGAAGGAGGTGGGAGGTCCTTGGACTTCCCACAAGGCAGGGAACCCGGACTGCTCTTCGGGCTGATGAGGGAGGAGGACTTGATTGGGGGAGGGGGAGGGATATGGGAGGCGGTGGAGGGGAGGAGGCAGAAATCTTTAATAAATAAATTAAAAAAAAAAAAAAGAAAATCACTGCACACTGTCCTGATCTGTAAGACAAGCAAAATAGTATCTATTCCATTGTTGTTGTTGTTGTTATTATTATTATTATTATTACTGGTTTTTCAAGACAGGGTTTCTCTGTTGCTTTGGAGCCTGTCCTGGAACTAGCTAGCTCTTGTAGACCAGGCTAGTCTCAAACTCACAGAGATCCACGTGCCTCTGCCTCTGGAGTGCTGGGATTAAAGACGTGTGCCTCCACCGCCCGACTTATTCCATTGTTATTTAAGAGAGGAAATGAATTCTCATAAATATATACACTATTGGTTCTCAATCTTCTGAATGCTGTGACTCCTTAATACAGTTCCTCATGTTGTGGTGATCCCCTCATCTCTAAAGTTATTTCTGTTGCTGTTTCTACTGTTATGAATCATAGTGTGTAAGTATCTGTGTTTTCCAGTGGTCTTAGACAACTCCTAGGAAACATTGCCAGGAAAAGGTGAGAAGCCTTTAGCTCCTTGATAAAACCACTGGAAAAATAAAGACGAAGATGAAATGCCTTGGAAACAACTTAAGTGTGTTTCCATGTGTCCTGTATTTTCTGAGCCCAGCCTTTAACATGATCTAGTGAGCTCCCTCTAGTGGACAGTAAGAACATTAGTACTGTGTTCAAGTTCAGTTTTATTTATTGTCTTTTAAAGTCACTTTACATAAGATTTAAACATTCAGAGTTTTATATCGTGACTATATAATAGCATATGGCCAAAGCGTAGTGTTCATTTAGAGCATGAATAAAGAAATCTTAGCAAGACGACAACGATGAATTGGCATGTTGTGTAAGCATAAGAAACGTGAATCAAAGACTTTCGTAGGCATAGACAGTCTTAGCAGTCTCTGAGCCCCTTCAGAAGAGTGCTGTCCCATCTACCTAAACCAGTAATTCCCAACGTGCCTTTCTCTGGTCCTCCTATCAGAAAAAACAAAAACCGCAACAAAGCAGAATCCACATTTATGCTGTATACACTTACAAAGAGAGCCATGCTTTATGCTTTATTTATCTTGACTTCCATACAATCAGGATTTTCTCTCTTTTCTTCTTCTTCTTCTTCTTCTTCTTCTTCTTCTTCTTCTTCTTCTCCTTCTTTTCTCTTTTTTAGAAAATTATGTTTTAGATTTACTTAGTTTGTTTTATGTGTATGAGTATTTTGCTAGCATGGGTGTATATGTGTACCCTGTGAGTGCTTAGTATTTGAGTTCAGATAAGGTTATCAGATTGCTGGAAATGGAATTACAGGTGGTTGGGAGCCACCATGTGGATGCGAGGAACCAAACATGGGTTCTCTATAAGAACAACAAATGCTTAATCTCTGAGCTATTTATCCAGCTCTATAAAGCATTTCTCTAGGGCATCAAAATCCACATATGCTCAAGTCATGGGATGTCAACATTAGGACCTAGAAAGTAAATGGAAAATTGTTTGACAGCTGAGATGTTTTCCAGGGCTTGATTTCATCAAAACTAAGCAGCTGCAATTGACAGCTCATTAAAATATTTTTGGTGATGGATCAGTAGCGTTTTTGGAGACATAATTCAGAAGAATTCAAGGAGGGAAACTTGGCAGGTGTATTTAATTTTACAAAACGTTCCATTTTAACTGACCTAAGTGGGAATCTTTTCTGCTTTATAAAAATCCAAAATAGGCATAAAATTGATCTTGAACCCTGAATCATTCTAGCAAAAAAAAAAAAAAGTCATCTATAGATATGTGGAAACAAAAGCTTTATTTGTTGACAGAGCTTCCTGTCCTCCCTGGTTCCGTAATCGTTCAGTCCCATAGAAACACAGAGGTCCACATTAATTATAAACTCGTTGGCCTAGTTGCTCAGGCTTTTCTTATTTAACTAATTCTTGCATCTCTTGTCTATGTTACATGGCTTGGTAACTTATATCAGTGATGCGTTCTCATCTTACTTGCTCTGTGTCTGGGTGACGACTACAGACAGAATTCTCCTGTGCTTGTTGCCCTGCCTCTACTTTTTCCTGGCTACTGCATTTTATGAAAATACAAGTGACAGAGTACAGACCATTGTTCGACAGCACTTATTTCATTAAGATACCAGCTTCCTAACAGATTTACTTATGTTTAATAAATATCAAATTTTAAGCAAATTTGTACTCGTTATTGACAATAAAATATAGAAAATACTATTTTTACACTTATATTTAAAACCACAAGGAAAGCAAACATTATACTACGTGCAAAGTGTGTATGTGAATGGGCATGCCACCAACGTGTGGATAAAATTGTGAATAAAAATGAATTAAAAGCTGGGCATGGTGGCACATGCCTTTAATCCCAGCACTCATGAGGCAGAGGCAGGTGGATCTCTGAGTTTGAGGTAAGCCTGGTCTACAGAGTAAGTTTCCAGGACAGGTAGGCAGGCCAGGGCTACACAGAGAAACCCTGTCCCCAAAACAACAACAACAAAACCTAAAAACCTAAAAAAAGAACAAAAAGGATTTGAAGCATAAAATATAATGGAAAAAGTTAAAGAAAGGACTAATGTATTTCTACTTATTGAAGAATCATTAATATGAGCTCTAAATGAACAGTGACAGGTGTCAAATCCAATATAGTCATGTTTCACTGGGTATATTTATTTATATTTATGTTTTGATT
The DNA here is from genome assembly GCF_018167655.1 of Microtus oregoni. Taxonomy (NCBI): domain Eukaryota; kingdom Metazoa; phylum Chordata; class Mammalia; order Rodentia; family Cricetidae; genus Microtus; species Microtus oregoni. The sequence continues at coordinate 26,139,586 of NW_024543089.1, forward strand.
TTTGAGACAGGGTCTTGCATATATTAATTATGCATAATAGGTTTCATTATGGCAGTTCCATACATGTACAGATGTACATAATATATTTTGATTATATTCATAACCTCCGTCTGTTACCTTCTCTTGTTCCCATTCCACTCATGGTAATATTTTTTCTTCCCATCTACCCTCACTTCTTCTTTCTTTCTTTCTTTCTTTCTTTCTTTCTTTTTTTTTAACTTTGGAGCTTGTCCTGAAACTAGCTCTTGCAGACCAGGCTGGCCTCAAACTCACAAAGATCCGCCTGCCTCTGCCTCCCAAGTGCTGGAACTAAAGGCATGTGCCACCACTGCCTGGTTCTACTTTCATGTCTTATATGTATGTGTGTGTGTGTGTGTGTGTGTGTGCAAGTGTCTGCGTGTGTGACCTAATGAAAATCATTAGGGTTATCAGTTGGGGCATGGGTTACAATTTGGAGAAGCTTGGGCAGCATACCAGTGGCTCCAGCAATGAAGAAAATGTTTCTCTGTCTCTCTCTAACCATTAGCTGTGTGTAAGTCTTCATGAGTCTCTTCCCCTTTCATAGCAAGTCGCTGACTGGTCCAATCTTGAGTAGATCTGTTGCATGGAACTACTCTGCTGTGAGTCCAAGAATGCAACAGCCATCTCATGCCAGGAAGTCAGCAATCCACACCTATACCCATCTTTCTCTTCCTTCTGCTTCTTCCAAAATGTTCCTTGAGCCATGGGTAAGACTGTGATACAAATGTGTCAATCACAGCCTGAAATTCAGCAGTCATTTATTCTTAGTACTCTGGCCAGGAATCAACATTCACTGTTGACCACTGAAAAGACTAAGCTCTGACCAAAGCTGGTAACAGCACTACTCTGTGTTCTGGGTGGGGGAGATAGATCCATGGGTAAAAGTGCTTGCTAAGCAGGCCTGACCTTAGCTCAGATCCACTGAGTGCTACAGCACACACCTATAATCTCAGTAGTCCTAGAGCAAGACAGGAGGTGGAGGAAGAATTGCCTGAAAGCCGGAGGGCTGGCTAGCCCGAGCTACTAGGTGCAGCAGCAGCAACAAGGGAGACATTGTCTCAGGTAAGGTGGGAGGTGGGTGAGTGCTGACCCCAAGAAGTCCACACGGGCACTGAGGTGTGTACGCACCTGCACTTTTGCTTGTACATGCATGCCCACACAGTAAGTGAGAAAAATGAAACAAAAATAGCAGGCCCTATCCTGCTGATTCAGTAACTCCAGACAGGATCCAGAGTCAAAGTAAGTAAACTAGATGCACCGCCCATAGTAAGCAAGAGGCAATGAAAGGCAAAAGCAGTCCACAATTCGTGTGTAATTGAAATTCACGTGGCAGGCATGCGTCACAGGTGTTACATTTCAATCCAGCCGTTTCTCACATAAGCAACTTCAGAGGGAGTAGTAGCTGGAATTTACTTAATTGACCATGGTTAATGAGGCTTCCAAACAACTCAGCCAGAAAGGTCAGCTAGGAAATAAATTAAGTGTTTCCTGCTGCATTGTCTGTTGGTTGATGGGAGCTTGGGATTGTTGGAAGACCTAATGGTGGACGGAATACAGATCTAGGAAGGTCCAACTTCTGACAGGAGCCTACATTATCTGTCCTTGGAGGTTTTCACATCCTTGGCTCTGCATCATCTGAACCCTGTGTCACCTGATTAATTCTATTACTGAAGAGTTGACCAAAGTTGGCTTTGCAAATCCTTTATTCTTGTTGGAGGAGAGCTTAGTGCTTATTCCTTCAAATATGTTATTTTTATGATATTACTTTTCCCTGGGTCACTCCCTGACCTTAAATTTGGTAACTAAAGAAAACCTTTTGTGCAAATACTGACAGATTAAAAACTATTTTTCCTGGATTTTATTTTATTTAAAAAGTATTGTTTTAATTTATGTGCGTGAGTGTGAGCCTGCACGTGTGTATCTCACCATGTGTGTTCAGGAGCCTGCGCAGCTAGATAGGGGCATTGTATCCCCAAGAATGGAGCTAGAGACAGTTGTGAGTTTCCATGTGGGTGTTGAGAATTGAATGTGGATCTTCTCCAAGACTGGTAGGCAGTTGTAACCACTACGAAGCCATCTCTCTATGCCCAACAAAACTGCTCTGTGGCAGATGCAAAGTTATGTAAATTCTAGGCAAGCCGCTTTTGGAGGGCAAGACTTCAGTGGGTATGGAAGTAAAGGTAAGTAGAGCATTTCTCTGGTCTGCAGTTTAAAAACCACAGAACACGTGGTGTGTGTGTGTGTGTGTGTGTGTGTGAGAGAGAGAGAGAGAGAGAGAGAGAGAGAGAGAGATTTGTTTGGTGCATGCATGTGAGTATGTGGTTGCTCATGCCTGTGTGGGTGTGTGTATCTGAGCACATGCATGCAAAGATCAGAGCAGAACTTCAAGCGTCTTTGTCTATTGCATTTGCTCTAAAGCCTTCAGTAGAGTCTGCCACTGAACTCGAAGCTTGCCCTTAACTGGTAGGGAGCTCAATGTCTGACCTCTCAATGTTGGGGTTACAGGCACACAACACCAAGTTATAGCACAGGTGATAGCCATGCCTGACTTTGTACCTAGCTGCAAGTATCCTCAGTTTGTAAAGGAGGTTCTCTTACCCTCTGCTTTCTTCCCAATCTTTTTTCCATTCCAAATACATTAATCAAAATTAATATTAAGACAAACAGAGTGTGTCACTTACATAATTAATTAATTAAATTATATTTTTAAGTAAAGTCAGGGTGGCCACATCATGACCTTATGAGGCAAAAGGAAAAGCTGGGAAGACCCATCCTGTATTAGGTTTGGGGTTGCTATGCCAGTAGCTATGGAAATGATGGAAAGTGGTAGGTTTATTTTGCTCATGCATTGAGAAGTGTTAGTTCATGATGGGTGAGGAGAGCAAAGTGGAAAAAGCCATTCACAGGCCCTGGATATAGGTAAGGGAATAGGAGGGGCTGAGGCAAAATTTACCTTCCCAGGCCCCACCCCAGTGATTCGTACCTCCCAAACAAGCCTCACATCCAACTTTTCATCATCCCCAATTGTGGCTTAATGTAGAAATCCAGCAAGGATTAATCTCTTGATTAGGTAAGAGCCTCATGAACTAATCACCTCATAGATACATACGGAACAGTGCATCACTAAATATAGTTGTTTTTTTTCTCAGCTCTGTAACACTGGCAGTCCAGATTAACCATTACAGATCCTGTCTGAAAAATCACCAGCAGATGGAGTGTAATCCTAGGACCACATTCACCCTATTAATCATGTAAGACTACACTAGTTCGTGATACTGACTCATTTAGTGCTCTTTTTCTGCCGTAGGGATGTTCTACTATCTCCATCACTGTGGCAATATGCAGTCCTCTTCAACCGATTCAGTTATCCCTTTGAGCTGGAAAAGGACTTACATTTGAGGGGCTATCACACAATCCTTCCTGGGTCCTTACCATATTACCCTACATCAATGAAGTGTTACCTCAGCCGATCTCCAGATCGAATGCCTTCAGAGAGACATCGGACTGGAAGCTTGAAGAAGTACTACCTCCTCAACGCTGCCTCTCTTCTCCCAGTACTGGCTCTGGAACTGAGTGACGGGGAGACCGTTCTGGACTTGTGTGCTGCTCCTGGAGGCAAATCAGTAGCCCTGCTGCAGTGTGCTTCCCCAGGTACTGTCTGTCCTCCCACAGCCACAGTTGTCATATCTGCAGGTTTCAGACGCTTTGGAGATGGATGAAGGGAAATGTGAGTTAGGGAGGACACCATGAGTAAGAACGGAAAACATGATTGAGGAGTACTGGGGATGGCATTCAGACTGCCTCTCGGACTAAGGAAGTACTCTGCCACTGAGTTCCTTACACTTGAGTGGTTGCCTGGATGCCATTGTCAGAGCTCGTTGTCAAACACACAAAACTCCACTTAAAACCACTTTGTTGTGTTATTTCTTGGACCATATGGTTCTAAACAAGTTCTGTTTAGTAGATGGATACTATGTAACACATAAAATACTTCAATTTTTTGAATATTCTCATTTAAAAAAGTAGTAAGAGGTAAAATTAATTTGACATTTTTTGGAGTACCAAGGTTATGACCCTTGAGCACATAATCACAATGAAAGTATTTGAAGAAGTACTCTACACTCTCATTGTTCTTCAAGCTCTTTGAAATTAGTTGTTTTACTATTAGAACACAGGTCAATTTCTCATAACCACATATGGCGAGAGAAGATAGTATTAAACAGTGGAGTAAGTTCTTTTATAGTGATTTTGTTATTGTTGCTGATATTGGTGTTAAGTCCAGGGGCTGGGGGTCTGTCTCAGTCAGTATAGTATTTACCATGTAAACATAAGGACCTAATAAACTTGGATTCACAGTACCAATGTGAAGTAATAAGGGCGGCGAGGCTGCGTTCCCAGCACCCCGGCCGCCTGCTCGGCTAGCTTATGCCCCGAAATAATTACACGACACTGTATTCTTTTAATCACTGCTTGGCCCATTCTCTTCTAGGCTAATTCTCACATACTAATTTAGCCCATTTGTAATCATCTGTGTGTAGCACCCCAAGGTGCGCTTACCGGGAAGATTCTAGCCTATGTCCATCCTGGGTCGGATCTTCATCCCGGGAGCGGGGCATGGCGTCTCCCTCAGGCGTCTGCTCCCGAGAGAGAGCTGTCAAGACTCTGAGCTCACTTCCTCTTCCTCCCAGTGTTCTGTCCTGTTTTCTCCTCCCACCTATCCTCTAACCAATAAAATGGGCCAAGGCAGTTCCTTTATTAGCCAATGACCTTCCTCCATCACCAATGTTTAAAAGAAAATGCTGTGCATGTTTGCCTGCACATGTGTTCTTAGCACTGACAGGACCCAGGAAGGTCTCTATGGTAGAGAGCTATGAACAAAGACAGATATCCAAAGTCAACCTCTGTCCCCTCTACATGCTTGCTTAACCACACGTGTGCTCACACATAAACATGAGTACACACATGCACACATAAAATAAATCTATTTCATTATAAATTACTTTCTTAATAATGTTAGTGATCATTTTGCTAAAACTTTTAAAACCCTAATTCATGTTTCTCTGAATGTTAGTGATTACTAGATGTGGCATAGTTCAGTTCCAGTTCAATTTGGTTGTATATTATGATCTTAGGTTTACTTACTGTTCACACTGATTAAAAAAAAAAAACGGAAATACTGGGAGCCTTGCTAAACTGGTTACATTGGTTGCTTAAATTCCTTCCGAGTTATGGTTGCAAGCTACCAGGGGCAGCGGGCGTTATATTAATGATTGCCTAGGTGAGCATTCTTTAAAGTGTTCTCAGCTTTTCTAAAGGAAGTTTCCAGCCCGATTGCTTGCTTGCCTAGTTGTTAACACATCACTCTTTCAACAAAGAAGTCACTGTTGTTGTTTTTTTTTTTCAGATTTATTTTGCATGTGTGTGTGGGGGGGGTGTATGCAAAAATACACACACACACTCACACACACACATACACACACTCACACACACTCACACACACACTCACACACACACACTCACTCACACACACACTCACACACACACTCACACACACACTCACACACACACTCACACACACACTCACACACACACTCACACACACTCACACACACTCACACACACTCACACATACACACACTCACACACACACTCACACACACACACTCACACACACACTCACACTCACACACACTCACACACACACTCACACACACACACTCACACACACACTCACACACACTCACGCGCACACACACTCACACACACACTCACACACACACACTCACACACACACACTCACACACACTCACACACACACTCACACACACTCACACACACACACACTCACACACACACTCACACACACACACTCACACACACACTCACACACACACTCACACACACACTCACACACACACTCACACACACACTCACACACACACTCACACACACACACACACACTCACACACACACACACTCACACACACACTCACACACACACACACACAGAGGTAAGAAAGGAGCTTTGGATAGCCTGGAACTGGAGGTGGAGGCAGCTGTGGGCCACCAGATGTGCACACTCAAACTCTCTTGTCCTCTAAAAGAGCAGCAAGCACTCTGACCAGCTGAGCCTTTTCTCCAGCCTCTTAGTGTTTTAAACGCTACTTCTTTACTGTACCGGAGGTTTCAAAACTCTAGCATATTTCCTTCAGATTATGTATGAGTGAGAAGCTGGCTATTTATAAAGTTGGTGAGTGGCCATGTGGAAGGAGATGCCTGTAGGAAGTGGATGATCTAAACAGCAATTTCTTCAGATCCTCCAAGCTTGCCTGTCTCTTAGAAAGGTATTATTTTCCCCCAGGACATGCATCTTCTAGCATGTAGACTGCTAATTTATTTCTTCCTTTGGAAGCATTTTCAAAATGTGAAGCCAGTTGTACTTGACTGTGGTACAGATATATTAATATTTAAAAGAAAAAAAAATACACTGTATGTTTTAGATTTCTGATAAAACGCTGCACCTGAAGCTTTATGTGTTTGGTATAAGAAATAAAAGTAAATAGTAAGGCTACATTATTATTTTTATAATTTGACGGTGCTTTTGTGAATTCATTTATTATAAGGAGTATTTGTTTTACACCCACTCTTTCTATGTTACTTGATGTTCTTAGTTGACTCTTACAAGCTTATTAATTTTAGGTATAGAATATGTAATAGTGTAGGAGATGGGAGAGAAATACCTGAGTCTAGTTCCATTTTAACAAGTTGCACTTTAATTTTAAGCCACCTCATTCATAGGTTAGAGATACTTTACACATTTGTAGTGATGAAGATAATTGGCTCGGAAACACAAAGGTTATAAACTGATCACTTTAGGACTTTGAAGACAGGGCAAGTCTTCCTCAAGAACAGTGAACTACCACTAGTTTCCCAAATGAAGCAGCTTTTCATCAAATAGACTAATGATAATGGTTCCCTCCAAGGCGCTGATGTCTTCATGGTGATATTGAAAACCCAAATTTAGTTAGCCACACTATTCAAATGTGCAATGCAGAAGCAACGCTAGTCAGTGCTTCCATAAGCAAAACTTAAAATGAAGGCCATACTAAATGTGCGATTTATGCATTGAATTTCTTTACCTTGGACATTATTTTAGGCAACGAGGCTGTGGCTTTGGATGACAGAGGGGTTTCGTGTAATTAAAGCATTAGTCTGCTTGTCTGTCCGTTGATCCAGAAAGATGTGGTATTTCTTTCACCTGTACCACAGTGATGGACTGGCTTTTTAAAAGTATTACTGTTTTTGCAGTGTGCTGATTTTTACTGAAGAAAGAGCAAATACCTATGATCCTAAACAGTAAAATTTGAACTGTTCACAAGGGATGATGTAGCTTAATGGGGTAGTATGGTCAAGCTTCTCCACAAGGACAGGAGTCCTTCTAGAGGGAAATTTTTCTTGCGGTCAGTGGTAAGGTTTAGACATCTGGTTAACCTTTGCTGGTAGAAAATACTAGAATGAACCCTTTGTTTAGTTGTATTTGCCTTTTTAGCTACTCCCTCATATCTGCTGGAATTTTTTCACATTTCTATTCTTTTTAGTATTTCTCCAGCAGTATATTTCCAAATACTCTGATTTCAAGGCAACTGGAATGTTGTTGTCATTGTTTGATCTGTTCTGCTATTTCTGCCTTCTGTTGCATTTAAATATTTGATATTTCTAAAAGTTGCTTTAATCTGTCATTTCTCTTGAGTTTTCTGAAGCTTACTAAGTTTCCCTAAAAGTGCTACTTTTAGCTGTTTCCATTAGCCAGGGATGGTTTGTTTTATGGTCAGTTTCTTATCTTATTTTATACGTTAGACTTGGTCATGATTCTTTGAATTCTGATGCTTGACTTATGACATAGGCTGTGTATAGACATTAGCTACTTCTCCCAGTCCTTATAATCTAGCTATGTTTGTGCCTACTCTCCAGAGTTCTAAGTGGTTTGTGTGAGTCTGTGGAACTTTCTGGTATTTCAGCACTAGATGGCACCCTGAGTCCAGGTTTATCACAGTTCCACTGTTGGGTTTTTTGTTGTTGTTGTAGCTGCTGGCTCAGCTCCCTGATTCCCCAAACCATATTTTGTCACGTATTCAGTAGGTATGTAATTTAGAATGAACTAGAGGAGTGCTTAAATGTAGTGGTTTGTCATTACAAACCTTAGTCCAAAGTTGGGATAGCCTTAGCTGCAGTCACTGGCCTATGGACAGGCAATAGAGCTATATCTATTTCTGTGCCACACTTTAATTGGTGGATTAATGTATACTCCCTTATATTTCCTTAAATAAATATCAACAACACCTAGCTATTTATCTGTCTACCTACCTACCTACCTACTTACCTACCTATACATGTTCCTACACATGTACTCTTGCAGGGGCACGCTTATAGAGGTCACCTTATGACTTGAAGTAGTCAGTTATCTCCTCCCCTCCTGTGTTCCTGGGGATCAACTTTCAGGAATTAAAGGTCTCCTTTCTCTGTGCTCTATGGCTCAAACTCGGGTTGTCAGGTTTAGTGGCAGATCCTTTACTCACTGACCGTCTCAGTACCCTAGTACCTCCCTTTACTTGCCATGAGGTGGACAGCTACTCTCCCTGATTTGTCTAGAGCCAGGGAAGAAATGGAATTGGCAGTTCCATGGTTAAAAACACTGTGCACATAGTATATTGGCTACTAAGATCATCGTAACAGAGGGACACTAAGACCTACATTGCTATATACTATCTGTTCCTTGGTGGATTTATGTCTATTCATGGTCCAGAGCATTTATATCCAACCATAAGAAATGCTGGCTAGATTACAAGTTCAGTTGATGGTGGCATTCAGACAGTTGAGGAGCTCTGTCCATGGACATTAGCCTGAGGACTGGGATTGCTAAGATCTGCCTGGTGTTAGTTGTACTAGCCTGGCACTGGGTCCTTTATCATCAGTTTATCACAGTAGTAACAACCTCAAGTGAATGTATTGTATTAAGGAAAAGAAATCATAATCCTGGCCTTGGAGTAGATTTACCAAGAGCGAGCCCAGGTTTGAATTGCTTACTTCTCTCTCCCTGTGTCTTCCATCATCTCTTCTATCTGTAATCTGTTATATAAATCTGAATCTGTGCTTGGCTGACTGCTGTCTTATCTTGTCTGTCCTTGTGTCTGTGTCCATGGCTAGATCCCTAAGAAGAAACTTAGCTCTGAATTTATTAGAACAGCATATAAAACATCACATGGGAAGGAATGAAGGATATAGAATTCTTTAACAGGCTTTTTACAAGGGATGAAACATTCCTGACTCTAGCTTACTCCAACTAACTCAGATAACAAACAATGCTACAAGCACCATAGCAAACAGACCTATCAACCTATATCCACAACACTTCCAATACTTGGAGTCTCGTTTCTCACTCTGCTTCCCAGGGTTGGTGGAGGAGTGGTGGCAGCACCTGCCTGCCTAAGGAGAACCCACAGTCACAGTCTGCAATAGCCCGGTGTAAGAGCTATAAGATTACTAGGCACAGGGTTCCACTGTGGCAGGTTATGCTACTGGGTTTCAAGTCAAAGTCTGGACTTGATTCCTTTCCCCTCCCCCAAGTAAGAGGAGCCTCTCATCCCACTGCCTAGAACTAGAAGGGTATGGACAAGGACACCTCTTTCATTCTTCACTGCAGCTCTTCTTATTCTGTGCTGAGACCAGACACTGCCTCTTACCTGACTCCCTGTGCCCTTAAACCATTGTCTCTGTGGGGAGGCCACCATTTCTTCAGCCACCATCTTGTTCTGAGTTTCTGTCCCATTTAATCATAACAACCATTGCGTAGGTATGATCCCCATCTTACCAATCACCATAAGGTAACAAAGGCTGTCACAGAGTTAAATAACTGTCCTAGGCTATCAGCTCAGTTTAAACCCATGTTTTCCTTACCGGTAGCTTATATTCTTATCCATTTTATTTGACACTCTATTACTTTCCTTCATTTAAAATGAATGTGTTGTCCCAGCAAGGAACTTTACACACCTATCAGAATATATTGCCTACTCTCCACAGCTGGTACTTCAGGGTGAAAATCATACATGAGATAATGGCTGTGCCGCACCTCTAGGAATCTGTAAGTTTCACATCACAAATTAAACTTGATTGAATAAACATGAGCGCTTCTGGGAGGCTGTGAGGCTTAACATGGCAAATATTTAATAAAGTATGTGGTTTTGTTTTTAAAGTTATCCTAATGTTTACCTCTGAGCCATATCTCTATATAGCTGCAAAGGATTGATTTTCCTGAAGTCTGTTTGTTAAAAAGTAAAACTTTCCCAGTTCTGTTGCCTCGGACTGCTCCGGAACTTTTTAATCTTTTACATTTAGGTTATCTTCTTTGTAACGAATATGATAGTCTGAGAGTGAGATGGCTGAGACAGACGTTGGAATCTTTCATCCCACAGCCTTTGATAAATGGAATTAAAGTGTCTGAATCGGATGGCAGAGAAATGGGAGATGCCCAGCCTGAAGCGTTTGACAAGGTACTTTTATTGTACTGTGAAAAGCTGACAGACTCCAGTGATACGGTATTGTGTTGCTCTGTTGTTCTTTGCCTTCTGCTTCCAGATGGTACACTTCCTCAGTGTTCTGGGAGATTTTGATAAACTGGATGTGGAGGCATTTTTCATTTGATGGTTAGTATGGTTCAGTGGAAACAGTGACATTGGGTTTGGGGATTATAGAATGTTTTCTGTTTTCTGGTACCTCAGAGTTACTCTGGAAATGATCAGTTATCATTCCAACAAGTAACAATATTTGTACATTTTATTTTAATTCAGAATATTTCATATCAGAGTAAGATAGATGAAGAAAAGCCATTTCAGTAAATTAAAATTGAATTTGTTTAATTCTTAAAAATAAACACTGGGCCCTGGATTCAGCCCCCAACAATGTATAATTTTACTAGGGTAAAAAAGGAAAAAGAAATAAATACTGTGGGTCCAGAAATACAGTTATGTTTGCTGAAGATGAGTCACTTTTGTAAGTCTCATGTGTAGTCATCAAGAATATTCAATTAATTCAGCCTGGCGTAATGGTGCATGTCTTTCCTCCCGGGACGTGGAAAGTAGAGGCGGGTAGATCTCTGAGTTCAAGGCCAACTTGGTCTACACAGTGAGTTCCAGGACAGCCAGGGCTATACAGAGAAACCCTGTCTTGAAAACCCCAAACAAAAAAGAATATTAAATTCAAATACTAGATATCAGTAGACTTATTTCATTAATGCCCCCTCTCTGCATTGAAACAAACACTAACACTGCCTAGGAAAATGTTTGGTGAACTATCAGAGACAAGTACATCAAAGGACTTAGCATGTCGTATGTTGGATCCCTAAGGCAGCGGTTTTATTTATATGCTGTTTGTCATGTAGCTGTGCCATATTCCTCTTCCTAAGTATGTTCGCACTGTTTGTCTTTGTTTTCTGCAGGTGTTAGTTGATGCTCCCTGTTCAAATGACCGAAGCTGGCTGTTCTCATCTGACTCTCAGAAGGCTGCCTATAGGCTCCATCAAAGGAGCAATTTGCCTGTCCTACAGGTAGAACTCTTGAGGTGAGGACTGTCTATTCAAAAGCTTGTTTGTGTTCCTACTATAGTTTAAACAGCAGCAGCCAAGCGTGTCGGGCAGGCATATGGGAAGCTTTTTTTCTTATTGGTGTTCTGATTAATTCCTCCAAAGGTTGCAAGCAAAAAATTCCAGGCCATCTTTCTGCTGTGTTGCTTCTCCCCTCGATGTGTTTTTCAAAACAACATCAGGGATTTTGTTGTAATTCAGTTGTTTTCTGCCTAGGTCTGTACCAGGCCAGGAGCCTATTACCCTGTTTTACCAGGGAAAGCAGTCTGGGGCCAGATTCCTATCTTTGTAATTTTCTGAAAAGTGAACTTCATAGGAAAATGACATCTGTCTTCTGCATGTCTTTCTTAGTTTTTCTAAACTGTGAGTAAGCAGTGAAGCTTCCAGAGAATTTTTCTTTTTTCCCCTCATATGAAATATGCTTTACTGGTTTTTATTTTTGCCATTGCCATTACCAGTTTCTTTGAGTTTTCCATTTTATTTAATGCCTTTCTTCCCAGTTCATCTCAATTTATTGTTTTCTGCTTGCTTCATTTTTACAAACCTTTTCTTATTAAAGTTCTTAAATATCTAATTGTCAATTGACTATCTTTCAATCTTAATTTTACTCAATCTCTTTTTAAAATAAATTAAACAGATTTTGAATTTTTGTCTATTATAAGTATCTGGGTGTGTACGTGTGTGTGTGTGTGTATGTGTGTGTGTGTGTGCAGGCATGCACAACGTGGTGCATGGTACATGTATGGAACTGTGGAAGTCAGGTCTTTCTTTCCTCCATTGATTCCAGGTATTGATTGCGAGTCATCAGGTTTGCATGGCTGTTACCTGCTGAGACACCTCCTGAGATTTGACAGGATTTTAAGATTCCTTCCTTTGTTTCTCCTTCCTTTCCTTTCTCCTCTTAGTGTTCCTGTCACAGTATTCTGCTGTGTAACCCAGCCCTGCTCTAGGACCTTCCAGCCTTCGTGCATCTGTATTTTTCAAGTGCCCAGGTTATAGGCATTAGCCACCACGACCACCTAAAATGTATTTTTAAGTGTATTTATAAGATCTGGAAATACTGATGCTGTAAAAACTGTCAAGTGATGTAAACCTGTCGGCCATTCACCCAGTCATATACCGTCTTTCTTTACAAAGCTAACTGTTGGGCTTAAGTTTGGTTTATATGCCTGTAAACTTTCTGCTTCAGTCTCTGTGTATGCAAGGAAGTATGGATAAAAAAATACATTAAAAATAGCTGTTATTATGCACGTATGTTCTTGTACTTTTTATTTGTGATATTTCAGACTATACAGATCTGCTTCTTCCTCAACGTCTGTGAACTACTCAAGAGGAATAGCCTATTGTATCCTGTTTTTTTTTCTCCTTCAACATCATTTTTGCATGCTGTCCTTTGTCTCAGTAGATGTGCATAATAGCGTTCTTCTTGATTATATTTATATTTCCTTCCAGAATCTATGGTACCAGCCCATAGTCATGCACTTTCCTTTGCTGGCTACTTGCTCTCTCTTAAAACAGTCTCTGTTCTTGACGTTTGTGATTAGGTTTTCTTCTTACTTGTGGTTATATCTTCTCTATATTTTTCTGAGTTCTTACTTAGCTCATCTCAAAAAAACTTGTGTTTCTTTAAGTTGCTAGTATCATTTTGCTGTATGACGGCTTCAAATGACGTAAAGTGTTGTATTTTAAATATATATCTAAATTGAGATTCCTCCCTACCCTTGAATTTATGCACTCCTTAACATGCCATGGCTCTCTAGACAAATTAAGTCTCAGTTAAGTTCAAACTCAGTAAGTAAAGTTAGTTAAGTTAATGATTTATTAGGTCCACTGCCAAAATCAATAGAAAGTAAAAACAAAGCTTTATCAATCTGCCTGTTTTCTCTCTTAGTAAATGACATTCTGCAATGTCTTTGCCTAAGTCAGAAAGCCATCCTCAACTACCCCCTTTTCTCCCATATGCAATCAATCACTAAGACATTTCTGTTGTAACTGTTACATATCTGTCACCTCCATCCAGTTCCCTCAATTCTTCACAGCCTAACCTAGATCCTCCCAGAATCTATTACTGAAATGACTTCAGCCGGCTTCTGACAGGCCTGCGGTGGTGAGCGCCACCACTTCATCCCACACGCTGAAGCCAAAGCAGTTCATCTGAACCCTCATCCTGGCAGAGTTTTAGTGCTTCCTCATTAGCAGGAAAATTGCCAGCTCTTTAGCCTAATAATCAAGGCCTCTCTTTCACCTGACTCTTACTTCTTTAACCTTCACTGTCTTAAGACTCTATGTACGTGTATTTCAGGGGAGCGACACCGCATGTAGTCCTTTTAGTTTTCAAGTCTGAGGCCAATTATTTCCTGTGTATTTTGCCTTAGAGTTCTAAGTCATTCTAACCTTCCCTTCTGACTAACTGTTGTTCTTCAGAATCAGCTTTGCTAATAATTGATTAATTATTGAAGCATTAATCAATGATATTCTTATGACATCCTTACTTTTATTTAAAATGGTGAACTGGGCAGTAGTGACCACATGCTTTTATTCCCAACACTCAGGAGGAAGAGGCAGGTGAATCTCTTGAGTTCGAGGCCAGCCTCATCTCCCGAGTGAGTTTCAGGATAGCTATAGCTACATAGAGAAATCCTGTCTCAAACCAGACCCCCAAGGGAGAATAAATAGATGTGTATGTGTTGTCCATAGTCAGTCTCCACTAGACGCTTGCCTGTGTTATTTCTCTCAATAAGACTGATAACAAATTACAGTAAGCCCAGGCACAGACCCCTCATATCAAAACTGGACAAGGCATCCTAGTAGGAGGAAAAGGGTCTGAAGCACAGGCAAAAACATCAGAGAGACCCCCCCCACAAACACTATTAGGAGTCCCACCAGAACACCAAGCTGTAATGTAATGTATATGCAGATGACCTAGCTTAGATCATGCATGGCCTGTGATTATTACTCAGTCTCTGTGAGCACCTATAGCCCTGCTTGGTTGATTCTGTGGATCAGAGAGTAACTGTTATTCTCAATGTAGTGCCAAACAAATAAAGGAGCTCAGTAAATATTTGTTTAAAAATAATAAATCTCAACGCCTGAATATTTGGAATACACCGTTATAATTATTCTGGTCAAAGTTAAAATGATCAAAATAATCTTGTAATCATTATTGTGCTGCAAGGTAATTAGGCATAACAGCAAAGCAATTTTCATAATATATTTTGATTATTTTAGCTTTTATAGAGACAAAGCATGTTTTTGGTTTGACTTTATTTTTTTCCATATACTAAATTTTCTTTAGGATCCAATAGCATTTTTCATCATTCTGAAGATGATAACATACTTCCACCTCTTAGGACATCAGAGCTGAAGCTTGTGTTAGTAGGCACTCCACTCCTCCATCTCCTTAACTCTCTGACAAAATGGTGTATGCTAAAGTAGGTTGACAA
Organism: Microtus oregoni; assembly: GCF_018167655.1. Classification (NCBI taxonomy): domain Eukaryota; kingdom Metazoa; phylum Chordata; class Mammalia; order Rodentia; family Cricetidae; genus Microtus; species Microtus oregoni. The sequence goes on from NW_024543089.1 coordinate 26,154,686, forward strand.
GGTACAGAACTGTCAGGCACATTTGGTGTCAGTGTTCACGTCATCATATGTACTGGGGAAGGCCATCTCTGCAGCTGTCCTGTCCCCTCCTGTGAACAGGGAGCCTGCAAGCCTTGCCTCTGAGGCCCAGCTGCTCTGCAGGCAGACTGACTAGGAGCTGCTCTGCAGGCAGACTGACTAGGAGCAGCTGGAATTGGTATCTGGCCAGGTGATAATGATAAAAAGGGCAGAAAGTCAAATACATAAGCTGTAGACACATGAATAACAAAGCTCTGATTTCCTGGTACAGACAAGTGCTGGGGTTAAAAAGATAAAGCATACCAAACAACCTTTCCTTATCTCCCTGTCTTCATTTCAGAGAAGAAAAGGATTATGGTAATTTTTAAAATCAGAGATACCATATCATTTACAAAGAAGTTTCTTTGGCCATTGTTCTTAATTTTCCTTGCATACTTATTTTTTCTAGAAAAGGTATAATCATTTTATTCTGTAATATGAGATAAATTGATTTATATGCAATTTACAAGAGAGTAAATCTATGCATATACATTTAGCCAAACTGTAAAGAATTGATAGATCCTTGCAAAGAGCAGTTAGAAAAAAAGCAAACGTATATTGCCTGGCAAAAGATGGTACTAAAAACGGAGAGAAGCAATGGGTCCAGACCTTTGCCTCAGACTGTGAGTCCAGCAGTTATAGGGGCTGAAGCAGGAGAGGATCTCTAGTTCAGGCCATCCATGACCTTCTCAGATTTTTTTTTAATGATTCCTTAGATAGGTAATCTTCATACAGTTTAAAATTTTAGCTTTTGAAAGTTAATGAGCTGTAGTCGTATATTGATCGTGCACATTGTATGTGGTGCAGAATTGAAAAGTGGTGTTTTGTTTAGTGGAAGGTTTATGTTTATTTCTCAAAAGAAATTTTAGTATATGTGCAAGTTGTTTTGTTTTTTGTTGGTAGGAGTGTCCTGTGGTGCTGAAGTTCAAACCCAGAGCCTTGCACAGGCTAGGCAAACACTCAACTGAACAGAGCTCTGTCTTTAGCACTTATTGTCCCCTACAAAACCATTAAAAACCAATCTATGTATAGTATTATATGCAGTCATGACCGTAGTAATTTAACCCACTTTTTTTTTTTTTTACTGTTAATGGCTAAAAACACAAATAGCACAGTGATGTCAGAGGACAGATCCCCAGAGCTTGTGAGCTGATGGACTCTGGCTTACATGACAATCTCTGCTGAGTCTCTCAAGGATGAACATACACATTATATAAAATTCTATCACACAATAGCTCCTAAGCCAGTCTGTCTCAACCTGTAGGTCATGGTTCCCCTGGCAAACTGATGTCTCCAGAACTATTAATGTTATGATTCATAACAATAGCAAAATTACAGTTATGAAGTATAACAATGAAAATAATTTTATAGTTGGGTCACCACAGCCTGAAAGAACTATGTTAAAGCGTTGAAGAATTAAGAAGGTCGAAAACCACTGCCCTAGGCTATTCTTAGAATCCACGACTGAAGAGCAAGAATTAAAGGAATAATTGAACATAACCCAATTTTACTCATAGAGTGCTGTTTAAAGTGTACCGTTATAATCTCTGACCTCTCACTGCTACTGTGTGCCGTATGTATATATACATATATTACACAGTAGAGCTCTGTCACTCCATTTACACGTCAATATATTTAGAAGAATGCAGAGTGGAGAAATATGCTGAAAGTGATAAACACGGCATCTTTTTAGAAAGTGGCTTTGATATTTGTGCAGGAGAAGTTTACATGATTTGGGCTTGGGAAAGTGCTAACTGAGGAGTATGATTTATCACAAAAATATAGGTATCTTATTGCAGTAATGTATCATGTCATCCATTTCCTGCAAGAAAATCAATCACATATAAAATACTGACCCCTTCTGGTTTTCTTTTCTCACTACCTGACAAGTAAAATTGAATTTGAGAACTCATTGAAAGAGGAAGCGTAGATTATTGGGTAATGTTTTGAAAATTTGTATAAATCATCCAGATAACAAGTCTTAAAAAGTGGTACACTGGCAGTAAGAATTGTGTTTTAAAAGAAGCAATAAAAAAATCACTAACATTTATTCTCTGATGCTCTTGAGCTGAGCTGGGAGACTCCTAGTGACTTGGAGAATGGGCCTTTATCGTTTATCAACATGGTGCCCGAAGAAGTCAGTCCAGATGTCCAAAGAACAATCATGTCTGCATGGTTACTTGGGTGTGGGAGGTTTGTTTCACTGTTTCTGCCATGAGTATTCTTTCTCCTGAGTACCTATCTGTCTGCTGCTATGCTGTCATCACATGCTTAGTCACACATGTTTGGAATCCGGAAAGCAGAAGCTAACTATTCCTGCAAATAATAGTGCACTGTTTCTCCCTCCTCCTGCTTTGTAATCCTCCCTTTTTGTTTTGCTTTTCATTTTTGTTGTTGTTGTTTAAGTCAGCATTAGAAACCAGAGCTTCCGAGGTTTATCATCTATAATTTGGCAAAATGAACTTTGTTTTTTATGTTTTATTTTGGGATTTTTTTTTTTTTTTTTTTTTGTACCGAGAATCAGGCTCAGGGACCTCTGCCTGCTGGATCATGCACCCCTCCTGATTTCTATCCCTAGCGCTTACATTTGTCTTTTTCAATGAAAGTTGTCAGAATTTCTCCATTAAATGTGATTATACAAAGTAAGTTCAGGAGAAATGAAGTCCTATAATTTGTAGCTTTTGTGCTCACTCATAACTGAAACCTTCCTGTGGTTTTTAGTCAGTGTCTTTAGTACTATGAAATACAGTCTATGTATAGTAGGATTTTTCAGTATTCATTAATTTATCGAGCATTTTGTTAAATATCTGATTTGTGTGGTACTTTGCCAACACTGTAAATAATAAAATATGTTGTTGTAATATCCTTAGGAAAACATCAGAAGATGTAATAAAGATTATACTAGAGAAAATAGCTAGAGGGCAAGGAACCCGAGAAAAGGAGTACCCAATGCACACAAATAAATAACTGTATTTTAAAAAAGAAAAATGGGGCTGTATTATCAGTATTTACTGTTAATTTATTCTTTTCCCCTTTTATGTATTTTGAGCCACACATGTGCGGCGGGGGCAGAGGATAAACCTTTTGGGTTCTGAAATTGAACTGAAGTTTATGGACTTGATGGCTAGTACCTTTACCTAGAGAGCCATCTTACTGTCCTAACACTTGATTTAGTCTTCTGTCAAACTATTTGTTCTTGAGCCAGACTGTATACAACCTAATTTTTTTTTTCTTGCTACAGATCGAATCCAGGACATTGCACATGCTAAGGCAAATGTTCTACTTCTGGCCCTTACCATCAGGCCTCTACTTAAAAGTTTAACTGTACCTCTGACTAACACTCAATTTAAAAGCCCTACTATATAACTAAAAGTAATTCATAATTAGGAAATGGCTGAAGTAATCTTTTTCAGTAATGTGATTTCATTTTATAAAAATACTGTGTTAATTGTTTGAGAATTGTTTGTATTTTGACCATATTCAGCCCCAATTCTCACCCTTAACTCCTCCCACTCCCTTCCTCTCCTCCCTCCACCTAACGACTTCACGTCTTCTTGCTTCTTCAAAGACATAATGACATCAGTTTCTGCTTTCCATTTGCATCTGGGCATGAGGCCATCCACTGGAGCTGGGTTGACCAACCAGGAGCCACAACCTTAGGAAAACCGACACTCTCCGCAGAAGCCATTTAACAGGCTGTAGCCCTACCCATGCCTCTTGAGAGTTGGCATGAGTGTGCTCCACAGCACTAGGCTTTGAGTATTCTTTAGTGCTACTTGGGGCCGCATAATCTTCCTTGAAATTTCTCTCTATTGGGAAGAACTGTTCCTTCCCCTGACGGATTTGACTAGATCAGTGCTCACTGCTAATCACAGGTCCCCGCAAAGCTTCTTCCAAGAGAGTCATGCTATGGCACTTGACCCCATTCTATCCTTCACTACAGGCACCTGAGTTTACCATGCTGTTGACCTAAATGCCATCACTAAGCCTTACAGGCTTTTAATTATCTTATAATCTGGCCACTGCAGGAACAATATGATTTCTTTCTTTAAGAGGAGGTCATTGTTTTTCTCTAAAGAATTATTCAGGTCAATGTGACTCTGCTCTGTAAAAACAGGGATTCTCCAACATTGATTCAGGGAAAGTCTATAAAGATGTAGGGGAACATCTATAAAAACATAAGGATTCTATAGCATTGATTCAGGAACCATCTATAAAGACATAGGGTCCTTAAGTTCTGATTCAGATAACATCTATAAAGATAGGGATTCTACAGCACTGATTCAAGGAATGTCTATAAAGACATAGGAACCCTACAGCATTAATTTAGGAAACCTCTATAAAGACATGAGGTTCTAGAACACTCATCTGGGGAACATCTATAAAGATATGGGGTTCTAGAGCACTGGTTCAGGGATCATCTTAAGGGAATAGAGAAGATGATCACTAGAGACCCTTAATCTGCCCCCAAAATATAGCTACATGTGATATCTTTAAGAAAAAGCATAGAATTTTATTTAAAACCATTTCTTATTTTAAAATAAGATTTTAAATTGAAGACCATTTGTTATTTGAAAATTAGTATTTCAAAATCATTGTTCTCTGTTGACTACTGTGTTTTTCACGAGCCCACATTGAATTGGTTCTGATGGTTTTGTTTTTAAGATTTTATACATGTTTGAGAAGTACTTTGGTCAAACCCATACCTTAGTCTCTCCTGTCCAGCTCTTCCCAGAACTGCGCCCCCATCACCCACACACAAGCACACACAGATAGTAGTTTCTGTTGATTTGCTTAAATAAATACTTTTCAAATGTTCTTTCTTTGTGTTAGTGAGATTATATTTGGTATATCAAAGACCGAATCTTGAAGCTGAGCGGTGGTGGCTCATACCTTTACTCCTAGTACTTGGGAGGCAGAGGCAGTCAGATCTCTGTGAGTTCGAGGCCATCCTGGTCTACAAAGTAAAATCCAGGAAAGCTAGGCCTGTTGCACAGTGAAATTCTGTCTTGAAAATAAAAAAGACCCAGTCTTAAAGTTAGGCAGATTTAATGCTATGTTAGCACTCTTTCCTAATTTAGGCAGTATAATCTTAAGTTTATTATATTTAATTATAAACATTGTAAACAGAGAACTTTTAATACTTAACTCCTTCCTCATACACACATTAATAAAATAATGAAGTAAATTAAATTAGTAAAGTAATTAAAGTAAACCTGCAGTTGCAAAAGATACACAAAACTTGAGATCCTCAAGTGAAAATTGGTGCTAAGTGTGTTAGAGCCAGTCCTTTATAATCTGCTTCAGAAGTATCTGCTACCATTTCTTTGTTCTACTAGCACACTGGAAGAAATATCCCTTCCTCAAGGTAAAAACTTCCTGCCAGAAGAGAGATGGTTAGTTATCAGTGTTGTTTTGTTTCTTATACTGACAAAAGTCTGGCCACCGGGCATGATGCCTCTGAAAATAGCAAGCTTGGTCATGTTTATTTATCTTGAGTTTACGGAACTTCTTTGATAATAAACAGTTTGCTATCTAGAAATTTGATTACATACTGTGAGCACAGTGAAGGTCCCCTCAAGGCTTGTAAAATAATACTTTTAAAACTGATGATAGCACTCGATAGCTATCAACCTAGAAATATCTGTGTTTTGATGTTTATAGTACCTGAACCTTAATTTCAGATCTGCATTTACTTGATAGATTGCACATGGGCTCCAACTTTTCACCTGAATGTTTCTGTGGTCGTAGTGCATAATCACGCAGGGATGTTTGATTTGCTCCCTTGCCCAGACTGCTGTGTTCCCGCAGCAACAGTAAACTGATAGAGGAGGGAATGATGAGGAACAGGCAGCTGGGAAGGAAAGAAATGAGAGCCCCCGGAAAGGAGCAGAAGCAGAAAAATTGGAAAGGAATACTAGAAGCTGCAAGTGTGCAAGTGTACCATGAGAGAGACAGACCCTGGATGGAAAGGTAAAAGAAATGAAACGTCTTCCCCAACCACCACCACCCCCACCCCCAGTCCCAGGGAGACAAAGGGTGGGTGGTTGCATAGGAATTGAACATTTCGGTGGAGATTTGAAAAAGCCTTGAGAGTCAATTCAGGGATTCTTTTACAGTTTGTCAAGCTATTAAATAGTGATTAAATTGGTTCTGTTATTTCGTCAAATTAGGCTAATATCTTCTTTTAAAAATAGATCTATTTTTAGATCAAATTGCCTTCCCCACCATTTTTAAATGTATTCTGTTAAGGTTTTTCTTTTCTTAATAAAAACGCAAGATCTGAGATAGTTAGTATTTGTAGTAATAGGGGCGGCGGGGCTGCGTTCCCAGCACCCCGGCCGCCTGCTCGGCTAGCTTATGCCCCAAAATAATTACACAGACACTGTATTCTTTTAAGCACTGCTTGGCCCTTTAGCTCTAGCACTTACAGGCTAATTCTCACATCCCGATCAACCCATCTCTAATAATCTGTGAGAACCGGTCTTACCGGGAAGATTCTAGCCTAGTCCATCCTGGGTCGGAGCTTCATGCCAGGAGCGGGGCATGGCGTCTCTGCTGAGGCGTCTGCTTCGGAGAGCAGAGCTGTCGAGACTCTGACCTCACTTCCTCTTCCTCCCAGCATTTTGTTCTGTTTACTCCACCCACAGGGCCAAGCAGTTTCTTTATTGGCCAATGACCTTCCTCCATCAAGTATTTAAGATGACTTAATTGTAATTTTGATATCACTTATACCTCATTTTTAAAGCAATAACAATGTTCTTTTTTTTGGAAGCCAATTATTTACTAAAAGTTACCGAATAAGGGCTGGAGAGATGGCTCCGTGGTTATGCATGAGCACTGCTTTTGCCTCGGTTCCTAGCACCCATCAATTATGGCTTCCAATTCCTAGTAAGCTCAGCTCCAGAGGATCTAACAACCTCCTCTGGCCTCCACAGGTATAGTACAAACCCACAAAAAGATAACCACTTAAACACATAATCAAAATAAAGTCTTTGAATACAGTAACAATACCACTTTACCAGAAGTGAAACCAAGTTGCTGTAAGTACTAGCCCTCCCTTAACTGATTGTTTTCTTACTAAAGGACTTACTTGAAACTTATGTTGGCATGAAGAAAAATATTTTTTCATTCAATTATTAGAAAAACCTTTTTCATCCAATTGTTAGGAAAAACTTGTATTTTTTTTTTCCCAAGTGAAGCTTAGGCCACTATTATATTCACCTCTTCTACAGCATAAAAGTTAGAGGCTGCTTGAAATATTCTTTATTCAGAATGTTTGAATGTTTGCTTAAATTAAATGCATTCTTGTGTTCAATGTTAAATATTTTTTTCATGACCTCCCTCTTAAGGTAACATTCATTTATTCTGCTATATTTTTAAATTACAAGCTAGCTAAATATAGTGATTTGTGCCTGTTATCCCTGTATTCAGGGGGTTTTCATGAATTCTAGAGCAGCCTGGCCACATAGCAAGTGCCAAACCACCACAGTTTCATAGCAATACCCTATCTCAAACAGACACAATAAATACTTGGTTACATGCAGCATGGTTATAACAAAACCATTATTTTAAAAAAGCTCAAAATGTATTGCCTGGGAAAAATGTAGTAGGGCATTTCATAGCGAAGTTTTCAGAGACTATACATATTTTGCAGTGGGTTTTGACAGATAAATCAGTGTTCATCAACTCTAAAAAAGAAGCATGATTTTTTTGTGGGGAAAACTTACATAAGTCTTAAAACTAAACATAGCTTTAGTTCCATGACTAGGTGTTTAACTTCACAATGGTATCTGTCTGGCTGCCTGGGCGCAGCGTTGACTAGAGAGAATCTCCCTAATGCTTCAGGAATGTAGTCTGAGAATTAGATCTCGTCCAGTTCTAAGAGTTGGTTACGTTGACTGGACTTGAGCTAAGCAGGCTGACTGCACACGAGATGGGGAGAACCCACAAGAATGAGAGAAATCGTCTCTGTCATCACAAGCTGTGTAGCTCTCTTGTCATTCTCAAGCTTCTAACTTTAATGGTGTTTGTTAGAGATCTGTAGGAGCTGTTCGATTCCTCTGTGAGCTAAGTGGTTCAGAATTAGAGAACTCAGATTTTCAGAATTCCAAGTTGAAAAAATACCCTGTGATTCCAAAGGAAGTAAGCATAGCCACTCTCTTCTGCATAGAGGTTGAACCAATGGACCTGTAGTGGTTTGTGTACTTTATAGAGTCATGCCAATTAGATAACTCTATCAAGAGACAGAAAATGTGAGTTAAAATTGTGATGGCATAGTGAAGGTCATTGGCCATATTAGCTAGGGTTCTCCAGAGAAACTGTATGAAATTAGCGAGGTTAGTAAGTCCATCATTTACAGGGTAGACCAGCAGGCCGAAGACCTAGGGAAGAGCCACCCTGCTCTGCCAGTTCAACACAACCTGCTACAGAGTTTCTTCTTTAAGTGAGGTCAGTGTTTTGTTCAACTCCATTTTTCAGCTAATTGTTCAAAGTCCCACCCATATTATGAAGTGCAGCCTGCTTTATTAGTCTCATTTCAAATGCTAATTTTCTATAACCTTTCTGCCCACACAGATGTGCTCAGAATACTGTTTAACCAATATCTGGGCACAGTGGTCCAATGAAGTTAAAAAATGGCACGAGTTATCATTCTAGCATTGTAACTTGTAGTTTTGTAGCGTGTTCCCTGTTACCTGCTTATTATAGCGTTATTACATTTGAGATTCTGCTATAGCTACTTCAGCATGATGCCACTAGATTTAATAATAGTGAAGGTAATTTTCTCCCCGATATCACTGTATGTAAGAATGACTTAAATAAATAATAACATTACTAAATATCCTAAAGTACTACTGGCAATCAGTAGATAGTCAGGTTCCATAGTCATGAGAGCCTGAACCCACCAGGGCAGTCAGTCCAGTTCTTGCCATTTAATTAGAATTTAACCAGTAGGAATGAGTAAACAAGCATAACTAACAACATACACGGAGGTTCTCAGGTCATTGCCTTGGCCCTGCCAGATTCTGATTCCTTTGTGTTAAAATGCCTGAAGGCTTGTAGGTTTCCCTTTCCTTCCAGGAGGACTTGGTGCAGTTGGGATGATGAAAGGAATGTATGTTGCATCCTAGGTCTTGTTGCCCTAGATTCCATACCGTATTTTAGCACTTTTAATTTTTGCTTTACATAGAAGCAGTGGTAAAGTGTGTAGCCCCGTTCTGATATTAGCTAAGGTTGGCCGTCTGTGCTCCCTTAATTAGCAATGTAACTTAGAGTTTGTGACCCTTGGCTTGATAAATAGAGTCAGACTATTTACCTTGTACACTTTGTAATGTTTCATTAAGACTGCATGTGCTGTGATCTTTAGGTACCAAATAAGTGTTAATACGTAGACAGATCGCACATCCTTTACACAGTTTAGCTTGTTATTGGGAGTTGGCAGTTGGGGTTTAAGTTGCATGTTATTGGGTTGTTGGCATCTTAAGAATGAAATGAACATGTATAAAGACCACAGAATAGCAAAAATACTTTACTCACAAAAAGCAAAAGCACAGTTTGCTGTAAGAGAGCAGAGGACCACTTGAATGAAGATTCTTTAAAGCCCTGATTATTCTGTGGGGCTTCCTTTTATGGGGTTCAAAATAGGCGAACTTCTTTTGCCTGCTCCAAGTTCAGTGGAGCCAAATCTACATTCCCTTTTATTGAGGAACATGATATGCTTGTTCTAAACCAAGAGTGAAATTGCCTTCATGGAGTGATATATGCCAAATGTGTAGTATCCTCTGGAAGGGTGTGTTGTATTTTTGCATTTTATTATTATTTATTATTATTTATTTATTATGGTTTTCTGGGCAGTGAGATTGGGAGGCTTCCATTTTTCATATCATCGCGATTTATTTTATTTTCAGTACAAGTTGACCATGTGTTATAAAATTCTCTGATCCAGAATCTCAGAGTTATTGCTTGACTATAAATGGCTTCTTATGTTTACTTTAAATATCTAAAATTATTAAACCTTTGATTTTTAAGAAGGATTTGTTTTTATGTCTAAATATGTGTATCTCTATACTGCATGCTCCTGAGAGGCCAAAGGAAGGCATGGGACACCCTCCAGTGAAGCTAGAGATAGTTGAAAGCTGCCCAGTGTGAGTGCTTGGAATCAAACTCAGCTCTTCTGCAATCAACAAGTATTCTTAACCACTGAGTCCTCCATGTGGATTTTTTTAAGTGTATTGTTAAAGTCTCTGAGGTGAATAAGCTTGCTAAGATTGTTAGTTAAAGCAATATGTGATTCTTATTGTTTTCCTTTTGCCTATATTTATATCCAATGATATGGTACAGTTGCCTTAATTCTACAGTGGTAGTAGAAAGACGTGAATAAAGATGAGATATAAGCATTTTAGTTACAGTCTTTTTCAGTCATCACCTATATTTTCAAGAATAGAGTCATCTATGAATCCTCTACCTCCACATGAGAGATTGGAGATAATGCAAGATCTACATCTTAAAGTACATCACATTATAGTGATGGCACAAACAGAAGTCGCTTACCTCCTGGCAGGGCTTGAGGAATTGAGAGATGAAAATGAAAACCATTTTCTTCTTTATTTTCTTCAGTCAAAAGATGGCACTGTTGCTGTGCTGGTAGGTATTTGTTTTGTTTTGCTTTTCTCTTATAATGAGAGTTTGGTCCTTTTGAAATTCAGAAAACCAGTTAAATGTGCTGATCTAATTAACAGTGACCCTCCCCACTGAATGCCAAATTTTGTAATCAGGCAGTAGAAGAAGAGATGAGAGAGGTTAGGTCTTTTTTTTTTCTTTTTGTATTTTTGTTTGTTTTTGTTTAGTTTTGTTTTGTTTTTCAAGACAGGGTTTGGCTGTGTAACAGCTCTCACTGTCCTGCAACTCGCTTCATAGACCAGGCTGGCCTCAAACTCAAAGAGGTGTACACCACCACCACCCGACTACATGTTAGTGGTCTTAAAGTATTCCCACAAAGAACATTCTCTGAGACTGAGATTTGCCATAGGGAAGACAGGACAGGACACCCGGTGTCTTGTGCTAAGTCCTGGCTGGATCCATTGCTTTTCCTTTGGATCTTAGATAGCTATGAGGTTTTTAAGACTATTTGCTTCTCTATTTCATTTTAGTTTCCAAGCCATGAAACACGCTGTTATGAAAGTACTGTGTTTTTCCTTAAAGGATTTAAATTCGGGTAGCCCTTTGCCTTTTCTGTTAGTTCTCTGTAGATCATGTGCTGGTAGTTGGGACCCTGTGAGCCTGTCTAGAGACCCAGTGAGCTCTGTTGTGGTGAGAAGGAGCACAGTCTTACCCAGATTTTGAGCCAGCATCTTAGAGGGCTCTTGGTGGCTGAAGCTGCTCTTCTTAAAGTAGACCTGTGAAAGATGATCAGCGTCTATGAAAAGCAGAGGATTTAATTTTTGGGAGATAAAAGGAATGCCTGACAGTTGGCTTTAGTTAGTACCTATAAACCAAGAGCTGGGAGTTGTTGTTCATTTGTTTTTGTTTTTTAATACAAACACAAATCAAAGCACTTTGGCATCAAGGGGTTGGAACTCTTTGTGCCTTGCAAAAACAAAGGAATCTAGTTTTTCCTCTTCTCTTAGGATGAGAAAGCACTGGTGAGCACATAGTCTACTTAGCAGATCTGCCTGTGTGATGATTCTTTCATTTGCCCTTGTTGACTGGGGATTGAGCCAGGCCTCATACATGCTGAGCGGTCGTCTACCACTGATCTGTACCCATCAACCCTTTCTGATGCCTTAACATTTCAGTTGTCTGCTTATATCAAGTATTGAATGAAATGTTCAATGGATAACTATGTGGCTATTTGTAGAAATATTGCAGATCCTATTTTACATAACTTTTCAATGAAGCTAATTTGAATAGAAGACAGAAGTTCAAAGTCTGATTCAAAACCCTTGAGGTATAGTGTTGGTATGTTCAGAACTCAGACATTTCAATGGGCTTGAGAAAGAGTTCAGCACATACTGGGTGTATGGGATAACCTCCTTTTCCTTGCAGAGTTAGCAGCACATTCTGTAATCACACCTTAACACCTACTCAGCAAACATAGAAATAGCTACGCTATATGCCATAGGTCTTCCCCATAAGTAGATTTGTGTGCGTTTGTTACTCATAGACTAAAGAAAGCTTTAAAAACAAACCCTATGGGATTCAGAGCTTTTGGCATTAATGGTAAAGTATAAGGAGGAGTAGGCCTGAAGTTCCGTTCGTATATGCTTTGCAAACTTCCACAACGTTGCAGTAAGGATTGATCTCATTTAATAACTCAAAATGTTCTTCTATGTAATGGTTTCCTCAGTAGGAATATGTCTGGCTTTGTTTTCAGGTGCTTCATTAACTAGATGCTTAAGCCTAAGATGCATTTCAGCCTTTTTCCATACGGCACCGCATAGCTACGGGAGATTTGGAGAGAGCTAGATAGCCCAGATTTGCTGTAAAGCACCAGGTGACTGGAATGTGTTCTGTGACTGAGTCACCATTTCTGTTAGCAGTACTTCCTACTAATAGAATTTCCCACTGTGTTTTGTTCTATTACCTATAAGCCACATCAGCCCTGTTTACTACAGCGCTACTCTGAGATAGAATTTTACTTGATATTTCAAATAGGGTTTAAGCCTAATGAGCACTTCGTAGGAAGCTTCTGAGAAGAATATAAATGCTCTAGGGAAATGAGAGGGATTGTATTGTGGGGTATTCTGCTTTCTTGTGAAGGACTTCCCCAATTTTTACATTATACTTGGACATTGTATACTGAATAATATATGTAGCCTAAGATACTGTTTATCAGCTCTTATTTTAGAAACAGAGACCAGTAACAGTTTTGAGTATTTGGATGAGCCCTCTGATTCAGTTGTAGTTAGCTTGACACCACACTGCCTGTTTTCTTCTGATTTCAGCTTGTAAGTAAGCCTGTCTCTGCTGCTTTTCAGTGGTGAATAATGCATCTTAGTACAACATTATTTGTGATTTTTTTCCATGCAGTGTGGTTAGTGGTTGTTGTACAGGGAAATAATGTCACATTTGCTAAGATCTTGTAAACCTAGCAAACTTAGGGTCATTAAGAAGGCCATTGTTTCCTTGGAGAAGGTTAGCAGGGTAGTTTAGTTTTCTTCTCTCTCAATAAAACAGAAAGAATAACTGCACAGCACAGAAGCTTATGCTAGAGGGAAAAGCCTCTTAACTATTCAGTGTCTGTATTTCTTGTTTGTTTTCCCTTTGTCTTTTTATGTGGCCTTCTTCATACTGACTTGCCACAATTTATTATTCAACTCTCTGGCCTTTAAATTCTTTTCCATCTCAAATGTTAGCTTTTTAGTGTGTGTGTCTACCAAATTTCATTGCTTAAAAACATTCCTGGGGGTTGACTTTCATGGGGGGCTTATTTACCCTACATGCATGCTGTGCTCAAAAGTCCCTAAATTCATATTTTCTTCTCAATCTCCACAGTATGTACAAGGAAGGTCTTCATATCTAGACACCAGAGAAAGGAATTGTTAATAAGATAACACCCTGTCATAAGAACAGTGATAATCAGAGTCACCAGAATAGGCTAGAAGCTTTTTAGATTTGACCAAATATGATTCTGCGGTGCGGAGAATGCCCTGGATATCTTAGTGGGCCAGTGTCATCACGAAGGTCCTTGCAGATGGGAAGGGAGCGTAGAGGTAGATTAGGAGCTGCGATGACATAGTTCAGGCTGGATGACAGCACTGCCTCGTCAAGGTGCATGGCTGCTAAAATACAAAGCAGGATAAAAGTAAGGATTCCTCACCCACGCTTCTGGGGTGATACAGCATAGGAGTACCTTGATTTGAGTCATGAATCCTGTTATAAACTGTGGGCTCCAGAGGCCTAAAGGGGATATGGCTCCAATACTTTAAGCCATTAAATGTGTTGTCATTTTTCTACACTTGTATTTGAACTACACTCATTTGAGACCATTTTCTATGGACTGTGCAATATTTTTTAAAAACCCATTAGATAAACATTGTGCACAGGATATATGCATATTTGAATGCAGATGTCTTTAAATTGCCATTAAAAGGACTATTTTAATCTGAATTCCACTGGTAACAAAGCTAGTACTTAATCAGGGAAGAGTGAGGGTTTTTTTTTTTCTTTTCACTAAAGTTGTACAAAATGACACAGAAGCTTCACCGTTTATCAACAATGTGTTTCTGGCTTGATGCAAATTAATTATTTCTGTAGTGTTGCAGTATTGGCTCATTCTTCTGCTGTTTTCATTTCAACATCCTTAACTTATCTTCTAAACTTAGGTTGCATAACTTAGCTGGCTACATTAATTTCTAAACAAAGAAACTATGTGGAATAACACAAAGGCTTTATTTTTAATACAAATTGGATTGATTTCAAAACCTTAGAGATTCCCAATCAAGTGCTTCTTGCCATTTCAATATCCCAAATATGCATATACCTATATTTCATTCGGGAAAGGAATACTTGGGAAGTCTATAAATTTTAGGTACTACAAAATGTTAGCTGGGATTTTGGAGCATAGGCTGTCTGAAGATTAAGTTTTCTCCTAACAATCAAAATTTATACAAAAACAATGACTGTGGAAAAGGTAGGTACTTAGACTAGTGTTGAATCTGCCCTATTGTTTGTAGTGTCATAAAAAATAACCATATAGGTAAAAAATCCCGAAATATAATTGTGTCCAAAATGTTGTTTTCTGTTCTTTTACTCTTCCGCCCGTGTTTTCGGAGTCAATGACTTTCACATATTTCTTAATTTATTCTCCAGGTCACTACCAAATCTCTACAGAGCATCCCCAGCTCTCTAAATAATTTTTTTTCTTTTCTAGCTTTTAGGCACCTACTACTAGCCTGCTGCTGGTATTCATCGCACATACAGGACCCTACACCACTCTGTGTCCTTGGTCATCTGTGCCGACTGATTTGTACAGACTGCATTTTATAATGAGTGGAGTACACCTGCAGCCCACATTACCCATTCTCCTAGGCAACTCTGAGACCTCCATTTCTTAGTCTATTACTGGCGCTCTCTCTCTCTCTCTCTCTCTCTCTCTCTCTCTCTCTTTCTCTCTCTCTCTCTCATCCAAGGGAAGTGCCTCCTGTCTTTTTCTGAAATAAGTGTATTTGTATGCTGGCCCTGCCTGCATAGCTCCATCTTATTTACTTCTCAGTACCCTTTGATGGGGTTTTCATTTTCATTGTTGTCAGCCTTGGTACTGTTCTTCCAGAGGTTTTATCTACTCTCCAACACAATACTAATATCAATCTATGAAATGATTCTGAATATTGGAGATTGATAAAGAGTTATTTAATTCTATAAATATCATTTACTCTAGACTTGGGTAATGTGTTAGAATTAAACTTTTTTTCTGTTAGTTCAATTTTATGGCAGGAGTTCTACTAAAGGGTCTTTCTGCAACCAAATCAGATGGTAGTATCAAACTTTCTCTCAGCTGTGCAAGGTGGATCCACAGGTTTTTCTTACCTGTCAGCCATTCTTTCTGGGGACCTACCCTACCCTTGTCACCTGAAGAGGCTTTCCCTCAAAGCTCTCACACTGCTTCTTCTCCGAGGCTTCCCGCCCTTCACCATTCTGTGCCATATTTACTCTTTTATGGGCTCTGGTTCTCCGTATCCCTTTAGTTCGCTGGAGGAAAAATTCAGAGCCATCCAATCTCTGAATTTCTGTATTCTTCTCGCATGTTTATTTGATGGGTCGGCTGCAAATGGAAGTCACGTGACATTCCCTGTTGCCAGCCCACTTTCTGAACGCTGAAATGGCCCATAATTATTGCTGGTTCGTCTTTCCTTCTGGAAGCATTTAGTGTCTTCTCTTTGTTCCCAGCATTCTAAGCACTAGCAGTGACGGATTTCCGTGCACGTGTGGAAGGTGAGGTTTACAGCGCACTCACAGGCCTCTGCACCTCAGCTCTCATCCCATCCCCCATTCCCCTCCTGTCTTCCCTACTTTAGCCACACGTCTGGCCTCTTTCCTTGGCCATGCCTCAGGGATTTCTTACAGGCTATTCCTGCAGTGTAGAATAGTTATCCATCACACATCTGTTTGGCCCAATTGTTACTCAGTCTTAAAGTTACAATTCCTCATGGTCCAATCACTCCTAATCTTTTTGTATTGATTTAGTTTTCTTCATGATACCTGCCAATAATTTACATATGAAATAAAAATATATACAAACTCACATAGTCTTACATACTCTTGTGTATAGATATATATGTGTTTATGTGTATATATATACTTTATATAAGTTTTCCTTGACCACCATGGCAAAGTGCACCTGACTGAGTAGCTTACTCGGACAGTGGACAGGCAGCAAGTCTTAGAGACACTGCTAGGCCTGGCTTCTTCTGAGGCCTCCCTCCGTTTTTGCAGACCTTCTTTTCCTTTGGCTTACAGGTCCGTCTCTCTGTAGCTCTTTGTCTAAATTTTCTCCTATAATGATATCAGCTAAATTGGGTTAATGTGTCCTCTCCAGTGACTGGATTTTAACTGAATTACCTCATTAAAGGGCCTATTTCCAAACTCAGCCCCGTGCAGAGACGACGTGTGTTTTCACATTGTGTAAGTCTAAGGGGCACAGTTCAGTCACTGGCGTGGCCATCTTTCCATAGTTGGTACTTATGAGAATGTGATATTTGGGAAAATAAAGCCCCCCACCCTTGGGTCTCTGGATTTATTATTTTTATAATTTTTTTTTCAAAAATGTATTCTCTCACACATAACATCGTGACTGCAATTTCCCCTCCCTGGAAAACTTTTAGATTATTTGAAACTAATGTAATTACATTGTTTCCTCCTTTCCTTTCCTTCCTCTCAAGTACTTTGCCTTGCTCTCTTTCAAATTCGCAGCTTTTTTTTTTAGTTGCTCTCACTTATGTGTGTGTTTCTAAATTTAAAATACAGACTGCTCACGCTACACATTGTTATTTGTATGTGTATGTCTTCAGGGCTGGGCTTTTGTTATTGGATATAGTGTGCTTTTTCCTGGAGCATTTTGAGACAGGATAGCCTGTCTGTGTAACCCTGGCTAGCTTAGTACTCACTGTATAACCAAGGCTGGCCTCATACTCCTTCCTCAGACTCTGAAGTACTAGGTTTAAAGGTGTAAAGAATCACACCTCGTAGAATATGTTTTAAATTGTTTGTATTTTCATTGTTTTGTTTTATTCATTGATACATATCCCATACCTAGACAACACTCAGCATATAATAGGTAATACATGAATAATAATGAATGTGGTAGCCTCTTGATGAGTTCTTTCCATCTGAAGCGTTGAGTCCTGTCCCCATTCTGGATAGTTATGTTATTACATTAATTCAATTCCCGTTGTCAAAAACTTCTGAGTAATATTTTTCTAAATTTGTTACTTTAATTTTGGACAAGGTTGTTCTACTTTGAAGGCGGGGAGCGGGGAATATGTTGACCATTACCTTCCAAGTGCTTCTACAGGTATTCCTTATTTTGGCAAACAGATGTTCAATTTCTATAAACTTTCTTCTTGCTGTTTCCTTATGATGTTGCTATTTTATGAGTGATCCATCTTCCCTGATCTTTCTGTGTTTATTGTGTCATATTTTGTTCCCTGAATTGAATTGTCAGTTTCTTTCTAGGCCACATTTTGGTGTTTGTGTTCTTTTTCTTTCGTATTGATTAATCATTTCTTGGGATCCTTGGTCATACGTTTTAGTTTATAAGGAAACAACAATGTACAGGAGGTTTATTGTAAGGGTAGAAACTTTTTCTGCTAATATCACACCGTGGGAAGCTAGATCTTACTCTAGAGGACCCCTATAAGGCAGAATGCAAAGGTCTTTGGCTTCCCAAACCACAGCAGCTCCCTTATGTCTTTACAAATTATTTATCTCTTTTTCTTAGGTGAATACCTTCTGACTTTTACCTGATAGCCCTCCTTGAGCATGTAGAGTATGATCAATGATTTATTATGTCTGTTGTCAATTATTGTCTTTGCTTTCTGTTTTACTTCCATGATTTAAAAAATATTATCTGTGTTCTGCCACCCTTTTCCTTCCTTTAGAAGAACAAACCGTCAACCAACTCACTTTCTCTGATTTTTCCATCTTGATTTCTCTGGTTACTGTTTCCCAGGTATCAGTGCTAAATTATGTATAGGATGTAAATGATCTATGACTAGGGTCAGAAAACCACCAGATTTACTGCAGCTTGAGGCAGAGCAAGGCTGGTATGTAATCTGCTTGACTCAGGTCCCCTACTTTCCTTGTTGTACCCCACTCACCCCTTCATTTTCCCACTATGCACAGGTCTGCAATTAAGGCCTTACGGCCTGGAGGGCTCCTCGTGTACTCCACATGCACACTTTCCAGGGCTGAAAATCAGGACGTCATCAGTGAGATCTTAACCTCCAACAGTACCATCGTGCCTGTGGACATGAGTGGACTAGCAAGGACTTGCTCCCAAGATTTCACATTTGCTCCCACTAACCAGAAATGCAGCCTCTTGGTGATTCCAGAAAAGGGCAAAGCTTGGGGCCCAATGTTTATAGCCAAGCTGAAAAAAATCGTGAGTACAGGAAAATGGTGACATAATTTTGTAAACCGTATTGATGTGTTATTATATGCATATTATTTGAGCACACTATGCGTTAGTACTTATAATTACAGAGCCACTTTTCCTAGGACCATTTGGAAACCTGTTTCGTTCGTACTTCAGCCGCGGAGAGCATAGGCTTAAGAAATTTTCAGGTCCAGTTTTGTTCCTCGAAATATATCTACCGTGATGTGTAAAGTGGGGCAGATGGTGTTGGCTCTGTGTAATCAGATTCTTGTTTTTACTTGGTAAATGAGTTAGAATACATGGTTCTTTGTGTAAAATGAAATAAATAAAATGCTTAGGACTGAATCCTATGACATAGGTATTTTAAACATTTCCTTTAAAACTGGATCTGCCAACACTCATTACCATTTCCTCATCAAATGTGCAGATTCGTTCTGTAAGAGCAATTGGTATTCCAAAGCTAGCTCCTTAAACAGCACAATTTCTAGTCGTAGGAAAATAGGTTTCTTATTTGCAAAGTTGTTGTGCTAAGGACTCTCTTCTGTTTACTGCAAAGGTCAGTGACTCCATTGACACCAACTTCTCCATCCCTCCCATTTGTTTTTATTCAGAAATACACACTGAAAGGGTAAGTTATGTTGAAAGGCCTTCAGCGCAGCAGAGTCACAAGCACGTGCTTGACTTTCGACATTCAGCCTGTGAAATAATGCAGTCTATCCAGCAGGCTATAAAGCAAGCACTTGAAACAGAACCAGAATGATTAATAACGGCAATAACTGAACTATATTTGGAGTGTTTTGTTACATAATTGCAGTCATAATGAGTACTACGGAATCTGATTATCTTACAGTTGCAATCTGAAGGGGCTTTTTATTTCACTAGGTTATAAAATCTTATATGAGAGTGTGATGTCACATATTAATGCACAAGAGAGAGATGCCTGATGAGAGTCAATTATCTATTACCAAGGCCCCAAACCATTCACTGAGTGGCTCTCTCTGTTTACACGTACACCACGAGTTTTGTGCATATGTCTATATGTATGCTTAGGGTTTTAGAATCAATTTTCAATCATGAACTTTTCTTTAAAAAATGCTTCTCTTGGATCCAAACATATTTTCCAACTATTACTAAAAATCATGCTGGCAGACATGGCAGTGCATTTGGGAGGCTGAGGCAGAAAACCAAGTTCGAGTACAGCCTGAGCTGCATAGCAAGACCCTCTTTAAGAAAGAGGTAGATAGGGAAGATAAAGGGAGGGAGGGAAAGAAGGAAAGATAGAGGACATGAGAGAAAATTACAAAGCATCCTTCAAATTAGAAATTAGCTTTTTAAAATTTTTAAAGATTTATTTATTATTATTTTGTATGTATGAATGTCTTGCCTGCATGTATGTCTGTGAACTATGTAAATGCCTGTTGCCTGAGGAAGTCAGACGAGGGCTTTCGCTGCCCTGGAACTGGAGATATAGACGGCTATGAACCACCACTCTGATCTTCTGCAAGAGCAACACATACTCTTAACCATGAAGCTATGGCTTAAGCCAAAAATTCGCTTAAAAAATCAGCTAGGGAACACAAAATTCCATGGCAGCAGAATGGTATTGTTTGTCTCTTCTGTTCTCTAAGGTATTCAGTACACACTTTCTGTTTTGCAAGCCTTTGTCACTGGACTCACGTTAATGGAAATATCTAGGGAAATTGTGTTCTCTACAATATTTTAAAGTATATGAGACCACTGTTTAAAGTAAAGGTTTATCTCTTGAGCCCATCAACTGTATTCAATTAGTATAGAAGATTAATGACAAAAAAAGTGTTCTGTTTATTTTAGTTTGACTTACTGGTTTGTTTTTCTGTTTGAAATCCTGTCTTTGGAGTCTCTAGTTTTAAAAGTGCATTTTCTTTGTGTCATTTAGCCACAGTATAAATTTTCACAGCACAAAATGTCATTATTTTTCCTGTATAATGTCATGAAGCTTCAGTTGAACACCAAGTGTGATACTGAACTTGACTTTCTTGGGACTGATGAGAAATACATGTATGCTTATTACATATATTTATATATTTTATTAAGATGATTGTAACAAAACAGCAAACATTTATTGAGCATTAAATGGTTGACCGAAGTCTGTTGCCTTTTTGATCTTTATAACTGTGGGCTAGGAATGATGGTGGTTGTCAGTAATCAGCTGTTGGTGTGCAGAGCCCTTCCATTGTCTGGCCACAGAGGGAGACACTGTCTCAAAGCAAGCAATCCAATGAGCCGCAGCTGGTAGTGAGTTTGTATTCCTCTCTGTGGATGAGGAAGCAAAGCCCAGGGTTACTTGTTTGTCAATGACACTGGCAACTTAAGCAGGGAGCCAGATGAGAGCTGACTCCATTGCCAGCCATTCCTCTGATACTGTGTTGTGCCACCAGTATGGATTATAGAACTTTTAAGATTACCAGCTGCCTTTATGCCTATTATCCACTCTTCAGATTCCCAGAGCATCAAAGGTTTTATCAATACTTGGGAAGGAAATATTTCAGCCCTATTCGTGTGATTATAATAATAAGGAATCTCCCATGGAGGTATTTTTTGCCTCCCTCTCAGTTACAGATGGTGAGCTGAAGAATGGAAATTTGGACGGCCTTTCAATTTCAACTGAAAACTGAGCAGTAATTGATGCCCCTTTCTGTGGCACGAAGTCACTTTAAAAATGGCTTCATAAAAGTTTAGGTTAGCCACCAACACATTTACTTCTCCCTGCCATCAGCACCTGGAGCAGCCACTAGTCTCACAAATAGACTACGAATAAATGTCATGCATTTAAATGGTTTGTACTGAATTTTTAAAGCATAAGATACTATTTGTGGTTTGAAGTCAAGGTGGCCTACCATTCTTTATTCTATTACATACATCCATTTAGTTTTATACTTAAATTACATATTATTCCCTTAGTGGTACTGTGAAAAATATGCTTTCATATAACGTAGGTAGGTATACTATAATGACTACCTGAATACATGGTGCATGAATAAATAATAAAGACCTAATGGACCTTTATCGAGAAGCCTGTGTGCCTGGTCAGAAGCATCAGGTTATCTGCATAGGCTAATGCCACTCATCAGAAATATAAGAGAACATCAGAACGAATCGCGACAATTGCATTACATGCCAAGAAGTCCTTTGATGCAACTGAATGGGACTACTCGTGTTATGTATTAGGTAAATTTGACTTTAGGGACAAATAGAGCAGATAGCACAATTTATTTTCAGCTCGTCTGTATGGTTCAAATCAATGGTTTGCAATCTCCCTTTCTTGGCTTAGTGCTGCACTGGGGTTGGAGGCAAGCATGAGACCCATTCCTAATGTTTCTCTCCAGACTGACAGTGGTACTTCACTCTATCCTAGGGCACCTGCAGAAGACTTAGATGGAGGCTCACAAGTTCAACACTGCACACGGTCAGCTACTACTGGTCTGCTTAGTGCTGAGAGCCCTCACACCATCTGTTCTCAAAACATTAACTGCGGTGTCAGGATTCAGGATGACTGCAGGCTGCGAAGGCAGTGGGAGAAAATCATAAGTACTTTCTTGACAGAGTGGTTTCTACTGACATGACAAGTTACATTTTGTAATAAAATTTAAACTTAAAAAGAGTAGATTTGGGATTCTCATAAGGGGCTCATTAAGCAACCAAGTAAGCATACCACTTAAAAATGGGCCTGTAATCAGTGCTAGGTTGTTTTTTTTTTTTCTCAAAAAATGGGTTTCCTTAAATCTAAGGAAGATTAGCTTGGTAGAACATGTACCTCTTTAAAATTTAATTCGATAACTCTAATACTAACTCCACACCTCTCTGTAACTTTTTCTAAATGAAGAAATTCATTTCTTTAGGCATATAAGACCATACAGTCATGATGAAACCGTAGGATAGCATTTGCTACCTCAGGGAAAGGACTGCTTGCTTCATTGGAAGTCATTTAATGGGATACGTCATGACTCAATTAAGCTTGCTATGGCTTGTCAAAAGGAATTTTCCACTGCATATTGCTATGGAAGAGCCTATTACATGTGAATAACTATACCACACACCGAATAAACAGACTGAAAACGTATGGCTCACTAAGGAATAAGAAACAGGACCATAGAGCCCAACTTCAGTCTAGTTTTTTTTTTAAATAAGTGTATTTATTTATCTTACATCCCAGCCAGTTTCCCCAGCCTCCTCTCCTCCCAGTCCCTTTCCTGCAACCCCCACTCCCGCCTCTGTTTCCACTCTACTAATCCACTCCTCCTCCATTTCTGTTTAGAAACAGGCAGGTCTCCCATGAGTATCAACAAAACATGGCATATCAAGTTGCAGTAAGACTAAGCACCTTCCACGTAGTAAGGCTGAGCAAGGCGACCCAATCTCATTTTCAAAAACAAAAGGGAATAAAGTTGCAGATAATAGTAAAATAGGCAAAGCCGGAGGGATTAGTGATGGTGGGAGAGAAAAATAAGATAATAAACCTGTGATTGTTTTTATATAAAACTTCACTTATTTATTCAAAGAATTTATTAACTACCTTTCCAAAATAATACAGGAAGATGAGGGCCAGAGAAAAGAGCTGTGGGCAGACATGATGCTGATAGGTAAGGACTACAGAGTTTACCACTACTAACTCTCAGGAAAAGAAGATGGGGCATGGTGGGGATAACTGTCTCTCATGTCACAAGAATCTACTCTGTGGCATTTTTAGTCACAAGGATCCAGTATAACTACCTGCATCATATGACACAGGATAGATACTCCTCTTAAATTGATCTGTAGTTGGCATTTTCTTTGGACCATTAACCAGCTCCCAAACAAAGACACGGAGACTTATTAATAATGAATGCTCTGCGCTAGCTCAGGCCTGTCCCACCATTTCTTCTAACTGAATCTAACCTGTTTCCACCTATGTTTTTCTTGGGGCTTTTGCCTTTCTTTTATTCTGTATATCCTGTTTTCCTGCTTCCTTCCTGTCTGTTTGGCCTCTGGCATCTTCTTGGTTTCTCCTTTTCTTTCTCCGTTTTATGAGCCTAAATTACTTTGATCTCCCTGCCTAGAAGTCCCATCTATACCTCCTTCCTTCCTATTGACCATTCAGCTTTTATTAGGCAGGCAAAGTAGAACAGCAACACATCTTTATATAGTTAAACAAACATTCTGCAATATAAACCAATGCAACACATCTTTACATAGTTAAACAAATATTTTACAACATTGATCATTTAAAAAAGCTTGATTGCAGCACTCGACTATTACAATTGTGGTTAACAAATAAAGGAGGCAAACAATCTAACCACCTGTGTTCTTCAGTAAACGGTTTCTTTATCAGCAAGGCATAATAACTTGTAACTATAGCCACATAAGAGATGGACATGGGAACATCATTTGAGATCAGCCTAAGCAATACAGATACTGTTTCAGAAGCACATCCCTTTATATATATTGCTTGTCTTAGATTCTAGGACAGATAATATCAGTTGCCTCCTCCATATAAGGATGTAGCTAGCTCATGCATGTGTTATTTTTTAAGATGCATTTTGTCTTAGGGTTTCTATTGTTGAAAAGAGATACCATGACCACAGCAATTCTTTTAAAGGAAAAACATTCAATTGGGGTGGCTTACGTTTTCAGAGGTTTGGTCCATTATCGTCATGGTGCAATAGGGTGGTGTACAGGCAGACATATTGCTAGAGAAGTAGATAAGAGTCCTACATCTTGACTTGCAGGCAACAGGAAGTGGTCTGAGACATTGAGCATGGCTTGAGCATATATGAGACCACAAAACCCACTCCTACTGTGACATACTTCCTCCAGCAAAGCCACACTTACTCAACAAGTTCACATTCCCTAATGGTGCCACTCCCTATGGAGGTCATTTTCTTTTAAACCACCACACATTTTTATTTAATTATGTGTATGTATGTATGTGTATGTATGTACATGTATGTAGGTGCAGGTGCCCACAGAAGCCAGAGACATGGGATCCCTTGGAATTAAAGGTGGTTGTCAGTCAATGGATATCCATGCTGGAAAGAAAACTTGAATCCTTTGGAAGAACAGTAAATACTCTTCACTTGAGAACCGTCTTTCCTGACACACATGTGCCTTTTGAGCTACCTAATTGATCTGGTACATGCACACACACACACACACACACACACACACACACACACACACACACTGTATTCTTTTACTTTATCCATCAAAATTTGAATAATTCCACTGAAGACACCTTATCAGAGTGTTTAGAGTCCTTGTTCATAGACTGTTTTGCCCTTTAAGCATATTGCCATGACCTATGCATTAGCTAGAACTCTAGTAGAGAGTGTGATGTTACTTTTAAGGAGTCCAGATATATTTTTTATTTCTTTTTTCCCAAATAAAAGTAAATTATGTTTTCACATTTTTAATCGAAAATAGATTCTTTTCTCATACAATATATCCTGATTATTGTTTCCTCTCCCTCTGCTCCTCCCAGTTCCTCCTCCTTTTACCTCTCCCATCCATATTCACTCCCTTTCTATCTTCTAGTAGAAAAGAACAGGCTTCTAAGAGATAACAACCAAACATGACAAGATGAAATATAATAAGATGAATCAAAAACTTTCATATCAAAGTTGGACACAGCAACCCAACAGGAATTGAGGAGTCCCAACAACAGGCACAAGAGTCATGACAAACTTGTTCTCCCAGTCAGGATCCCATGAAAATCAACTAATAGCTATAGTGTATACACAGAGGACCTGGTAGAGACCCATGTTGGGCCTGTGCTTGCTGCTTCAGGCTCTGTGAACTCATGTGCCTTGCATCATTGATTCAAAGGACCATGTTCTGCTGCTGCCCTCCCTCCCCTCTGACTCTTAGAATCTTTCTACCTCCTTCTCTTCTGCAGGATTCCCTGAGCTCTGGCGGGGGGGAAGGGATTTAATGGGGACCTCCAGTTTAGACTCTTTCTCCCTCATGGTATCTGTCTGTGGGTCTTCAATACAAGGTTTTTTTTTTTTTTTTTTTTAATGCTTCCATGTGCCAATGATATAGGTGTCAATACCTAATTTCCCCCAAGTGAGTTAAAAGAATAGACTGCTTTCAAAATGGTATTCACTGATCTGAGAAACGCAAATTCAATAGAGAATCCACTCTATTAAGGGCAAGCTTTGGCATGCACACTGTGTGGAAAATTTTCAAAATGAAACATGTTCAGTAATAAGGTTGGGACGCCAGTGGATAAATCCATAATTGTCTTCTGGAAGATACTTTAAACCTATGAGGAATGTCCAGTGGCGGAAAAGCAGATGAGGCTGTCTCCAAACAGAAAAGCAAACCATTCCCAGGCACATCAAGGACAGTCAAAAAACGGAAGTCTTATTTTTTAGTAAACCAATATTAACCTAGAACTGTCTTTTTTTTTTAATGAAAATGACTATGATCATGAACTACATTTGCTTTACATTGACTGGCAGCATTAAATTGTCTCCAAGCTTACTGAGCTTCAATGTTCTAATCTTTAAAACAGACTAGCCACAAGAAAAGAGAATGCTTTGAGCTTTTCCTATGTTCCAGGCCTTTGCTAGTTTATTTAATCTGGTGTCTTCTTGGAAGTGTTCCCGGAACTATACCTGAGACTGAGACAGATGGGTAGTGCTGTGTACAATGTCAACAGAGTGGGGAGTCGGGAAGCAATCGGGGAACTAAAGTAACTCCCAGAGAAGTTGATAGATCAGTCTCCTTGCAGGCTGTGGGGGTCACAGGAGCCAGTACAAGGACTCATGGGAGGACAACTGGCTATGCTAGGTCACCTTTTTGGCAAGTATATTCCTTTGGTAAAAAGAGCATTTCCATTACTTCATCGAGCCAGAAAGCCTGGTTGGTTTTATGTTTGTTTGCTTTCCTCAGCAGCGGAGAAACAGCAAACTTGACTTTGTTTCCAATGCATGGAGTTTTTCACTCCTTTGTGTCTAAATCTTTGGTAATATAAATCTATCCCATTTTAAAAGCAAAACATTCTCTAGCCCCTCCTCCATATTTTCTCACATTATTTCTTTTACAAAGAACAAGCAAATATGTCTAAAATTCCTCATACAGTGTCATTTTGTGTGACACTAAAGTACACAAACATCTTTAGGAATTTTTCAAGCTTAAAAACTAAAATAGAAACAGATAACATTAATTTGTCCTGTTGTTCTGTGTAAAGGATGTGGCCGCATAAAATGTGGGCATGTTTTGTTGTTGTTGTTGTTGTTGTTAATTGACTTTTAAAAATCCATTCTCTTTCTCTCAAAAAAGAAAATCAACCCCCAAAGACACACACACACACACACACACACACACACACACACACACACACAGCAAAGCAATAAAACCATGGAGTCCATTTTGCATTGGCCAATGACTCCTGAGCAAGGGACCATCTCTCCAGTGTTGTTGATATACACTCCTCCATTGGAGAAAACTAATTTTCCTTCACCTACTTCCCCTAACAGACATCAACTGCAAATAGATTCTTGGTTAGGAGTGCGACTCTGTGCTGAGCATATTTTTAAACACATAAGAGAAAGATAGAACTTTGTAGATCGGCTACCTCATCTCTTCATTTTATGACTTTTCTGTTATTTCATTGGTTATTTGTTGCTTGTTTGTGTGTGTGTGTGTGAGAGAGAGTATTTGAACCACAGAAGAATCTTCATTTTTATTTTTCTGGTATCTATTATACCATTTTGTTTCAAAGTTTCTATGAATACTGTATTTACTTTTTGTTTTCAGATTCTTTCACAAACATTAAAAGTATGGCTCAGTTATACTCAATAACAGAAACACTTGAGTCTCTAGTGGTCATTCAAATGATCTAGAATAACTTACAGTTTATACTTTAAGATGTAAAATAAGTACACGAAGATTAACTGTGCTGTACATAAGTGCACATTGGAAGCTCAGTTAGCTGACAATCCTTGGAGAATTTCCAAGTCCTTGAAGTTCATCTTACAAACACTGCACTAGTCTTTTCTCACACTCTTGAATAGGAAAACACAGTGTTTCTTCTAGTAAGTGTATTTCAGGGGGTTCCCAGCAGAAACCAAAGCCCTAGGAATTAATTTGGAAAGGATAAACATAAGAGATCCTTGGTACACAGCCATTCCTTACAAGTATTTCTTTCTAGGCTAGGGACATACTTCTGCCTCACTATGGAAAGCATGTTCATGTAATTCATCATCTAACACCACATTTCTTAGGATAAGAGGCAATCTATTAATACTCAGACCTGGACAGCTATGTGACTACGGTCATCTGACCTCGTGGTCAGCCTACATGTGGGGCATAGAGAGAAGGGCAGGGCTTGTGTGTGTGAATAGGTCAACCAGAACTCATATATCAAACAGAACTCGCTCCTGAGAAATGCTTTTGTCCTTCCAATATACTTTCTACAGTCCCTCTTCTCAGATTCCTCAGTGCAGATACATTCCTCTCTATTTATAAAAAGGACTTCATTTTCCACTTATCACCCTGAAATGCAAAGGATGAGGGCCCCTTGTAATCAGCTCAAAAGTATTCATTCACTAAGGACTTCAGCCTGCTATCTTCCGTGATGGAGGCTTTTGACAAGGTCCCAGCTGAGATAAGATAGCAAAGACAAATGATTAATTCTATGACAATGGACTTCATAATTAAAAGTGAATCAAAATTGTAAGATGTTAAGATTATAATTCCACAGATGTGTTAAATGTTTTACTAGTTCTCATTTGTCATTGATCTGAAGGTACACATGCATACATGTATACACACACAGACACAGACATACAGAGACACACACACGTTTCTCTACTGGCTGTGATCCACATAGTTGATTTCATGGCCCTCTAATAAAATATACATGTAGTTTAAAGACCATTATTAACTAGCCATTCCCTTCTCTCTCAGTTAAGTAAAAAGGCAAGTACAGGTGCTTTCATTTGTGTCTGCATTTCTTATATAACTTCAGTTTGATCATTTTATTCTTTGAGAGAATTTTAGCACATTTTTGATGATCCAGTTTGTGATATTATTATATATACTATGTTTTTAGTGTCCCCGTTGACTGAGAACTATAATCACTACTTTCTTTTTTATTTCAGTGAATATTTCTCAATGGTCTGAGCAATGGGAAATACATTATATCCCATTTGGGATTTGGTGCTGAAAACAGCTGAAATATGTGATAATTTCAGCAGTTGCCTCTGTTCATTCCCCTCTATCCACTCCACTTTTCATAGACCTTCTACTCCTCTCTCCTCCATCTCTCATGAAATGCTCATCCTGCAAGGGTACAGGTAGGGTGAAGGTACCAGATCCAATTGATATTATATGTTACTTTCTGGTTGTATGATTAAACCCATTTATTGGACCTCTTTGTGTTCACAATTTCCTCATCAGTGAAGTCAGAATTAACAGTAAGAAAATAAACCACAGTGTATGTGTTCAGCTTTTTCTGGGAAACAAACATGGTAGTACTTTAATGTGGTTTATTGCTTAGTCTGTAGAGGACAATAGTACAGCTCCCTCATCATCTTAAATTTTCAAAACTAATGCTAGAATAGTCAGGTTATCTTTGTTTTCCAGTATTATAGAGCAAGGGAAGTCTCATAAAGAAAGCCCCATCTGGAGTAGTTGTGTAAAATGTGTCTTTGTGTCTTATTCTAGAAACATCTGCTAGACAAATTTATGGAATTATTCTTCTTGAAATCTTGAGGCTGAGCTTAATCATCTGTTACATACATCATATATTTAATTCTTAAATATTACACTTTTGTATGTAGATACATAAGTTATGCATGTGCCTGTGTTTTGTGAGTGTGTTCTCTGGGAGTATTAAAGTCAGAGAGAGATGTCAGGTGTCTTCCTTTATCATCCTCTATATTTTCTTTTTTAAAGAGCATATGCATGTGAGCGCGTGTATGTGTGTGTACATGCACATGCATGTGTATGTGTGTCTATGCTATTCAAGCATGTGTGTGGCCATATGCCGTGTCTGAGGTTGCACATACTCATGTCCTTGTGTATGAACTGCCAACACTGATATCAGGAGTCATTTTCAATCATTCTCCAGCTTATTTATTGAAATGAGATTGAACCCAGAACGAGCTAGTATGGCATTTTTTTTAACTTTTTTTTTTTATTGAGAAAAGAGAAAAAAAAAAAACAAATTTCCTCCTCCTCCCAGCCTCCCATTTCCCTCCCCCTCCTCCCACACTTCTCCCCCTCCCCCCACTCCTCTCCCCCTCCCTCTCCAGTCCAAAGAACAGTCAGATTTCCCTGCCCTGTGGTAAGTCCTAGGTCCTCCCCCCTCCGTGCATTTCTAGGAAGGTGAACATCCAAACTGGCTAGGCTCCCACAAACCCAGCACATTACGTAGGTTCAAAACCCCGTGCCATTTTCCTTGGGTTCTCATCAGCCCTCATTGTTGGCCATGCTCAGAGAGTCCAGTTTTATCCCATGCTTTTTCAGTCACAGTCCAGCTGGCCTTGGTGAGCTCCCAATAGATCAGCTCCACTGTCTCAGTGGGTGGGTGCTCCCCTCGTGGTCCCGACTTCTTTGCTCATGTTCTCCCTCCTTCTGCTCCTCATCGGGACCTTGGGAGCTCAGTCCAGTGCTCCAGTGTGGGTCTCTGTCTCTGTCTCCATCCATCACCAGATGAAGGTTCTATGATGATATGCAAGATATTCGTCAGTGTTGCTATAGGATAGGGTCATTTCAGGTTCCCCATCCTCAGCTGCCCAAGGAACTAACTGGGGACCTCGGCTTGGGTATCTGGGAGCCACTCTAGGTTCAAGTCTCTTGCCAACCCTAAGGTGGCTCCCTTAACTAAGAACCGTGCTTCCGTGCTCCCCCATCCAACCTTCCTTCATCCCAATCCTCCCCCTTTCCCAAGCTCCCCCCCATTCTCCCCCTCTCCCCCCTCTCTCCCCATCTCCCCTTACCCCCATCCCACCCCACCCCCAAGATCAAAACAACTTTGAGATATCATCTTACACCTGTCAGAATGGCTAAAATAAAAAACTCCAATGATAGCCTTTGCTGGAGAGGCTGTGGAGGAAGGGGAACACTCATCCATTGCTGGTGGGAATGCAATCTTGTGCAACCACTTTGGAAATCGGTGTTTCGGTTTCTCAGGAAATTCGGGATCAACTTACCCCTGGACCCAGCAATACCACTCCTGGGAATATACCCAAGAGATGCCCTATCACATGACAAGAGCATTTGTTCAACTATGTTCATAGCAGTATTATTTGTAATAGCCAGAACCTGGAAACAACCTAGATGCCCTTCAATGGAAGAATGGATGAAGAAAGTGTGGAATATCTACACATTAGAGTACTACGCTGCGGTAAAAAACAATGACTTCTCGAATTTTGCATGCAAATGGATGGAAATAGAAAACACTATCCTGAGTGAGGTATCCCAGAGCCAAAAAGATGAACATGGGATGTACTCACTCATAATTGGTTTCTAGCCATAAACAAAGGTCACGGAGTCTACACTTGGTGATCCCAAAGAAGCTAAGTAAGAAGGTGAACCAAAGGAAAAGCATATAGTTGTCTTCTTGGCTATGGGAAGTAGACAAAATTGCCGGGGAGAAAATTGAGATCTAGTATGGCATTTTTAACCAGCCTGCTTGCTCTGGTGATCGGTGCCTCTCCCTTTTCCTAGGGCTACAATTACAGATGGGCTGCTCCATATATCAGAACGCTAAAACAGATTTGCCTACATCAATGTAGTTAGACCTCTTCTAGAGTTTGATTCGAGTTTCCTTTTCCAGCGCCTTGGCTTTTTTTTTTTTTTTCACAACTCATTTCTCCTCAACTCTCTTTACTAGAACTGGTTGGCACCACCCTCAGCAACTAGCAGTCCCTTCCATAGGTCATCTCTTCCTCTTGATCATCTGTCAGGAGAGACTCTCAGGCCCTTTAACTAGTCAGCTGTTAGAAATCTTAGACTTCTGCCAAACACCAGCAGTGGGTATAGGACACCATCAAACAATGGTTTAACTTTTGAGAGGCAATGCTGAAATGAAAAAAAATCACATTTATAGCCCAGTCCACACTCAGCGAGACTCTTTGCACTAAGAGCCATGGGTGATGTGTGGCTGAGCCTCCCTTACTGCACGCCTTTGTGACCGTGGACCTCTTGCCATTCAATGACTCTGTTACCCACATGGACATTATGCTAATTTTATTTTCTGTTGCTGTGATATAATTCCGACCAAAAGCCATTTGGGGCGAACTCTCATCCAAAGCACAGTGTGCAGATCCAAAATTGGGTCATACGTCAACACTGGGATTCCAGAGACAGCGCTTGACAGAAACAAATCTGTAGGATACGAAGGCAAATTCTGGAGGAAAGAAAATGAAAAGATCCAAGATTCTAGAATGAAAAATATTTAAAATTTCTTGGTAGCACTTTATAATTTTCTTATAAAAACATCAGGGAAAGAAGTATTCTCAGGCTCCGAGAGACACACATTCTATTACCATTTTTATATACACAGATGTAATTATCAGTTTTCAGTGAATCATTTTTATCTCAACATTGTTTTCATCATTAATATTTGTTATATCATAAATATTTTAATACATAATTTCAGAGCTATACAGCTCCAAAATCACTGTTTGTTTTGTTTTATTTTCACAACACTCTCAGCCATCTAACTGGTAGTGTTTTAGCGAGCCCTTACCTAAACCAAGTGAGAGATTGTTTGTATTTGAATTTGCTCTGTAAATAGTGTTCTCTGCTCCCTAATACTAATGCATTTATGGTGAGGAGAGATGCCTGGTTCAACCTTCTCGCACAGGCTGATGAAAGTCACTTTGTGGGTTTTTTGTTTGTTTGTTTGTTTGTTTATTTATTTATTTTATTATTACTAAAAATTTCCACCTCCTCCCATTTCCCTCCCCCTCCCCCACCCCCCCCTCCCCCATCCCTCTCCAGTCCAAAGAGCAGTCAGGGTTCCCTGCCTTGTGGGAAGTCCAAAGTCCTCCCCCCTCCATCCAGGTCTAGGAAGGTGAGCATCCAAACAAACTAAGCTCCCACAAAGCCAGTACATGCAGTAGAATCAAAACCCAGTGCCATTGTCCTTGGCTTCTCAGTCAACACTCCTTGTCAGCCACATTCAGAGAGTCTGGTTTGATTGCATGCTCCTTCAGTCCCAGTTCAGCTGGCCTTGGTGAGCTCCCATTAGAGCAGCCCCACAGTCACAGTGGGTGGGTGCACCCCTCGCTCCTTAGCACTTTTGTAAATAGATCAGGAACCCTCGAAGGTAGTCAGAGAGAGAAAACTGGATACAAGAGGAGATGGTTTGAGAAAGCTAGAAATGTGTGACACATATTCATAACGTGTTGCTCTTCCAATAATTGGAAAACACCTTGTTTCGACTCTGGTCCAACTCAAGGATTCTGAGTAAAAGTGTTGATGAAGAAAGGAAATAAATAGTTGGTTTCAGGAGTGGGGAATGTTATCATTTAAAACTATAAAGAGAAGACATGCCATGCAACAGGGCTCATATGGGATGTTTATGGGAAGACGAGAGAGAAGGAGCAGAAAAAGGGGTAGAGAGGAGGGGGGGCAGTAGTCCCTGGGGACTAGAGTGGTGGGAGCGAAAGAGAGAGGGAGAAAGAGAGAGAGAAGAAGAGAGAGGGGAAGAGAGACAAAGAAAGAAAGAGATGGGAGGTGAGAAAAGCTTGCCTTAAAAAAAAAAAAAAACACAGGAGGAGCTCTTAGTGGCTGGAGCTGAAGACATATCCTACCAGGACCCTAAGGGCAAGGCCGGCCAGTATAGATGCTTAAATACTAACAGGGAATCTATCCAGGGAAACTGCTTTCCAGTCAATTAGAGACATTGGCGTAGATTTTCAGGGAAATGGTTGTGGGCAGTATCTATGTAGGACTTAAGTGGGACCATAAGTAGGACTGAGTCCGCAGAGCAAGAAAGGGGAGGGTAGTGACTGTTAGTACTGGGGCATAGATGACGGAAAAGCCCAATACAGCACTCCCAGAGCTTAGAATTGCAAATAACCATGCAAGAATGGGGAAAGAAGCAGGCAAATACAGCACTTGGCCAGGAAAGAGGTAATTTCAAGAAGGAACAGTGGAGTATTAGAATAAAATGTTCCAGAGATGTCAGGGGAAACACATCAGGAGCAGAAGAGATTGGGTTGAGTAAATCTAGCAGTTGAGAGAGGCTGACTGACTGCTGAGCTGATCTCAGGGAGGTAGAGGAGAAGCGGTGGAGATTTAAAGGGATGGCCGCTGCCATTAGAGTTTCATTTTTTATGGATGTTACTCACGTCCAGTTGACTCAAAGCAGAGGCATCAAAGAATCATAGAACTTTGCATCTGATCTGATCATGTATTCTATCCATTTTAATTTGCTGTTCAGAAAATCGATGCCACCAAATGGTTGAGATCTCTGATAGTGGTCACAGAGTCAAGACGAGATAACGAGTGTGGGACCCAAGTACTACTGCAGCTCTATGCTGAATGCACAAGAGGCCCCTCAAGGTGCTGCTGGGATGGTAACTGTTGGCATTCTGGTGTGTTTCTCTCAGCAGAAGACAGTCCCCAGGCCAGCTCAAGTATAAAAGGACAGTGTGTGTGTGTGTGTGTGTGTGTGAACTTTTTCATTAAAATATATTTTTTGTCCTTATGCTAGTTTTCCACTAACACAATGATATTCTATGAAATCTAGCTCATTTGTAAACGGTAACAATCACTTAATATTTCCTTGTATCAGCACCTATGACTATCCATAGACTTTCCTTAGTTTCATTTCTCATAGGTCATAGACTTACTTCACTGTAATGCAGAATTTCAGTAGCTCAGAGAAAGCACTGTAGCATAGTGGGCTCTTTAAATACAGAGATAAAAAAAACCTTTATGTCTGTTTGGTGCAGGAGAACAATCCTATATCTGTCAATTATGTTTTAAATAAACACTAATTGGTCATTAGCCAGGCAGGATGTATAGGTGGGACAGCCAGACAGGAAGTAGAGGCAGGTCAAGGAGAACAGAAGAATTTGGGAAGCAGGAAGCTTCCTCAGCAGTCCTGCTCAGACCACAGAAAAAGGAAGTTGTGACCCACCCCACTGAAAAAGATACCGAGCCATGTGACTAACATATATAAGAATAATGGGTTAATATAAGTTATAAGAGCTAATACAAAGCCTGAGATAATGGGCCAATCCGTTTATAACCTATGGAGGCCTCTGTGAGACTTTCTTTGGGGGCTGACTGGCTGTGGGAACTGGGCAGGACAGAAACCCCAACAAGCAGACCATCATGTTATATTTGTTACTTTAAATGATGCCAGAAAGAGGATGTTCACAAGTGCTTGTTTATATGTAATGACCCCACTTAATTGTTCAACTATATACCATAACCCTACTTCTATGTTCTGTCTGTAACACACATGTTTGATGTGGGAGTGTCATATATCAATCTGTTGATTTTATTGGTTAAGCAATAAAGAAACTGCTAGGCCCATTTGATAGGCCCACCCTTAGGTAGGTGGAGTAAACAGAACAGAAGGCTGGGAGAAAGAAGCTGAGTCAGTGAGTCGCCATGATTCTCACACTCCAGACAAACGCAGGTTAAGATCATTCCTGGTAAGCCAGCTCGTGGGCTATAGCAGATTATTAGAAATGGGCTGGGCTAGTCCAGGTGCGAGAGCTAGCCTAGAAGAGGCTAGATAGAAATGGGCCAAGCGGTGTTTAAAAGAATACAGTTTCCGTGTAATTATTTTGAGTAAAACTAGCCGTGGGGGCGGCCGGATGCCGGGGACGCAGCCCGCCGCTCCTATTTCAACACATGTTGAGCTTCCTCGATGCTTAGGATTCTCCATCAAGAGCCCTGTCCAACCAATCCCAGCTTTTCTATGTGTCCATGTGCCTATCCATTTCTTCATTCCCTTGCTGCCCCAGTCAGGTCTAATCCCTGGAGCCATGCAAGGGCATAATAAGGCTACTTTGAAGGGAGGTCATGAAGGTAGTAGTGGAAAACATTAATCTTGAACCTCTAATACCTTGGTTTTACACATTTTTGTTTTGTTTGAATTGTCAACTCACGGACAAAGGGCTATACAAAAATTTTTAGATTGATTCCAAAGATTTCCATAGAAGATGATACATCAGTCCTTACCATGGCACTAAATGTAATACACAAATATACCTTAATTCAAGACACATGCAAAGAGCTGTCATGGAATTCACCCTGTATTCTGACAATCTTTCTTTTCCGAGGAGAGTGTGCACTCAGCTCATAGTATGTAAAGTCATAAACTCCCAAGACTGCCAGATTGAATCATCTTCAGTGTCTTCCCTCAAACCTGACACGGCTGTATAAAACCAGGTATGTTGCTTAAGGAAACACAGACTCAGCTGCCTTAAACATCTGTCTCATGGGTGTTACCTGCCTCAAACGGTTTTTAACAATGGACACTTTCTTTCCTCAAAGTCCTCTCTTTTCTCCAATCTCCTCCCCTCTCTACCTATGTAAGTACAAATTTCTAGAGCAGCCATCATGGAGTTCCTAGCTGCTTGCTCAAGGTATCTGGCTAAAGTAGCTTGCTTTAATAATTGAAAACACTTTCCCCTGGTTTTCCTGGCAGCCTGCTCTGAGAACACTCTGGCTTTGTTCTGTCTCTTGCAGACCTAGAAGCCAGTCTCTGTATCTCCCTGGGAGAGTGTTTATATACTCAGAAGCTAGCCTGGCAAGCCAGAGCTGAGTGAGTGGGGAGTAAACACTGTCTTCTTTCTTCCGTCTCCTGAAAGTGAAGAAGTGAGAAGAGCAAAGACCTTGGCCAACAGGACAGGATGCCAAAGGACTGACGTTAACAGTGTGCTTGAGGGGTGAGGCCTCAGCTTACCTTGTGTGGCTTGGGACTTAGAAGCTGGGAAAATACATCTCGGCTGCCCTCTTTGTTAGATGGGCTGGTGTAGGCCTGATGGAGGAGAGACAAGCATGGCACAGCCTACATGGCCAGTGTTTAAACGTGCCGTGCACAGTGCACAGAAGTTAAAATGAAGATGAGGTGTTTATGTAAGCAAAACTGTCACCATCCTCTTTTAAAGATAAATGAGTACCTGGAGAGAAAAGATTGGTGCCAAATTGTGAGGATTCACTTAGTAGGTAGTCTGCCTTCGTAAGGATGGGTTTCTAGGGCAGCAATCATGTAAACACATACTTACACAAAACAACATAAATCAAAATTGCACTTATTTTGAAATATCACACACTCATTCCTCATACCAAAGTACTAGATTCTGTTTACATGATACATTTTCTGTTTGTCATTTGTTGGAAGCATACTTGGTAATTCGTCACTTTCTATGGTCCCTCTTGTTGTTGGAGGCTGCCCAGAGTCCTGAAATAATCACATAGAAACTGTATTATTTAAATCACTATTTGTCCAATCACGTAAGCTTATTGCAAGTTAGATCTTACATCTAGAATAAACCCATTTCCATTATTTTATATTTTACCATGAGGTTCATGGGCTACTAGCAAGGTTCTATCTGGCAGCTCATGTCTTTCTCCTCTGGTGGCTCTATGGCATCTCTCTGCCTCTGCCTTCTTTCTCCCAGCATTCAGTTTGGTTTTCTTCACCTAGCTCTACTCTACCCTATCACGGGCCAAGGCAGATTTCTTTTTTAACCAATGGTATTTACAGAATACAGAGGGGAATCCCACATCACCCTTTCTCTATTTTAAAAGAAGTTTCACAATGGCAGGCAGCTTTGTTACATTCATTGATCTGG
This sequence comes from Microtus oregoni, assembly GCF_018167655.1. Taxonomy (NCBI): domain Eukaryota; kingdom Metazoa; phylum Chordata; class Mammalia; order Rodentia; family Cricetidae; genus Microtus; species Microtus oregoni. The sequence goes on from NW_024543089.1 coordinate 26,192,135, forward strand.
CAGATAGACGTACTCTCAGAACTTACCAAATATTTGTTGAATTAATTGAGAATATACTATGTTTTAGGAACATAGAACTAGTAAACTATATTGCTCTTCTAGAAATCAGTTCACTTTGGAACTTTCTCAGTATTCTTTGAGTTATGAAGAGCTCTGTAGGTTTCACATTGAATACTTGGCTTCTTAAGCACCATAACGTCAATGAAGTCCCTTTAGTTTTACTGGGTTATAGATTTACTCCTTGTCTCCCGATGTTAGCTTCCCCACCACTCCCACCACCACCATCATCATCCACCACCACCGTCATCATCATCATATTCTGGGTAAGTAGGCTGCAAGAAGGCTCCTAATGTTCTCTGCTTTCTAGTATGCACACACCACGTAGTTGAGTAAGGATGGCCTGTCTGACCAATAGGGCATCATGAAGCTGATCATGTGATGCTGCAGGTATTGATATAACTTGTTATCCAGAAGCTGATAACTAACACAGGCATCACCACTCTTCTTGAGCACCTCTCACATATAAGCAAGTATATGACTTCAATCTCATGCCAGACCACCGAAGGGATGGCCACATCTTCATTACTTAAAAGAGAAAGTAGGTTCTCAAAGAAGTTGGTTTATCTGTCTAGGGAATGGACAAGCTATAATCTGAACACATTCCTTTTATTTGATTTTACTCTTAAGAATATTGTACCCTCATCCATTGCTGGTGGGAATGCAATCTTGTGCAACCACTTTGGAAATCAGTGTTTCGGTTTCTCAGGAAATTCGGGATCAACCTACCCCTGGACCCTGCAATACCACTCCTGGGAATATACCCAAGAGATGCCCTATCATATGACAAGAGCATTTGTTCAACTATGTTCATAGCAGTATTATTTGTAATAACTAGAACCTGGAAACAACCTAGATGCCCTTCAATGGAAGAATGGATGAAGAAAGTGTGGAATATCTACACATTAGAGTACTACGCTGCGGTAAAAAACAATGACTTCTCGAATTTTGCATGCAAATGGATGGAAATAGAAAACACTATCCTGAGTGAGGTATCCCAGACCCAAAAATATGAACATGGGATGTACTCACTCATAATTGGTTTCTAGCCATAAATAAGGGTCACGGAGTCTACAATTGGTGAACCTAAAGAAGCTAAGTAAGAAGGTGATCCCAAGGAAAAACATATCGTTATCCTCTTGGCTATGGGAAGTAGACAAAATTGCCGGGGAGAAAATTGGGATCTTGGGGGTGGGGTGGGATGGGGGTAAGGGGAGATGGGGAGAGAAGAGGGAGAAGGGGAGGATGGGGGGAACTTGGAGAAAAAGGATGATTGGGATAAAGGAAGGTTGGCTAGGGGAGCACGGAAGTACAATTCTTAGTTAAGGGAGCCACCTTAGGGTTGGCAAGAGACTTGAACCTAGAATGGCTCCCAGGTGCCCAAGCCGAGGTCCCCAGTTAGTTCCTTGGGCAGCTGAGGATAGGGAACCTGAAATAACCCTATCCTATAGCAATACTGATGATTATCTTGCATATCATCATAGAACTTTCATCTGGTGATGGATGGAGATAGAGACAGAGACCCACATTGAAGCACTGGACTGAGCTCCCAAGGTCCCAATGAGGAGCAGAAGGAGGGAGAACATGAGCAAGGAAGTCAGGACCACGAGGGGTGCACCCACCCACTGAGACAGTGGGGCTGATCTATTGGGAGCTCACCAAGGCCAGCTGGACTGTGACTGAAAAAGCATGGGATAAAACCGGACTCTCTGAACATGGCGAACAATGAGGGCTGATGAGAAGCCAAGGACAATGGCACGGGGTTTTGATCCTACTTAATGTGCTGGCTTTGTGGAAGCCTAGCCAGTTTGGATGTTCACCTTCCTAGATATGGATGAAGCGGGGTGGACCTAGGACTTACCACAGGGCAGGGAACCCTGACTGTTCTTTGGACTGGAGAGGGAGGGGGAGAAGGGTGGAAGGAGGGGGAGAAGGATGGGAGGAGGGGGAGGGAAATGGGAGGCTGGGAGTAGGCAGAAACTTGTTTTTTTTTTCCTTTTCTCAATAAAAAAAGAGAAAAAAAAGAATATTCTTTTAAAATTGTTTAGAATTTCATGTATTTCATATGTGTATGTTGACCAAATTCCTTCCTGTCTCCTCCTTCCAGTTCCTATTCCAGCTCTCTCTTTTACTACTTGTCCCAACCTCATGTGTTTTTTTTTGTTATTTATAAGTGGCATTTATTCTGATTTTTGAAAAATTCCTATTCTCAAGTTTGTTAACAATTTAGTCTCATTTCATTTTTTTCTCCTCCCTCCCTTCCTCCCTCCCTCCCTCCCTCCCTCCCTTCCTTGTTGTTTGTTTTTTGTCCATTGAATTCACTTAGTGTCTGCTGCATGTGCATGAACATAGGACCAATACTAGAGCGTGGACAGCCTCTTAGAGGACACAACCATGAAGAAAACTGACTCTCCATTCTCCAAAATCTACCAAGTACTAATCCATCTCCTCCCAGGGTGGAACTTTATGAGCCACACCCCCATCAGTACCTGGATTTGGCTCTCTTGATCTTGTGCATATCTTGTTTCTGTATTCAGTCTCTGTGAGTTTGTGAGGACACTTTCTTTTAATGACAGTAATACTTAGGGTAATTTAGCAGTGTCTGAACATTACCTAGAAAACTTGACAATCATGAGCTACTTTTCAAGAAATTTTAAAGATACAGCATGTATTGCAATAAGGCGGCTTGTTGGTGTCCTGACTACTCAGTCCTGAAATAATCACACAGAAACCATATTATTTGCAATACTGTTTGGCCAATAGCATATTTCTGGCTAAATCATATCCTAAACTAACCCGTCTCTATTAATCTGTGTATCGCTATGTGGCTTGGCTTACCTCCTTTCTCCTAGCATTCACTTTAGTTTTCCCCACCTAGCTCTGTTCTTTTGTCCTATCACAAGCCAAGACAGTTTCTTTATTTATTAACCAATAAAAGCAACACATAGACAGAAGGACCTCCCCGACCAGTGTGGGAATTTTCTTAGAGTTCCTTAAGATAAATGTGGTCTTTAATATAAAATAGCAATTTTGGCTCGTTAGTTAGCTAATAAATAAGGTAGCTGATTCCTGGTTAAACACAAGAAAGTTTAGATAGAAAAACATAGGAAGTTATGATATAAAGAGAAATAAAATCATGATTTTAAAATGTGAAAACAATCTTTGTGCTTTCACAAATACTTTATGCTTTATCGGCAAAGGGAAGAGGCTTCTTCACAAGTAGGTGACCAACAGATTTCTGGTTTTCAATTCAATAGTGTTCTATTTTAAAACTGGCTATATCCAGTAGCAGATGACAGAATGTAATAAACACACAAGAACGTAAGATACCCCTGCCCAAGAGTCATCCACCTTCACTTTTCTGCTATATCAGGATGTCTATCTGATTGGACTGAATATAATTACAGTATTCTCCCAGAAGCACCCTACCAGTGACACAGACATACATATATTCTGATTGCTCGAAGTACTTACACGAGAACCAGACACTTTCCTGTGAAATGTCTGTGAGAATAGGTATTTCTCTGTGAAACTGGTGCAAGATGAAAATCTCACTGATGAGTGCTTAACGATGACAGTCTAATTTCCCCAGATTTATAAACCACCATGTATTGCTGGCGTTTCTGTGCTCAATACTCCCACTATCCTTTGTGTATTAAATCCTTCTGCTGACTTCCTTCCTGTGTCAGTTTCCCACAGTCAGCAGCCTTTAAAATTGGCTTATGATTCTACTACAGAAAATGCTGAAAAATCTCTTGCTGACTGTATGTGGCACGGACCCATGTAAAGTACACTGCATCACATTTTCTCCTGGAACCGTGTTTCTTAAACGCATGAAATCACAATGGACTTGGGAAAACTATCTGCAGATGAACAAATGGTTGTTTGGGGGGTGTATAATATATTCTTTTCTATGGCACTAACACCATGTGCAACCTTGAACCTGAATCCATAAAAGGAGGATACAAATGTAGGAGCGAGGTGGCTGGGTGTCAGCACAAATAGCCAATGGGACAAGCATTCAGCAGGAAACTTAATGAACCAAACAGGGGGCTGTGACAGTCAATAAAAATAATGGGCATTAATAGAAGAATGCTGTCTCGATTGAGGAAGGTGATAGCCGTGCTCCACTGGGACATGTGATAGGTAACTGTATTACATTCTACATAGAAAATCGTTAAAGGAATAGAGATAAATGGGATAATTTGAGACTTTAATATGATAGAGTATTTTAAATCTATGTTTAGAAACATATTCAAATAGTTAGTGAGTTCTGGCAACTCAAGGCTCATATTTTTTTTGTGATTATAATTTTTTTTATTAAGAAAAGAAGAAAAAAAACATAAACAAAAAACAAGTTTCCACCACCTCCCAGCCTCCCATTTCCCTCCCCCTCCTCCCACCCTTCTCCCCCTCCTCCCACCCTTCTCCCCCTCCCCCCACTCCTCTCCCCCTCCCTCTCCAGTCCACAGAGCAGTCCGGGTTCCCTGCCCTGTGGTAAGTCCTAGGTCCTCCCCCCTCCGTCCATATCTAGGAAGGTGAACATCCAAACTGGCTAGGCTTCCACAAAGCCAGCACATTAAGTAGGATCAAAACCCCGTGCCATTGTCCTTGGCGTCTCATCAGCCCTCATTGTTCGCCATGTTCAGAGAGTCCGGTTTTATCCCATGCTTTTTCGGTCACAGTCCAGCTGGCCTTGGTGAGCTCCCAGTAGATCAGCTCTACTGTCTCAGTGGGTGGGTGCACGCCTCGTGGTCCCGACTTCTTAGCTCATGTTCTCCCTCCTTCTGCTCCTCATTGGGACCTTGGGAGTTCAGTCCAGTGCTCATGTGTGGGTCTCTGTCTCTATTATGGAATATATACACGCTAGAGTACTACGCTGCGGTAAAAAACAATGACTTCTCGAATTTTGCATGCAAATGGATGGAAATAGAAAACACTATCCTGAGTGAGGTGTCCCAGACCCAAAAAGATGAACATGGGATGTACTCGCTCATAATTGGCTTCTAGCCATAAATGAGGGCCACGGAGTCTACAATAGGTGAACCTAAAGAAGCTAAGTAAGAAGGTGAACCCAAGGAAAAACATATAGTTATCCTCTTGGCTAAGGGAAGTAGACCAAATTGCCGGGGAGAAAATTAGGATCTTGGGGGTGGGGTGGGATGGGGGTAAGGGGAGATGGGGAGAGAAAAGGTAGAAGGGAAGGAGGGGGGACTTGGGGAATCAGGAGAATTGGGATAAAGGAAAGGTGGATAGGGGACCACGGAACCACAATTCTTAGTTAAGGGAACCACTTTAGGGTGAGCAAGAGATTTGACCCTAGAGGGGCTCCCAAGTGCCCAACATGAGGTTCCCAGTTAGTTCCTTGGGCAGCTGAGGATTGGGAACCTGAAATGACCCTATCCTAGAGCAATACTGACGAATATCTTGCATATCATCATAGAACCTTCATCTGGTGATGGATAGAAGGCTCATATTTTTAACTAAATTTTTTTAAACATGGAGGCCAGGAAGATAGGTAAGTGGGTTAAAGCACTAGCTGAGCATGCATGAGGTCCTGAGTTCAACTTTTTAGCACCTGTGTCAAAAGCTGGATAGTCTTTATGTCTATAGTCCTAGCATTTTGGGAACTGAGTCACAAGGATCAAATCATGGCTGACAGCCTCGCTATAGGTTCCATGAGAGATCTCAAGGGTATAAGCAGACAGGGATAGAAGACAACCAATGTCTTCATCTATAAGCATATGTGTATACACTACACCCACTCAAATACAAGCAAGTAAATAAGTACCTTAAAAGAAAACGAAGTTTTCAAACTATGGGTTAAGAAATCTACACCTAGAAAAAGTCTGCAGGACCCGAAGAAGAGCAGAGATGCGTATGTGCTGCAGTGGTATGTGTCTGCTGCAGGGTTCTGTAGCTACAGAGGTGAATCTACTACAAGCTGGGTGGGTGTCTGCTGCAGAAGTGTGTGTATCTGCCGCAGGGCTGTGTATCTGCTGCAGGCGTTTGTACATGGGGTTGGGATTGTGCAACCGTTGCAGGGACGTGTAGCTGCTAATGGGGTGTGCAATCTTTGCAGTGGGCATTAGCTGCTGTTGGGATGTGTAACTGATCACGAGTTGTGTATCTGTGCAAGGGTATGTAGGTGCGTCAGGGTGCTGTTCCTTGTGGTCACTGGCATCTTCAAATGATGGAGAGGAGATTTACAAGTGTACTTGACATTTTTAGTGTCCTGTACCCTTTTACTGGTATGTTTTGCCCAGTAAATATCTGCATATGGATCAGTCAGATTAGCAAGGCCTCTGTCCTTAGGGAAAAGGTTATCTCTGTTCTGCAGAGGAGCAGAACTATGGAGCAAGACCAGCTGCTCTACCTCCTCCCCCTCTCACTGCACAGTTGGTCCGATTTGTCTCAGAGAGACCTGAATAACTCATTAAGTAACAAGAACATAAAAACTGTTATCAACATTTGACCCAATAGTTTCACTTTCAGCAGCATGAAAGAAAGAAGATTTAAATTGCAGAATGTTCAAAACATTTGGTATAATAAGAGTAGAAGGAAGATTTTTTCGATTTAGCTGATGTTCCTACAACATTTGTTGTGAATCAGTTATTCTTCTGAGGTTTGGAGGAATCAGTGAACAAGACGTTTTCCTCTCTCATGCAATTACAGTCCATAGGGAAGGATAAAATAATGTAAATGCCATAAATGACTGAGTACACAATGCAGTTTGTTAGGAGGTGATTTGTACCATGAAGGAAAATTAAAGAGTAGGGAAAATCCTTGCTAATGCTGATGAAAGCAGGAAGGAGGACCTGTGTGTCTTAATCCTCTGTAGTCTTATGGATATTTCATATGGAGTCAGTGCTCTGATCCCTATAAATGAAGTCTCATTTCTTAGTGAAATAAAAAAGAAAAGAAAAGTGGGGGAATAGATTGGAGGTTGGAGTTCAAAACTGTAGGGTGGCTAAGAAAGGGTTCATTGCGAAGACCATAGGACCAAAAATTTAGTAAGGATCTTAGCCATGCAAATTAACTAAAATTAGCATGTGCACTAATAAGAGTCAATTAGCAGAGAGTGGAAAAATGATGATGTACTAATTATTTTGATAATGTACAAAAATTTTAACAATACAATATTCAATGATATAATGCTTTAAGTTTGATGATGTTGTATTATGGTTTATATTTATGAACACATACATTCATCCCATAAATATTTATTACATGCATATTTGCTTACATTTTATAAACATTTCTATAGTATTTTATCACTATTATTATAGGTATTTCCAGATATTGTCATGACTGATAATTAAATTATAATATTAAAAAAGACTTTCTTTATGTGTGTGTATGTGCCTGTATTAGTGAGTGCATACCATGAGTGCAGATGCTCGGGGAGATCGTAAGAGAGCATTAGATCTCCTGGAGTTACAGGGAGTTGTGCTCGACATGGATGCTTGGAAACAAACTCAGCTTCTACAGGAACAGTAAGTGCTCTTAACCACCAAGCCATCTCTCCAGCCCCAAGTCATTACAACTTCGTTAGGAAGTGCTTCTGACTATATGAGAAGGAGTGTTGCTAATTAATTCTCCAAAGTCAAATACTCATTATAGCAGAACATGAGGTTTTTCTTGGGGCTTTTAACCTACATTAGTTCTGTCTCTTCTGTGTGGAATAATATTTAGGTACTGCAAAGAAAACAGGCACATGCCTTCATATCTATACAATTCTGGATAGAAATTTGCCAAATGTCCATACTGATTTTTCTGTTTGATTACAGTTAGAGATAACATCCATTGTTTTGAATGCATTTCAAAGTCAAGGACATTTCTATACTGAGGTCATCCTTGAAAATAGTTGAATTGTGTGGTGTCTTGCATGGTTTTTTATGAAAAATAAGGACATAAATAAGAGATGCAACAAGACTTATCTCACGTCTTTAAGCACAGTCACTGTTTGGTGTTTGTTTTTGTCGCTTCGATGATCCTGGGAGCTTAATTCTCAGTCTCATGTAATAGAAGGAAAATTCTTCTAGGCTCTAGTCCTACTTAAGACACCAACATGCTCTGTGCCTCCCAATGAGTTGCTTAACCAATCCAGATTTTAGTTGGTACTTTTCTAAAATTGGGCACTTGGACTAGTTGACATCTAATCCTACTGTCTCTAGTATTCCATTGTCCTTTGGAAATTTTATTGTCTTACTCTAATTAAAAGACAGATTATTCAAAAATAGACATTAGAATATTATCAGTTTATCATGAACGTGTAGTAATAGGAGCGGCGGGGCTGCGTTCCAGCAGCCCCGACTCCCACATGGCTAGCTTATGCCCCGAAATAATTACACGGAAACTGTATTCTTTTAATCACTGCCTGGCCCATTAGTTCTAGCCTCTTATTGGCTAGCTCTTACATATTGATCTAACCCATTTCTAATATTCTGTGTAGCACCACGAACTGGCTTACCAGGAAAGATCTTAACCTGCCTCTGTCTGGAGTGGGAGAATCATGGTGACTGCCTGACTCGGCTTCTTTCTCCCAGCATTCTGTTCTGTTTACTCCACCCACCTAAGGGTTGGCCTATCAAATGGGCCAAGGCAGTTTCTTTATTAATTAACCAATGAAAGCAACAGATTAGAAAGAAATAACTCCCACATCATGAACATACAGGAATGAAGGCGTAAGTCACAAAAAATGCCACACCAATTTGGGATTATGATTATTAGGGTGGTATTTATTTAAAGGGGAAAAAACTTACAGATCACTGTCCCAGGCAACAGCCCTCTACGCAACCAGGAAAGGAGTCTAGTCGCCGGCAGAGCAGGAAGTGAAGAGAGAGAGGAGAGGAAGTGGCAGCTTTTTTAAAGGGAGAGAGACCACGCCCCAATGGGCTGATATCTCAGCGGCGATAGGCTGGAGGAGTGGGAGGACCTCCCGTAACACAGGAAAATTATTGAAGTCTGTTATTAATTCATACTCTCAATGTAGTCACAGTAGAAATGCCTTATATTACATATCTAAAGATAGTCAACTGTTAGTAAATATATAAGGTTTAACTTACAGGAAAGACAATATACAGATTAGTTTTATTGTTACCTGGGAATAGAGAGCATCATCTGAGGAATTACTAGATCAATTTGCTCTGTGGCTATGTCTGTAGAGATTAGCTTGATTGTTAGTTTATATGGGGAAGCCAAGCCCACTATGTGTGCCATCTCTCTGTAGATGGTTTTGGGTATATAAGGAAGCTGGCTGACATGAGATAGAAGTAAAGAGGCAGTAAATTGTAGACAAAAGGCTTTTCTACATCTCACTTGGCCCCACTGGACTGGATTCTCTCCATTCACCAGGTCCCACTTGCTAGTTCCTGCAGCAGCTTATGAAATAACTACTCTGAGGCTTATTATTAATTACAATTGTTTGACCAATATCTTAGGCTTCTCACTGGCTAGCTCTATTAAATTAACCCATTTCTATTCATCTGTGTAATGCCATGAGGCTGTGACTTACCAGCGTGGTATATTACTCTTTGAGCTGCTACATGGCATCTATCCTCAATTCTGCATACTCTCTCTCTCTATCTTTGTTTGGACATCCCACCTAGTCTTACTCTGCTAAACTGTTGACTGAAACAGCTTTATTCATCATCCAATAAAAGCAACACATATACAGAAGGACATCCCACATCAGTAAACAGCATCCCTTCAGGGTTCCTGTCTCCAGGGTGCCTTGAGTTCCTACCTGACTTCCCTCAGTGATGGACTGCAAACATCTGGAAGCCTAAAATGGAACAAATCTATTGTCTTAGTTAGGATTTCTATTGCTGTGAAGAGATACAATAACCATGGCAACTCTTGTAAGGAAAAATATTTAATTGACATGGCAGCTTACACTTTCCTAGGCTCAGTTCATTATTACCATGATTGGACATGGTGGCATTCAGGTAACAGAAAATGAACTGTGTCACATTTAGGGAAACTTGAGCAAAAGAGACCTCAAAGCCCACCCCCCACAATGGCATACTTCCTCCAACAAGGCCAGACCTACTTCAAAAAGCCACACCCCTCAATAGTGCCATTTTCTTTTTTTCTTCTTTTTTTTTTTTTTTTGGTTTTTTGAAACAGGGTTTCTCTGTGGCTTTGGAGCCTGTCCTGGAACTAGCTCTTGTAGACCAGGCTGGTCTCTAACTCACAGAGATCCGCCTACCTCTGCCTCCCGAGTGCTGGGATTAAAGGCGTGCGCCACCATCGCCCGGCTAATAGTGCCATTTTCTAAGAGATTATGGGGGCCAATTACGTTCAAACAACCACATCAATTCCTCCAAATTTCTTTAGGTCATGGCGTTTATCACAGAAACAGAAAACAATTCATGATGATTTTTCTGATTAATTTAGAAATTACCTTTATAGGCATAGAGATGAAAATTACGAGAAAAAAAAACTCCATAATATAGAATGAATAGGCTTAGGATTCAAAGTGTGTGTGCTGAGTATGGAATAAGAATAATTGATATCAAAACAATCACGATCTCAGAATAATGTACTTGACACATCTGCATACCTACACGGAAAATGAGAATCTGTTGTCTACACCCTCCATGTGATCCTTCACTCAAGTCATACCCTTATGAGGGACTAAGGATTCTTATGACGTCTTGAGGAGATGAGGGTTCCTGAAGATTCCTCAGGGTTCAGGCTCTTTGCTTGTTGTCAGTTTGCACCCTGACAAGAGTGACCCTCTTTACTTTCTTTTTAGTTTCTGTTTAGACCCAAACACCATCTTCTTTAGAGGATTAGTTTTGGCCAGTAACTTTGCATATCTTTATTCTTTTCGTGTTTATAGTTTAACACTCTGAAGCCTCTTATCTATAATTTGCTTGATTTTTTTTAGAAGCATGAGCAATTGGGCCTTCAGAGATCACTCAGAAGTTAGAAGCACTAGCTGTTCTTCCAGAGGACACTGGTTTGTCTCCCAGAACTTACATGGTGGCTAGCAACAATTTGTAACTCCAGTTCCAGGGGATTTGACTTCTCTTCCAGCTTCCTTGGAAACCAAGAATGCTCCTGGTGCACAGACATGAACACAAGCAAAACATCCATACACATAAAATAAAAATAACATTCTTAAGACTGAGAAAGAGAGACAGCTGATATATGGGGTCATATCTGGGTCTATAGCCAGTCCTACACCAGCCAGGGGCAGAGTTGATGTGACTCCTGTTACAACTAAGGACCATGTGAATACCCAGAGTCTGGTCAGCCACCACAGACCATGTTGGTATCCATGGATCCCTGGGGCCATACTGATCTGGATGGGTGATGTCTGGGCCCGAAATGCCCTGAGGGCCATATCTGGGTTCATGATCCTAATGCAGCTTGGGTCTATGTTGATCTCCATGGCCCATGTTACCATAAGGGGCCAGAGGGACCATGTATATTGAAATCTGAGGGGCATGATGAGGTCTGCACTTTACTGGCCCTGGGAGAGCTGATCCTGTCCCTCACTGGCCACTGCAGTGGAAGAGATGGCCCCACACTCATAAGAGATAATCCCATTCCTCAGCCTGGGCATGAGAGAACTGGCCCCAATGGCATGGTTATAGAAGAGCTGGCTCTCCCCTTTTCCTTTGGGTTCCCAGTGGCCCGGATTGACCAAATCAGCTAACACCCAAACCCACATCTAGGGCTTTGAGTTGGCATGTCCAAACATCTACACCATCTATGACGTGCCAGAGCATATGAAGGGAGTGGCCCGATGGAACCATGGCCGAAGGATCTCCATAACTTGGGGCAAAAACAGATATCCAAGAAGAATCTCGGTGAGGGTCCATCATTGATGGTGTACCAGCAGCCTTGCACCTGACCAACAGCACATTACACGGTGAACGTTCACAGGTGAAGCTGAGTAGACCAAATGGTGTACTGTGTGACACACTGCAGCTCCAAATGCCAGAGATGAACGAAGAGCTGTTAGACAGCTGAGAAAGATGAAGGAGCGAAGTGCTTTTATTGTTTGCTTGCTTTGTTGTTTTTAATTACTTTTTTTTTTAATTCTTCCGTTACATGCGGATGCTATAGGGGTGAGAGATGATATGGAGGGAGTAGGAAATGAGCAGGATTGGGGTGCATGATGTGAAATTCCCAAAGAATCAATAAAAAAATGAATGTTAAAAACGAACGAGAAAGAGAAGTGATTCCCAATAACCCCAATAACTCTTTTGGAGCTGCACAGATCTACTGGGTCCAGACTGAACAAGTTTTCATCAAAAGCTAATGCTGAAAACAAATAAAATGTACCTACAAAACCAGTTAGGTATCTGCACTGGGGTTCTTCACAAAGATGTATTGGTTATTTTGCTCCCCCTCCAAAAGTAACACCAAATACAATCGCAAATCAGCTCTATAATTCACAGATGGGCATTATTAACAGTGTGCACCATCTGGCAGTTTTTCTCTTTTTGACTAATTTGTCTTGCTAACTAGGAGCAGTTATGGTTCTTGCTGCTGAGGAGATGTTCTGTGCTGTCAACATGTACATACACTGAATCTTAACACTGAACAGCCTGCCTTACCATCATATTTGAAACATGTCTTCCTTTACGTTTCAGTTACCCTGCCCTAAGTATTGCTTTGCTTTTACTTGGGAAGCCTTCACCTTCATAACAGAATATTTCAGGAACTTCAGTTCTTTCGTTTTTAAATTAGTGCACTGAGTTGTTTTGTGATGTGGGATTCCCTTCTGTATACTGTGAATGTTTTATTACCATTGGTTAATAAAAACAAAACAAAACAAAAAACTGCTTTGGGCCAGTGGCAGTGAGAATCAGGCAAGGCAGGAATTCTAAGCAGAGATAGAGGAGAAAAGAAGATGGAATCAAGGAGATGCCATGTAGCCAAGGGAGACAGAAGCTCAGAAATGTTACCGGTAAACCATGAGTCTCAAGGGTAAAATATAAAATAATAGACATGGGTTAATTCAAGATGTAAGAGTTAGCTAGAAATACACTAGAGTCATTGGCCAAGCAGTGTTGCAATTAATATAGGTTCTGTGCGATTATTTTGGGTCTGGGTGGCTGGGAACGAATGCTCAACCTCCGTCTACAGTTTTGTACGTCAACTTGACACAAGCTAGAGTCATCAGAAGAAGGAGCCTCAGTTGAGGAAATGCCTTGATGAAATCCACCTATAAGGTATTTTCTCATTCAGTGATCAATGGTGGAAGGCCGATACCATGGTGGGTGATGCCATCCTAGGGTTGCTGATCCCAGGTTCTATAAGATTGGGTTGAGCAAGCCATGGGAAGCAAGCCAATAAGCAGCTCCCCTTCTTGGCCTCTGCATCAGCTCCTTCCTGCAGGATCTTGCCGTTTTTTGAGTTCCTGACTATGACTTCCTTCAGTGAATAAGCTAAATAACTTCCTTGCTTCCTAACTTGCCTTTTAATCACGATGTTTCATCATAACAACAGAAACCCCAAGACAATCAGTATAGAGAAATATCTAAGGGATGCTAACATAAAATACTGGAAAGATGCAAAAGGCACTGAATAATTATACAATTATATAAGCTGTTTTATGAAGAAAGGGGGAGATTTCAGGGAGATATGGACACATGCCTATCTTATCTTCTCCAAACTGATTACTTTGTACAAATTTGGAAGTCCCTCTAGAGTGGCCTGGACAGCATTTACTACTCTACGGGCTATCTATTCTGAAGATATACCTATGCCATTCATCACCCCTTGCTTGCTATTCAATATCTTCTTCAGTTTAAATAGGAAGGGAAAATTATATCATCCTCCAGCATACAACTGTGGTAGAATTGAAAGTGTGCTCAATAACTTTCTCATTATGGCTAGCCTTCTCACTCTATATGAGAGACTTTCTTGCCTATTGACAGACTGTCAGATCCTTTTAAGCATTAGGAATAGACATCCATCGCCGAGCCGCCTAAAGGAAACAGGGGTCTATTGATCCAAACCACATCAGATATGACCAAATCCTGGACTCAATTGTGTTTTCCTGTCTGTCCTCTTGTCTGCTCAACTCTCCCTCACTTTGCCTGTAAGTCTCACTCATTCCTGTGGGTTTTCTGTATTCTTGGCTAAAATGAAAATTAACTGATAAGCACTCTCCCATCCTGTAGCATGCCAGCTTAGCATCTCCAAAGAAAAACAAACCATTACCCCCCCCCCCAATGTTTATGTTGAAATACAAAGAAGTGTCTCTACTGGACTTGGTTTGGTCACTTATTTACCCCTGAAGCAATGACAGTGTCGACATTGTTATGATAATCTCTCTTAATTAATCCCCAACTATAGGAATTGGGCTGATTTTCTCAAGGAAAGAAGAATGCTTGGATGTAAGCTTGCATACAGAATAATACTACACAGAATAAAACATTTATACATACATATATATATATATATATACATATACATAAAATAAACAAATGTCATGTCTCTTCCGGAGTAGTCATGATTTGAAATGTGTTCCAGTGAATGACAGACTATCATTTTATGTAAGCACTAAAGTCCTTCTATTCTGAGGATGCTCATGAATGAATATTTTAATAATTCTTATATGATTTCATCTGCACACCTTTTTAGTTAAAATGCACTAAGAGTATAAATTTGAGAGGAACATGGTCAATGATAAGAAATTAAATTTTAAGATACTATGTATGAAGGAAAACAGAGTTGGAAGTTTTTGGTAAGCCTTCAAGTCTGCCTAGCAAATATCCCTTGCCGTATATAAACTTGTAAACTTTCAGAAATGACATTCAGGCTACTGTTTTCCTGGCATTCTTCAGAGGCTCATTAATTATGCTTTGAAATTTTATTTTAAAGACTATTACTTTATAGTGAGGGAGCTCATTATTTCTTATTGGAAGCAGTTCATTGCCAAATGCTGCCATTTCGTAGGAGGCAAGCAGACTTTAATTTAAACGACAGCACAAGGCTCCATTACGCCTTTCTGTTCCTATTGGCCCCAATCTGCTGTCCTTTCCCTTCCCTGCCAAAATAAACATTTCTCCCCACCAGGCACACACTCTCAACCCTTGGAACTTGTTGCAGCTATGGGGAGACCACACATTAATCTGTTCCGCCTTCGAGAACAGATGCCACCCAGGCTCTGGGCACACAGGCTGAACCTAAGGGATTTTCAGTGTTCAGAGTAACCGCGGAAACCACAAGCACTCAAAAGACACTCATTTTATTTGATTCGCAGCTCTTGGCATGTTAGGAACAAGTAGATGCACAAACCTTTTCCTCCTGGTCCTCATCTACTGAAATACAATGCTCTTTCAATAAACTCCACACACAACAACCAGATGTGACCAGGAAAACTGCAACAGGCAATCATGAGGAATTATCACAGAATGCCACCCAAAGCTTCTGGTCCCAAGTAACTGTTCATGAGGTCGCTGCCCACTTCCCTGGTACAATATATGAACTGTGGAAGAAGAAAGTGTACCAATAGACAGATAACAATAGAGTCTGTTAAGAACACTTCTGGGGAAGATATTTTAAAGAGACATGTTTTAGAATTACGTTTAAAATAAGAAACTGTTTGCCACCATCATGCCATAAAACGGTAACAATATACCCGAGGCTTTTTATAAGTCATGAGAGATTTGGGGAGCACGGTGTACTGATTTAAAATCCCTTTCACCACTGCCCAGGTTTTCCTTACTATTTTTTTTTTGTTGTTTTCTGAGGCTGAAACAGGAAAGTACTTCTGGTAAGCAAGTACACAGCATTTTATGCATCCAAGTTGTTTATTTACTTAGCCAGTCTTTTTTTTTTTTTTTGGAGCAATTTAAACAGATCAAAGAGATGGGATTAGATTTTCCTGAAGAGTTAAAGGAAGGCAGCAAGGGGCTGAGTCACAGTTAATTCCTATGAGATGATAGGAATTTCACTCCCCCCATTAAGGTGCTACTTGTAGAGTATGGGAAGTCATGTCTGGCATCTGATCAACCTGCTATAAAGGCTGCTTAAGCTCCTTACTAATGAGTCTCTGAAATGTTTTTAATGAATGATGGGGGCGGGGAGAGAGAGTATGAAATGCCCTCATGTTTATTCATTTCCTTGTAATTCTGCCTGATAGACTGACTAAAAGATTGAGCACTTAAATAATTAACTCATTTAAAGTGAGAATTATGTGCATGATTTGCCTGACATGCGACTCGTGAAGTGGAACACACAGTGAAACCGTTCAGTAAGTCAGTTGAGGTAGGGAGAGCAGAAAGTTATTTTAGGGTTGCTTCATCTGGGAAGGAACTCTTAGTACAAGGCGTCGTCATCATTACAGGCAGGATTAGATGCTCAGTTTTCCAAAATGTTTGGCAACCCTTTTCCATACAGGGTTAGACATTAAGGAGGTTGGGTTTTGCGGGCCATGTGGGATCTACCCCAGGTACTCTACTATGGCAAAGCAGCTGCAGACAGTATTTAACTGAGAGGACACAGTGTTTCTGCCATCAAGTACAGTCTACAAACATCCGCATCGGAAGTTGATATACTTGGATGTGTCGCAAAATATTATTTTCCTCTTGACTTATTTAGCCAGTTGAAATATAACAGCAGCCTTAGTTTGAAGACAGGCCGAAAACAGACCACGAACCTGCAGAGGGCAGTTTACCTTCTTTCTATAGAAGGCTGAATGTAATTGTCTCCATTTAGTTATGGAATAACTGTGTCCGGGGCTCGAGGTAGGCCATAGAGTAATAAAATGGTACAACATTAGGTTGGAATGGCCTTTAGAGAATACTCAGTCCAAGACGCTAACTTTAATAACATCACTGGCATTTCTAGATCACTACTAAACACAGTAGGGAATTGTATAACAGTACTGTATGAAGAGCATCATATACTTGGTGAGTTTCCTTGTGTTAAGATTTGTTTCTTGACTTTGCAAGTCCAAGAATACTTATTGGTTCTTTTTATTTTATGAGAGTAGGGAGACTGGTTCGTGGTAGCTTTCAAACTTTTCTAAAGCCATTTTTCTCATCACAACCTGAAGGAGCCTGGAGAGCTCATCTCAGAATAATTTATTAAAGGCAAAATATAAAATAGTCTTGCCTGTGATTGTTTACAAAGAAAAATTACATTAAAATGTAGTTATAAAGTGATGAGAAATTCATGCTTTGGTAATATATATGTCTTTGCTAAGCTTATAAACAGTAAGATAGTGAAATAATAGTATATACAGACCATTTTTTCTAAACTTTCAATGCCACGATGTGAAGAGACCTCTGAATTATTTTAAAATCTCATACAATGGTGACACACATAAATGTCATAGGTATTTTTCCAGTGGCTATGAGAAAATGCTCTGACAAAAGCCACTTCAGGAAGAAAGGACGATTCTGGCTTGCAGTTCAAGGTGTCGTCCATCATGATGGGGAAATCGGTACAGCAGGAGATGGAAGGAACTGGTCATAATACATCCACAATCAGGAAGAAGCAGAGAATAGTGGATGCCAGTATTCAATTCACTTTTTCCTTCTTACACAGTTCAGGCTTCCAACTCAGGAATGTGCCGCCTACACTAGTTAGATTCTTCCTATTTTAATTGACATGGTAAAGATACAACTCCCCAGAGGCACGCCAAGAGTCCTGGCTCCCAGGTGATTCTTCATCTCATTAAGTTGAGAGATGGTATTAACTATCATAATAAGACAAAATGTTAATGTATTACTTCTCAATGAGAAATAACAATGTCTAACATAATTTTCCATTATTTTTACTGTACTCTCTTCTTTCTAGGTCAACAGTAAGCTAAGACATAAGGAACTTGTTTGATGATCATGGAATTAGTATAATTGGGTAAGTCACATGATTCAAATGACCAGAGACTTTCTCTTTTTAGACAGAGAAACAAAAACAAGAACACCTGCTAGTGTGTGCTTCGGGGTCACCTGAGGGGCTCAGTATTTGCATGGACATTGTCATCATTTTCTGAGACAGAACCATATCATTTTGAAGTGGTTGCTCTGATGACACAGGCTTTATTTATGTAATGGTTTCTCTCACGAAAGCCTTCCTTAACAATCCTAACAATTTCTAGAGTCCTATAGATACTATCAATGTTGGAGCCTTAAATGTCCCCAAAGACCATGTGCTTCCTCTTCAAAGAAGCACTATTGGAAAAATGATGGGATCTTTAGGTGGTGGGATATAGTGGGAGATCTTTAGGTTGTTGGAGACATGTTCTTGAAGAGGATACCTATCCCTTCTGCCCTGTTTTGCTTTCTGGTTCACAATGACATGATCAGTTTTCTTTCTCTATCCATTGATGCTGGGATGTACTGTCTCATTACAGGCCTAAAAGCAACAGTAACAGGGAATCATGACTGGAATCCCTGAAGCCATAGAGCAAAATGAACAAGTTGATAAATCTAGGGTATTTATTATAGTAATAGAAAGTTAATATATATACATCTGGAATTACTCATAGAAAAGAAGAGATAAAATAGCCACCAGTATTCTCATTCTCTCTCTCTCTCTTCTTTACTTCCTCCCTCTCTCCCCACTCCTCTATGAGATTGGTGTTCCCTTACACTGATTTTTGGAGTATGAACAAATGAGCATGAAAAGCACTGCACAACTTTCCTCTCTGCTGGTTGTGCAACCCGGAGAACCTCATGTAAGTTGGGGCTTACCTCCAAGACAGTGGAAGACCTGGAGCTCCATGTAGTAGAAAACTTAAAACTATCCCAGAGAATGCATTTCTTGCTCAGGCAACACTGGAACAGACCTGACAGAGACATTCCCAAAGCAGAACCTCACAGCTGATACACAGTCTCCAGAACAGCAAACAGATGTTGCCTCAAGCCTTTGTGTCACGTGACATTTTATTCTGCATCCCAGGTTAACTGCTTCCAATGCGGTGCCTCTTATCTTCCTGTGCCCTATCTTTCTGGTGATTTCAACTCCGAAGCTTATAGGGATGCCAGTATGTCCTGAATAAACTTGACAGAATTCCTAAATCCAGCATTATGTTCTCCCACTGTGATGCCAGAGAAGCTGCCTCAAGCATCCCAAGCCTCACAGAGATACTGTGTGTGGACCACCTAGTGCTTTGATTCTAAAATGTGTCTCTCTTTTGCGAGGAGAGAAGGTAACCGTCGAATAAGTTCCTTCTCTAGAGGCACTGCATATAGAAGAGTAAAGAAAGCTTCCCATAAAGAAATCAAAGCTAATGCCTAGATTTCATGAGTCAGGTGAGATGGTATGTAAGCAATTGATTTACAACATATCTTAGAAGGAAAAAAGGCCATGTTTATTGAGCTAATGTCGAATCTGCAGTCAAGTCCATGTCCTGGGTGAAGCCAATGAGTTTTCTAAGGCACAGAACTTTTTTTTTTTAATAATCTTTTTTTTTCAATATTTATTTATTTAGTATACAATTTTCTTTCTGCATGTATGCCTGAAGGCCAGAAGAGGGCACCAGACCTCATTACAGATGGTTGTGAGCCACCATGTGGTTGCTGGGATTTGAACTCAGGACCTTTGGAAGAGCAGGCAATGCTCTTAACCGCTGAGCCATCTCTCCAGCTCCCTAAGGCATAGAACTTAATAATGCATTTGTTTCCTGAGTCATGTAAGTTCAGGGTCAGCACTTGATAGTAAATTTTGTGACCCTAGTGTCATAACCTCAACCCTGGTCTACAGCATGTACAGAGCATCACACTTCCTGTTTTGCTAGGACTGTCAAATGACAGGTGTTTACAGTACCCAAAACCATGCTCTCCTTTTTGGCTTGTTGGTACAGCTTGAAATTTTTATTTTCTATTACTTCTTTTGAGATTGTACTATAATTAAATCATTTTCCTTTCCCTTTTCCTCCTTCCAAACCCTTCCATATATACAC
This sequence comes from Microtus oregoni, assembly GCF_018167655.1. Lineage (NCBI taxonomy): Eukaryota > Metazoa > Chordata > Mammalia > Rodentia > Cricetidae > Microtus > Microtus oregoni. The sequence continues at coordinate 26,212,077 of NW_024543089.1, forward strand.
CCTTTCTTTCTTAAAAATTCATTATCTTTTTCTTCATTAATTATTTTGTGTGCATATATGTATGTATATGTACATATCTGTCCCTAAATATAACCTCTGTGGCCTTCGTAATATTGAAAAATGAAAATGAAATTTATGTTCTGGCAATGCAGCATGTCCTCTGCAGCATGCAAGGACAGCCCGTATATGGTGGTTCTGTTGAACTTGTCCAGAATGGGTTTCACGGTCTAAATTGATGAGGACAACTGACCAGGTCTCTTCCTCCTTTATAATGTTACTTGTTATGTATGTCTTAAGGGCTTACCATTTGGTATTGGATAACTAATTGGTATGTTCTTTCTTAAAAAAGACTATTTCCCCCTCTCTCAACGTTCTGTAGTTGCATGTAGTTCTTTATGTAGGGTGTAGTCCTCGCCCTTTATCAAGGAAAGTTCTGCTTGCAACAGGAGCCGTTACAGAAAACCACAACCAAACAAAAGGCAGAGTTGTGGTGTCCCAGTCCCAATGGATATAACTGCAAGACAACTCCCACACCTAGGGCTCATGGAACTTTGTGGGAGATGGGGTAGAAAGGGTACAAGAGCAAAGGATCAGGGAGTTTGCTGTGGGATTTTGTCTCCTAGTACTATCAGAAGCCACATCTGAAAATGTTACCAATATGATTATCTAAATATGAGCAATGTAGTATCATTTTTTCTACATGTGCCAGCACAGAGATATGTTTATGAAAGGCTCCTGCCCAATCCTGGGGATGAATCATAAATGTCCTGAATCTCATGCCCCTTGCCAATGATTGAGGACTATAGGCAGGTGATGCAATCCTGATGAACAGGAATTGGGGTGGTCTGAAGAAAGTTTCCTCTATATGTTAAGGGAATACTGAAGAGGAAAGTCCTGTGCCTTGACTAGCAAAGCACTGTTTGTAGATCGTGTCTAGCTCTGCTAAAACCAGGAAAGGTAGATTGCTGACAGGCAGGCATGTTAGCATCCAAGTCCTTTGTACCACTGTTTGACCTGATGAGCCTTGGCTGTGGAATTTTAAAATATGAGATAAAAATACTAGCTCCCTCTTGTCAAAATCTTGTTAATTGATGCTAAGAGCTTTATAACCAACAATGCCACCCAGAACCCTGAATTTGCAGGAAAGTTCTGCCTGGGGACTCTGCCAGTTTCTTAATGCTTTAATTAAACAGCATAAAAATATCCTTTTTCATCTCAAGCATGGCTCAAGAAACAGCAAACAAGTTAGAAAACCTTAGATCTTACAAGGCTACAGAATTTGATTTCTGGGGTAAGCTTTCAGAGCCCCAGGCTTGATTTAATGAATGCAGAAAGGACCTGTGAAATGCTTGTTATGAAGATGACATCTTAGGACACAGGGTGAAAAGCATATGTTCTAATAATAATCAGAGGTCCTGTTTTACAGTTCGAGAACAAAAAGAGCAGAAGGGAATTAGGGGAAGATTTGGGACCTCATACACTTTCCGCTGGCTAAAAGACATCAGGATGATTTGAGAAAGCTTACCAAGAACATGAGGGGCTAGAGAGAGAGTTCAGTTGTTCAAAGTACACACATACTGCTTTTGCAAAGGGCCGGAGTTCAGTTTCCGGAACACAGATGCCCAGGCTTGCAATGCCTCTACTCTAGCTCCAGGAGATCGGATGTCTTCTTCTGGCTTCTCAGAGTACCTGCACACTTCCACACAAACACACACACATACACAGAAGTAAAAAAAAATGATACACACCTTTACAAAAGAACCAATATAACAGCTGTGCAGTTACAGATGCACATGAAGAGGGATGCTCTGCCCACAGAGACTTAACTTTTCAAGAGACGTGAAGAAGACAGATGTCAGATAGTTCATGCTTTATAATACAGGCTACACTACACAGATCTTCCCCTTCTCTGTACTAAGATTATGAAATTGGGGAAGACTTGCTGTTAGTATTCAGGCATCTATACTGGCCCGCCCTTGGGGTACTGACAGGCTACATCCTCAGGTGCAGCCACTAAAAACACCTCCTCTTCACATTTACTATGTTCCCTTTTAAAGGTGGTCCTTACCCCCTCCCATCTCTATCTCTGTTTCTCTGCTTTTCTACCTGTCCCTCTGTTTCTCCCTCTCCTCCTGCCCCCAACTCTCTCTTCTCTTCTGCTGCTGTCCTCAGAGGCCAGTCTCCTGCTCCCTTCTTCCCCTTTTTTGATATCCACTTTTCCCCTAATAAAAACACCTCCACATGAACTCTGTTGCATGACATCTTTCTCTTGTGTGCCACTTTTTAAAAAATTTACAGCAATTACTGAGCTAGAAAATAGAAGGGCATTATTCTAGAAAATATGAAAGCACACAGAAAATACATGCCTATAATCCAAGCACTTATGAAGTTGAGGTAGCATGATCCTGAATTCAAGGCTAGTCTGTGCTACAATAGTGAGATTCTGTTTACATACATACATACATACGGACAGGAAGACAGAGAGAAAAGCAATAATCTGAAAGACAAAGATGGACTGTAAGGTGTAGAAGGAGCTGTGGGCCGCTTCCTGACACCCAGCTCCCGGCCGCCTGGCTAGCTTATGCCCCAAAATAACGACACACAAACTGTATTCATATAAACACTACTTGGCCCATTTCTATTAAAGTGTGTAGCACCACGAGGTGAGCTTACCAGGAAGATTCTAGCCTACGTCCATCCTGGGTCGGAGCTTCATCGCGTCTGCCCCAGAGAGGAGAGGCATAGCATCTGAGCTCACTTCCTCTTCGTCCCAGCCTTCTGTTCTGTTTACTCCACCCACTTATGTTCTAATCTATCAGGGTCAAGCAGTTTCTTTATTAATTAACCAATGACCTTCCTCCATCAGTAAGGAACGCATGGATAGTAGCAATGATAGTCTGGGAGGAAAATGGTCATTGCTGGCTATCTTAGCCCTTGCCTGACACTTTAGGATTTCTCCTCATCTTCTTTTCTCACCTTTCTTGAAAGAGAAAGACTTTTATGTCCCCATTTTGCCGCATTGCAGAATAGGTTTCAAGTTGATGGGCTAAACGTGAGGCCTGCAGTAGTTTGCTTCTCTGTTGCTGTGATCAAGCACAGGGAAGTAAAGGATTCACAATTCCGGGTCACTGTCAATCTTTGGAAAATGTCAGGTGGGAATCTGAAGGGAAGGACCCTAGAGGAATGACTTACTGTCATTCTCCTGACTTGCTGTCCAGCTCATACTTGCTGGCCTTTTTATGTAGCCCAGGCACACCCACCTAGGGATGGTGCTACCCACACAGGGCTGGGTGCTCCCACATCGATCATCAAGACAGCCTTTCATAGACATACCACATGACAATATGGTCAGACATTTGTTCAATGGGTGCTCCCTTTTCCCAGGTGACTTTCCCAGGTGTCAAGTTGATGAGAAAAATTTACCGGCACAAGGCCTTTATTAATTTTGTTTGTTTCTTTTTTATTTTCTTTTTAAAATTGATTTTGCTTGTTTCCAAATTCATCAGAATTTGTCACGGAGGCCTGTTTGTAACTAACTTAGTGGATGACATGCGGTGCTTGTACTCTCCTTGATATCAAAGAGAGCTGAAGAGAGCATACTTGATGTTTGTGCAGTGTGTGCAGGCATAGCTCTAAGGTGTTTTGTTCCATCTAGAAGGGATATCTTTTGCTGTTCTACTTTTAACCAGTTTCTTAGCAGTTATAAGTGGATAGCCAACAATGATTCTGCACACAGAGTGGTGAGGCCCTTGATCATCTGTGGATCCAATAAGCATTAGCTATTGATACCGTTGTTCCCCATCACAGAGTGTAGAAATGTCCTAGAGATGGAAGATCCCATTTGTTGGTCCGACTCTTCTGCTCATTAGCCATATGCTCTTAGAAAGACCAGATGGATTCTCTGGATCTCAGTCTTCTCTTCTATAAAACTATGGGGTATCATGTCCTCAGAATTTTCATGGTTTCAAATTTTATATTAAAAACCAATATATTAAGAAAATTAATGCTTAGAGGATAGACTCTTGATGACTTTTCTTTTTAAAACTTCTGCCTTTCAATTATTTCTTAATATTTTACTGGCTCAAAAATACAGTAATATGTGAAGTTGTGTTAATAGTTTTATCTATATATCTAGTATAGATGCCACGTTACCAAAATCAAACACATAAATGATCTCATTTATTGTCAAATGTATACTGGGAGTTAGATGTCACTAGTGATGCCACGTGGAATAAGTAATTTAAGCCGTATAGAGATGAAGCAACTTTTTAAAAATTAAATTTTAGATTAGCATACAATGTCGTGGGTTTTAACATGGAATCTTCATCTCGAGGGAATGATAATACCACACTCATGCCTGCATGCACATGCATATGTGTGTTTCAACACACAGCATGAGGAACTTCAGAATGAAAAGACCCCTTTGAGGCATTTACATGGGCCATTAAGGCCAGAAAAGACCTCAATTAAGACACTTCCTAAAAGTTTCTCTTTTCTACTGTTTTTTTTTTTTTTAGATTTGCCTGTGTCATTTCTGGCTGAACGTCCATTCGCCATCTGTTGTGAAAAATCTCCACCTCCTGGCTGTCCATGTGCAATGACATAGTGTGTGCGGGTGGCATCCTTACTGCATGAGCTGAGATTCTGCTGCCCACCAACCCACCATCCATCTAGCTTTTCTCCTCACTGTTACCCAGTGTCACTAACAGATTTCAAGTGAAACTCTGCAGACTTGGCCTGCTACCAATTCACGCCGCCTGACTTTAATTGCTTCTTAATCCTTTCATTAATCTCTTGTTGATCCTCTAACAGTCTGCACATGAGCTATTCCAAACCTGGTCTCACTCCCAGTTTCTGATCTCACCCTTGCTTTTTATTTTGAGGTGGACAACTCCTCTTCTCTTTTAAGCAGCAGAAACTGAGCACAATATATGTATATATAACACAGTATTTTTAATGTGATCCTTTGCCCTTTGTGTTTTGTTGTTTTGAGGTAGGGTTCATGCTGTAACACTGACTAGCCTGGGGCTTGCTATGTAGATCAGGATGGCCTGGAACTCACTGAGATCTACCTGCCTCTCTCTCCTGGGTACTGGAACTAAAGGTAGGTACTGCCATGCCCAGCTTCTTTGTGTTTTGTAACACACTGAGAATGAAAAGCATCCCTGGTTAAAGCTACTGCTTCTGTTTGAGCACCAGGTGTGATATCTTAGTCACCTGCCTTTCTCTGTCTCACTCTTTTCTCTGTTGGGTCCCTCTTCCATGCATGAAATTGCTGGGCCTTGTACTCTGGATCTCCCATTTGCCATTGAACATTTCTTCTTTCTCTACCTCCCCAGAATTGCTATTCAATGCTTGCACATTTGTGCCAGTCACCAATGTCATATGCTATTGATTTTGCTGGTCCATCTTATTGAAGTGATTCTTGTCAAATGCTCAACAGACATTTTCCATTTCTAATGAACGATAAGGATATTTCATATTCTTCCTCCTTTCACTAGCCTTGGCTGATGATGTTCTTTCTCAGAAAAGCCTTTCTCCTTCCTAAACCCTCATAACTCTTCACACTTTTTCTTTCCTGCTCCCACCCACATGATCATTCATTTCAAGTGGATGTCTTAAATGTTAGATCATAAACTTTTCTTTCATTTTAATTGTAAGTTATTCAGATAATTCCCTTCATTGTGACACCATAGATTCATTCTATCCAAAACAAGATTTATTCTTCTCACAATTGTTCTTTTTTCCTGTCTCTTGCATAATAGAACTGCAACAAGAATACCTCCCTTGCCCAGATTCCTCATCATCTGAATCCAATCAGGTACCACTTGTCTGATTACATTAATTTTTATGGTGCATAAGAAATTAGTATCAATTTAGCTATTAAAGCAATGAAGAGCCACCCCTCACCTTTACTCCGTGCTGGGATCCCAGATACCTGTTTGTGATATCTTGTGTGTGAGGTTTGCAATATGACTGCAATAGCGATGTTGGCTAAAGGTTAGGTCTCATCTAACAACTCAACAGGGAAAAGATCTGTTTCTCAGATGGTATAGATTGATGATAGAATTCTAAATTTTAAAGGAATGTTAGTTTTAGAGATTGTTTGTGGCTTGCTACTTCAAGGCAGGTGTGCAAATGAATGTGTGATCATTCACAGACGTATTTTCTACATTTTACCTGTACTGGGTAAGAGGATAACATCCAGTCACCTGTACCAAATTCCTATAGTCAGAGGAACATCACAGATCATGTTCATATCACAGAATAGAAACTATGCTGCTCAGGGGCTGTCTTACAATTCTGCCCACCACAGTGTTCTTTCTGTGTAGTCTGAGCAAGAAAAAGGAATAAGAGTACTTCCAAAAATGACATGAACAAGAAACAGAAAAACAAAATGGAATTCAATTTGTCCATTATCAGATACCATATTAGTTTGCTTTTTTCTTTTTTTATTGATTTTATTGAGCTATACATTTCTCTGTGCTCACCTCCCCTTCAATATTCTCCCATGGTCCTCATGCTCAGGAGACCTTGTCTTTTTCTACTTCCCATGTACATTAGATTCATGTACGTCTCTCTTAGTGTACTCATTGTTGTCTAGGTTCTCTGGGATTGTGATTTGTAGACTCGTTTGCTTTGATTAAAAACCACTTATGAATGAGTACATATGATAACTGTCTTTCTCCGTCTGGGTTATCTCACTTTATGATCTTTTCTAGCTCCATCCTTTTGCCTGCAAATTTCAAGATGTCATTATTTTTTCTGCTGTGTAGTACTCCATTGTGTAATTGTACAACATTTTCCTCATCCATTATTGGTTGAGGGGCATTTAGGTTGTTTCCAGGTTCTGGCTATGACAAATAATGATGCTGTGAACATAGCTGAGCACATGTTTTTGTGGTACAATTGAGCATCCTTTGGGTATATACCCAAAAGTGGTATTGCTGGGTCTTGAGGAAGGTTATTTCCTGATTTTCTGAGAAATCACCATACTGATATTCAAAGGGGCTGTAAAAGCTTGTACTCCCACCAGCAATGCAAGAGTGTTCTCTTTACCCCACAACATCTCCAGCAAAAGTTGTCATTTGATCTTGGCCATTCTTACAGGTGTAAGATGGAATCTCAGAGTTGTTTTGATTTGTATTTCTCTGATGGCTAAGGATGCTGAGCATTTCCTTAATTGTCTTTCAGCCATTTTAGATTCCTCTGTTGAGAATTCTCTGTTTAGGTCTATACTCCATTTTTAAAATTGGATTATTTGTTCTTTCAATGACTAATTTCTTGAGTTCTTTGCATATTTTGGAGATCAGACCTTTGTCTGATGTGGAGTTGGTGAATATCTTTTTTAGTGTTGTAGGCTGCCATTTTGTCTTGTTACAGAAGCTTTTCAGTTTTAGGAAATTTATTTATTGCTTGTTTCTCTCAGAGTCTGTGCTGCTGGGGTTATATTTAGGAAAAGGTCTCCTGTGCCAATGTGTTCAAGTGTACTTCCCACTTTCTCTTCTATGAGGTTCAGTGTGACTGGCTTTATGTTGAGGTTTTTGATCCATTTGGACTTGAGTTTTGTGTATAGTGATATATATATATATATATATATATATATATATATATGGATCTATTTTTATTCTTCTACATGTTGATATCCAGTTATGACAGCACCATTTGTTAAATATGTTTTCTTTTTTCTATTTTATATTTTTTGCTTCTTTGTCAAAAATCAGGTGTTCAAAGGTGTGTGGATTAATATCTGGATCTTTGTTTCAGTTCCATTAGTCCTTGTGTCTATTTTTATGCCAATACCAGGCTGTTTTCATTACTGTAGCTCTGCAGTAGTGTTTAAAGTCAGGGATTGTGATACCTCTAGATGTTCCTTTATTGTACAGGATTGTTTTGGCTATCCTGGGTATTTTGCTTTTCTATATGAAGTTGAGTACCACTCTTTTGAGGTCTGTAAAGAATTTTGCTGGGATTTTGATGGGCATTGCATTGAATTTGTAGATTGTTTTTGGTAATATTGCCATTTTTACTATGTTAATTCTACCTACCCAAGAGCATAGGAGCTCTTTCCACTTTCTGGTGTTTTCTTCAATTTCTTTCTTCAAAGATTTAAAGTTCTTGTCACACAAGTCTTCCACTTGTTTGGTTAGAGTTACTCGGATATTTACTGTGATAAAACCCTGAGGGAAGTCAGGACAACAGCTCAAGCAGGAACCTGCAGGAAGAAACTGAAATAGAGACTATGGAAGGAGGGTACTCATTGGCTTGCTCTCCATCGTTTGCTCAGCTGACTTTTTTATACAGCAAAGGGCCACCTGCATGGGGTGCTACCATCCGCAGTAGGCTGGACCGTTCCTCATCAATCATTAATAGGAAAAGGCCCTACAATCTAACTGATGGAGGCAATTTCTTAACTGCATTTCCCTCCTCCTAGGTGACTCTGATTTGTGTCAAGGTGACAAAAATGTAACCAGCAGAGATACCAAATGGAGAAATAAGATTTGTTTTATAAAAACAGATAAGAAAAATGAATAGGAGGTGACAATCGTTACAAATGGGGCTTCCATAAACATCTTCCTCAAATAACCTCATTTTGTGCCTCAGCTGTTTCGGGTTCTGGACCTTGATTTTGTTTTCTGTTATTGTTTTAAACATATCCAAATTTTACATGAATGTTATAAAAGTTAACACATCAAGAAGACATCTCTTTGACTTACTAGGATAGATAGATAGATAGATAGATAGATAGATAGATAGATAGATAGAATATGAGCCATATTTCTTAATGTAAGCTGAAAGAGATAACATAAAATTACTCAATAAAATACTGTGAAATTTTCCAAATGGTTATTTAAAGTACCTGTGCTTATCTCATTGAAGATGGGTGGCAATTTTTAGGCCATCATTCTCTAACATCCTCATTTTGAGTGGAATTGATTGAATTCCCTCTCTCCTAAAATAAATTCTCCAATCCTGTCATTATTATTCCTTTTTTTCTAAGTCCAGATTCAGACCATTTTTTTAAGCATTTTGTTCATTCCTTGACAAATACACTGGAGAGTATTTACTGTGGACCAGCCATTATGCTGGGCTATAAGAAGCGCTATATAACATCGTTGTTCAAATGATTCAAACTCATTGCTTTTCTCGGCCTCTTATCCTCTAGGTTCGTGCTCAGGAACCTCCGCCACCGTCTGCCATAGTCAGGGGCTTGTTTATCCATTCCTCACTTCTGCACATTTTCTGTCCGAATCATCTAAGCCAGGAGTTCTCAACCTATGGGTCACGAGTCCCACAGGGGTCGAATACCAGATATTCTGCATGTCACATATTTACATTATGATTCACAACAGTAGCAAAATTACAGTAATGAAGTAGTAACCAAATAATTTTGTGGTTGGGGTTCACTACACCATGAGGAACTGTGTTAAAGCATCGCAGTCTTAGCACGGTTGAGAACTCTAAGCTATTTTCGAAGATCTCCACCCCGCAGGGCTACCACATTAATTTAAGCAACCAGTTCTTCCTGGGGCCACTCAGAAGTTTGCCCAGTTTCCTCTCCTTGACCTTCTTCTTGCTTTCCTCCGTAAACTACAGTACATTTAGGGAGTCCTTTCTAAGTTCGATGCCTCATTAGGTCACGCTGCCAGCAAATGTGACGATCTCTCAGTGTCCTGTGTGACTAACTCCCAGCCATTAAGTTCCGTCCTTCACTCTACTATGACGTGCAGCTGTAGTTCTACAGAACCATTTGCAGGTCTTTGGACTTGTTATTCTCCCGTCCCAAACGCCACAGATTTGCTGTTCCTTTTTCTTCATACTTCTTTCCCTAATCCTGTCTCTCTCTAGACCCTGGGGATTTAGTTTTGAGCTTCATAGGGCTGTGGTGTTGGGCTGTAAGTGGATATGATTGCTTTTAACCAAATACTCCAGTTTCTACAATTAGACTGAATATTTGAACTGAAAAACTGTTATCGATGTTTTGAGATGGAGGGATAAAGAAATTCTAGAGACTGGATTGCTACATATATTCGAAGCGCAAACCCAGAGCATTGAATAGGGCTAAGCTGATCTGTTTCTTCTGCTCCTGCTGTCACCGTGGCAACAAAGCACAACCGCAGCGTCACTGCGTCTTCTGTTTTCCTAAGACTTGACTTACTGTCTTAGAATTGAACCTACATGCTTTCCGAGGCTTTCATTTTACATCTCTAAATAGTTCAAATGCAGATTTGCTTAAATGTTTCTATTTGGGGAAGAATCTCTTCCTCTTTCTCCTCCTTATTTTCCTCTTATTTCTCCTGTGTGTGGTGTTGGGGGGGGGGGGGCAGAACGCTGAACATAAACAGACTAGATACTTGCCCTACCATTGAGCTACCCTACATGTCCCTTTTGTAGGTACTTCAAAAATTTAATTACTGATGTATTATGATTATTCATCTATGCTTCAAGCCTGTGAGACCCTCCAAAATATATTTGACTCTGCTAATATCATTATATTTTAAACATTTTTTATTTCTAAAATTTTAATTCATATTGATTAATGGTTTCTCTGTATGACATATTTCTCTCCATCCATATCCTTTTTCCTTTTCTTGCTAGTACCTATATTGCTTTCATGTCATCAGCATTCAAAAGAAATTTAGATTATACATAGGAGAGAAAACATATGTCCCTTGCTCTATCTATCTATCTATCTATCTATCTATCTATCTATCTTCTATTGATCTATAGAGCTATCTGCCTATTTATCTATCTCTATTCATTCATTGAACTATAAATTTCTCTATCATGTTTTCTTTATCTACAAATTTATGTGCTGAGAAACACCTGGACTGATTTTATAACTTAGCTATTCTGAACAATGCCACAATGGGTATGAGTATGTACATGTCTATTTTGTATGCTGACTTCATTTCTGTTGAGTTTTATTGCTGGTCATAGCATAGTTCAACCTTCACATTGATTTCTATATGTCTCTCTCTACTAATTTGCATACCCACCAATGCTATGTTGTAGCCGGAGGTTGCTTGTTCCATTCCCAGCAACCCAAACCCAAAATAACCACACAGAGACTATGTTAGTTGAAATACTGCTTGGCCAAAAGCTTAAGCATATTTCTAGCTAGCTCTTACATTTTAAATGAATCCATTTCTATTATTTTATATTTTACCATGAGGCTCATTGTTTACCAGCAAGGTTCTGGCTGGTGGCTTGTATCTTTCTCCTCTGGTGGCTACATGGCGTCTCCCTGACTCTGCCTACTTTCTCTATATATTTCTTCCAGCCCGGCTATATTCTTCCCTGCTATAGGCCAAAGCAGTTTCTTTATAAACTAATGGTAATAAAACATATTTGCAGCATACAGGGGTAAATCCCACATCACTATATGATTGTTCCCTTTGCCTTACACACTCTATAGCTAAATACATACAATTTGATGAATAAAGTGTTTTTACTTGATGTTTTGTGCTAAGTTCTTATCTTGATTATTGGGTCACAAAAATATAATTAAAGACTATATTCTTACATGATTTACCTTTCTTCCTTCCTGCTGAACATCTGTTCCCCAGAATTTGTTCATCATTTCTTTTGTTTCATTACTCTTCACTGCTCATGTCAACCACTGACCTGTTACATTTTCATAAATTCATCATTTTGTGATTCTGTGCTGAAGCAATTTGATACAGGATTTATCTTTTTGTCTTGGCTTATTTCTCTTAGCCAACTGCCCTCAGAATTTTTTTGTGTGTCATCATAAATGATGTTTCATTTATTCTGTTTCTGTTCATGGAAGTTCATTAATTCATTTTAGAGATTTAAGTAGACACATATACGTATGCATAAAGAGGTCAGGTTACATAGATGCGTCATAGACTACTGAGGCACAAAGCCATAGCTCTCCATGCACTGGCCGGGGCTATGTTCATCAGTTCCTGATCATCAACAAATACTGTGTAATAAGTTGTTCAATCTGAGAGACTCTCTAGACTACTAGGAAACCAAAAGAATCCTCTGATCTAAATTCAGTGAAGTTAAAAACTGAGCTCAAGGAGGGCCACAGAATCTCCAGCAAGCCCTCCGCAAACTCTGCACCACAGTAGTATAAACCATCAACACTTAGCAAAGCCATGTGATTGTACTATGCTAGATAGAAAGGGGGCACCATCTTGGTTTTATTAATATTAGGAGAATCACTGCCTTTCTAAGGACTGCAGCACTGTTGTTTTACCAGGCTTCAGTACACTCCAGATCACCTGCCTGGAAGCTGACAGATGGCAGACACCCTCTTGCTGGTGAAAGGAAAGTCTCAATATCAGCAGCCAAGCTACTGCCCTGATGCCAATAACCTTCCCTCATTTGCAAGGAAGTGAAGGGGGAGAGATAGGTTCTGAATTCATACACACACACCACACACACACACACACACACACACACACACACATACACACACACACACACACCTCAATAGGGTCTGGGCATGTCTATGATTTAAATAGAGACTTGTTCTTTCATTGCCCATTCTCCTGTCAAGTTGAATGAAGCGTGATCCTAATTACTCCTTTCAATAAAATCCCAGAGGCAGATATCTGGGCAAAAGCTGAAAGATTAGAGAAGCAAGGGAGCAGCAGTCACCTCTTATCTCTCTGAATTCTCAGACTGTAAAACCAAGATCCTGCTTTATTACTTCCTGTTTGTCTGTACAGACCTCCAGACCTCCAGGTTAACTAGTAACTAGCTCTGCCCTCTGATCACCAGGCAAGCTTTATTATCAGAACATAAATATCACAACAGTTGAAGCTCGTTCTAGGGCCATATACTACTTTGGCACATTTCTGCCTCTGACTACACTCTGTTTCAAGTCAGAGATAGAACTGGTAGGAATGTTGCAGTCTTACTTAGGACAGCAATCTCAAAGTTCCTGTTCTTGCCTCTGTCTTGTGTATATTTGTATTTCATTTGGTATTTATTGCTAAGGGAGAAGACTTAAATTTTTAATGGCTTGGGTTTCAAGGAATTTTTATTTTCAATCTTTAAGATTTATGTTTTTCCCCTTAGATGGAGTTAGGACTAAATTAATTTTGTTTGGAAAGAACAATAAAACCCAGTGGCGCAAAAGAATAATCTCATATTATTTATCATTAGTCGAAGAGTCAGCTGGTCAGTTCGTTTTGCTGACAGAGACGAAGCTCACTGATCCCAGCAGGCTCTCTCACACATCTGTGAAAAGCTGGCAGGTCTGCAAGGGCTGCTGGGCATAGGCTTTCCTTACTGATGTCTGGCTGAGTACTGATGGCTGGCTGGCATGATGGAAGGGAGTCATTTGGATATATTTCACCATCTAGACGTTTGGCCTGGTTTTGTTCACACACTGATAGTGGCTCTCAAGGCAGGGAGTGGAAAGCAAAAGAGATCACAGTCTTCTGAGACCTAAGGTGAGAACTGGCAAGTGGCTTCTGCAGTTGCTTGAACAAAGCAAGGTGACCAAAATTTAAGAAGGGTAGAAATAGATTCTACCTTTGGGAAGGGAGGACTAGTCACTCAGAGTACATGATTAAGGGTTAGGAATTGTGTCATTTTGGTAACCAATTTGTCACAATTTCATTTTTTACAGACTTTGTATCAGACAAATAGAATGTTAATACAGATTTTAGGTTCTGATCTTTAAACATACTCATCTGACTACCTACTGAATATATTTCATAGATTATTGAAAAAAGTAAAATGTGAACCCTTATGTTGTAAAATTTCTCCTCTGAAGAGACATAAACAACATCTATCTCAATGAGAAACCAAAATATAATTCCACTAATGTTCACCTCAGAGAATCAGTGAGTTTTATCTGGCTTACTCGCAAGAGCATGAGTATATGGTTACAGGCAGGAATGTTGGTGACCTCAAAGCAGCAACCCTGGAGGGTCTGCTCCCAGCACAAATGATGGCTCCCCTGTAGCTGCATAGATGGGATCCCTTCAATGACCATCCTCCGAAAATCAAATGCAATTAGAGTAGCATTGTACACAAATGGCTTGGAAGAATGGCTGAAATCTCAGATGTAGTACTAGAGACCATCCCCATCTCCTCCTTCTGTAAGGAACAGCAAACAAGCATGAAGATGGTGTTTGTTTTTCTCAGAGACCCACAGTTTATAACACCTTAGATTTTGTACATTCTTTGGGAACAAAGGAGCACACCTTTTTCTTTTATCTTCCATGACACATGATAAGGACACTGGATGCAGCAGGTTCTCAAAACACTTGCTAGGTGAATTATATGAACTTGTAAGGATTCATGCATGAAGCATCATACTGATATGTCCTTTCCTTCCTACATGACTTTAAAGAAAAAAGAACATGTTCTCTTGATGTTATTTGTGTACTTATTTACTTACATGAAGGAGAGAAAGAACTGAACCAAATTATAATTACATCATTTACTAACAGTTACTTGATACTTCTGGGAGAAGATACAAGGACTGATTTCTCCAGATAATTAAAATAGTTGCCCCAATCCAACAGAAATTAGACAAAAGCAACCACGAGCAGTATCACAGAAACCAGAATATCCTATGAATGAAGCAAAAACAGTCAGAGCGAAAGCTACATAATCCAAACTCGGGGAAACAACTACTCATCACACAGTTCTTTAGCTGAACTAAGCTGACAGTGTTAATAAAGGTACAGTCCCTTCTGTGAGAGCATCTAAATTCATATTGAGTGCAACTATCCATCTAAATTTAAAGCAGGTTAGAAAAATTAAGGTAAAATATAAAGACAAGCTACGATCGCTCATAGAAATTGTGAGACAACTTTCTGCTAGAGAACTTGGTTATTAAATTGAGGTTTTCGTCTTCCTCTGTTGTAGTAATAGGGGCGGCAGGGCTGTGTTCTCAGCACCCCGGCCGCCTGCCCGGCTAGCTTATGCCCAAAATAATTACACAGACACTGTATTCTTTTAATCACTGCTTGGCCCTTTAGCCCTAGCCCTTACTGGCTAATCCTGTTATCCCCCGATCAACCCATCTCTAATAATCTGTGAGAACCGGTCTTACCGGGAACATTCTAGCCTAGTCCATCCTGGGTCGGAGCTTCATAGCGTGCGTCTGCCCAGGAGCCAGGAGCATGGCATCTCTCTCTGAGGCGTCTGCTCCCGAGAGAGCTGTGGAGTCTCTGAGCTCACTTCCTCTTCCTCCCAGCGTTCTGTTCTGTTTACTCCTCCCACCTATCCTCTAACCAATAAAATGGGCCAGGGCAGTTCCTTTATTAGCCAATGACCTTCCTCCATCACTCTGTCAATCAGGATGTTTTGTACAAGTGTATGTACAAGGAGAAAGAAAAGGGATGAGGGCAAAAGAAGAGGAAAGCTATCTATAATAGCCAAGCTTGTAGTCATGTTAGATAGATTTTCTAGATGTACAGAGATGTATTTCAGACGGATAGGTATTCTTCAAACCTTTCAAAGACTAAAGAAGCTTGCATTTAAAATGTATTAAGAACTTAGGACTTTTTATGACAATGAGATACATCTGCTCCTGGCAGCACCAATCTCCTTCAAGATGAAGATGGGCATCGAAGAGCCTTCTTATGGAGTTTGCTAGCCATTTGGGCAAGGAACTGCTCTTGCCTGGGTTCCTTGATGAACTGGACATACAGGACCCACAGAGAAAAATACTTGTCTAAAAGTGAGAGGGTCCTTCGGGGTTCCTGCTTCCCGAAAAAGTCTGCCAGACATTCTGTAGGACACACACAAAAAAAGTGACTGACAAACTGCCAATATAGGTAGAATTGTCTTTGAAATTTCCTGCTTCTTGGAAAATTCTGCTAGATACTATGGGCCTGTAGGCTGAAGATGGATGCCTCAGTGGTACAGAAGAACTTTGAGTGACTGTCCAGGCAGTGAGATGTCTCTGTCAATTCTAGAGTTTTGGAAACTGCTTACAATATACTTCCTGTTTACTTAGGTAATATTATATTATTCTGGAGTCTTTAATGGAATTGAAGAATTGATAGTTTTAGTTTTCCTTAGTTATGATAAAAGATAAAATAGATATAAATGTTGTAACTGTAATTTTTGCTTGATACCTGTTTTGTGATAATTAATTTTGCTATGTTAAAATTAAAACCTTCCTTTTCATTTAAACAGAAAAGGAGAGGTGATGTGGGATTCCCCTCTGTATTCTGTGAATATCATCTTGGGCCTGAGCAGGGAATAGAGGTAGACAAGAAAAACTAAACTGAAGGTTGGAAGAAAAGAGGCAGAGTTAAGGAGAAGCCATGTATCTCTATTAGACACAGATGCGGGAACTTTACCCAGTAAGCCACAGCCTTGTGGTGATACAGTTTACTAGAAATGGGGTAAATTAAGATGTAAGAGTTACTGGATCCAGGGGTAGGTTGATCCCGAATTTCCTGAGAAACAGAAACACTGCTTTGCAGAGTGGTTGCACAAGTTTGCATTCCCACCAGCAATGGGTGAGTGTACCCCTTTCTCCACAACCTCTCCAGCAAAGGCTATCATTGGTGTTTTTTATTTTAGCCATTCTGACAGGTGTAAGATGGTATCTTAAAGTTGTCTTGATTTGCATTTCCCTGATCGCTAGGGAAGTTGAGCATGACCTTAAGTGTCTTGCGGGGAGGAGGCAGAAATCCTTAATAAATAAATAAATTAAAAAAAAAAGAACTCCCTGAAAGGTCTTCATGAACCCTAAGAATACTTCGCCTAACAATCAGCAGGGAGTAGTCTCAAAAACTACTCCCAAATTCCCAAAATGATTGTTTATAAATGTTTGTTTTCATTTAAAGAGTGATATGACATAGAAATGAATACTTTACATTGGTTAAAAAAAAAGATGTAAGAGTTAGCAGGTAAGAATCTTGAGCTAATGGACCAAGCAGTGATCTAATTAATATAATTTCTGTGTGATTATTCTGGGAGTTTGGGCAGCCAGATTACAAATAAATGGCCTTCCTACAACAAGTTTCTTTCTTTTTTTTTTTAAAAAAAAATATTTATTTATTTATTATGTATACAATGTTCTGTCTGTATGCCTGCAGGTCAGAAGAGGGCACCAGACCCCATTACAGATGGTTGTGAGCCACCATGTGGTTACTGGGAAATGAACTCAGGACCTTTGGAAGAGCAGGCAATGCTCTTAACCTCTGAGCCATCTCTCCAGCCCCCTACAACAAGTTTCTTAGCTATTGATATTTACTTTCTGCTTTGCAAATGTAAAACTGGAAGGAAAGCTGAAGTAGAGGAGAAGTTTTAGTTACATTGTTCTGTATGCAGTGCTCTTCGTTTGCTTTAGGAGATACTGTCTTTCCTCACGTGATATTTTCTTTACAATGGAAGGTGATTGGAATTGTTGCAATTAAATTTGAATTTGAAGTCTTTGATTTCAGTGAAACATGTCACACTAAAGAAGGAAAGAAAAAATCTCTCAAGTGGACTACATAATTATTTCAGGGTATGAATGCAATTCAAATAATCTAGGATGTGAGGGGGATGATGTGGTAATATTGATGTATACTATTGTATTCATAAAAGTTCCTCTCCTGTTTTTAATAACACAGGCAGTCAGGTTGAGGTCTTATAACCTCAAATTTGTATTTTGCTCAAGCAATCCAGATCTTATTACATTAGGCAAACACTATTCAAGAGAACAGTGGATCATGTAAATACCTTTAATATTATTCATGAATTTCACTCCTACTGTAGGTTGGAAATATGCTACAGATACTCTGTTATGAATGGCCTTTCTTAGCTTCTATTATTGCTTATCTGCATCTTTTCATTGCATTTTAAAGAGACTTTGCTTTACCTTCTGACCATAGGCATGACACTCTGTCCTCAGACTTTGCTCCAGTTTCTTTTCTGTGTTTCTGCTCCATATTTACTTTTCTGCTCTTTGCCTCCTGTTGGTACCGATTCATATCCACAGTCAGAACTGCACACTAAAGTTAATGCCACTAGCTTTTGACAGCATGGAGATTTTAATAGAAGTGTGTTCTTAATCAGTCTGTAGTTTATGGCTACTTCACAGTGTGTCACTCACTAGCAGAAATGAGAGCATCAAATAACTTGTTCAACAGTACAGATTTACTAAGCTTTGCAGCTCCTATCATAGGCCAGACATCTATGGGGGATAATGTGATTTCAGAAGAATTAAGATACAGCATAGAAAACTAGACAAAGCTACTTTAATGCTTCATATATTAATATCCATGGTAGTTCTTGTAAGTGGTGTTTGCAACTTCCTATAATAATATTGAAGCAAGCTGAGCACACTGAGGAAACTCAGAAATTGGAGCAAACCCAAAAACAAGTTTAAAAGTTTTACTTGGGTAATCTGTAATAATACATGTTCATTCTATGTCTTTGTTTAAGTAATGAACACTAATTGAGCATCTACAAGGTTCAAGTTGATATTTAAGGCATAGGAGTTAGGGCTGAACAAAACAAAAATTTTGATCTCTTTCAATAAAGGCTAGCAGAAGAACAAGTCAGTAGGAAGTTGCCCCTGGCAGATGTGAATTTAGGTACTTCGGTGACACGGTCCATACAAGTGGTGCTCACCACCATGCAAAAAATAAGGAAATGAATGGGGTCTTGGTGAAGGAGGTGGTGTGCTTCATGATGGCGTATGTTAAGTGAGACACAGGAACCTAGTTTAACTTGAGAGGATGAAGAAAGGAAATTGGGAAGAGATGGGGCTGAACACTGGGTACAGAGTAGTAAGGAAATTGGGAAGAGATGGGGCTGAACACTGGGTACAGAGTCATGAAGAGCCTTTAGAGAGAAATGGAGAAAGTTCATCCTGAGCTCCAGTGGCTTATAGAGCAGGCTCAGTGCTTCACTGAGTAGCTGTGAAGTCCTTGGCAGAGAGAAAGATTTGATGTAATTTTGGGGACATTTTGACCAGTGCACCACTGAATACTGTTAACAACAAGCATATTGTCTCAACAAACCGAAGCTCCATTCCATCAACCTCCCTGCTTTCAGCCAGCTCCTGTCAACCCCCACTCTCATCTGTGACATAGAGAGCTTCTGATACCTTGTCTAAAGGGAACCAAGTTTTGTCCTTTGCTGCTTGACTTAGTTCAGTTTGACATGAATTTTGTGTTTCGACTTTCCATGGAATTTTTCTGTTTTGACTTCCATATGTAGGGGCATAAAACTCAAGAGGAGCAACAGTGGAAAACAGGTATGCATTTGGATCCTATTGCAGTGTTGCCATTGAGTGATGGTAGCATGAGGAAGTCTTCAGAGGTGGAGACAAGTGTAGAGAATCTGGGGAGATGATGAAAGGGAAGCTGATATGACTTTCTGGTGTTCTGGTCATGCTATGTGAGAGAAAGGAGACTGTATTGATATATAGAGAATTTTTTCTCAAGTAACTTAAGACAATATCCATTCAACTCCATAGTGATTTTTGTAAAAGCCAAATAAACAGTCGTGTCTCTTAAAACTCTCCAGGTGTTAACAGCTTACTTGATGACTCAGGCTTATTCTTGGAAACAAAATCTTTAGCACTGGGAAGATAGAGGCATGAGGATCAAAAGTTCAAGGTTGTCCTTAGCTACATATCCACTTTAAGGATAGCTTGGGATACACAAAACCTTGTCTTGCAAAAACAAAGCAAGATCAAGAACAAAACAATAGAGACTGGAGTTTTTGCATCTATCCTGCATTCACAGATGCTAAAATATGAGCATATGAGCAAGGGGTAGGAGAAATATGGCTGGATAGGACATAAAGCTAACGAACATTTTCCAAACAGAGAAAAAGATGATCTGATTTCACTATGAATCAGCCACATCCTACTTGATATTTTGAAGGATTATTTGAATTATCGGCTGTTTCCTCTTTCTCCCTAATGATGCCTGCTCATCATTGCTTGATTTGGAGATGAGCTTGTCCAATGAAGTTCCAGTGAAACTACTAGGTAACTGGGAAAGACAGCGAGGGAAGAAAATAGTATCTGAAAAATCAGTCTTTGTATATGTGTGTGGGGCACGCAAGCTTGTGCAATTGTGAGTGTGGATGCCTGGATTTCCTGGAACTGCAATTAAAGACAGTTGCATGCCACTCAATGCTGGCAACAAAATTCAGGTCTTCCGAAGCAACAGTGCATGGTCCTTAACTTTGAGTCACCTCTTCATCTCCTGACCCTCACATTTCTCTTGATTTTTAATTAAATATTAGAAAGATAAGAAGAACTTCTATAAACGGAAATTTTTCTCAATATATAGAATTCCTGAGAACAGCAGCTGAGGAATATCCCAAGTGCTAAAACTTATTATTGCTTCAAACTCCACAGTGAAAACCCAGTTATCTGAGACTTAAGGTTTTTAAAAGAACTGCTTATTGCAGTGCACCACATCCCTTATGAGACTCCGAGCGATGTAACAGGACACATGGTCTCCTAAGCTGTGCTCTCTGCCTCTCATCCTGTCCTGTATTTCCCAGGCTGACAAGAAGAGAAGTAACAATGTGTATTGGGAGCTGACGCTGGCAGCACTGTTCTCTCTCTCTCTCTCTCTCTCTCTCTCTCTCTCTCTCTCTCGCTCTCGCTCTCTGCCACCCCTCACCTCTTGACCATTCTTAAAGCATGCCAGGCAGATTTTTTTTTTTTTTGTAATTAACTGAAAAGGCACGCAATTCAGTTTCACTTTGTTGAACCCAATCTGGAGGATTGACAGCGCGCCTTTAATAGATTCCTTCAGTAGATAATTAAACCAGTTTAACGCAAGTGCTGCATGAATTAACATTTGCACTTGGTATGAATATTCAGGGAGCCCATGCTTCTGGGGTGTGAGTTGTTTCTCTGGAATCTGCAAGAGTGCCTGTTAGGGGCTTGTAACGTATTGATTAGTGCCGAATGGCACAAATTAGAGGGTCGGGGCACATCCCTAGAGTCAGAGATGAGATGCTTATTAGTGGTACTGATGTTTTTTTTCTGTAAACTCTAACCCAGACAGCAGATTGCCAGCTTCAACTAGTCATATGCTTGAATTTCGCCTGAAATTGCTGTGCAGAAAATGACTAAGTTCCCTGGAATCCTGCCATCTGTTCATTTTCCACCTTCTATGAGGTTTTTTTCATCTGTAAGATTAATCTCTAGATGTTATAAATATTATAACAATGGCTGAATAAATAAATAAACAAAGAATTGCTGGCCCATTGGAACATGCCTTCTGTAGTGATAAAATTGGCTTTGGCACAGCTTGCTAATGGGCTGAACAGTGGTGCAGAACACTATCTGAATGGGTCTGGAAATCTCCAAGAACTTTGTACAGGTTTTAAAGCTCAGCTCTGAGAATATGAAAACTTAGGCTGTGTGTGCCTCAGTGATCCAATACTTGGGGAAGTCGGAGGTGCACAGGGCTTGAGGTCAATGAGAATAAATCAAGTCAATATTTTGATGTGATGACTTTAAAAGATAAAATCTGTATCTTCTGGAAGCAGAGAGAGGTTGTATACTATGGAGATTAAGTCACGAATTTTGAAGACAATGCTTGGGTACTAGCTGCTCTCAAGCACTTAGGAGCTGTGTGACCAGGGGATGTCTCTGTTCCTGGACTGTAAGTGCTGATAAAAATGACACCTGCTTTATGGGCTTGTTGTGAGAATTATGGGAATTTATTATATTTAAAATCACTTAAAACAATGCCATGTATCACATAAACACTGAAGGTTTGCTCTTCATATTTTTCTTACACACATGTATACTCACAAACATATAGTAGCGGTACTTTGAAATGATCACTTCTTTATGTCTGTTTGTTTATGTTTGTATGTGCGTACATGTGTGCACGTGTGCATGCGTGTGTGTCTGTGTCTGTGTGTGGTTTTTCAATACAGGGTTTCTCTTTATAGTCCTGAGAGCTGGGATTAATGGTGTATACCACTATTGCCTAGTATCACTTCTAAGAGAAATGAAACCACGGAAAGTGAACTTTACGGTCTTTTGAACACTTCCTCCTAAGAAGTGACAATCACTCCCAGCGATGTAAAGATCAGGTTTTGCTTCTTTTCTAGTCTGCAAGCTCCTGAGCTTCGCTCTCCATTTTTCCTCATCGGAGGTCACATTTGAAAAGTTAATGTCAGGCCTGGCTCAAAGGTAGAGTATTATAGCCTGAAGAAGAGATACACAATATTTCTGCACCCT
The DNA here is from genome assembly GCF_018167655.1 of Microtus oregoni. NCBI lineage: Eukaryota > Metazoa > Chordata > Mammalia > Rodentia > Cricetidae > Microtus > Microtus oregoni. Next base: position 26,234,245 of record NW_024543089.1, read on the forward strand.
TCCTGTAATTGATGATGTTCAACTTCTGCATTTGGTTACATAGCCAGAGTGTATGAACAGCCACTTCTAGCTATGGGCTATGTCACTCAGGAAAACTGCAGCTGTGCTCTCCTGACTGCCAGAGTGTTGCTTTGTGGTTAAACATCCTTGAAGCTGAAGGTAGGTTATTCCTGCTAATCAGAACTATAGTTCTGAGGTATTTCCCACACATGAGGTCTGTATCATTCAACAATATAAGGTCTGTATAATATTGCTTGCTTTGTGGTTTTGACCCTTTCTTTGGTGAACATTCTCAGAAGAACACTTGAAGGAATGCTCTAAAATGAAGACTTGGTTCATCGTGCATTTGAAGGGAAAACACGACACTGTTCCATAGATTTGCCATCCACCTCATAAGTATTAATTCAGACACCTTTTAAACCCGTAGTTTAGTACTCAGGATGCTGCCATCTAATTTGAGGCAGTCCACTCTAAACTCTCCTTGGAGTACTTGCTTAGCTTTGCTAAATAAGCTTCTGTTTAAAGTCTCTGTCCATTGAAAGAATTCTGTCTGTGGAAAAGACAAGAATCTGCTTGAGATCGATGGCTTAGATAGTAAAAGGCATGCTGCCAAGCCTGAGTTCAATCCTGGGGATCCACATGGTCAAAGGAGCTACTGCCACACGTTGAGCATTTCTGTGTGTCACACATAACACACACAAAGAAATAAATAAATGTAATTTAATAGAAAAAAAGATATGAACTAAAAGATACCTGAAACAGGAGGGAAACATCTGGGAAGTCTTTGGGAATATTTGTGTTACTCGGCGTGCTTTGTTATGAAGTCATGCTAAGGAGTTTTCATTTTCCCAGGAAATGACTTCAGAGGCTGTACCCTTCAGTATGACACTCCATAGTCTCATGGGGGGCTACACGCTAAGAATGAGAGCTTTATAATGAAGCTCCGGCATGAAAATATCCGTAGTCAACACAAGAAATCCGAAAAGTTGGAAGAACCGAAGTGCCCTGTTCTGCTGATGAAAACCATGTGTGTTCCCCTTCTGCTCTAGCTTCATTAACACTCAGCGTGAGAACAGACGTTGTAATTGACAGCTGAGGCTTTTACTCACGCTATGCCTCTCATATGGGTGTGTGGGATGTGATTATGCATCAGAAGTTGTCACTATAGTTCTTAAGAACACATTCCCTGTGTATGCCACCCCCTCCTTAGCTCTCATTTTGCCTTCTTTCTTTCTGCCAATCATTTCTCAAGGTACACAATTATTAGTAAGTTAAACTTAAAAAAAAAAACCTTAAGGCAAGTATTTAGCTAAAAAAAAAATACCCTTTCCCTAAACCTATTTGGAAAATTTTATGGCTAACCCTTTGAATTTTACAGAATATGCAAATGGCTCTTGAGTTGGAAGTTATGGGAAATGCTATGTAATCATATTCCAATTTCCCCTATGTTGTTTTATGTGTTTTACTATGAAAGGCGTAGAGGACGAAGCACATAGTTTGTGTTTTTTTCCATATCTGAGATCAAGTGTGCCCTGAATAATGTGGAACTCAGCAAGCTTGCATTTCGCCCACAATGCAAGCAATTGGGAATCTTGTAGAAAGCATTAAGCCTAGCTGATAAATGCACAAGGTACTAGAAAAATATGCCTTCACATTGCAGGCCCCAGCGTGTGGTTCATTGTCTAAGTTACCTCTGTCAAGGCTTTTCTGAACCTCAGCTGCCTTATCAGTAGCATCAATAAAATGCATGTATCTATGTCCTGAGGATGTCGAATACCCAAAATGCTTTCCTTTAAATGTTTCACCATGCCTGGCCCATTGCAAGTGTTTCACAAATTATAGTTTATTCTTTAGTCTCAGAGAAAGGAATCTGAACAAAGATGATGCTTGTACTTTCGTTTCTCTAGCATATTTTTATTAACAATTTAAAATTTTGTGTAGGGGGAGATAGGGATACATATAGGTGGATGAGTGTGTCCGTAAGAGTGCATACTGGGGCTCAAATAGTGGACATTGGATGTCCTCTATTGCTCTTCTTATTCCCTTGAAAAAAGGTCCTTCAATAAATGTTGCAGGAGCTCCTTCCGCTCCTTCAGCCAATAGCTGCTGAGATACCAGCCCATTGGGGCGTGGTCTCTTTTTCTTTAAAAAAGCAGCAACTGCCCTTGCTCACTCTCTCTGGCTTCCAGAGACTAGGGTCCTTTCCTGTTTGTGCAGAGGGCTGTTGTCTGGGACGGTGATCTGTAAGTTTTTCCCCTTTAAATAAATAACCATTCTATTAATCGTAATTCCAAACTGGTGTGGGATTGTTTGTGACTTATGCCTTCAAATAAACTGAAAGCTTAGCATGTTTGGGCTAGACTAGATGACTGGTGAGCTCCCAGAATCCGCCTGTCTCTGACTCCCAATATTAGCTTACAGTTCGCCCCTGCCATACCTGATACATACGTGTGCTGGGCATTAAAGGGCAGGTACCCTTGTTTACAAGCAAAGCATTTATCTATTGAGCCATCTCCCCAGCTTAAAAACCTTTTGCTTTTTTAATGCGAGAGTGGGAGAACGGCTATAATTGGTGGCATCTTTACAAAAGATAGGCCTGTACATCAGTTCAATGTTCTTCACATGATAATAAGAACCATAACAGTTCTTCAACACTATTATTCTCATGAATTAATGGATAAACACTTATTTTTTCTTATAGCATTTATTATATTGAGTAGCATTTCTAATATTTGAAAACAATATAAATGTAATAATTTAGGAGGTCAATTACAAATATTTAAGACATGTCAACAATAGAGCATTTTCCTAGTTGACATTTCTAGGTGAAAAGGTTTCTTTTTATTTTGAAACTGGAATTCTCTGATTTTTTTTAAGAAGCAATTAGACATTGCTTATGTCGGCTTCTTTGGAAAGATGTCCATGATTTTAATAGCTATGTGAAATCAGCATACAATTTCTTATAATTTCAACAATCCAATATGTATAAAGTAATAAATAAGAGCTCACTCTGCTTCCCCGTATATTTCATTTATAAGTGGTACCAATATATTTTCAGTAATAGAAATAATCACGTCTTCCTATTCCAACCCACTGTCCTGAGACTCGGAGCACAGGAGAGCAAGTCTGCACCTGGAATGTTTTGGTAGGCAAAGCACAGACTTTGAGAACCGTGACTGTCATTGTTAACTTCCTCCCCTGTGCTATTTACCATTATAACCTCATTTGGGGCTTTAAGTTGATTTAGAATAGAAAACCCTTTCCATTGGCAGAGAAGAAAAGCCTCTGCTAATATGCAGAACACACATGCCCGCCCATTGTGTGAAATTGCACTGACAAGGCTCTACTGGAAGCTTGCTGTGACACAATAAAGTGAAGCGTGCCCAAGCTACCTAGACCAGACTGAACTGAGAGGGGCTGGATGGAAAGAATCCTCGGGAGATTTCGCTAGACAGAGCCAGAAAATCACACCTGTTTGAAATATCACAATCACGACTGGAGCTCCTTTCTCTTAATTAACACAGAACCACCTGAGAGGTGTCGATTAAACAATCTGGCTGAGGCACAAACGCTTTGGTCTACAGCTGGGTAGGAAGTTGGGCTCATTTTTGTTGTTAGATATTAGGTAAAATGGATCTCAAGGGATATAATCATGTAGGAGCAGGGAATGACCCCCCTTTCTCAGCCTGAAGCAGGAAGACAGCAAAGACAACAGTCTGAAATTTCACCGCTAGTTGATGTTGGATCATTGTCTGTGGTGGATCTTCACCACATGGTAACTCACTAATCAGGCTTGACGTTTCCATTAAGCAACACAAGAAACCCACAGCGTTCGTGGCAAGCCACCCAGTGTGAGGGCTTGTAACTAAGAACCCCCACCCCAGCTCAAGATGCCAGAGCTTAAGTGAGGTGCCAAAGATACGGAGCCTGGGATTTGATTTAAAAAACCAAACCAAATAAAAACTCGTTTTAGTTTTACTTACTTTATTTGTATCGGTGGTTTTGGCCTGCATGTTTGTCTGTGCATCATGTGTGTTCCTGGTGCACATAGAGGTCAGGAATGGCATCTGATCACTGGGAACTGGAGTTACAGATTATCGTGAGCCACTGCATTGATGTTGGAAGTCAAAACCAGGTCCTCTGGAAGAGCAGACAATGCTCTTCTGAGCCAGCTCTCCATCCCTGGAATTTGCTTTTTCACCTTACTGAACTTCAGCTACTATATGTGCGAAATGTGGAGAATGTATTTCTTCCATATTTGTTGAACTTCTACTATAGAATCAGGTGTTCAGCTTTGTATAAGAAAAACAGTGAAAGGCCAAGGTCTTTGTCCTTCAAGAGCCTGAACGAGGCAGAGGGCAGCTTGAGGAGAGAGTTCACGGATAATCATTGTAATAGACTATTCTTTTGTTGAGTGTTCTTTGGGGAGGGAGTAAACTGAATGGAAAATAACTTGAATTTTTTATTATAATTTTCTTTATTCTTGAGAATTATATACATGTATACAATAAAATAGTATATACCCCAAATTCCCAATTCCCTCTTCTAGTTCCTCCATATCTCAACACATCTACTTCCCATGACCCACCAAAAATTTGTAAGTTCAATTAATGTTACCCATATATACATGGCTATGGGGTCTTCCACTGGAGCATGGGAAATATAGCAGTAGGAACACCTCAAAAAAGAATGATCCTCCTGCCCCCAACAGCCAGCAATGCCATTAGTGCCTCAGTAAGGTGTGGGGCATGGAGAGAACTTCTCTGTCTATACCACAATTCTAGCTGACTTAATCTTGTTCAGATAATATGGTTGCTGTTAGCTCCTTACTGTGATGGCCTTGAGAGGACTTGAATTTTTAAGGCCTTAGAGTTTCAGACCCTTCCCTGTCCCACTATGGAAGCTGTAAAACAACCAATTTTGTAAGCCAGCGCCGTCAGAGTATTTTATTCTAGTAGAAAGAGATTGCACACTCACTTCCCAGTTACCCAAACCCGAATAATCACACAAAATTATATTAAACACAACACTGTTTGGCCAATAGTTTAGGTGTATTCTTACCTAGGTCTTATATCTTAAATTAGCCCATTTCTATTAATCTGTGTATCACCACAAGGCTGTGACTTACTGGAAAGGTTCTGACGGCATCTTTCTCTTCCAGCTTCTACATGGCATCTCTCTGAATCCACCTACTTTTGTCCATCTCTGCTTGGAATTCCTGCCTAGATCTATTCTTCCTTGCTATAGGCTGAAACAGCTTCTTCATTAACCAATGGTAATAAATCATTCATAGCATACAGAGGGGAATCCCACATCACTCAGAGAATTTCTCTGCTGCTTAGAGAAATTGGGGACCCTTATGTGACTTTGCCAGCTGCAGTCTTGAACCCAGGCTTCTGTTTCCAACTTGATAACACTGTCATTTGACTTCCTGCCTCTTGTGTACAATTCCACAGTCCTCACTGGAATTCTTAATGCTGTGACCAAAATGACTTGGGATTGGCCCTCCACATGGAACCTGCCCTGCTCCAGACCTGAGGTTCCCTACTCTTTCCACTCTCCTCCTTCATGAGAGGAGTTGTATTCCCAGTGCTAAAACGTTAGGTTAGAAGTCAGTGCCCTTCTACTCCCCAACTAGCATTAACCCTACTTCTCCCAAGGATACACTCTCAGATATGAGGCAGACCTGAATTCTGCAGCCAGCCACTGCACTCTCGGATTCATTCCCTCACTGACTGAGAGATATTGAGCAAACTTCTTCACACCACAGGCCTCAGTGACCCCAGCATGATTAAGGAAGTCTCACTTTAGTGGGCAGTTAAGTGTTTTGTGTTGCCCTCTCCTTTCTCGCCTAGATCTTTTGGTCATTTATCTACTAAAATGATATTCATAGTGGAAGATTTGTTTAATCGTGTTGAACCGAGGACTCATGATCACTTGGCTCAAAGTACCAAATAGCAGAACACTCAAAATTTGTCAAGCTGCTTTTCAGAGTGAGCATGCAGAGGTTACTATTCTGAGATCAAACTTAGGCGAGGCTGAAATTCGGACCCAAGTGAGACTCTATCTTTGCTAGCAAGGATCTCACAGCCCAGGGGAAACAAAGATCATTCAATCTAGGTATGATGATCTGGGTCCCTAGTACCGACAGTTGGGAGGCTGAAGCAGAGAATCGTGTTCAAGGACAGTCTGTGCTAATAGAGAGACCCTGTCTCAAAAAAAAAAAAAGTAAAAAATATAGGGCATTTAAAGGCCAAGGACAGTGACTGTCAGAGGAAACTTCAGTAGCCACTCTGGAACTAATAGAATCTTGAGGAGTGATGCAGGGTGCTTGTTCAGCACTGGTCAAAACCCAACCAGTCTGTTGGGTTGAGGACACAGCCTGTATAGCTCTAGGGGGAGCCATCACAACACAGGTATCATAGACTTGCATAGTTATTAGCGAAGTCTTCCAGTAGATGGCAACTGTGTCCCTTGACAAAGTGGCACCTTTGCCTAATCCTAATTGCAAAGGTAACCTGTGTTGTGGTGGCTGTGTCGTTTGGATGGATCCAGAAGGAGTGGAGCTCCACTGAAGATCCTCACGCAGAAGATGGGATACTCAGGTTTCTGTTTCATTATTATTAGTTTTATTTTAAATGGCTTTATGGAACATAACATAAAAGAAATGACTCTCATTGAAAGTATACAATTTAATGATCTTTCTGTAGTACATTTATTATTACTAAGCAAAGAGAATTAGAATGACTTCATTAAGTAGTATGGAGTAGATTTTGGACCTCTCGGGATGAGGGTGTCTGTGGGAGACCTAAGCATGATGCTGTGATGGAATGGGAACATGAGTCATGACTCTCGACATGGTTCATCTGTGACACTAGCTTAGGCTGGGGAACCACAGGACTGCTCTAAAGAATTCTGCAGAACTGTTTTAAAGCCCTGAGAGATCAGTGCAGGTGGAACTAGAGTGTCATTGTGCCATACCACAAGGGGACATAGATCCACATCAAAGCCTTTAGACTCTCTCCATGGTGGCTCCAAAGTCCACAAGCTACTGGGGAAAGTTTATGTATTGGAATTCCAAGACCCCAAGAAGAACCTCTTCTCTAGTAAAGATCCCTGAGGTTGGTACAAGAGAAGGAAAAGACCCTGGGTATGTCATCCTTTAGAGTAGCAGCTAAGTCGTGCTTCTTTTCAAGTAAAAGCCCAAACAAACTAAAGTATGTTATAACATGTGAGGCTCTTTCCCCCTCTCTCTCTCTCTCTCTCTCTCTCTCTCTCTCTCTCTCTCTCTGTGTGTGTGTGTGTGTGTGTTTGTGTTAGAAGGTACCCTGCAGGTGCTTCCCTCTTTCAAATACACACATTGTTTTCACAAACTTCTTATTTCTGATATTATAATAAAAATATTAAAAACAATAGTAAGTCATGTGGAAACTGAATGCCCACAATCTCACAACAGTCAGTAACTTGCAAGGCCATACTTGTGGCTGTACCTCAGGGGTATAATATACCACTATCTTGTACAAAGCCTCTGTCCTAAGCTTTGGAAAAAATTAGTAACTTGCTCTCTGTCATTTTTGTCACCTTTGTGTTTTAGGAATATGTTTTTATAATTTAAAAATTGTTTAGCTGCTTATTTGCCTAAAATATCACATTTTTATAACTACAAACTTGGTCTATATTTTTTAATGTAACTTTGCATTTTTACTTAAATATCTAGAATTTCCTTAGTCTACCTTTTTAGAATTTGGTGATGTAAAGACAATTATAATTTGAACAAAGGATGGCAGATCCTAGGACTATCCTCCTTTCTTGGGCCAGGCCTTACTGTGCAGGGCGTGAGACCTCTGTAGACTAAGGATGTGATGCTGGTGTCCATCCTGCTTAGTTTTATCATTGTCAGCTTGACACAACCTAGTCACCTGGAACAAGAGAACTGTGTAGATCTGATTGCTCTATGGACAGGTGTGTGACCATTGTCCTTGCAACTATTTGATGTGGGAGGGCCTAGCTCCCTAAGAGTCACACTGTCCTTAGACAGGTGGGACTAGGGTAGATCAGCCAGCTGGTTTGGCAGGAATCAGAGATGGATGGAGAGAGCAGCATTGTCTCGTGATTTCTGTTTCAGTTTCTGTTTAAGGTTCTGCCCCACCTTCCCTTAATGATGGATTGTGAACTGGGAGTGTAAACCAAATGAACCCGTTCTTCCTCAAGTTGTTTTTGACCAGAGTGTTTTACAGCAACAGAAAGCAAGCTAAAACATTGCCTTTTCTCCCTTCCCTCCAATGCAAAGATGCATGAAGCTGATCCAGTCTTGGGCTATCTTCAGTACAGTCCACCGGGAATGAGTAATAGCACACAATGAAGAAATAGAGAAGTCAATCAATGTCACCTTTGGCTGTTTGACCTGAGTACTTTTCTCCATGAAATATTGGACTCATTTTCCTTTGTGCTGATTCAATCTATGGACAGCCTGCCAACAAAACTGCATGGCTGGTCCTTGTCTTCTCTGCAGAGACCTTCAAAGATGTAATGCAGGATGCAAACTCCTTAGGATTAAGTTTAACTTCTCCACTCAGGATGAAAAGCTAGGCTTCTCTTTGCTGCGATGGCTCATGCACTTTCACATGGCATCTCTGTCTCTGCATAATTTGGCCTTTTGCTTTCCAACTGGAACTTGGATTAATAACTAGTCAGAGTACAGAAACCAGACAGAACACTGTGATCTGCACACTCAATTTCTGCTAGGTTTTACCTGTGCTGAGCAGGGAAAGATGATGCCCGAGGCATTCTTTCTGGTTCATCATTTGGGGAATTTGTGGATATGTATTTTCCTTACAAATTAGCTTCTTGCTTCAGTGCCAAGTTTTTCTTACTCCCTTTGGTTTAAGTCATTATGCTCTAAAAAAATCTTCTCGTGTTCCGTGAAACTTAGGAAGATTGTTCTTCCAGGGTCAGGAAACGTGGCAACCATCTTCTTAGAAGATGTCTTAGCAGAGGCAGCCATCTTCTTACTAGTTGGAATTTGTTACCTTTCTATGTAATAAAAAACACAATGCAGCCAAAATTATTTTTTAAATAAACATGAACTCTTTTTCAAATAAACTCTAAAATTTTATACAATGTATTTTCATCATATTTACCTCAACTCCTCCAAGATACACCCCCTAAATCCCCAACTTTCTGCCCCCCCCCCATTTTATTTAGAATACCTCAATCAACTCCAATATGTGCTTCCCATAGACTCCTAGGCTTAGGGCCATCCACTGGAGTGTGGTCCACTTAGCTTAAAGATAATTGACTCATGCTCCTCCTGAAACCATAGATGCCTATAGCTCTTCAGTTAGGGGTGGGAGCTCATGAGTCTCTTTTCACTCTATGCTAGAGTGTAAAAGCATTGTGCAGGTGTTGTAGAGGCAAGCACAGATGTTTTGAGCTCAGAGGCAAAGGGTAGTCAGGATAATTTAAGAAAAGCTGAGGAGAAATAAGTCAAGCTAAGACCTGGTATTCACTAACAAGAATAAGCCTCTATGTGTTTTATTTGGGTGCTGGGTGGCAGGCCCCTCACAAGAGTAAAGAGTAAAACCAACAACTATATTCACAGTGGTCAAAGTTCAGAGAACATGTGTCAGTAGAGTGGCCGCAATTGAGACAGCTGTATTCCACCCCAAGCCTGTGGTTCAGGGGCTGTGTCAGAAAAGGGTGCAGAAAGATTGTGAGAGCTGAAGGGTAGGGGGGCTTCTGTCTTCTGCACATGCTAGGACCCTAGCAAGCATATGAGTAGGATGTGAAGGAGGGATAAGTTTTTCAAGTAGTGTAGGTAAATATCAAAGAGTGTGATTGTTAGATCATTTGGTAAAGACTGAAAAACTGTCTTCCAAATAGCATCATTCTCCTCTTGTGAAGGCGTAAGTCACAAACAATGCCACACCAGTTTGAAATTATGATTAATAGGGTGGTATCTATTTAAAGGGGAAAAAACTTACAGATAACCGTCCCAGACTACAGCCCTCTGCGCTATCAGGAAGGAGTCTAGTCCCCGGAAACGGAGCAGGAAGCAAAGAGAGCGAGAAGGGAAGTAGCCGCTTTTTTTAAGGGAGAGAGACCACGCCCCAATGGGCTGGTATCTCAGCGGCTATAGGCTGGAGGAGCTGAAGGACCTCCCGCAACACTCTTGTCCTACATCATCTTTAGTATTTGGTACTGTATGTTTTTTGGGTTCAGTCAATTCTAGCCACTGCATAATAGCACTTCTTTTTTCTCTTAATGTTTAATTCTCTAATGACATGCGATCTTAGGTATTTTTTTTCATATGCTCACTTACTATTAGTATATGTTCTTTGAGAAGGAATCTATAGAGGTTTTGACCAATTTTAATGGATTTTCACCTTTCTATTCTTGAGTTTTAAGGTGTGTGTGTGTGTGTGTGTGTGTGTGTGTGTGTGTGTGTTTGAGATAACTCTTGTCTGATGTGCTTTTGGCAAATACTTTCTGTCAGTCTTTACCTGCATTCTCATTATCTTGATATTGTTGTTTACAGAGCACCTTTGTTATTTTAATGAAATAAAGACAATCAATTCTCTCAAGCCCTTGGTGTTTGATCTAAGAGTCATTGATCTAAGTTCATACCCATGATTATCTAAGTTTCCTTACATATTATCTTCTAGGAATTTATAGTTTTATATTTCACATCTAGGTCTCTCTGATCCTTTTTAGGCCTTTATTTTTGTGAAGGATATGAAGGTAGTTTCCAGATTTGAGAGTAGTGTTCTTGGTTGATGTCATATTTTCTATTTTTTTACATTTATTCTGTGTTTTGCATTATGTATCTTGATCTCATTCATTTTTCTGTCCCTTCTCACTTAACCTCCACCACTGCAACACCCCCCTCATCGAAGGAGACTGCACATTGGTTTCCCAGCAGTACAGATGTGAATAGTTACACAGAAACTTTATTAATTACAACACTGTTTGGCCGATAGCTTAGGTATATTTCTAGTTAGCTCTTACATCTTAAATTAACCCATTTTGATTAATTAATCTATGTATCATTATGAGGCTGTGGCCCATTGGTAAGATTCTGGTGTATCTTTTCTTCAGCAGCTGCATGGCATCGCTTAGACTCTAACTACTCTTTCTTTGTATCTCTGTTCAGATTTCCCCCCAGCTTCACTCTGCTAAGCCACTGGCCAAAACAACTTCTTCATTAACAAATAATAATAATAAATATTCATAGCATACACAGGGGAAATCCACATCATCTCTCCTTTTCTGTCTAAATTAAAAGGAAAGTTTTAACTTTAACATAGTAAAATTACACATAACAAAACAGGTTCAAGCAAGAATTACAATGTTTCTTTGTGAGTCTAAAGTTTTATATTTAACTTATCTTTTATCATAACTAAGAAAACTTTAACTATCACTGTCTGTCTTCAACTTCATCAAACACTTCAGAAGGATATAATATTACCTAAGTAAACAGGAAGTGCATTGTAAGCAACTTCCAAAACTCTATAATTGATGGAGACATCTTGCTGCCTGGACAGTCACCCAAAGTTCTTCTGTACCATTGGGGCATTCATCTTCAGCCTACAGGCCCATAGTATCAAGCAGACTTTTTCATGAAGCAGGAAATTTGAAAGACTATTTAGCTTGTATTGTCAGTTTTTAATCACTGTCTTCTGTGTCCTGCAGAATGTCTGGCAGGCTCATTCATGAAGCAGGAACCCTGAAGGACTGTCTCACTTTCTTTTAGAAAGTTCAGCAGTCATTTTTCAGTGGATCCTGCATGTCCAGTTCATACAGCAGTCCAGGCAAGTGCAATTTCTTGCCAAATGGCTAGCAAACTCCCCAAGGAGCTTTTTTGATGCCCATCATCCTCTTGAAGTAATTGGTGCTGCCAAAGCAGACATGGTTCACTATTGAGAAAAGTCTAAGTTCTTAAAGTCTTTTAAATGACATATTCTGTAGGTCTTTTAATTGCTGAAGATTATCTATCTAACTGAAACATATTTCTGTATATCTGGAAAACCTAACAAACATGACCACAAGTTTGACTATTATAAATGACTATCTATTAATCTGTATTTCTTAATTATATATTACATTTTAAAATGAGTTGCAGAAACACAATACCTTAAACAAGAGCAGAAATACATACAAACAGTGTAACAAATTGACCTCAAATTTGTATCAGTAAACCAAGATCTACACCAATGCAAAATATTCATCTTTATATCATATTCTCCCCCCTCCCTTTTTAGAAAGAGATTGATCATGACCATTTAACCATTTATAATCAACTCTCTTTAAATGAAAACAAACATTGTAAGAAATCATTTTGAGAATTTGGGCATTGTTTTCTCCAAACTGCTTCCTGCTATTTGTTGGGAGAGGTATTTTTATGGTTCATAGAGACCTTTTGGGGAGTCTTGTTCCATCAAACCACATTAAACTGGAAGGAATCCACAGGTTCTCATATTCTGTGGAAACAAAAATAGAACCTCTTTTCTCTTTTCCAAAGTAACATATCCTTATTCTCAAATTGTGAATTCAAGATACCTCTAATTTATATATATATATATATATATATATATATATATATATATTTGACTTAGCAGTCCCCAGAGTTAAATGTCTCTCTGCCTTCAAAAATTTAAAGAAAATACAATAATATGCATAATCCAGAATCTCTGTGTATATTCCATCTTTAACGTGGCTTTTTTCTATATTACTTTTTAATATTTATTTAATATCTTTATTTCCTCAATCTATAACTGTCTGTACTCTTTTATATTACTTTTTCTGTCTCTTTGAAGACTTTTTCTTATTTTTTAAAACTCTTTCTATAACTGCCTATACCCATTTTCTTTTTCCTTCAGCCTTTTGTACATTTTTAAACACACTGTGACCCATTCAGAGGTTTGCTTTTGTCTGAATCTTTCTATTTTGCATATCTATAATCATTTTCTGACCAGGAGCACCTTTTTTGTTTTTTAAATGCTGAGTGGGCATGGCTTGGACCAACTCCACTGCCCTGCTTGTTGGCTCTGCCCCTTCCATCATGGCAGAGGTATGTTCACAGCCTCTGCAAACCATGTTCACCACCCCAGTTCCAGGAACCCAGAGGGTCTATGTTGTTATTAAGCAGCTGGTAGCACACTGTTCCTAAACCCTACTTAAGTGCAGGACCTCCTGAAAGAGACACAGCCATTCGTGTTAACAACACAAACCAGGAAGCCATCTCTTAGAGAAACCAGACAGCTTTTACTGCTAATGCTGGGTCAGGAAGCCTTCTCTTAAAGGAGCCATGTTTCTCCTCACTGCCAGTAAACAGAGCCTATTTGAAAAAAATATATAGTTCCCAAGAAACTGTGTTTGGCTCCTGTTTTTGTGGGTTTAGAAGCCCTCTTTTTGGTTTAAGTTATTTAGGTTTTATGTGCATCCATGCCCCAGACGGTGGGTGTCATTCTTATAAACAGAGGCTGCTCATTTGTTTTCCAGCCATTTAGACCATAATATGCACATAGAAACTATATTAATTACAACACTGGCCAATAGCTTACATCTTAAATTAACCCATTTTTATTAATCCTTGTATCACCATGAGACTGTTACCTCCTGATAAAATTCCGGCATCCTTCTCTTTTGACAGCTGCATGGTCCTTGGTCTGCCTACTCTCCCTCTATATATATCTCTGCTCAAATTTCTCACCTGGGTTTATTCTGCGAAGTCATTGGCCAAAACAGTTTCTTTATTAACCAATGGCAATAAAACATATTCATAGCAAACAGAGGGGAATCCCATATCACTCTCCAATAAAAGAAAACTTAAGAGAAAAAAAATTAAGTGGGGGATTAAAAACCTTGTCATGGAAGCTGCAGTGTGACATAGTGAGTCATGCTGTAAACAAACACCTTTGTCGTTATAGCTTTACTTGCAAGTGTTCATTGCAAAGAGGCATTGGTCTGGTTCAAGGTCTTTGGTTTCTTCAACACTATCAACACTTGGCCCTCATTAGGATACTTCCAGTATATCCTGTTGTTGCCCTGTGTATGGAGATCCTGCAGCTTTGGGTCTTAGACTCAGGTCCCTGTGCTCAATCAGGTCATATATGCAGGGGATGTTGGGGCAGGCCACTCTATAACCTTGGATTTGGGCCTGGAAAACTGTAAAAATGGTTTGCCAGCCACTTCCCCCTAAACCTTAAGGCCATGGTGAGTTCTCCAGCATTGCCTGGCTACTACAGCTCATGCAGCAATGAGTGAGTTATGGGGTCGGTTCTCCTGTTTTTATGCTTTCAGTTTTGACTCTCCCACATCTGCACTATTAGTGCTGGCTCTGCTGAGTGATGTCATATTTTCTTAACACCATTACTTGAAGTAATTCCTTTGACACCATTACTTGCTGTTGATTCTTTTGACAAGGACCAACTGACTGTATTTACATGGATCTGTTTTCAGGCTCTCTATTCTACCCATTAATTGGCCTATTCTTTGGCTAAAAATGTTTAGTTTATTGGAGCTTTCTACTAAATGCTGGAGTTCAGTAGTATCAATCCTCTGTTTGCACCTTTCGGCATCCAGATCTTGCTTCTGAATTTCTTCCATTTGTTCTTCAGTGAATCCTCAGCATTCTTTTTCTTCTATTTCTATATTTCTGGCACCATAAAACATTCCAGGATTGCATTATTCTCTTTCTCCCTTAATCCTGGAATTCACCATTCCCTTAAAAGCCATGACTCCTTCTACTGTACAGTGATACTAAAGAACAGAAATTAGGGAATTAGCTACTTTAATTGTTACTAGAGTAGCTGCTATTGAGCACTTCTAGTGGACAGAGCTGGGGGAAACAGAGTAAACACCTCTAGTGCACATGCTTGCATTCACCACTGTGTCTTCTCATTCATATTTATGTTGAGCAGTAATGGAGATGCCACCACAGGATTTCTCTTATTCTTTATTTATAACTCTTATCCTACTAGTGGGGATGCTAATTTTCATTCTTCATAATCTAGTTTCACATGAACATGGACTTTGGATAATTAGCAACATGGTTTATATTTTTTTCTTATAACTTCGACTACTTGCACTGTAGTCCTGACCTCATAAAGACAAATTTGTCTGTAAGACAAATGGAGGTCACCAGTTTGGCAGAGCTAATAGAGTTAAATGGTGCACAGGGGATCAAGAACAATAAGCAAGCAGACATCTAACTAATGTTTTTAATCAACTGTATTTTACTATGCTAATTTCATATGTTTTAAAAAAATCGATCATTTGATGGATTTTTTTTGAGTGCAATGCTAATACCCACCATGAGAATTTACAATAAAAATAACAAATTGTGGCTGATTCTTCTCGCTAATATATGTCAGACATGTCCTAGAAACTGAAAACAAACAAAATCAATATTATGCCTTATTTTAATTTTGTAAAGGATGTTGGAACACTGTTTCTGTGAATGATAGCACACAAAAGTTGCTGGCACTGTTCCGGTTATAAAGTCACAAGAATAAATGAATATCAATTAGACACTTGATTTTCATTTATTTTAAGCTTAAATGTTAGCAATATCATTTGAATAATGCATGTACCTATTTTAACTAATAGTCTAGTTTTTTCAGCTACTTAGTTTAGAGATGATAATTTTAGCTTCAAAGCATGTTTGATTTGTAAATTTATGACTCATTCTTTCTTCCTGATAAATTAATTTTTAAACTACCATAACTTTAGAAGTTAAATACTTCTATTATGGTTCTGAAAGTCCTCATCAGTAAGTTTATAATCGTTTTTTTAAAAAAATAGAAACAACAGTTGTCAAAGCAAGAGTGAGTTTTAGACTCAATATTCATGAGAAGATTGTCTCAGGAACTGTCTTCACACACATAAAGGGCAAATACTGAACAAGTTGTCCCAGCTTTTAGCTGATCACCAAAGTGTGTGTAAGAGAACATGAGATTTAAATTAGGGTAAGAAATTTAAATTTATCTTTAAAGAGCAATTTTTAAAATTATAGCAAGGACTGCTTAACCCTCAGATGTATGCTTACAGTTTAGCTTTTATAATTTCTTTTTCTTCCAAGTCTTTATACATGTAGAGTTATATGGTGGTTTTGGCATGGTCTCACCCAAGGGTGAGGACACAGACAGTATGACTGAGTTCCCCAGAGTACCCCAGAGGTGCAGTGTAATCAGATTCTAAGAGTGCCATTTGCACTTAAACTTTATGTGGAATGAGACCAAGGAGGCTATCTAGTTTACCTGTTTCCATCGATGGGAAATCACAGTTGTCACAACAATGACCATGACGGAGACCAAGAACATATATCAATATATTGATAGGTTTGGGATCAGGGATCTCTCTTACATAGTGGTATAGAGGAAAAATCCTTCCTCATCTGCCAGGAAGTTCATGGTTGGTACTTATGTATCAAAGACAAGATTTTTAAAAAAGAAGAAATAACAAATGGATTTAGTAAAATTTTCTGTGCCTGAATGGAAGTTGTTGTGGGTTGGACGTGAAACATTCTGTCACAAGCACATATATTGAATGCTTCTTCTCCTCCTGACACCAGTATCTTGGGAGACTGTAGAACCTTTAGATGACTGAGTTAACCTAGAGAAAGTAGAATACTAGGAGCAGGACTTCAAATGTTTGAGTTACAGCTTGCCGCTGGTTCTGTTTTCAGATCTACTCTCAGGTGAACACTGTTGAGTCTCAGACCCTGGGGCAAATGACTTAAGTGCCTATTTAACATATCAAAGCAGACCTGGCCTCTTGTTCTCTAAGCATGCTACAGGCTCTAACTGAGACCAAGATGTGAATGGCATACCTTGCCCCCTACCTGCCTCCTCCCCCAAGTCTCCAACCTAGGGGCTGAGCTCCCTTTTTTGCTAGAAGATTTTCCCTAGATAATCTAGATAATCGAACTATTGTTTACCTGCATCTTTTGTGTCTTTGACCTCATTTGCTGCTGAACCTGGTTTCCAGGCTCTCCTTCCCCTTCCCCCTAACTGCATACAGCCCAGCTCAGTCTGGCCCCATGCCCTTTGGATTCTCCCAGCTGTCACTGTTTCTGCCTATGCTCTCCTGCATATCTATAATAAACTTTTTCTTCAACCATACATAGGAGCAAACGTATCATCTCCTTTCCTTTATAATTCTTTATTTTCTCATTCAAACACTGATGCTCTATTGCTGTGGAAAGAGTCACTTTAGCAGTTCATCCTTCAGTGAAGAATTGAAACCCTCTGAAACTGTGAGCTGAGAAAGATCTCAATGATACAAAAATGAAGACTCAAAGAACACTGTGCTTTCATGTTCAGGTTCAATGAAGAAGGAGCTGTCATGGTTCAGTGTGATTTCCCAGAGCAATAAACTGAGGGGAGCTTGACAAGCCCTGTCCAGATTCCTTTCTGTATTTATTACTTTCTTTTGAGTACAGGGCAGGATACCCATCACACAAAGGCCTTCAGGGATAGAAAAGGGCAGAGAGAAGATATTCTAACATACAAAAGCTCCATATTTGGGAATGTCATATTCTGAATCCCTGAAACAGAATCACAATAAGACCCATTGTGCACTATGTTACAGATATAAAGACATTTTTAGATTTGCATTTCAGATAGCTGTAATAACACCCATGTGGTGGAGAGGCCACACTGTCCCTCCTATGCCTTCAGAGAAATGGAGGAACCGGATTTGGAGTACGTTTCCAAGGTCAAGTGGCAGGGTTGGGATTCAGTGAGTTTTGTTTTGTCTTTCTTGTTAACAAAGCCCAACACTCATTCCAATTAAGTGTTGCCATTTTCTTTGAGAATATTTAGGGGTAAAGATAAATACCAGCCATCACTGAGGATTGCAGGCATTTACATTCTAATCAAGCAAACAAACAAAAGAGTGCATTCATTTCAGGTATAGGGTATAATGCTTTAATAGAAGAATCCAAACAAGTGTTTCATAAAGAGCTATTTGCAGAGTGGTCACACAGTCCGAGGATGGAAACTACTGCTCCTTGTTAACTAACATTTGGTTCACTCTTAACTTAAGTCAGAAAAAACACACTTAAAATAACAATGATGTGCATGTAATGATTGTCTCACCTCAGGAAGCCTGGACAGGAGGCAGGCACTTCGTGGCTGTGGCTGGCAGGTGGCTCCAGAATAACCACGGAATCTGGGTCTCAGCATCGTTAGTGCTCTCTTTGAAGAGGCTTCTGCTGGCTCAAGTGCTGAAACTCTAGGACCATCATTGGAAGAAGGGATGACTCAGTGGAGGAGCCAAGTTCCTTTCTAGGTCGCCGCACACCATTTCCACCTCTGTCTCAGTTTTCAGCCAGAATTTGCAGCAAGGGAGACAGGAAAGAAAAGCTCTGGCTATGCTTGTAATATGTCTAGCCAAAATAGAATTTTTTTTCTTCAAAAGAGGGGGTAAGTGCATTTGAGAATGGACTTGATGACTTTTAATTATCTCTAACAGTGTTCTTTGTTACAAAGAAACAAAAAATGGTGGTCAAATGAGGGTCCAAATTGCTAGACTAAATAAAGTTGAGAAATTCTTTAACTCCAGGCTTCTCAAAGATACTAACTCATATTGGGAAACCCTGAAGAGTACACAGTGTAGAGTTCCCTTATGTGCTGCTGAACTGTGGGGAATGTAGGGTGCATAATTTCTGTTTCCAGCTGCCAAGTTGCAGAGTGAATAGGTGTTGATCCATCCCTGACTTAATTAATTTGATTCTATTCTACTTGAAATAAGGATTTAGAGAATCATACATAATGAGCATGTCAGGGAGAAACTTGCAAATATTAAGGATTATAGAAACATCAAAAAATTGGCTATTAAAAATGAAATTCTTAAATTTGTGCCAAGAATATCTCAAACAATTTTCAGGTAGATAATGCAAGGTTTTCTGATAACCAATTAAGGGAGAAGGTACCTTTGAACCTCACATAAACAGGAGCTACTACTCGCTGAACACAGAGGAAGCTCAGAGCTCTGTGACCAGGACAGCGGGCACTCTGGTGGTTCTGGTTAAGCCTCATGTTCGGGTTTAGATTTGCCTGGCCACCTGAATGTGCTATTTAATCAATGAGCTCTCGTTGATTCAACTCTGTTTTGTTGTCTGTGTTTTTTGTTTCATATCTGTTTCAATGCTATGGAACTATTTCCTCATATTTTCTTGGTGCAGCTCACCATATGGGGGTCTTATATAAAAGTTTTCAATCCAGTTGGGCAAATTGTATGTATATTATGGGATAAGGGTATAAATTTATTCTCTTATATGTGGATCTCCAAACACAATTTACTAAAGAGATTATCATTTTCACCAAATATTTTAGTGGGTTATCCACTCTAAATACATGCAGGTTTTAGGTGAGTCTCACAGCATTTCTGAGCCCTAGGCATCACTTCTTCAACATGGACAATAGCAATATCTTGTTTACCTTTTATAAAGAGATGGCTAGCTGGGCAGTGGTGGTGCATGCCTTTAATCCACTCACTCAAGAGGCAGAGGCAGGCAGATCTCTGTGAATACAAGGCCAGTCTGGTCTATAAAGTGAGTTTCTGGACAGCCAGTGCTATACAGAGAAACTCTATCTCAAAAAACAAAACAAAACAAAACAAAAACCAGTCCAACAAACAACAACAACAAAAAAACACAGACAGCTATGTAAGACAAAACTAATGGATTAATTATGTGTGAAATGGCTTCAAGAATTCTAAAAAGCTACATGACAGAAGTTTTCTTAAATCTTACAATCAAGGAGGTCTAATTTACAACACAGAGTATTTCACTATGCATATTTATAAATGGGACACTCGTTGTCTCTTTTATCCTCTATTACAAAAAAAAAAAAAAGGCAACGAGGTTCTTTTGGTGACTCAGGGCAAAACTGTAAGATGATGCATTTCTTTCCGCCACTCAGTCCAAAAGCATGCCATTTCTTTAGTCCATTACTTTTTCTCTTAACATCTTATATGTCCACCAGCGTCTTCCACCAGGACTATGTCAATAGACTCCTGGTTGCTCACTTTTGCCAGATCGCCTGTAGTCTCTTCTCTGCATGTGCTGTGCTCAAAACCTTTTTCAAAATGAAAGGCAAGATCTCCCTCTGACTCATCTTCATGCAAATGATACATGAGGCCTTCACATTTATGACAGAGACAATGCTTCCTCGAATTTCCACACTGCTAATTCCCATTTCTTAAAATTTTGCTCAAAGCACTACTTTGAGCCCAATGAGGCTGACGTTGGATGCTGTATTTAAAGGTGAATCTCTTTCTCCAATGGATACTTTCAATTCCCTTTCTTTACCTCACATTTGTGTGTGTGTGTGTTATTGACATTTCATACCATGTCCATATTTACTATGATTATTGTCTGTTATCTATTATAGTTTCTTAACTCAGTGACTCAATGATGCTGGGACTTTTGACTTTCCCCCAGCTATTTAAAATTACTTATTACACTGTACATATTTCATATTTTTTAAGGCTTCAGTAACTGAGTTTGGAAGACAATAGTGCCAGGTGCATATTCATAACTATTTTCCAGCCACATGAATGCAGAAGAGGCTAGATGCCTTCTTCAATACCATGAAGGCAGAAAGCCTCATGG
Organism: Microtus oregoni; assembly: GCF_018167655.1. Classification (NCBI taxonomy): domain Eukaryota; kingdom Metazoa; phylum Chordata; class Mammalia; order Rodentia; family Cricetidae; genus Microtus; species Microtus oregoni. The sequence continues at coordinate 26,254,865 of NW_024543089.1, forward strand.
CCGGTACTCAGTCAGTGCCCTGCATTGTACTTTCTGGGGTCACATACAATGTGCTATTTCTGATCTCTGGGTTCAGAAGGGAACAGTGAGAATATTTTGACAGGAAGGCTTACCAATGGACTCTCTACTATCTAGTTTTATTGTCAGTCTTGCACAACCTAGAGTCATTTTTAGAAGAGGGAGCCTCAGTGGATAAGATGCCACTTCAAGATTGGCCTTTGGACAAACCTACTGTGTATTTTCTTGATTGATAATGGATGTGGGAAGCCCAACCATTGTGGGCAGAATTAACCCTAGGATGGTGGTCCTCGGTTCTATAAGGAAGCTGACTGAGCAAGTCATGGAGAGAAAGCCTGTGAGTAGCACTCTTCCATGGCTTCTGCAATTATCATTATTATTACAGAAGGAAATAAGGCACCTCAGTTTGAAGTTGGATTCTTTAGAGTATAGCAGCAACAAGGGGAGATAGGGAGCAGGAGAGACAGTGGATACAGAACCAAGGAGAGACTTTAAGGCTCAGGGAATTCTAGTTAAAGTGACCTTATAGTATTCCCATTGAGGACTGGCCAGGGTGGTTAGCTATCACGGATAGATACCATGTCTAGAGACTGAGGATTTTTTTTTATCAGATATAAAGTGATTTGTTATCAAAATATTATTATTATTGATTATTATGCTGAAGTAGTACAACAGGAATTTCCTCTTTGTAGGGAATTTTAAGGAAGTACCCACACAACTAGGAGAAGGTTCAGCCTCTTTGCTGTAGGTGTGGAAGTTACTGCAGTAAGGCAGATAAAAGCTCAGGCATTGACATAGCATATGTTGTGATGGGAGAGACATTCTAGAAGGTTTTCTCCCATAGCATGTAGTATATGTGAGGCTGGAATGCAGATGCCTAGGCTCACTCAGGAACTTGCTACTGTCTTTGAAAAGGTACATATGGGATTATGGAGAAGCTGTTACAAGCTGCTTCTTAGCAACATATGTGGGTGAGTGGGAGCCCAAGCAAGAGAGAGGAAACAAAGGAGGTACAACATGATGGCTACAGTTGGCATATTGGTTCGTGAGGTGACAGGAGGCAGTCAAGGATCTGCTTCTGTCAGATGGAAGGTGCATGAATGATTGACATGTGGGCTAAGTTTATGCTGTGGTGAAATGTATCCCTGACTACTTTTTTCCTCAAGCAGAGGAACTTAAACAATCCTAGTTGCTCCTTCTCTCTCCACAAGGTTCTCTTTCTAATGTGTGTGCCTGAAACCTCTGTCTACATTGCTTCAGCCTTTATTCTCTGTCTATACCTCCAACATAAGCTAGATTCTAAGACCCTCTTCCCTGACTCTTCAGTAGATAGTTAATAATCACATTGTATATAACGCCAGTGTCACATGTCATTCATGACTCACACTGCTTTCTGACCTATCTTGTAAATATAAAAGTCTAATCAGTCACATTCCTATTATTTGTTGTGTCTAAGTTCAAACTATAGAGGTAAGTTTAGAAAATATTTAAGGATGCGATCCTGGGGCATAGTTAAAAACTTAACTCTGGGCACTCCTCCATATACGCTTCTCCTGTACATAACTGACTTTATCACTCCCTAAATACCATCCGTGTCTGTTATGCTATTCTCACCGGCTGAACTCTGATCTCTGACATTCAAGCCATACTCCAGTTCAGGAATTGGTATCTGCCTGAACATAACCTTTTCTCAAGAGTCTTTAAGGTCCTCAGACTCTGAAGTTGCCAAAGGCACTCTCTCTTCTACTGCCACAAAGATTTTAATGTAGCTTCCAGCATTTGTCACATCCACAGGCTCTTTCCACTACTATTTCTGTTCTCATAGGAGAAACTGTCCAGAACAAAGACTTTTTCAGTTTTCTTTTATCATGAACAAATTGCAAAAGAAAACCTCACTAAGTGAAATCAGTAGACCCAAAGTCTTTATATCTTAATACACTTCTATACAGTTAAAATAGCCATTATGAAGTAGTAGAAATTTTTGTTGCATTTTACAGCTTTATTGTTGAGTTTATTTTATGCACTTAATGGCCAGAAAAAAATTGAAAAATCCAGAACATAGATTAAACCAGAAGATCAACTAGCTGTATACCCTCTTTCAGGACATGAGTGTCCATTACTTGCATTTAACTCAGTTCTTCCCCATCACCTTCAGTTTTTATACAGTATTGGAAAAGATTTTAGTTTTGCCTTTGGTATTTCTCTTTGAGTGTTTGCATGTTCTGGCTTCCCTTGGTAACAAAACAAGACAAAAACCCAACTGGGACTACCTGGTAAGTGAGCACATCGAGGGGTTGGGAGTGTGGAACACTTTCCCAGCAGAGGGAAATTCCATGGCCCTAAGCCTTCCCCAGGTATCCTTTCTGGTTGGTGTTCTTACACCATAATAAGAAATGAATGAATGTGCTAGTGCATTCATTATAACACATGGTATGTATATTACATCAAGGTCCGAGGAATGACAGTTAGGCTCCTGCCTTGAGACATATTCATTTTATTTATTAAAGCTATTTCACTTCAAATTGACAGTATATTGAGGGTACAATAGAAATAAGCACGAAATTATCATTGTGGGCTTTTTGTAACATGAAGACAATTTCTGCTTCAAATCTGGATGGAGAAATAGGCAACTGATTTATGCTCTGTCTTAGTCTAGTGTCATTACAATGAAATAGCAAAGAGTATAATTTAAATGCATTTATTTTTTGTAATTCTGGAGGTTAGGAAGTTCAAGACCAAGCAGCTGACACTGATATCTGTTGAAGATCTTCTGGCTGTTTCTGCACATGAGAGAAGAAATAAAGAACAAATTAGCAAACTAGACAGAAGTGGAACCTTTATTTTTTTTTTTTAAAAAAAGGCTTAATCCTCTAAAGAAGAGGACAGCCCTTATGTCCTCCTCATCTCTCTCCCAGTATTATCATAGTGGTATCACTTGAATTTTGTAGTAGTCAGGTTTAAATCAAGTTTTCTCCTATTTGAGGCAACAACAATGATACTAAGAACAACAGGGATAGACAAAGCATGAGAAATGGGCTAGTGTTCAAGATATTGACAGAAGGCAAGCAAAGCCAGTGATCCCTAGGAAATGGGAAACAAATGGGAAATTTTCATTTGTTTTCTGTGAGGTCATTGTTCTGCAAATCCTAGTCCACCATTACAGCAAAATAGAAAACAGTGTACATTCACATCAGCACCTGGGAAAGAAAACAGAGCCAGAGAAAAACCAACCAGAGCCCATGAAAGCATTAAGTGGTGAGGATAGAACTGTCCTGGAGGCCACACTGCATGGCCTTCCGAATGTGCTCCCTAGATGAGCGAATGCCTAGTGACCTAAAGATGTGTGCATGAAGTTGTGGTGAGGATGAGCAGAGCTTCCTAGGAGATTGTAAGTAAATGAAAATACAAAATTATGAAGACTTTAAATATGAGCTACTGTGAACTTAGCTTGTAGCCTTCCAAGTGTTCAGAAAAAGAGAGTACAATTTAAAAACTGATTGAAACTTAGTCTCACTTTTTTTCCCTGGTCCCACATAAATGGGGCTTTCGCTAACTCCCTAGAATGTGCCCTTGTCTTATCTGACCGCAGAGCTGGAAAGAAAATCATCACCACCTTGGCTTTCTCACTTTTTACGTCTACTGATCTTGGACTAAGGACAGAAAGAGGAATACAGTCAAGTCTGTACATGAAGCTTTGTTTCTCTGAGTTTTGTAATTGTGCAGGTATAACTGAGCCTGTCAGAGATGACCAGTTCTTAAAAATTACTTGTAGAAGGGACACTAGTTATTTTGAGCTTGAAGTCTTTGTAAATTTGAATGTCATCTGTATAGCACCTCGAGGACAAAAAGCTGCTCTCATTTACCCACATCCTCACTTATTTCTGCGGAGAATGTATACTGTCACAGTGATCTGTTTTTAAAAATTTCAGAACCATCCATTTGCATGCAAAATTCAAGAAGTCCTTGTTTTTACTGCTCAGTAGTACTCTAATATGTATATATTCCATACTTTCTTCATCCATTCTTCCATTGAAGGGCATTTAGGTTGTTTCCAGGTTCTGGCTATTACAAACAATGCTGCTATGAACATAGTAGAGCATATACTTTTGTTGTATGATAAGGCCTCTCTTGGGTATCCTGAGTGAGGTAAGCCAGACCCAAAAGGAGGAACATGGGATGTACTCACTCATATTTGGTTTCTAGCCATAAATAAAGGACATTGAGCCTATAATTAGTGATCCTAGAGAAACTAAATAAGAAGGAGAACCCCCCCCCAAAAAAAAACCATATAGGCATCCTCCTGAATATTAACCTTCATCAGGCGATGAAAGGAGACAGAGACAGAGACCCACATGGGAGCACCGGACAGAAATCTCAAGGTCCAAATCAGGAGCAGAAGGAGAGAGAGCACGAGCAAGGAACTCAGGACCACGAGGGGTGCACCCACACACTGAGACAATGGGGATGTTCTATCGGGAACTCACCAAGGCAAGCTGGCCTGGGTCTGAAAAAGCCTGGGATAAAACCGGACTCGCTGAACATAGTGGACAATGAGGACTACTGAGAACTCAAGAACAATGGCAATGGGTTTTTGATCCTACTGCACGTACTGGCTTTGTGGGAGCCTAGGCAGTTTGGATGCTCACCTTACTAGACCTGGATGGACGTGGGTGGTCCTTGGACTTCCCACAGGGCAGGGAACCCTGATTGCTCTTTGGGCTGATGAGGGAGGGGGACTTGGTTAGGGAAGGGGGGGGGGAATGGGAGGCGGTGGCGGGGAAGAGACAGAAATCTTTAATAAATAAATAAATTAAAAGAAAGAAAAAAAAACTTCAGAACCAGACAGACATTTATACCGCTCTGCAAAAAACAAAAACAAAAAACAGTTATCAGAGCTCCTTGAAAGTGCCAGTCTGGATAGCAGTGTTTATCAAGAAGGCAGTTGGAACTCTTGTCCTCAGGCATATTTTGTTATTTCATAAATAATTGCTATCCTCTTCTCCACATTTCTTTCAGGTCTCCTTATATGTGACTGTGAGTATTATTATTCCCCATAATACATCCACAACCATAGGTAGACATCCACATACTCGAGCCTGTACTAGGCTTCTGGTGTTGAACAACTTCTACTGTTCTCCTAAAAGACCCTCACCACATACTATTTTACAAGTAAATCATTTAACATCCCTAAATTGAAAGCAGAAGAAGCAGGGGAAGGAACAGGAGGTGGCAAAGAAAGAGGAGGAGGGAGAGTGGGAAGACAGTGTGCAGCAGGAAGAGGCAAGACATATGGGAAAACAGGGACACTCAAGTTCAAAGAACAAAAGAAAGCAAGTATGTGATTGACAGTATGCCTTTCTTTTTTGTGCTTCAAAGTAAGGGATGCTATGAGGGAGGAAGGTGGCTATCTCAGAGAATAGAGATTACTAAGATCTATGGCAGCATTCATGCACAATTATTGCCATAGAGGATCTTCCAGCATACAGAAACACAGTCTTTGCTTCTGTTATGTACAAATTTATTAACAATAAATTTCTTTCAAACACTATATTATGATCACATTTTCTCCAACCACATCCCAGATTGTTCCTACCTCTCCACCCATCCAACTCTATCTCCCTTTTTACTCTATTTCAAAAACAAATGGGCAAACAAACAACAAATAAGCCAAACAAATCACAAAAACAAAACCCAAAGAGGAAGAGAAAAACAGAAGAAACACACAATATTCTTGTCATTCGCATGTGGGAGCCAATTCCATAGTTTTTTGTTTGTTTGGTTGGTTGGTTGTTTGTTTGTTTGTTTGGTTGGTTGGTTGGTTTATTGGTTGTTTGTTTGTTTGGTTGGTTGGTTGGTTGTTTGTTTGTTTGTTTGGTTGGTTGGTTGTTTGGTTGTTTGGTTGTTTGTTTGTTTGGTTGGTTGGTTGTTTGGTTGGTTGGTTGGTTGTTTGGTTGGTTGTTTGGTTGGTTGTTTGCTTGGTTGTTTGTTTGTTTGTTTGTTTGGTTTGACTTGATTTTTTGTTTGTCTGTTTCCTAAAGGCTAGATCTGCTCACTTGTAGTTTATAGACTACTCATAACAGGAGTATTACAAATCAACACAGAATTCTCACACAGAACCATTTAAAATAATTCCAGAGCAAATAGTCAGTATAATTATTAGTTTTTGAGAATCAGAAAACTTCTGTTTTTGAGAGTTAGAAAGTTGGAATCTGAAGAAACAGAGGGGTGCTTCTACCCAGCACTTTAGTGGTCACTCTGAAGCCACTCATCTGTTACTAATAACTGGATATGGGAGATGCTGAGAACCCCTTGGAACTATATCTGTGAATGCCATGGTTGGAAATAAAGTGCTGGGATAGATTTTTGCAACCCACCATTACTTATTTACTTCTTGTACTTGACACTATTTGAAGGGTTTAAAGACTAACAGAAGCGACACCTTGCAAGGATGGTGAGGTATTATTTACTTTTAATCACTCCCCGACTCTCTCCCCTAATTACCCACGATGTCATATGGGACTCATTGCACAATACTAACAGTGATTTTCACATTTACAGCATCCCCATGTGTGAGGAGCCCAGGGTACTTTATCGATGTTGCTGAATTATTGTTATACATATGAAAAATACTGAAAACCCATCTGTGAAAAGGGAGAATGTGATTGGCAAGATTTACATTTTTTTCCAAGAGAGTTTATGGTAACAGTCACATTGGAGGAATCCCAATACTAACTCCCCTCATAGTTAGGATTGCTCTTGCTGTGATGAAACACCATGGCCAAAAGCAAATTGAGGAAGAAAGGGTTTACTTGGCTTATACTTCCAAATCATTGTTCAATGTTGGAGGAAGTCAGGGAACTCAAACAGGGCAGGGACATGACGATAGAAGCTGATGCAGAGGCCATCGAAGGGTGCTGTTTACTGGCTTGCTTCCTCTGACTTGCTCAGGCTGCTTTCTTATAGAACTCAGGTGTCCAGGGATGGCACCATCCCACAAAGAGCTCTTCCACATTGATCACAAATTAGAAAATGCCCTACAGCATGATCTTATGGAGGGATATTTTTTTTTCAGTTGAGCTTCCCTCCTTTCTGATGAATCTAGCTTGTGATAAGTTGGCATGAAAGTAGTCAGCACACCCCCTCCATATTTCATGCTTTGCTTGATATATTCAATATATATGATGCTCTGTCAACTCTAAGATTTAAATACTGGCTCTCAATGTTTAAAAGTATTCAAACTCCTAGTAGTAAAATAGTTTGATGGTGTAAAGGTGTATTTTATGTTAATTATTTGGAATACATGTAATTGGAAAAATCTACAGATTTTGGGAGAGTCTTCATTGTTTAATACATTGTCCAAAACCACTGTGAGCTAAGTGAGAGTAGCTCTCGTTAACCTCATTACAAGATGTGGAATATTCTTAGTCAGTCTGAGTTTGTTGTGCTCTTGCCTGTGTTGTTTCTGACCTTGTAGCATGATTGTTTCTCAGTGAGCTGCTTCCCAATATCAGGAATGACTGATCTCAGTTATAAAACTGCTGTTTTCAGTAATAGTTGTTCATATACAGAGTAATTAGGTTGGATTCAGAAGGAGGAGCTGAAGAACACCCTTCAGCATTCAAAAGTTTCTCAATGGTTGGTGAGCTACCCTTCAGGGTTAAAAACCACTTATGCATCGAAACAATGGAATTTACATGCTTCAGAGGTTTTCTTTCCCCTTATCTTGTCTGTTAGAATTAATAAGTTAGGAGCATTCAGCTCCGAAAGGAGGTTTGATTGCATGCCTTCTGCTAAGGATCCGAGACGTGAGGAGACTGCAGGGTGAGATACTAGAGTAAGCACTTTCTGGACGGAAGCTGCCGAGCATTCTTTCCGTTTCCATTTCCTATTGTTTGCCTTTCAACAAACCCTGGATGCCTACGAATGTATCCTAAAAAATGATAAGCTCTTTATTTCCAGTAGAAGAATGATTCTGAAATTTAAGTTTTCAGTTTATGATTTGTACTATTTGAGTGGTTAATTATAGCACACAAGATCAAAAGACATCAGGATTTTCTTCATTTAGAGTTGTTTAGTGTCTTCACTTTCTAGTTGTTATAGACAATCCGAGAAAACACATCAAATCTAGGAAAAGGCAATGGGATTTTAATTAGAATGCATTTCTTCCTAATTCTAGTTTAGACTTTTACCTTATATTGTTTGAGAGGCAATTAAAGTTTCCATATGCAGCAAAAGTACATTTTTGTAATATTCTTCTTGTAAGGAGACTGAGAGTTGAGGTGTTTTATTTTTGGGGTAGGATATTGAGAAAAAAAATTCTGAATTCCTGTCTCTAAATTAGTTACTTGATTATATTAATTATTGCATGCATTGGCTCTCCACTTACAGAATGAGGTTAATTACAGCTACCGTCACTTATCTCATAGGAGGTTAAAAGAGACTGGCTAGAAAGGTAAATACACCAGATACACCAGTACATCTAAACTGAGACACTCCAAATCGCACTATTTTAGTTCAGCAGTGTACCATAGAATAGGATTTTTTTTTTGAGACAAAATCTTGCTATATAATCTAGGGAGGCCTTGATCTTGTGTTACTCTTGGTTTAGTCTCCTGGATGTTAGGATTATAGGGGTGTACGATCATGCCCATTCTGGGAGAGATAATTTTAGAAGTAAAAACATTTACTAAAATAGAAGGATGGTGTGCTGAGGAGTTGAATCAGTGGTGAAGCCCTTGCTATGTAAGATCCAAGCTTGAATTCTCAGAGCCCTTGTAAAGGTTAAGTGAGGTTTGTGTATCTCTAATTCCTGTTCTTGTGCTGCCAGATGGGAGCCAGGGACAGAAAAGCAGCTAGAAACTTCTGAACCAGCTAGCCTGGTATTCATAACAGCACCCAACCAAGACAGCCTGACTCAAGTAAAGGTGGAAGACGAAGAGCAAACCCGAGGTTGTCCTCTGATCTCCACGTGTGCAGTGTAATAACCATATCCCAGATACTCACATGTATACATTAACACACATCATCCATCCGTCTATGTACACATGCAAGGAAGGGTGGGAGGCAGTAAGCAGTTAGTGGGGTGGGTTAAGAGGGAGTAAGGTGATAAGATTATTTAAGCAAGAAAATTAATTTAAGGTTTCTGCGCTTTCATTTTTTTTATTAATTTTTATTGAGCTCTATATTTTTCTCTGCTTCCCTCCCTGCCTCTCCCCTCCCCTTCAACCCTCTCCCAAGGTCCTCATGCTCCCAATTCACTCAGGAGATGTTGTTTTTTTCTACTTCCCATGTAGATTAGATGCATGTATATCTCTCTTAGTATCCTCATTGTTGTCTAGGTTCTCTGGGATTGTGATTTGTGGGCTGGTTTTCTTTGCTTTATGTTTAAAACTTGCTTATAAGTGAGTACATGTGATAATTGTCTTTCTGGGTCTGGGTTACCTCACTCAAAGTGATATTTTCTTGCTCTATCTATTTGCCTACAAAATTCAAGATGTCATTAATTTTTTCTGCTGTGTAGTATTCCATTGTGTAAATGTGCCACATTTTCCTTAACCATTATTGGTCAAGGGGCATTTAGGTTGTTTACATGTTCTGGCTATGACAAACAATGCTGCTATGAACATAGTTGAGCAACATGTTCTTGTGGAACAATTGAGCATCATTGGATATATACCCCAAAGTGGTATTGTTGGGTCTTGAGGAAGGTTATTTCCTAATTTTCTGAGAAATAACCACACTGACATACAAAGAAGCTGTACCAGCTTGCATTCCCACCAGCAATGGAGGAGTGTTCCGTTTACTCCACAACCTCTCCAGCATAAGTTGTCATCAGTGTTTTTGATCTTGGCCATTCTTACAGGTGTAAGATGGAATCTCAGAGTTGTTTTGATTTGCATTTCTCTGATGACTAAGGATGTTGAGGTTGGGTTTGAGCTTTGAAAATGATGATGGGTTGTGTACGTAAGATGATTGGGGTTCTGTTGTAGCTTGCAGAGTTCCAAAGAACAGGGACAAGGTTGGGCAACAAGGTTTTGAGAGTGGGCCTGTCTAAAGTGTAGCTATTGGTGTCCCTAGTAATATGATTTGCTTGTTTCTCATAAATTGTCCAATGAGATGATCTTTTACTCTAAGCCCAGATGTGAAAGTTAGGGTTATTCTTGTCTCTTTGTTCTTATTCATGTTTTAGATCTGGGAAGCCTTCAGATCCCATCAGAGATTTTGTTTCCTCCTTTCTTGCCCACTCCACTATAGATGAGGTATTCTTCTTCTTCACAGGAATCCACCCTAGTCTTTCTGATACTTACAGAACATAAGACGTGAATCATTCCTCTTAAACAGTTGCCATCATGAGGTACGCTATTCAAATATTTTGATGAATCTTCATTTCTTGCCAAGCAATCCTATAGTCTTCCTGCTCTAACATCACTGGAAACTTTGAATAAACCTTTGCACACTTATTTTTTCTTAAAGAGCATCCTGTACTTTCATCTGATTGATTTTACTCTGTGATTACTCAGTACTTAATCTCAGCTATTTCTGTTTATAACTTCTTTGTGTTCTAACATTTTTGTTTTCAAATTCAATCAGTTCTTCATGGTGACTCTTCAATCCTGGCATGGATGCTCTAGAAACTGAAGGAGTGTGAGCATCATTTTCCAGCTCCCTACTTGCACCTCATTTGTAGGTTGCAACCACAGTGGTGGGACTATATCTATACAATAGCAATTGATAATAACGTAACCTCGTCTAAATTTTAAAATAACATACCACTGTCACTACTTCTAAATCTTTGATAATTCACATACATTTTACATGATTTATTTCACTTGTTCTTTTTGTGTTAAAATTACATGCTTTAAAACTATTAATTATTAGTTTGTTTTTTGCCAACCTATCTTGTTAACTTCCCTGGCTTATCTTCAGAAATCTTTGGCCTTCTCAGTCAAAATAAAATTATGTAACAAATGAACAAAGGCACATTCAGAATACAACTATTCTTGATTTCTCTGCTTCTCAAAGGTTTTGCTCCTGTACATTCAGAACTTGTATCTTATTTTCCTTCTCACCCATCCAATTCCTACTTTGATGTCTTTATTGTTTATAGCTGAAACTATTTTTAAATTTGTTTTTTTTTTTGAGAATCTTAATACTATACTTATACCACTTCCACCCCAACTCTCTCTTCTTCAATTACTCATGGGTCCATCCATTCACTTCCTCTCAACTTCATAACCTCTTTTTACATTATTAATGATATATACACATCTATACATACATACACATATGTATATATAAATACAACCTGTTGAGTCCATTGGGTGTTGCTTCTTCATATACATGTTTAGGAATGATTACTTGTGATTCGACAGTCTTTCAGGGGTCCTATAATTGCTTGCAGCTCTTCATCTAATAGTGTAAGTATTGGGGAATATCATTTTAAGATGTGTTACACTTGTTTGTGCTGTAGAACATTTACTTAATGATGCGAATATGTGCTGCATTCTTTTATGTTGCATTTTTTCACTCTGTGGAGCTGTGTTACTTTGCCTCTCTAAACACCTGAAGGTATAATACAGAACTGAACAGCCAATAGTGAGGCAGAGGAAAGGATTGGAGGGACTGGCCAGCAAAGAGAATAAATGGAAGGAAAAATTTGGGAAATAATAATAAGACTATGTGTGATTAATTTGGGAGCTGAATGTCAGGTGCCCAAAGAGTCAAAGAGCAAAAAAACAACTAACTACATGTAACCTTCTTGTATTTCCCTCATCTATTCTGGGACATCAATGAGTGATGTCATTACGTAGATCTTATTTGGGTGACCACATTGTTAAAACTTTCTGGGTGCAAGATACTCCCTCTCATATATGGAAAACACTATTTTGTAGTATATGTTCTAGTACTCTGGTTCTTACAATCTTTCTGTCCCCCCTCTCTCTTTCTCTCTCTCTTTTTGATTTTTATTTTTCAAGACAGAGTTTATCTGTATGACAACCTGGCTGTCCCAGAACTCTCTTTGTAAGACCGGACTAGTCTCAAACTTACAGATACTGTCTGCCTCTGCTTCCCAAGTGTTGGGATCAAAAGTGTGTGCCCCTACCACCTGGACATCTACCCTCACTTTTTTGGTGTTCCCTGAGTCTTAGGTGTTGTGTCTTAGGTAGATGTATAAACTGAGTCTAGAAAACCCACAATCAGTTATTATCTGTATTTTGACTTGGATTTCTGTGATGGTCAATATCTACTACAAATGAAGCTTCTTCAATGAGGATTCATAGATACACTTATCTGTACACATAAGGATAAGTATTTAGGATGCAATTGGAACTATGCTGGATTGGAAATGTGCCAATAGTTGGTTCTCCTCCAGGGTGATGACCTCACCAGGTACAAGTAGGTGGCTAGATTTACAGTATTAGGCACAAATTCCCCCCTACGGACTGAGCTTTAATTAGGTAGTTGTTGGTTTCCTCTGCAATGTAAGAGCCACTGGTGTACCCTTAGATACATCTCAATGTGTGCTTTACTCTGTTTTGTGAGCTTTATTGCAGCATAGGACTTTTAATTGCTTTCCTCCCTTGGCAGTTTGCACAGGACCTTCAGGTGCTATGAGTTCTAGTCCTCAGGGAAGAAAGTTGATTTCTTAAAAATTGGGATTATCTTTGCGTGCCATGTAGATTCTAAACAGATACCAGCATTTTTTTTAAAACATGGCAGAGAAGTGCCATATTAAGTCATGCTTTTTAACATGTTATTCCACATTAAAGACAACTTAAAGTATAGGTTGTAGTAGCATTACAATTTTATCAGAGAGTCATTATCTTTAAGTAAGTGTCCTATTTAAGTGTCCTTTAAATAAGGATTTCAAACAACTTTAAAATGTATTTTCTCATGTGATTGCAACATTAAACTTTCTGGTATGGGTACCACCAACATACTCATTTTATACATGTGTTAATGGTTTTGGCATGGTTATGTATGGAACTTTGGACTAAGCCATTGAACTCTGTAGATAGAGCTTAATGGACCACTGTTGTGGGATCATGGAAGATAAGACTGTTGGGAGAAATACAGTCAGTAGAGATCCAATATTTGTGGTCTGCGGGAAGAATAAGGACTCTCAGGAACTGGGGTGGGGGTTATTCTTGTGATATTTGGCCAAGAATCTGGTTGCATTCTGCCCGTCTCCCAAGAGCTATGAGACTGACTGATTTGTTTGAAGAGGAAATGTCAGGAAATGATGGTATTGAGATTGGCACTGAACAAGCAGTTATAATTCACTGTGATGGATATGTTAATTGTCACCTTGACAAAAGCTAGAATCTTCTGGGAGATGGTCCTTTCTAAGCATGTTTGTAGGAAGTTATCTTAAGTATGGGCTGCACTGGGGAACTAGGAAAAGTATTCCGAGGGCAAAACCTGTCCATGGAAGGAAGTTCCATCTTGTGAAGAACCAAACAAATTTGAAGGAAGAAAAGCCTAATCTAAAGAGGTTACTTCCTACACTTGAATGCATTGGTACAGGAGACCACTTGCTAAAAATAACCCCAATAGCACAGACAGTGAGAGAAACAATTAATAAATGGGACCTTCTGAAACTGAAAAGCTTCTGTAAAGTAAAGGACATGCTCAACAAGACAAAATGACAGCCTACTGAATGAGAAAAGATCTTCACCAACTCCACATCAGAGGTCTGATCTCCAAAATATACAAAGAACTCAAGAACACCAAAAGAATAAATAACCCAATAAAAAATGGAGTACAGACCTAAATAGAGAACTCTCAACAGAGAAATCTAAAATGGCTGAAAGATACTTAAAGAAATGTTCAACATCCTTAGTCATCAGAGAAATGCAAATCAAAACAACTCTGAGATTCCATCTTACACTTAAAAGAATGGCCAAGATCAAAAACACTGATGACAACTTATGTTGGAGAGGTTGTGAGGTAAACAGAACACTCCTGCATTGCTGGTGGGAGTGCAAGCTGGTATAGCCCCTTTGGATATCTGTATGGCGATTTCTCAGAAAATTAGGAAAAAATTTCCTCTTGATCCAGCAATACCACTTTTGGGCATGTACTCAAAGGATGCTCAATCATATCACAAGGACATGTGCTCAACTATGTTCATAGCAGCATTGTTTGTTATAGCCAGAACCTGAAGCCAACCTAAATGCCCCTCGACCAAAGAATGTGTAAGGAAAATGTGGTACATTTACACAATGAAGTACTACATAGCAGAAATAAATGACATCTTGAAATTTGCAGGCAAATAGATGGGATTAGAAAACATCACGTTGAACGAGATAACCCAGAACCAGAAAGACAATTTATCATATGTACTCACTCATAGGTTGTCTTTAAACATAAAACAAGGAAAACCAGCCTACAAATCACAATCCCAGAGAACCTAGACAACAATGAGTATTTTAAGAGAGATATACATAGATCTAATCTCCATGGGAATTAGTAAAAGACAAAATCTCTTGAGTAAATTGGAAGCATGGGGACCATGGTAGAAGGTTGAAGGGGAGAGGGAAGACAGGGAGTAGAGCAGAGAAAAATATATAGATTAATAAAATCATTTTTAAAAGCTTTAAAAATAGAAAGAAAGAGGTTACTTCATTGATGTGGGATTCCCTGCTGTATGCTGTGAATACCATTGGTGAATAAAGAAACTGCCTCGGCCTGTTTAGAGGGCAGAACTTGGGTAGGCAGAGAAAACTAAACTGAATGCTGGGAGAAACTAGACAGAGTCAGGAAGAAGCCATGTTGTCCCACCAGAGACACACACTGAAACCTTACCTGGTAAGCTACAGCCACATGGCGATACACAGATTAATAGAAATGGGTTAAATTAATATGTATAGTGGTGCAGGAGAATTGTCTGTATTCTGTCAATCATGTTATAAATAAACGCTGATTGACCAGGCAGGAAATAAAGGCAGGAAAACCAGACAGGAAGTAGAAATGATGTAATGAGAACAGGAGAATTCAGGAAAGGAGGAAGTTAATTCCTCCCACTCTTGCCCAGACCACCAAAGCAGCAGGATGTGATCTGCCCCACTGAAAAAAGGTACTGAGTCACATGGCTAACATATATCAGAAAAACTGGTTAATCAAGATGTGAGAGTCAGCCAGTGAGAGGCTAGAGCTAATGGGCCAATCAGCTTTATAATTTATGGAGACCTATATGTGATTTTCTTTGGGGCTAAACAGTGTGGGGTACCGGGCAGGACAAAAACCCCAACAAACAAGCCAGGCCCGTTCATGTTACTGTATAGTTAGCCAATAAAGAAGCTAGAGCTAATGGGCCAAGCAGTGATTTAATTAATACAATTTCTGTGTGATTATTTTGGGGCTAAACATCCAGGAACCAACAAGCAGCCCTCTAACAACATTTCATAAAAGAATGTTTCATTGGTACTGGTACAGCAGAAGCTTATTGTGGGGAGACCACCTGTTGCAGGTAGCACTATTCCCTGAGCAGGATGCTGGGCTGCAGCAATAGGAGAAATGACATGAGCATCATGTAGTCATCCATTGTTCTCTTTGTGGTCACATAATATGACCAGTTTCTTCAGGTCCCTGCTGCCTTAACTTCCACATCATGAGAGACTATACTTTGGTCTATAAGCTACAATAAACCCTCCCTTACTTAAGTTTGCTTTGTTGGAAGCAGCCTGAAGAGAAACTTAGACAGCCAAGCTCTTGACATTATTGTTGTCATTTGTTTGATTGATCGATTGATTTGCTACCTGCAGCGCACACAGCTTCTCTCTTAGGTTGGCTCCACTCCACACTTGCAGCTCTCCTTGGCAGAGACATCCCAAGATTCTGAGAGCTCTACCACCCCCTAGTCTCTATTGCAACCTTCACAGTTATTAACCAATCACCTCTCAGACACTCCAAGGGGATTCCATGTCCCAATACCACATGTTGTCCGACCTCAGTGGCCCTTCATGACCCCATTGGTACTGCTCCTTTCAGGCCTTGAAAACTAGTACTAGTGGAAAATGTTTATAAAACTGCAAAATGCTGCTGACAGCTTGAGATTTAGCCTGCCCCCTTTAGGCCAAAGCCACATCAGCCTCTGGGCTGGCAATGCGGTAACATAATTTGAGACAGTTACTTTTGAGTAGCAGGCAAACTTTGTGGTTTAATATTTTCCCTTTAAATTCATTTGGTTGTTAACAAAATGAAGCCTCCATCCAGGTGTAGGTTTTTCCCTCAGGATACTCTTCCACTGCAGCACAGGAGATTTCTCTACAATGGGGCTAAGCTCTTTATCATATTTGAGAATATCATTATTTTTTAAGATTCTGAACTCTCTGGATACTGAGTTTGAGCTCCAGCAGTCCTAACTATTGTTTGTGAAGACCATGGAAACTCCAGGTCAGGCCTTATTTTATGCAGAGCAAACAGTTGCCTGGCTTGCTAGTGAAGTCAAATTAAATGCAGCGGTAACATTTTATTTTGCTGTACCACGGGCTACCGGCTACTTACACCATCTATTTCCCTCTCTGCTGCTCAGTTGGTTCAGGGCACCCAGCAGCTGAGAGCACTGGAGCCTTCAGCTGGGAGATTGTGCTGCAGGCTCGGGGACTCTCATTTTTGAACCAGTTACTGCCCCCCCCTTTCTTTGCAAACTCAATTTATTCCCCTGGGGTCTGGGATCTCACACTGGAGAGACAGTTATTGTCTCCACAAAGTGTTTAGTTATTTTCCTATGTGATTCAGCTGGCGCTTGGCTGCCCTTCTGCTCTACTCCTATTTGTCATGTTTTGCCTCTCAGACAGGATTTGAAAGTGAACTCTCAAACTTGGTTAAATGTAGCAAGTGTGTGTCTTCCAGCTTCTGCATTCCTGTTCCTGACTTACTGTATATTATACTGATCTGATTCTGTGAGGGGGGCTCCCTACTGTGGGCCCACTGGGAGCCCATATCCATATCTGGAAAGGCATGCTCTTAAAGTATCAAGAACCTGAATATTCAAGAGAACTTTTACCTCCTTTCTCCTGGACCCTCTTGGATACTTGCTGATTTTTCAGGATAGTAATTGCACTCTCTGACTGGCCAGTGTTAATGGCAACTTGACAAGTAGTTAGGGTAACAGAGGAGCTAAACATCCAGGAATACCTGTGAGGGATTACCTAAGTTATAGGCTAGCAGCTGGACAGTCTTTGGGGAATTATCTTGATCATTGTAATTGAGGTTGGAAGTAGCATCCACTGTGGGTGACACCATTTCCTGGATTGGGTCCTAGACTTGCATAAAGGAGGAAAGCTAGCCCAAGCGCCAGCATGAATTCATCACTCACTGCTTCCTGATTCTGGATGTGATGTGAGCAGTTGATTTAAGCTACTGTTGTCTTGACTTTCTGGATACAATTGATGGGGGAGAGTCTTCTGTTTTGTGTTAATTTCATTGGTTAGATAAAGAAACTGCCTTGGCCCTTTGATAGAACAGAAAATTAGGTAGGTGGAGAAAACAGAACAGAAATCTGGGAGAAAGAAGCTGAGTCAGGCAGTCGCCGTGATTCTCCCATTCCAGACAGACACAGGTTAAGATCTTTTCTAGTAAGCCACCTTGTGGTGTTACACAGATTATTAGAAATTGGTTAGATCAATATGTAAGAGCTAGCCAATAAGAGGCTGGAACTAATGGGCCAGGCAGTGTTTAAAAGAATACAGTTTCTGTGTAGTTATTTCGGGTAAAGCTAGCCATACAGGAACTGGGCGGCGGGAAGCAGCCCACAGCTCTTACAACACACAATGGACTATACCCTTAAACTGCGAGCAAGCATAAACTCTTTCCTTTTTAAATAACTTTTGTTAGGGTATTTTATCAACAGGGAAAGTATGACAGTTAAGGCATCTGATTATTCCTGTGAGAGATTGGGAAGAAAATGCAGTAGAAACCAAATACCTCTCTTTTGATGGCGACCTTCATTTTTTCCTATAACTGATATATAACTAAGGCCAGTACTCTCTCTTAGGTCTCCAAATTTTTTCTTTTATCTTTGCCTTAGCTACTTACTCATGTTTGTTCCATTTCCTCCCACAGTCTAGGACAAAATTTGTCTTTATTGAAACTCTCAGTCAATATCATTCTAAAGAAATGCTATCAAAATTGATAAGTTCATTCAAGTTGTGATACTCTCTCAAGATTCTTCTTGACAAAGCATCCCCTTACATGCTGAATCCTGCTGGGTCTTCAGTATGGAGCTGAGTTCTTTGAGTCTAACTGACAGTGGTAGATGCTCAAACTCTTTTTCTTAGGCATGACCCTTTCTCACCTCTCCAAGCCTCACACCAAAGTATGCTGTTGCTGTCTTTCCACACAAGAATTCTTGCTCAGGCCCCATCGTCAGCAGTAGATGGCTAATGCAAAATAAACTTAATATTATATGAGGATTTTTTGTCTCTTAATTCTTTGTTTGGAATGTTTTTTTAAACCTTACTGTTTTTTTCTTATGTATTATGGCTTCCCATTTTGTGTTTTTATGGGTTGTGTGTGTGTGTCTCTGCTTGTTTATGTGTTTCTCATGCTCTTTCTTTGTTTTCTTTTTTCTGTTTCTTTCTTTGTTTTGGCTAGTCTCTTTTTAAAATTATTTTCCTGTCTGTTTTCTAAAGAGAAAGCATTGGGTGGGTAAGGAGTTAAGGAGGATCTGGGAGGAGATAAAGGAGGGGAAACTGTGATTACAATATATTTAATGCAAAAACATTATTTTCCAAAAAGTTATTTTAAAGAAAACTCTTGCATCGAAAATCCCTGTGGAGCTAAACATGTGGGCTTTCCATGTGGAAAGACTCATGTGGTTCATTCCTGTTCGACAGCAAGACAACTGCAATGGGACGTAGAGAGGATGGTGGAAAGGGCTGTGTGAATCACAGACCTACTTATCCCTCAAAACTCAATCTAAAACTCCATTTAGACCTTTTAAGGTTCTTTTTGAGTAATTATACTCAAAGTAATTCTTTCTTGGGATACCACCAGCCACTGTCTAGATAAGATCTACATTAATTTGGCCTTTAATATCATTTTTCTTTTATATAATATATAATAAAAATGTCTATTATCTTTGCCTTCATTATTTCTAAACAGTGTGAGAAAATAAGTAGGAGAAAGGAGTCATTTTTTGTTGTTGTTTTCAGAGAGAGTCTTGCAGATCTTCCTATGCCAGACCTCAAGCTTGGAGCTTCCCTTCTGGATCAACCTGGTCCTGGGATTACAGACATGCATTTCCACATGTGACTCGGAGAAAAGACATGATGATTTGCAGAGTATTTGTATCAGCAAGACATAGATGAAGTTATGGTCATAAGAAGAGCATGGATTATTTTAGATGTACTCAGAATTTCTTAAAAACCAAGGAGCGGTGAGACATAGACATAGAAATGAGTGTCATGAAGCTATTTTTATACCCACTTTTCTAGAGCCAAGAGGCATAACACACCCTGAGGTGCCACATGGAGGATCACCAGGGTCAGCCAGGAAGCAGAGAATTGTTGTAAGGAGGACGCTTGTTTGTTTCCTGACTGCTCAGCCATGAAAAAAATCCCACAGAAACTGTGTTAATTAAATCACTGTTTGGCCCATTAGCTCTAAACTCTTATATCTTAATTTAACCTATTTCTAGCAATCTTTGTATCACCACATGACTGTGGCTTACTGGATAAAGTTCCCAACATCTGTCCCCGGTGAGGCTACATGACTTCTCTCTGACTCTGCCTCCTTTTTCCACCGCATTTGTTTTAGTTTTCCCCACCTACCTAAGTTCTTCCCTATCAACAGGCAAAGGCAGTTTCTTTATTCACCAATGGTATTCACAGCATATAGAGGGGAATCCCACATCAGAGAATGTGGGAGGAATGTAGGCCACAGTATTTATTTGGTTTCCATGAGAAGGACTGGAGTAGCAGGGTAAGTCTATCTAGAATGGGAGAGTTTTAAAACTAGGTAAGATCTGAAAAATAAGAATGATACCCACTTGTCTGGGACCTAGCCCTAGCTTATATAGTTAGTGTTCTAGAGAAGAAAATATATAAAGATGAAGAAAGTAGTTCTGGAATATGTTCTTTGGATCAAAAGCTAGGATCAAATTCTTAGCTATGTCTAGAGATTACCTTTCCTTCGTAATCCCATTAATCTCCCTGTCATGAATGTAAAAAGACATGTTTAATATAGATGGTAAAGGTTTAAATAATGGATCTTGACGAAACAAGACTGAATACACACACCCAGTCTGCAGCACTTGGTGTTTTGTAAGGGCTTGAATAGAAAATCTATGGCTTACTGTACTATTTCAAAGGATAACTTCTCTGCTGTCACAACTCAGAAGGAGCAGAACCAAACAGAAACTAGAGTTAAGATCATCTTCTTGCAATCATGATGACATTTAGATTAAGTCACTGGAAGCTCACTGGGTACTGTGAGTGGATTTTAGTAGAGACTGAGATTACATATTTTCTTCCTGTATACAGTGACTCACTTTAATTTCAGATGCTAACCACTAATGCATTTATAGATGCTTTTCATGAGATAAAATATGATTTAATATAGTTTAGAGAGAGAAACATGGAATTATAATTGTTCTTAGGAATTTTAGGACAGAAAACAGTTTGCAGAGAACTTTGCTTTTTTAAAACTAGATTTAAATTAACAAATAAAAACAAAAAATTTATTCTGCTATATTTTTAAACCATCAAATGTAGACTTTTAGAAAAATGATGCTTCTATTAATTCATATTTTTAAATATACTTTTATAAGCAGACATTTCAGTAATTTTGTAAATTCATGAGTACATTCCATAAATATCTTAAAAAACACAAAGATGAAAAAATAAAAAGGAAAGTAAGTTTTCTGATAAAAAACTTCTAACTTAATATTGAAGGCCAATTCTCTGTGGATTTCTCACATTCCTATGTTATCTTCTAGGCAGAGACATTTTTTGTCCTTTTTCAAACCTTTTTTAGAATATTTGTCATTATAGCTGGAGTGATGGCTCAGTGGTAAAGAACACTTATTGCTCTTCCAGAGGACCTAGGTTTTCATCCCAGTACCTACACGTCAGCTTATCTGTAGCTTCAGTCCTAGAGGATTCATTGCCCTCTTTCTGACTACTGCAAGAACCAGGGACTCATATGATGCATAGACATACATTCAGGGAGAAAGGCACACACATATTGTTTTAGAATAGTATTTTTATTCATGGCAGTGTTTATGCTGTTGGGAGTGGGGGGGGGGAGAAGGATGTGTTCAAAAGGAAATTCATGTGGAAGTCAACAGTGCCTGCAGTGTTCCATGTTTGATCTGGTTAGAAGGTACATGGGTGTTTGCTTTGTTCTTATTCACCATACTCTGTGTACGTGTTTTGTATACTTCACAGTGTGATATTTCACAAGAATGGTTACAAATTACTTTAGAAAGAATTCTACCAGAGTAGGAATAGACACTTCCTAGTAAAAATTAATTAAGTCTTTACAGTCATTATCAAGCATGTTGTTGAATCTTTGTAGATTTCATCAAAGTGTTATTCTCACCAATATGCCAGATGGAAACAAACTTGTTATGCCCAATCCTCATGCTTTCATGTGGTGTTCATTTCTAGATGAATGTTATAAGTGCACACACACACACACACACACACACACACACACACACACACCTCTTTGAAGTGCTCTGCAGAAGGAAATGCTCAAGAAGACATGAGCAAGCTCTCCTCAGAATTGCCCTTTTTTCACCCACTGCTTGAGGAAAACCAGGATCCATTAATGAGGTGGGTACCAATGATGGATGTTGTTTTCATGCTTTATGCTACTTAAAGAACATAAAACACATGGTAATTTGGTACAATGTGTGAACTGTTCAAGAAAAAAAATGGCTTTTCATTTCTTTATGCCTGAGACTCTGTATTAAATATTTATATATCTTTGATCTGGTAATGTATGCATCTCTAATGTATCCTCTTTGCTGATCCTAGCTCTCCTTTGTACTTATTAAATGAAATTGCAGGAAATGTACTCTTCCAAATATTATCTTTTTAAAGGTAAAAGTTTTATTCGACTTGCCAATAAACAGTGAAAAGAGAACAGTCAGTTTAGCTGTGTAGTATGTGAGAAGCCAAAATGAGAGAGTTCTTTGTTTTAGACAGTTTGAAATCGTCCTGCAGGTACCTTGTGAGACTAGACATGGAATGTCTTTGAGGAGTGAGGAAACTCATGCCAAGCCAGAGAAAAAGCTAACACCACACCACTGGGTTAACAGTGGGATTGGACTCAAAGAAACCAGGACTTGGATGTAAGCCTGAGCTCATTTTTCATCTAAGTCACAGGTTACCAGCCCCTCCCCCAAACCAAGGTCATGTCTGCTTAGGGCTTCTCTAAGGATGCCAGGTCCCTTTCTTCCTCAGGCCCTTACTTTTTTATACTTGTTCACTGAAATTGAATTTGTAACCCTCTAAGCATAATTTAATGCTCTCTAGTGAGAATGTGTAAGAAAGAAAGAGAAATGAGAAATATGTGGGGCCCTGAGGGTTGATTTTTTCATTAGCATAAATGTAAGTAACCAGGACAACAGAAAACTCAGTAGCAGATGGCTGATAAGTTCCCCTCTTGTTCAATTTATTCAGAATTGGAATTAATTTTTAATACCACATATTAGCAGCCTTCATACATAGGTAATCTCCTTGCAGTCCCTTCCAGTAAGTGCAAATGCAGCTGATGAAATGAATTCAAGGAAGTCAGTAGGATCCGATAGAAAGTGTTTTCCCACTTCTTTTTGGTCTGGGCGTTTGGGGTCTGAATTTTCCAGGCATGTCCTTCTAAGGCATGCAGTGACGGTTAGCTCTGATAGGGTTGCACTGTGTGAGCTGATCACAGGCAGCACTGGATGGAAAGTGAGCGAGATTGAAATCTGTTTCCAGGCTTCTCTTTCTCTTCTACCAAATCGTGTGCCTGTAAAGGAATCCGTGACTCACTTGTTTTGAGTTCATTCATTTGTTACACAAACAAATGAGCAAACAAAAGTGATGACTTCTGGTTTTGCTTTGAGATGGGTTTCTCAGCCATCAGGAAGAGTGACTATTTGTCTTTATCATCAACAATTCTATTTGATGATAACTATATGAAGGCTATAACTGCTCTTAATGTAATGACTGAAATATGTACAAAAGTCAGATCTCTGACATTTTGATCCAGGTAACAATAGCGATAGGTACACTTTACAGATCCAGGTAACAATAGCGATAGGTGCACTCTACAGATCCAGGTAACAATAGCGATAGGTACACTCTACAGATCCAGGTAACAATAGCGATAGGTACACTCTACAGATCCAGGTAACAATAGCGATAGGTACACTTTACAAAACCCTTACTGCATTTCAGGCACAGTATTAAGTACTTTATAAAAACTTATGAGAGTTGTAAAACCTTTTGTCTTTCATGTAAAGCCATTAGAAAGTCACTGAAGAGTTTAATAGATACCCAACTGTGCCTCCCAGCAGAATCCATCCCCACCAGTTATAACCTGATTAATGGTAAAATAAAGATATTTTTTTAAAAAAACAAACTGGTATATAGAGAATGTATTAGAATATTGTAAAAATAAAGGTGGCCAGATCATTGAGGAGGAAATAGAAGGAAGTCTTGACAAAAGATATGGTTCTCAAATTAATAGAAAACCTGTGATGATTATAATGATGAAACATATCCCAGGGTCTTGTCTTGGCCTGAGGTACATTCTAGAGTATTTAGATAAGTGGACCCAGGGTCTTTTCTTGGCCTGAGGTACATTCTAGAGTATTTAGATAAATGGACCCAGGGTCTTGTCTTGGCCTGAGGTGCATTCTAGAGTATTTAGATAAATGGACCCATGGTCTTCACTTGGCCTGAGGTACATTCTAGAGTATTTAGATAGATAAATGGACCCAGGGTCTTGTCTTGGCCTGAGGTACATTCTAGAGTATTTAGATAGATAAATGGACCCAGGGTCTTCTCTTGGCCTGAGGTGCATTCTAGAGTATTTAGATAAAAGGACCCAGGGTCTTGTCTTGGCCTGAGGTACATTTTAGAGTATTTAGATAGATAAATGGACCCAGGGTCTTGTCTTGACCTGAGGTACATTCTAGAGGATTTAGATAGATAAATGGACCCAGGGTCTTCACTTGGCCTGAGGTACATTCTAGAGTATTTAGATAAACGGAAGCAGATAAACTTTCAGGTAGTGTTTTCAGTCTCTGTTTCTCTTCCTGTTTTCTCCATTCCTCTATTCTCTTTTCTCCTCTCTCCTTCCACTTTATTCCCCTTTTTACTTTTGTTGTGACGTAGTTAGCATGACAACATTATACTGTCAGATGTAGTTAGTATTAAAACGTTATATTTTATTATGCTGACTGTCATTACACTAGGTTCGCACTCTGAATTTCTACCTGTGATCTAAATCCTGTCTCCCCAAGACTGCTCATCTGTGGAATATGTCATAGGTAAAGATCAGGTCCAGTTTCTAACAGGTCAGGACCCTGGAGAGATTCTCTAGTTGAAGGGAAGATTAAGGTAGGTCTCTCCAGATGTGTAGGGCAGAGCAATGCTCTTGGTCTCTGATTATATACTGCCCACTGAGCATAATGGAACTCCAGGAGTGTGTCTGGTTATCTTGAGTGAGTGATGTCACTGAGTCCTGATTAGCAAGTGCAGCCTTTAGTTATAGTGGGGAACCTGGCTAAGCCATTTTTACATATCTGAAAGACATGTTTTTCTCTGCTCTTTATACCCTTCTTATCTCTCTTCTTTCCTCAGTGCTTCCCGTTTTTGAGTGTTTGGAAAGAACTCTGGATAACAGATAACGTTCCTTGATTACAATTTCAAGTATACAAATTCTATGTGTGCAGCAACCATCAATTATCTTGTTCTTTCGAGAATGGCCACAAAAGCCCTATTTCACCAGGCTCAAAGTCCTCTTTTTAAAACGATATTTGTACAGAGCACCTCTTGTATTACAAGGTGTCTTAACTAGAGTTTCCTCCCACACAAAGCACGGTTTCCACGTAGTGTCAAGGCAACAGAAACCCCCCAAAAACAGAAAAAGGAAACACGGTTGTTAAAAAAGTAGATGAAATAACTTTTCACATAAAGATCCTTGATTGTTTGCTCAAGATGGGAACATGTTCCTTCCCCTCAACAGCTGTGGCACTCAGGAGAGTGGCCCCTTCACCAGGGCAACACAGTAGAGCAGGCCTGGAAAGTGTAGGTGTAGAAGAGCCAGCCTTGAGAACATAAAAGCCAGAGAACAAGCTGAGTCTCTGGCTGCCCCTTGCTGGATGCTGCAAGGGGTGAACTAGCCAGGACAACACAGGAAAGCTCTCCCTAGTGGGGAAAACAAGGGAGAACTGGTGGGCTGACCAACCTTGCAATGGCCCAGGCCCAGAAATAGGATTGAATTGGCTCACTCCTGCATCCACTCCATATGTGATCTGCTGGAACATGGGTGGAGGGGGTTACCTGCAGACCCAGGGCAGCAAAAGGATGCCCAGGAAGAATCCCAGTGAGGGTCCAGTGTTCATGATGTAGCAAAGACCAGGGACCTCGAATCAGACCAATGATTTTTTGCTATGTATGCCCGCATGTAAAAATGTATAGATAAAGGAGTCTACTGCAGACTCACTATGTCACATTGCAGTTCCTGTTCTTCATTTTTGCCTTTTTTCTATTAAATTTTATTTATTTTTTATTTTTATTTTTTTGGGGGGGTTGGTGATATCAGAAGGCATGATGTGAAAGACACAATAAATAAATAAAAAAGACAAGAATAAATAAAAAGAAAGTTTTTAAGAAGTATACTCTTATGTTCCAGAGTGGCCTTGAACTTCTGAGTCTCTGGCTTCTACCTTTCAACTGGTAGGATTATAGACAAGAGCACTATACCAGGCTGGAGTAGATTTTTTAAATAACCATACTATAATGGAAATTTTGTGTAGAATATAATCCTGTTACATAGGATAACAAATATAGAGGAAAGTGTGTCTCTGTGATTTTATTCTTTAAAGCACACACATGGTTCATTTAAACTTGTTATTGAATTAATACAAGTATCAATTTATCTCTACTTTTGTCTACTCAAACTTATCTGACTGGCCAATAGATGGTGCTGTTAGTTCAACGCTGGTGAAGATTGCATGTTGGAGATTACAAATCCCAGATCTTTATTGAGTTTTAAGGTGACTAATTCATTCTTTCATTTTCCAAAGAGCCATCAAAAGCTCATCATGTGTTAGGACTGTGATTGTCTCCCTACCACATGCAAGGTCAAAGACAGTAAAGTCTTCAATATATTTCTTCACAGAGTAATACTATTTTATATTGTGTTACACATTCTTTCATAGCTCTATGACTTGTGACTGCAACAATTTGTTATTTAGTAGCATTTTATGTTGGTGGTGATATCACCAGGATTTTCCTGAACAGGTCCATTCAGTTGGACAGTTTCCTGGACTCACAGGACTGAGATGGCCGAAGTCATCTGCTTGGGATAGAATACTGACTGTTGTCTGGGGATGAAAGCTTTGCACATCTTCCAGATCTACTGCTACCTTCTGTGGTCATTGCAGACAGTGCTGAGAGACAGTGAAGCCAGAGTTTTCAGTCCCACTGAGATCTGCCTAGACTCCTAAACTACATCAAATCACTTCTTGGATAATTAAACCCGAGATTGTCCAGGATTTCCCAGCAGGGACAGAGACTCCAGCTTTTAAGGAGAAAGTGATGAATCGCATAGTATCTGGGCATGCATACTGAGAGGGGAGGACTTGGTGGGCATAGTTTTTTTTTCAGTCTATGAAAACAAGTAAAGAAACAAACACTAGTGGAATGGTTCTGCTTCCATTCGGCTGTCTTTCTTTGAAATTGTCACAACAAAAGCCGGAGCTTGCATTTTTTATAGAGAAGTATAGTACACATTATGGAAAATTTCTATTAGGCAGGTAAGGCCATTGTTTTGATGAGGAGTAAAGGCAGATATTGGTTTGCACAGCCAGTCATGTGGCTTGTGATGTGGGATTCTCCTCTGTATGCTGTGAATACCATTGGTTAATAAAGAACAGCTTTGGACCTATAGCAGGGCAGAAATTAGATAGGTAGGGAAAACTAAACTGAATGTTGGGAGAAGAAAGGCAGAGTAAGAGAGAAGCCATGTAGCCCTGCTGGAGCAGGACTTTATCCAGCAAGCCACAGCCACATGGCCATACACAGATTACTAGAAATGGATTAAATTAAGAAGTAAGAGTTAGCAAATACGAAGCTAGAGCTAATGGGCAAGCAGTGATTTAATTAATACTGTTTCTGTGTGATAATTTTGGGGCTGAGCAGCCAGGAACCAACAAGTAGCTTCCAACAAATTTGCACCAATGTGGTTGACTAAATCCACGTTAAACCTAAGAAAGCTTGGAAATGAATTCTAGACACCAAAAAACAAAGTTTAGCCGCACCCCCCCTCCCGTGGGCTTTGTTTGCTGGTAGAATGCTGCAGTTCCTTTAAGAGAGGTTTTCCTGATTCAGCAGTAGCAGGAAAAACGTTAAGCCATTTTAGAATGCTGGCTTTCTGGGCCATGCTGCCGGCATGACCTCTGGCTCTTTCAGGAGGCCAAGCATATGGAGTTTTGTGAGCCGAGTGCTACAACTGCTTAATGGCTTAACATAGATCCTCTGCAATCTTGGAACTGGGGCAATGTGCATGGCTTGCAGAAGTGGTGATCGTACTTCTACCATGTTGGACTGTGTGGAGCAAGCAGTCAGGGCCATATATACCCTAGTAATGCTGCAGCTTAGGTTTTTAAGAAGTGCTTAGATTTTATGAAACAGTCCTGGTCAGAAAATAATTATAAATACACAATAAAGACAAATTCACATGGAAAAGTCCTCTAAATGGGTCACAGTTTTTAATAAATGTACGTAGGATTGGGAGCGAGAAGCAAAAGAGTTATAAAAGAAGTAAATAGCTTTAAAAAATAAAACACAGTCTTTAAAGCGACAGAGTACAGTTATTGATTAAAGGAATAAAGAAAATAAAAGAAATTTTAAAAAGTAATAGAGTAAAAAAAGTCACATAAAGGTGGAAAATTCACTGAGAGTCAGGATTATGTATATTATTGTGTTTTCTTTGAATTTTTTGACTATGAATGAGCTAAGTACAGAGAGACATTTCATTGTATTGGCTGCTAAACTGAACCTACATATATATTTTAAAGGTATCTTGATTACAAAATTTGGGTCAAAGGATTTGTTACTTTGTAAAAGAGGTTCTGCTTTGTTTCCATGGAAGATGAGAACCTGTGGATTCTTTCCAGACTAATATGGTTTGATGGACTAAGATCCCCCGAAAGGTCTCTGTGAACACCCTCAAAAATTACTTTGCCCAATAAAAAGCAGGAAGCAGTTTAGAGAAGAACTATGCCCATATTTTCAAATATTGTGTGTAAATGTTCTTTTACATTTAAAGGGAGATATGCTATAGAGCTGGATACTTTGCATTGGTATGGATCTTACTCTATTGATATAAATTTAAGGTCAATCCTGTTATATGTATATTTCTGCTCTTGATTAAGTTATTGTGTTTGTGCAGCTCATTTAAAAACGTAATATATAATTAAGAAATATAGGATAACAGTCATCTATAATGGTAAAGCTTGTAGTCATGTTAGTTAGATTTTCTAGATGTACAGAGATGTATTTCAGATGGATAGGCATTTTTCAAAATTTTCAAAGACTACAGAATATGACATTTAAAATGTTTAAGAATTTAGGATTTTCATGACAGTGAGACACATCTGTTCCTGGCAGTACCAATAACTTCAAGAGGAAGATGGGCATCAAAGAGGCTCCTTAAGGAGTTTGTTAGCCATTTGGGCAAGAAACTGATCTTGTCTGTACTGCTTGATGAACTGGACATGCAGGACTCACAGAAACATAACTGCTAAACTTTCTTAAAGGTGAGATGATATTTTAGGGTTCCTGTTTCATGAATGACACTGCTAGACATTCTGCAGGATACAGAAAAAAGTGACTGACAAACTGCCAATATAGGTAGAATTGTCTTTGAAATTTCCTGCTTCTTGGAAAATTCTGCTGGATACTATGGGCCTGTAGGCTGAAGATGGATGTCCCAATGGTACAGAAGGACTTTGGGTGACTGTCCAGGCATCAAGATGTCTCTGTCAATTTTAGAGTTTTGGAAGTTGCTTACAATATACTTCCTGTTTACTTAGATAATATTATATCCTTCTGGAGTCTTTGATGGAGTTGAAGAATAATTATAGTTTTCTTTAGTTATAATAAAAGATAAAGTATATATAAATATTGTAACTGTATTTTTTGCTTTATACCTGATTTTTTAGATATAATTTTACTATGTTAAACTTAAAACCTTCTTTTTTATTAAAACAGAAAAAGGGATGTGATGTGGCATTCTCCTCTGTATGCTGTGACTACCATTGGTTAATAAAGGACTGCTTTGGACCTATAACATTGCAGGACCTATAACTTTTGGACCTATAACTTAGATAGGCAGGGAAAACTAAACTCAATGCTGAGAGAAGGAAGGCAGAGTAAGAGAGAAGCCATTTAGCCCTGCTGGAGCCAGAGGAAAATTTACCTGGTAAGCCACAGTCATGTGGCAATACACAGATTAATGGAGGTGGGTTAAATTAATATGTAAGAGTTAGTAAATAAGAGCAAATAAGAAGCTAGAGCTAATGGGCCAAGCAGAGATTTAATTAATAGAGTTTCTGTGTGATTATTTTGGGGCTGGCCATCTTGGAAATGAACAAGTGGCCTCCTTCAACAGGCCTGAGCACATCTTCCCATGCCTCTGCAGAGGGTAAGGTAGAGGGAATGGAAAGGGGTGGCATGGAAGAGCTCAACTGTGCTCTTCTATTATTTGAAGGTTTTACACAGCATTAGTTAACCATTCCTGCAAAGATGTCCAAGACACCAAAATGATGTTATTAAAGTTACAATTTTTTTGATGAATTGTTTTACTCAATAGATCTCTATGCTGCTATCTGTGAACATGACAATATTGAAAAGTATATATTGGATCTTAGGTTACAGATGAGAAAACTGATGCCTGGGAGAGATTCTATATTTCCATATATCTAGTCAATGACCTACTCTTCTATTTGAACAATCAAATTCAAATTTTTTGGAGATCCTTTTGTGTTCAGTCCATTTATGTCCCCTGTGTATTGGGATGAGTAGTAGAATCTACTCAGTAGGATAAGGCTGGAAATTGCAGCCCAGTGCTTATAAGACAGCACCATGGAAAGGATTTGCTTCTTATGTACATTTTGGGTGGTTTATCCAAAAATAATTAACTATGATAGCTGGAGCCCCATAACATATGTACAACCCATGAGCATGGTAAACCAGTCAGCTCAGAGAAGCAAGGGCCTTGAAGAAGCTGTGGTGTTGAGCTCTCAGTCCTGTGAGAGGAAAATACTGTCCTCATCTTGTTGAAGTTAGGGTGACTTTTCTTATGTAACAGTTCTACTTACCCCAACCCCCCAGAATTGAAGATGTCAGACACACTCTTTTCATAATGTTTTAACATCACGCTTTACATAAAATTAAAATTTATAAAGTTAATTATAGAAATAATAAAATAACTTCACAGATCTAAGGACATCTGTGCGCCTTCCAAGTGTATTCTACTCTAATACGAAACAGAAACAATTTTTATCTTAAGATCTGTGAACTTCTATCTTTAAGGTTAACCCGCTTTCCCTTCTGTGTCTCTAAGAACTCATGTCCCTTGCTTTTTGGCTTGGACTCTTTAGCACTAGGACATTTACAGTGCTCTGATATTCAGATCCCATGCACTAAATTAGGGCACTATCACATGCCATCTGTTTAAGAAGTCCTTGGGAGGTTGATGAGACTGGAGCATTACTAGGATCTCACTCTGACTGTAGGGATTCTACAGGAGTCATTTTGTGGCAGGGCTCAGGAATTTGCATTTTCGCCCAGTGGTCCCTGTGATTAGGTAAGGGGGTCACAGACTGACCTTTGGGGAGCCCCTCAGAACATTTCTTCTGGAGGAGCACTTGGTCCTGTGTTATCTGACCTGGGTTTCCAATATGAAGAAGGGAGAGAGGTTTGGGTGCCTTTAGCAGCCAGAGAATCAGCGAGGAAGCAAATGCCCTGGTTTAAATGTGGAGGTATTATTAAAATTTCCTGTCATGTAGGTCCCACTGTGGTATAAATACCAAAGGCAATTTCTGAAAAGTGGTGACAAGGTAATCTGGCTTCTTCTTTTTTGACGGTGGAAGTGCCCTTGTATTAAATTTGCACTCATTGGGATGGCTGGCACGAATTATACCAGATGGATAGGTAGGTTTCCTGTTCTCGTCGCATTCCGAGCTGCCGCTACTCTTCTCAATTATTAAAGATTAATTTTATTTTTTGCAGACTATTTGCCGAGAATTGCCCATACCATCTCGCAAAGGATGTAATTTAAAACTTAAAAAAGTCAGAAATTTAATAAGAGTTAGAAAGTGTTGCCAATGGACGATTTCCTCTGGATTTTGCATGTTCAAGGAATTAATGATGAGGAATGAAGGGGACCAGGACAGGAAAGGAGATATGGCTGCATCTCATCAGCAAAGTGGCCGCAGCAGCCATCTTTCTGCCATGTGAGCTATGTCCCTGAAATGTGCGCAAGACGAACTACAGAAAGTTCAAACAACCAAGAGCTAGGCACTTAACAAAAGCGACAATTTTATTTGATCACTCAGTGATCTGTTACGAGGATTTGACACATCCTTAATTTACTCACTTCTTTTACAGTTTATCTTTGCCTACAGAGGAGGTTAAGTCAGACTGCTTTCTTTGATTGCTGCTGCTGCTGCTGTTACTCTGCCACCATGACTCTGTTTCCCCACACAGTTATTTAACGACTCTCTCAATAGGGTGAGAGTAGCTTGGGTTTGCTGTCCATTTCAGCTTTTACATGGAGCCTGTCCCTGATCCTATGTGAAGCTACCATCTTGAGCTTGAAAGTGCCACTATATAGTCTTTCTTTTTACTCTGGCAAACTTAGTGGTTTGCCTCAAATATCTTTATTGGAGGAATGTGTCTCAAAGAGTCCTGCTTGGGACCTCTGTGGATGTGTGGGAGGAAAGGGGAATGGTGGCTTTAGAGTAATTTGACTGGCAAGTTTCCTTGTGAAATCTCTTGTGAGCATGCTTTCAAAGCTTCTCTCTTGGACTTGAAGGGCTGATCTGGAAAGGTTCGCTGCAACTCCTTGGATGGTACCATCCTAAGAGGCAAAACAGCAGGAATTGGCTGCCGGGAAGCATGTTGGGAATGTGTCTCCATCCTAAGCAGCATTAATTTTTTGTTTGCATTATGGTGTTGCTGCCTATTCATGCATCTCCAACCCAGAAACTGCTTTTTCTCTCTTCAGAGGAAAGTCCTCCAGAGCAAGCCAAGTATGGCCAGACAGCTTCCTTAAGTTGGGGGTGGTACGGGAAATCTGTCTGTTAAATTTGACTTTCAAGCCATTCTGTTGCTCGTATCATTGTTCCCTCCTTCCTGCTCCCCCATTCTTCCTGAGACTTGAGCTAGTAGATTATGGTCTTCAGAGTCTCTGTCACATTTGCCAGGTAACTCCTCTGCTTTTCCTCCTGCTGCCTGAGCGTGCAAGTTTTTAACAGTTGCCTAGTAATTCATCATTCATCCAGTGGCTTCCTGGCTTCTTAAACCGTATTTGCTTATTTCCAACACTCTTCGTCTATATGAGTTTATGGTTTGAAAAAAAACCATGGACTTTAATGGGCTTTTGACAAAAAGCCCAAAGTCCAAAATGCTTTCATTTACCACCTGTATTTGAACAGTAATATTCTCTAAGTTAAAATAATGTGATTTCTAACTCCGAAATAGCAAGATGTCAAGTTTCTTTTTGTGTTCTTTATCTTTTGTCCTGAATTGTGCAGAGACCTTGGAGGACTAGTCAGACTAAGGAGCAGTGGGTCCTGTTGACATTGCCTCCTCAGAGAGTAGGAGACTTGCCTAAGTTTCTAATGGAACTCATTTTCCTGGGGTCATAGTTCCTATCCTTGCAGTGCTTTGCTGTTCTCTTAGGTTGGCTTGGCAGTACTCACTGCTGTATGAGTGCCTTTGCTTCATGAACCCTTGTACAGATTTCATGATGAGGGTTAATCTCACTTCTCTACCAAGGACAGTTCACATCATGTCTTGAAATTGCATCTTTTTATTTCATACCCACAAGCATTTTTTTTTTCCCAAAGGGGCACCTGATTGGCAAGAATAGGCTTCCACTTCAAGTTTCCTATTGTACCGGAAGCACGTTTTCGCCACATCACCTCTTGGGCTCCGGTTGCTACAAGGCATACTTCCAACACAGGCCTGTCGGCTGTAAAAGTAAAACCTTCTAGGATCATGGCATCTTTTCCTGCCTGGATACAGTCTTGGTATCACATGTCTTTTTTGCCTTTTTTCTTTTTTAATGATCACTGCTCACTTAGGATTTGAAAGGTGAAAGAACAGGAGGAGTTCATTACTGTATCTCCGGCTCTGCTAGGCACACTGGTCAAATATGTGGCCTTCAGCTAAAGAGAGATTTCACAAGGCTTCCAGGCACTGTCCTGATAGTAACTCACCTCTGTGCTGAGGGCACTATGGTTGCCTACAGCATTTTCTGTGAATCTCAGAGCTAGTAGCAAACCCTGAGGGCCAAAGGCTCTTTCTCTGACCTCTATTCCTCATGCATGTCAGACACTATGTTAAACATTGCAGTTCTTGTATTAGTAATCCCTCTGAAATAGCAAAGTGAACAAATTCAGGTCTTGGGTATGTATCCACTGATTCAACGAGAAAAGGTTATCCACAATTGGGGCTTTCGTGGACACGTTTGTCAAGGTCAAAGCGAAGACCCCGTTAATTTTTCTCAGGGCTTATGGGCTCAGTGCCTGTACTGACAGCGTGATTTTGAAATGGAAGCTTCTGTCTGGGAGTTGCAACTTAACTTCTCCTAAAATCGGCATCCTGCTTCACATAAAATGCAGAAATAATCCAGAAGCCAAATGTAAATTGCTGAGGACCACTTTTATTCTCCAAAGGGATCATGGAATATGATTAAAGTCAATTTCTGAAAGTAAAGGAGTGGAAGAAAGCATTTTGTACTTTCTCAAACATTAAATTTATATTAATGGGCACCATTTAAATGGTCCTGCTGCCAGAGCTGTATGTCCGTGATCCCAGCCTATCTAATTTAAATTTACTATTGACCGTACTGTCACCCTATGAAAAATGAGAAAACATTTTTCTGGCCTCCTTTCCTGCAAAAAATCTTGATTGGATTTCTGCATTAATTGTCGAAAATTCTCTTTCACATTAAATATGCTAACAAATTTCTTAGGGACCCTGTCATTATTTTCAGTTTTGTATATTTCTGTCTTATAGCACGTTAAGGCTAAAAACTTTTGAAGGTAAAAATTGTGTAATAATGTGGATAACCTTGTCACATCAGTTTTCTCTGAAATGTGGATTAATTATTAAATTCAGCTGGTATTTCTCAAGGTCAGGTAATTGCAGGGTTCTTGTTCAGAGCAGTCTAACACAGGCAAAGCTGGTTAGACTGGTCCCTAATGGTTAAATGGAAACTGCTGAGAAACCAAAACATAAACAATGTGGCATCTCACCAAATTCTGGACAGGGGAGGAAAAAGCTTGCCATGTAAGAAAGCAGAGGAGGAAGGGCTGCAGGAGTCAGTGGGGTCAAGGGCACCACAAGAAAACCCATAGAACTGACTAACCTGGGCTCATAGGGGCTCACAGAGACTGAACTGCCAACAAGGGAGCCCACATGGAACTGACTAGGCCCTCGGCATATATGTTGCAATTGTGTAATTTGATCTCCTTGTGAGATTCCAAACAGAGGGAGTAGGGGCTATCTCTAACTCTGTTGCCTGCTTTTGAGACCCCTTCCTCCTACTGGATTGTCTCACCCAGCCTTTATAGAAGAGAAGGAGTATAATATCACTGAAAGTTGAGATACAATGGCTGGCTAATATCCAGGGGAGGTCCACCCATCTCTAAAGAGAAACAGAGGAGGAAGGATGGATAGGTGGGCAGGCGAGGGAAGTGAGGGAGGAAAAATTTTGATTGGGATATTAAAACAAACAAAAACAACAAAAAAGAAAACCTGTTCATTTTACATGCCAACACCAGTTCTCCTCATTCCCCTTCTCCTGCCTCTCCACCTCCCCCCATCCCACCACCTATCCACTCCTCAGAGGGGGTAAGGCCTCCTTTGGGGAGTCAGCAAAGTCTGGCATACCAAGTTGAGGCAGAACCAAGCTCCTCCCTCCTGAAGCAAGGTCCTTTAAACCCAACAGGAGCCCGGCACATAAAGCCAGCCAGCATGAGGAGGGCCTGCATGGATCTGCACCAGATAGGGAGCTCTAGCTGAAAGGAGACAAGAACACACCCCCACCCCACCCCCGTCTCGGTAACCTAGATGCTACCTACAGCTGATGATACTTGAAAATGGTGGGTCCATGAATTCAAATCTCTAGCTACTGTCATACTGACAACAGTTTTATACTCCAGAGAATCATCCAACATATATTTTTCCTTTGAGGCAGGGATTGGGAAAGGTGGTCTCTCTTTTTAATTCCATTGATCAATTGGCGGTAGTAATTGATATGATTAGCCACAGAAGAAATTTGTTACATTGGCTCACTTAGAAAAAGTAATTTTAAAAAATTATTTTGATGGATAGATTTTGGAATTTGTTTTTACTATAGGGTTACTTAATATGCAAACTGCTTTGCTAATATAAAGTATGCCTCTTAGAAAAAAATTAATGAAAAGAAAGAAATGAATAGGAAACAATCAAACTTAGCTGTGTGAACTTGGCCAAATTTCTAGTCCACCATATTCATATCTATTCAATGAATCTAATTTGATTGATGCAGAATCAGCAAGTACAATTCTGGAAGTCTCAGAGAGAGGAAACAATAGGCCCTTAGTAGGAATGACCCAGTCCACAGTCATGGATTTGTGAAGATTTGAAGCAATCTTGTCTAAATTCCATTGAACACAGGAATTCCCATGTCTTCTCTGCATTTTTTAAATGCACATTAAATAAATCATTTTATAAAGAGGTAGAAGGCAATAAGAAAAAACATCTCTAGTTATTTTAGAATTTCATTTAGATTTTGAAATTTACCTATTTTCTAGCAGATATAACTTCCTGCAAGCTAAGGGAAGATCAAGCTTGCAGCTACAACGTGGAACTGATGGTTCTTCTGCATCTCCTAGCTTGTGTTCCAGTACTCCAGGACCACTTGTCTCTCCAAGGGTAGCTGTAGTAATGAGGCTGCTTGTTTCCTGGATACCCAGCAGCTCAGACCCAAAATAATCACACAGAAAACTATATTATTTAAATCACTGCTTGGCCCATTAGCTCTAGCTTCTTATAGGCTAACTTTTATATCTTAAGTAAACCCATTCCTAGTAATCTGTGTATCAACATGAAACCGCGTAAAGTTCTGGCATCTGTGTCCAGAGGGGCTACATGGCTTCTCTCTGAATCTGCCCATCTTTCTCCCAGCATTCAGTTTAGTTTTCCCTGCCTAGCTAAGTTCTGCCATGCTTTAGGTCCAAAGCAGTTTCTTTATTCATTAATGGTAATCACAGCACACAGAAAAAAAATCCTATATCAGGTAACTTCTCTTCTATTACAACTTCAAGGAACCATCCTAGGTCTCAGATAAGCTCATACTACAAGTGAGACACTTACTTCAATTCTTTCCTTCAACCCTCTTGGTTATACCTCAATGCAGGTTGCAGCTGAGCCTCATAGAAGCATCCACTGAGAAGGGGGAATCATCACAGATCACAGAGAAGACCAAAAAAGCACAGTGTTGCCTAGACTCATACCCTATAGTAACCCTCTAAAGAAAAGTAGCCCCAAACCTTTTATTTTGAAAATTCAGGTAAATTTCAAAATCTAAATGAAATACTAAAATAACCAGAGCTGGTTTTTGAAGGCGTAAGTCGCAAACAATGCCACACCAGTTTGGAATTATGATTAATACGGTGATATTTATTTAAAGAGGAAAAACTTACAGATAACCGTCCCAGACAACAGCCCTCTGTGTAACCAGGAAGGGAGTCTAGTCACTGGAAACAGAGCAGGAAGCGAAGAGAAGAGAGAAGGGAAGTAGCCGCTTTTTTAAAGGGAGAGAGACCATGCCCAATGGGCTGGTATCTCAGCGGCTATAGGCTGGAGGAGCGGAAGGACCTCCCGCAACACCTCTCCATTTTGTTTAAGTAAGAGAGTTCAAAACCTACTACGAAATTATATACAATAAGTACAAATATCCGATTCTAACTAGCTTAAGTCTTGTATAATAAACAGCTTGGCCAAGTCATGAGTGGAAAGTAACTACATTTATATAGTTTTCAACCTCATCAAAGATCTGAGATGGAAAATAATGTTATCTGAGTAATTAGGAAGTGCAATCAAACAACTTCCAAAACATGCAACAAATCACAGAGACAACTAGCTACCTGGGCAATCACCCAAAGTCACGATAGCAGCGTTGAAGCAACCAACTTTGGCTAAGGCCTAACATAACTGACATACCATTTTCAAAGGCAAGCAACTTTTCAAAATTATCTTACTCTGTCTTGGCAGGATACGACAGTCCTGTTTTATCCATTGATGCATGCTCTGTATCTCTGTCAGTAGTTGAGGTATGGGCATTTCTTTGCCCAAATGCCAGTTCTGCCAAAAAGAAAGGCTACAGGTGGAGTGTCTTTGGTGCTCAACATTCTCTGGGGAATAGAGCAGTGTTGCCAGGAGCAATTGTGTCTCACTACCACAAAACTCTGAGTTAGATTAAAGGCCATTTTCTACAGCTCTTTGAAGAGGTTGAAGATTATCTATCTATACTGAGTATAATCTCTATATATCTAAAGAACCTGATTAGTCTAATTATAAATGACAAACTCAGATGACTATTAATCTATATAATTTTCAATATCTATCTAACTTAAAGACTAAGACAATAAACAACTGCGAAACAAAAGAGGACAATGACCTCCAAATGTAAACACTGTACAAATATACATTGCAACATGGTAAATACATATCAATACACAAACAATATATAAGTATCTTAATCAGAGGTAGAAATGTACACTACAATATGGTAAATATATACAATATATATATAAATACAATATATGTCAATATATAAAAAATATTTTAAACAGAGGTAGAAACATGCATGCATACAATAGTCAATATAATTTTACTTTGTATCAATATACAAAAATCAATATCAATATATTTGTCTAAAAACAGTAACTCACAATTACAAATCTATTATCCCATCATCCCTCTTTTTTTTAAATGATCCCTGAGCTTATAAAATTCCTCCCCCAACCCTCAACCATATACTAATTATAATCAACCCCTAAATGATGTCCCTAAACCCAAGAACAAGCTTTACTGGGAGTGGGGACGTCGTCCTCTAGAATTACTTCCAGTTGTCATGGGGGAAACGTTCTTTCTGGGGGATCCTGTGAAAGTAAAATGATGGTTAAATTTCAAGATCAATGTCTTTTAAAATTACAAATAGTCTCTGAGTATTTTCTGCAGGTCTGGCCAAAATGTTGTATAAGATGTGCACCATTTCAGCTAACCAAGTTGGAACTGTCTTGTGCAGCTGGTACCCAAAGCAGGTCTTGTAGTAGCGCTATCAGTATCATGACATCATATCAACCGGGTGGAGTTGTTGTTATGGGGCCCCATCTTCTTCCTAGAAACTTCAAATGTCACTTCAGGAAAAACTCATTGTTCATTGAGAAAAACTTAAACATTAATCATATATATATATATATATATAATGAAAGGCATGATAGATAATTCAATGAAAAGTATGATAGATATGAAGAAAAGCAAAGATGTTTTCTAAACTCATATTTCTTTCCGTCCCATATCATGGCTCTTGACATGAGACAGAAACTCCAGAAACTCTGGGTTTTTCTCTTACTAACAGGCTTGGAATTGGAGAGGGACTGAGCCAGAGTCCAACTTCAAAACCAGCTTTATAAATTTAGAAATATGGTTTAATATATTTTACTTACACAACCCATTCAGTTTTCTTGATATTTCCTATTGGGCAGGTATTTTTCCATCTGTCAGTATCCAAACATCCAGGGTCCCTTGAATTTTTCAAAGATGAGTGTTTTCCTGTGGAGATAAGAACAGAACCCTGCCCCCATTCTATATGTTTTTCTTACCACCTGTATGAATATCATCATTGTGGATGAGTTGTCAATTCTCCTTTCCAAGAGGTTTCTCCTCTTCAAATAGAAACTTTATTAATTTTGATGGTATCCACAATTTTTCTTCTCCTGTGGAAATAAGAGCAAAACCCCTTCCCCAATGTAGCATATCTCCTGGCTTCCATTGAGAGGTCAGCACATCTTTGAAATAAATTGGTTGATTTAGTTCAGCAGACTTTTCCATTATCCAATGTCTTTCTGCTGCTGGCGTTCCTTTCTCATTAGCGTTAAGAAAATTCAAGGTTAATAAAACATTATGTAATCTATTTCTGGGGGTATTTTTGGTCCCTTTCTGTTTGTTCAGCATATCCTTTATAGTACGATTTGATCTTTCTATAACTGCCTGACCTGTAGGATTATTTGGTATACCTGTAATGTGTTTTATATTATAATAATCAAAAAAGCATTTCATTTTCTTAGATACATATGCTGGACCATTATCTGTCTTTATTTATACAGGTATACCCATGATGGCCATAACTTCCAATAAATGTGTGATTACTGAATCAGCTTTTTCTGAACTCAGGGCAGTAGCCCATTGAAAACCTGAATACGTGTCTATGGTGTGGTGTACATGTTTTAATTTACCAAATTCCATAAAGTGGAACACATCCATCTGCCAGATTTCATTTCTCTTAGTACCCTTTGGGTTACTCCCTGCAGGCAACGGTGTTTGATTATAGAAAGAACAAGTAGGACATCTCTTTATAATGTCCTTAGCTTGTTGCCATGTAATGGAAAATTCTTTCTTTAGGCCTTTACTATTTACATGATGCTTTTTATGAAATTCTGAGGCTTGCAACACGCTTCCAATCAATAATTGATCAATCTCAGCGTTGCCTTGTGCTAGAGGATGAGGCAGACCTGTATGGGACCAGATGTGTGTTGTGTACATCGGGCAAAGCCTGTTCCTGATTATGTCTTGTACCTGGATAAACAATGAAGTCAACTCTGTGTTATCTGGTATAAATTCAGAGGTTTCAATATGCAAGATAACTCTTTCTGCATATTGTGAATCTGTAACTATATTAAGAGGTTCTTTAAAATCCCTTAGCACCATAAGAATGGCATATAATTCTGCCTTCTGGACAGAATTATAAGGATTTTGTTCCACCTTACTCAATTCATCTGACTTGTAACCTGCTTTCCCTGATTTATTTGCATCAGTATAGAACGTACGAGCTCCAGTTATTGGAGCATCACGTATAATTCTAGGAAGAATCCAAGAAGTTCTCTTTATGAGGTTAAGTCTACCACTTTTGGGATTGTTGCTATCAATTTCTCCCCAAAAATTAGCACAAGCTCTTTGCCACGGTTCATTGTCTTCCCATAACTTTTTTATTTCTTCAGTAGTAAAAGGCACTATAATTTCTGCTGGGTCTATACCTGCTAGTTGACGAAGTCAGCTTACCTTTTATAATTAATTCAGAGACTTTTTCCACATAAGTTTTTAATTTTTTACTTGGTTTATTAGGTATAAATATCCACTCTAAAATAATATCTTCCCTCTGCATTAGAATCCCTGTAGGAGAAATTCTGG
Organism: Microtus oregoni; assembly: GCF_018167655.1. NCBI lineage: Eukaryota > Metazoa > Chordata > Mammalia > Rodentia > Cricetidae > Microtus > Microtus oregoni. Next base: position 26,295,802 of record NW_024543089.1, read on the forward strand.
AAGGCAATATGACTAGGATGCAGCTAAGATTTGGGTTCACCCTATCTACATGTGCCTCCTGTAATTTTTCCTCAATCATTGTCAGTTCCTTTTTTGCTTTAGCTGTCAGTTTTCTTGGACTATTCAAATCTTTATCACCATCTAAAGTTTTGTTTAAATGAACTATTAGATCAGGTGTTATCCCAACAGCTGGTCGTAGACTGGAAATGTCTCCTAACAATCTTTGGAAGTCATTAAGAGTCTTTAACCGGTCTCTCCTAATTTGTGCCTTTTGCTTTTTAATTTTATCTAACCCTATTCTGTAACCTAGGTAATTAATAGAGTTTCCTGTTTGAATCTTTTCAGGGACAATTTGTAATCCCCACTTAGGCAAGACTTTCTTTACTTCTTCAAACATCCTTTCTCAAGTATCTTTATTTGAATCAGATAACAAGATGTCATCCATCTAATGATAAATTATGGACTTGGGGAATTGTTTACAAATTATTTCCAATGGTTTACTCACAAAATATTGGCACAATGTGGGACTATTGAGCATACCCTGTGGGAGGATAGTCCATTGATATCTCCTATTAGGCTGAGAATTATTATAAGTAGGCACTGCGAAGGCAAATTTTTCTCTATCCTTTTCTTGTAACGGTATAGTGAAAAAACAATCTTTCAAATCAATAACTATAAGAGGCCATTTTTTTGGTAACAGAGAAGGCAAAGGAATTCCAGATTGTAGTGGGCCCATAGGTTGAATTACCTTGCTGACAGCTCTTAAATCTGTCACCATTCTCCATTTACCAGATGTCTTTTTTACAACAAACACAGGAGAATTCCAAGGGCTGGTTGATTCTTCAATAAGGTGAGCATCTAGTTGCTCTTGCACCAGCTGTTCCAATGCCTGTAATTTATCTTCAGCAAGAGGCCACTGTTTGATCCATATTGGCTTCTCAGTTAGCCATTTTAAAGGTAGGGTTGTTGGTACCTCTAAAGGTTTGGTATTTGCTGTATGTTCTTGTACAGCCTGAATGGCTGGTACCTTTTTCCATAATACCTCATCATATCCTTCCTAGAATTATGAGTTCCTGTTACTACAGGAATGTTAATCTGGGTATTCCATTGCTGTAGCAGGTCACAGCACCATAAATTTATGGCAATATTGGCTATATATGGCCTTAGTCTTCCTATTTGCCCTTTGAGCCCTATGCATTCAACCCATGTTGTGCTTTGTTTTACACAAAATAGGGTTCCAATTCCCAGGAACTGAACATCTACCTCTTGAAGAGGCCAATTCGGATGCCAAGATTCTGGGGTAATGATACTTACATCCGCACCTGTGTCTAATAAGCCTTCAATAAAAGTGCCATTTATACAGACTCTTTGCTTTGGTCTTTGATCGTTAATAGAAGTCTGCCAAAATATACGTTTACTCTGTCCTACTGGGTTTTTTGACTCATCCTCTACACGTAATTCATCATTTAGAAAAGTATTACTTTTTACAGCAGAAATTGGAGATTTTAATTTTCTTGGTGAGGCATGTTCTCCACTGTGACTGGGAACGACTGGGCCACTGTTGGTTTGGGGGCCTGCGAGAAGCCCCTCAAGGAGTTTCCCGATGATATCGGATTGCCCCATCTGTCTGTTGTTGACCTGCATTCATTGGACCAATGCCGGTCTTTACCACATCTCCTACATATACCTGAAAGCCTAGGTCTCCTATTTTTGTCATTCCCAGAGGAGATATTAATCCTAGAAATTCTGTGCCTGCAATCCCTTTTCAGATGTCCTAATTTACCACAATTAAAACACCTGGCAGTTTGATGTCTCCTCATTGCTTTGGAAATTGCTTCTCCTACCCAAGATTCATCATTATAGCTAAACATCTCAACATTCATCGTATGCTGAATCCATTCATCCATAGGTGCTGATATAGACTTTAAAGGCCCAATTATCTTTTTGCATTCTATGTTTGCATTCTCAAAAGCTAGAGATTCAAGAAGTATTCGTCTAGCTTCTGGGTCTGTTACCCCTATGTCCAGAGCCTTAATTAATCTTTGCAAAAAGTCAATAAAGGGTTCTCTCTGTCCCTGCCTAATTCTGGTATATGATTCAACCCTTTTTGCTGGATCTTGTATCCTATTCCAAGCATTTAAAGCTGCTTGGTGACATAGACACAGTACTTCATTGTCATAAAGAGCTTGGACCTGTGGATCAGCATATTCTCCTGCACCAAGAATTTGATCTTGGGAAACCTCGACACCTTTTGCTCTTCCTTGCTGTTCCATATGTTTGGATTCTTCTCTGAAATAAATTCCAAACATCAAGGAAGGTCCATTATCTAAAACTGCAGACACTAACTGATGGAAATCATGGGGGGTAGCTCTAGCATTAGAAGCCCAAGTCCTTATCATTTCCTTTACGTATGCAGAGTGCAAGCCAAAATTAACAACAGCTTGCTTAATTTCTTTTAGATCATTCATTGCTATTGGCATCCATCTAGCTTCTTTGACTCCCTTTGAGCCTTTAGAAGTTGACGCTTTGTCAGAATTAAGTATAGGGTATGTCTCTAGAACTCTAAGTAAGCCAGTTCTAATAGCTGGTGGAGGCATTGTATCCTGTCCTTGTGCCTCCTTACTCTGTTCACCAGCAGCAATAATTTCTCCAATCTTTTCAAATCTTTTTATGATTGTCTCTCTTAAATCCTGAATCTCCTGACCTGTATATGTTTCCAGTGATTTCACTGAGGTATCAATTTTTTGGTCCCCATTCTGCACCTGTGACCCCAAAGCTTTAATTTTTCCCTTCAAAGATAACATGTACTCCTTAAACTTTTCTTGTATATCATGTAGATTCCCATCTTGGAGGTACATTCTGTCTGTTACCTTATCAAAACTTTGTGATAAAGTCGGAACATCAACTTCTACAGCCTGAACCCTTTAAGGTAACTTTCTAGTACCCTTGGATATGGAGTCAATTTTGTCTGTCATAGTATCCACTTGTTCAGATAACCTCTGATTTTCAATAATTTTAATCCTGTCAATTAGTTGTTCATTATTAGTTCATAAAGATGCTATCGTTCTTAGGAGTGCCATATTCTTCTGTTCATTATTAGTTTGTAAAGATTCTATCATTCTTAGGAGTGCCATATTCTTCCTTAATGATAGAATATGGAAAAGAAAACTGAAACCTAGTAACAAGCAAATTAAGGTATCCCCATAATCATATAAACCTTGTATGACGTAATCCATTGTATTAGTAAATATAAATTTACTAATCCATTGTATTAGTGAAAACAAAGCAGTAAAATTTGCGTTAGAGATGAAAACTGCCATATTATGTATTATCTAGCAGGTAGTGCTGTTGCCGAGTCGCGATGAAAACGGGGTCTTGTTTCAGTGTCTTAGTAGATGTTAAAAACTGGAAAATGCAAGTTTCTCAACAAAGTAAATGTAATTAAATCAATTCCATAGATGGAACCAGAAACCCAGAATCCAGGGGTAGAGAAGAGCAATCTGGAAGCTGATTATGCCTTCACGTGACAGAGTCACCCTGAGGGGTTGCAGCTTTCGGCTCTGGTTCACACCACTTAAGAGCTGCACTTGCAAGGGAGATTTAACAATGACTCAGAAAAGAGCAAACAACTTGGGCATAGACTACATGGGCCTGTGGAGCTTAAATCCACATGGGGGAGGCAGATGATAGGGTGCATGGGGACTTGAAGTCAATCTGCGGTATCTAAAGGGAAAATATAAAGTACTGAAGCAAGAAAAGCCACTGCATGATAATTTATATTAAACTGCTGGCTCCACGCACAAGGCACAGGCACGGGGCTGAGGAAGGGAGGGGCTCGTGCCAAGCCAAACTTGTGGCTGGCAGCTGAGCGGAGAGGGGGGGGAGGAGAGGTCCTAAAACCAAACGTTGGTCACCAGGTGAAGGCGTAAGTCGCAAACAATGCCACACCAGTTTGGAATTATGATTAATACGGTGATATTTATTTAAAGGGGAAAAAACAGATAACCGTCCCAGACAACAGCCCTCTGCGCAATCAGGAAGGAGTCTAGTAGCCGGAAACAGATCAGGAAGCGAAGAGAAGAGAGAAGGAAAGTAGACACTTTTTTAAAGGGAGAGAGACCATGCCCAATGGGCTGGTATCTCAGCGGCTATAGACTGGAGGAGCGGAGGAGCGGAAGGACCTCCCGCAACAGGTTTTTCTTATCACCTTTTTGATTACTTTAGAAACTGATTTGTTCAATGTGCATATGTCCCAGAGGAGACATGAAAATTCCTGTGTTCAATGGAATTTAGACAACATTGCTGCAAATCTTCACAATTCCATGACTGTGGACTGGGTCGTTCCTGCTAAGGGTCCATTGTTCCTTTCTCTGAGGCTTCTGGAATTGTACTTGCTGACTCTGCATCAATCAAATTAGTTTGTTCTTGTTTGTTTATAAATTTGCATAAGTAATCTATTGCTTTCATAAAAGTCTTTTAGGAAATTCACATAAGGGATTAAGTTTTTGTTACTGGAAATTTTGATGACCCCCTCCCTAGTAACTACAAGTTACCAGGGAAAGTGGGGTTCTCTCTTGGGGCTCTCAGTCATTAATAAAACAATTTAAGAACACATTCAAAAATAAACTGAGGGCAATTTTATTAGAGCTTAAAAGGGTGGGTAATCTGTAATTCTTGGCAGCTTCTCAGAAGAGTAAGATAAAAAACAAGTAAGGGAAAAGACCACAAGAGGCCATCACTTACATGGGCAGCAACTGGCCTCAAGGCAGGGGAAAAGCATTCAAAGAGTGGAACAGCCCTAACTACTAGAGAAAGCACACATAGGTTCTGGTACCATCTGAAAAGAAATAAAAGAGAAGGAAACATTCTACCTTTCTGAGCAAGGATTCAGAAGAGAGGCCGACTCAATAGAATCTCATGCAGCCCTGTAGCAACAGCACAAGGAGTGGTCATTCCAGGAAAGATGGTGCATTCTCTCATTAAAGAAAAATTACTCCTCTTACCTCTTTAGCATGGCAGATGGCGATTCTGCCTTTCTGAGCAGTGGTCCCTTACCCTACTGGTTGACCTGCCCAGCTGGAATATTAGGTTTCTACCCTTGACCAGTGGGAAAAGCTTTCTAGCCTTTAAAACTACGTACTGTTTTCCTTTCCATCCCAGGCTCCTTAGTCCTGGTTTTTATTTCCATGAAAGAGCAATGGAATTCCTTCTTTGTTTTCTCAAAATAGTCTAGAGTGTACCTGTTGCTTGGGCCTCTTTCTTACTTTAATTATTTAATCTTAAAGACTGGGGGAAAGGCTTCTAAAGTTCAACCTTGGTAGGACAGTTGCATGAGTGAATTCTTTTGCCAATTGAATGTTTATAATTCAGGAACTTTGAGCATATGCAAAAAGGCTCTTATACTAATCAGAATTTCATAGGGTTGTTCTCTGCAGTTACATGTGGAGTGGGTTAATTATGAACCAGAGCCTGGAAAAGTTTAGCACACTGAGAAGATATCAGAAATATCTCAAATGAATATTAATGTTTTGAAATGTCTATGTAATTGAAATCAATTTAGATGTAAAATAATGTGAAGATGGTAATGCAATGGCAGAGTCCCACAGATAAATATGTCAAAACACATCAGAATTTCTGAGGCTATGGTGGAACCTGCATTGCAAGCAAGCTGCTAGGTAGGTATATAAGGCTCAATTTTTTTTTTTGTTCTTTCCAATTTTCTTTTTTTGAGTTTTCTTATTTGCGTCTCTAATGAGAAAATATGGGCTCTGGAGCTGCTGATTCTTCGTGGAAACAATACCTTCATTTTTAGCCTCATTTAACATTGACTGACACAGTTAGGTCCTGGTTTTGGCTTGGCAGTCTATAGATAAGCTTGAACTTTTAAGTAAGTAATTTCATGTCTCTTATCAGTCAGGTGTAGATACTACATGCTGTGCCTTATATGAAGTATCTAACGAGCATAGGAGGACAGTAGAATACTGGTCAAAAGGAGCTGGAAAGAGAGGGAAAATAAGGTTATATTCTTCAGTGGTTCTAAAATTTGGTGGATATGCTGTACATATCTGTGTCTGCACAGTGCCTATAGGCACTGACATTTGTTATGTGCTTGAAGATTATGTTTAAGTGTAGATACCACTATCAGCATTCTTACCAGAAGATTAGAAATACAAAGTTGTATCAGAAGACTTTGTGGGGATTCTGATGATAGTTTCCCTGATCCAAACTCATGAAAATTGAACAGACTAACTATGTGGGATGTGTTTAAAGATGTAAGTTGTACCTCATTCTAGCTGCTGAAATTTTCATGTGCAAAAGCACTTTGAGATATATTTTTAATCTACTACAATAGTCACATGGAAAGGGAAAGGGACAGTAGAAGTTCTACTCTCTGACAGTTGAAGATGGTGTGGGAAGTCCTTCTGTATATGTGTTGCTTTTATTGGTTAATGATTCTTTGGGTCTACGGCAGGGCAGAATAGAACTAGGCATGAAAACTAAACTGAATCCTGGGAAAAAGAAGGCAGAGTCAGAGAGATGCCATGTAGTAGCTGAAGGAAACAGATGCTGGAACATTACAAGTAAACCACGAGCCTTAAGGTAAAATACAAAATAATAAAAATTGGTTAATTTAATATGTAAGGGCAAGCTAAAAATATGCTAGTGTCATTGGCCAAATATTGTTGTAATTAATATAGTTTCTGTGTGTTTATTTTGGGTCTGGGCTGCTGGAACAAACAAACAGTCTCCGTCTACATGAAAAATCAAGGTTCAGAGACATGACGTGAATTGGCTTAGGGTACCTATAATTCTTTGTAATGGTATTGAGCTTAAAAACACTCAGAGATTTCAGATACATGCTATGAGTTGAAAAGTTCTATTTGTTCCTTCTCATAGGCTTTTCTGCCCATTAAAATATTTTCATTCCCCAAGGCTTAGAGTTTATCCAGATTTAACTTTCTACTAGAAGAAATCTACCTCTTCTTGAACATCCAGTAGTGTTTATACACATTGTTTATGACCCTTGTAGCATGTTTCCTTTGCTGATATGTTTTCTTAAATAATGGTTTGTACTTCACTAGTGTAGTGCTCATTTACATGGTCCTGGGTTATAGAAAGACATTGTCTGGTATTTTATGCACTTACTAAGCATTTGTTTATTCCTCCTTCCCCTTCCATTGGTCTCCTTTGTTCCCCTATGATGGAGAATGCCAATAAATTAATTCCACACTAGCTCAGATTTAAATATAATAAGGAGTTCTTTATTTAAGGGGGACTCACAGATCATAGTTCTCTGCACAAATGGGGAACAGGAACCAATACCCAGGAGAGAGAGAAAGAGGGCATGCCAGTATGTACCTTGGAATCTAAGCCACTCCCAACCTGGTTCAGTCTTTCAAAGTTCATTGGCTGAAGGAGGTTCCCTATCACCTCCCCCTTTTGTTTAAATAAGAGAATTCTAGACCCAATATAAAACTACGTACAATAAGAACAAATATCAAGTATAAAAATTAGAATTACAACCAGCATAAACAATATTAAGCAAGAAACATATGCTAAATGTTTCGATAAATATTATATCCTAAGGAATCTAAGTATTGTATTAGAAATGGGTTGGGTAAGTCATAAGAGGAAAGTAATCACAATTATCTAGTCGTTAACCCCAATGAAGACCCGAGAAGGGAGATAATATTACTTGAGTATGCAGGAAGTGCAATCAAACAGCTTACAAAATGTGCAGTAAATGACAGAGAGAGCTGGCCACCTGGGCAATCACACCAAGTCTCATTTGCAACATTAGAGCAACCAACTTTGGCTAAGGTCTAAAGTAACTGACAGACCATTTTCAGAGGCAGGAAATTTGTCAAAACAGTCTTACCCTATTTTGTCAAAGTTTGACAGTCTATTTTCTTGTAACCTGCTTGTCCAGTTCGTGTATTTTGTCAGTGGTTGAGGCTTGGGCAGTTCTTTGCCCAAAGGCCAGTTTTGCCAAAAGAAAATAAGCTCCAAGTGGAGTGTCTTTGGTGCCCAACATTCTCTTGGGAATTGAGTAGTGCTGCCAGGAGCAATCGTGTTTCACATCAACAGAACCCTAAGTTATTCAAATGCCATATTTTACAGTTCTTTGAAGTGGTTGAATATTACCTACCTATGCATAATACAATTTTTATATATCTAAAGAACTTGATTAGTCTAACTATAAGTATGACAAATATGGATGACTATTGACTTTTATTACTTAATACCTGTATAACTTAAAGACTAAGACTTTATGTTAGAATATATTAAACAATTTTTAAACAATTGTGCAGCAAATACGGACAATTACCTTAAAATGTAAATAATGTATAAGTATATTGGTCAAAAGTGGTAATGTATAGTGTAATATGATAATTATATCCTAAAATTGTATCTGTATACACAATGTCTTAAGTAGAGGTATGCATGCATACAATATGACAAAACACCTTTGCATTGGTGTATAAATATTATAAACAGCAATAGGAGCGTATTCAATATAACAAGTATAATTTGAATTTGTATCAATATACAAGAATCTATATCAATATAAACTGTCTATAAATAATAGCTCACAATTATTCACTCTATTACTCACTATTATTATTAATGTGAGTAAGCTCACACTATTCTACCTATTATCCCTTTTGCTCCTATTTTTATGTAATATATTTATGCATCATTTTATGTACCTATATAAAACCTAGGAGCCATAAATGAGAGAAAATATGTGTGGTGGTTTTAAGGAGAGGGCTGTAGGCTCATATACTGGAATACTTAGTCACCAGTTGGTGGAATTATTTGAGAATCTTTAGGAAGTGTGGCCTTGTTGGAATAAATGTGTCACTGGGAGTGGGCTTTGGGGTTTCTTCAGATTCAGATCATTTCCTGTCTCTCCCTCTCTCTTCTCCCTTCCCCTCCAACCCTCTCGGTATAGTGGTTGTATCTCAAGATATGAGAGCTCAGTTCCTGCTCAATCACTCTGGCTGCCTGCTGTCATACTCCCTGCCATGATGGTGATACACTTTACTTACCCTCTGAAACTGTAAGCTTCACATAAACACTTTCTTCCCTAAGTTGGCTTGTTCACTACACCTTAAAACAACAATTGAAATCTAACTAAGATAATGTGTGATATTAATCTTTCCAAGACTAGCTTAATTTCCTTGATGTGAATATCCTGCCATTTTTCTAAGTTTATCTGTGTATATTTTCAGTGACAAGAATGAGGAACCAGCAAATAGCCTTATCCCAATGTTTTCCTAAGAAGAGACTCAAAAAGTGCTCTTCAAGTTAAGCATTTCCTTTTTCTTTTTGTGCACTGTCATCTCTGAATATATTCATTTTTACATGATCAACATTATTCTTTTGTCCCCTTGAAAGAAGTGATTCTACAAACATGGCATAATTAAAAAATGAACTAATGAATAAAACAAAACAGTATCCTCTAATTTTGATTTTATTAATCGCTTCTCTTATGTATGTGTAGCTCATCTCTTCTTCCTCAGTTTCTCATCTTGAGATTTGGTGTCTGTGCTTTATCTTTTTGTTTTTCTCACAGACAGGCAGAGCACAGGTTAAACATCTTACCTTCCCAACTGATTATACAAATCAGTCAATTGTAGACTATTGTTTTAATATATGATGTATCTTTAAAAATCTCCCAACAAGTCCAGCCAAAAATAAGACAAGTGGTAGGAACAATAATAAACTCTTGAGAATTGAATTGATTGATCTAATTATAAGTGAGCTGGCTTTCAGGATTTCATTATTTATCCCCACATGTCTTCTTTTTGTGTTCCTCTTGTCACATTGAAAGGCAGTTTAGAATATTTCCAACAGCTTATCAACTTTGGTTTTATTTCCTGATCAAATTGGAAGACTTTGGACTATAAACTGTGCTGTAAGTCTGATATTGCTAGACTTTCTATTTAAAAAGAATTACACTATCTTCATGCTCTAAGTATGGTAAATAATTCAATTATTTCTAGCACTCTTTTGAGAGATTGTGATTATGTGTAATCTGAGGAATTGCTTTTAATATCTAATGAAAATCAAGAAAGGAGATTTGACTGGCCTACAGTTCACAACCCCAGAGAAGCCAGAAAATAAAGACCCTAAGAGAGACTACATGGATTCTCTCTGGGAAAGGGAAATACACAAAAATCTCCTAAGTAAATTGGGAGCATAGGGGGAGGGGGAGGGTGGAAGGGGAGTATAGAGGGGAGAAAGTGATGGGGGAAGAGAATTTGAGGGATCAGGAAGGTCAAGTTGGGGGAAGGACAGAAAGGGAGAGCAAAGAAAAAAATCTTGGTAGAGGGAGCCATTATGGAGTTAGCGAGAAACCCACTAAGGAAATTCCCAGGAATCCACAAGGATGACCACAGCTAAGATTATAAGCAATAGTTGAGAGGGTACCTTAACTGTCCTTCCCCTGTAATCAGATTGATGACAACCTAATTGTCATAATAGAACCTCCATCCAGTAACTGATGAAAGCAATGCAGAGATCCACAGGTAAGCACTGGGCATAGCTTCTGCAGTCTAGTTGTGGGGGGAGGAGCTCAATAATATGAGCAAAGGGGCCAAGACCATGATGGGGAAATCCACAGAAACAGCTGACTGTAGTAAATGGGAGCTCATTGACTCTGGACCAACAGCTGGGAGCATGCATATGATCAAACTAGGCCCTCTGAATGTGGGTAACAGGTGTGTGGCTTGGGCAGTTTATAGGACCACTGGCAGTGGAACCAATATTTATTCCTAGTGCATGAATTGGCTTTTTGGAACCTATTCCCTATAAGGGATAACTTGCTCAGTCTAGATACAGGGGAAGGGCCTTGGTCCTCCTTCAAGTTCTATTGTAGGCTTTGTTGACTCTCCATAGGAGGCCTCACCCTCTCTGGAGAGTGGTTGGGCAGTTGGGGGGAAAGTGGGAAGAACAGGAGGAGGGGAAGGAGAGGGAACTGGGATTGGTATGTAAAATAAGACTGTTTATTTATTTATTTAAGATTTCTGCCTCCTCCCCGCCACTGCCTCCCATTTCCCTCCCCCTCCCCCAATCAAGTACCCCTCCCTCCTCAGCCCAAAGAGCAATTAGGGTTCCCTGCCCTGTGGGAAGTCCAAGGACCACCCACCTCCATCCAGGTCTAGTAAGGTGAGCATCCAAACTGCCTAGGCTCCCACAAAGCCAGTACTTGCAGTAGGATCAAAAACCCATTGCCATTGTTCTTGAGTTCCCAGTAGTCCTCAAGTCAGGTTTTATCCCATGCTTTTTCAGACCCAGGCCAGCTGGCCTTGGTGAGTTCCCGATAGAACATCCCCATTGTCTCAGTATGTGGGTGCACCCCTCGCGATCCTGAATTCCTTGCTCGTGCTCTCTCTCCTTCTGCTCCTGATTTGGACCTTGGGATTTCTGTCCGGTGCTTCAATGTGGGTCTCTGTCTCTGTCTCCTTTCATCGCCTGATGAAGGTTAATATTCAGGAGGATGCCTATATGTTTTTCTTTGGGTTCTCCTTCTTATTTTGCTTCTCTAGGATCGCGAATTATAGGCTCAATGTCCTTTATTTATGGCTAGAAACCAAATATGAGTGAGTAATCCCATGTTTCTCTTTTGGGGTCTGGCTTACCTCACTCAGGATTGTGTTTTCTATTTCCATCCATTTGTATGCAAAATTCAAGAAGTCATTGTTTTTTTTTGAAGAAAATTAGACAAGTAAAATTTAAAAATCACAACTATCACCCATTATCTCCGCAGAGATGATCTTATCAGCTGAGTTACAGTAGTACACCCTATTAGATAAAGCTCAAAGTCGGTTGGAAATATTTGGATGGATGCTGTCAACTTTTGAGACTGTATGTTTTCACAATCCCTACGATTGGCAGTGCCTTTCTTGGCTATGTCAATTATTTTAGTCGCTGGAAGCTGAAGGTTAGCTGTTGACTGGAACCTGGGCTCCAGCCTGCTTCTTTAAGAGGGCAGGCGTTTGACCTTTGATATAGTTGGTGGCCATCATGTTGTAGGAGGCGACAGGGAAATTCTTTTCTCCTTGGTGTGTGCACGTCCTCCCATCTGTTGGGTGTGCTGGGACTGCAGAGTTGAATTTCTAGAGGACATTCTTCCCTCTCAAGGTTTCAATACCTTTCCCAGGATACTCTAGTAGTAGGAAATGGGTCTCTTAACATTCAAGTCACTGCTATTTCTCTCACACTAACAAGAGACATTTGGGCTAGAGACTCTCTAAATAGTTGTCATATTTTAAAAAATGTCTAGATTTAGCTCTTTACCTGTCGCGTTCCTACAGAACCAGAGCTTGTTAACCCATCCCAACAGAACCATTAAGAGAGAGGCTGATTTGACTTCAAAATACTAGTTAGACCAATTGTTAGTGTAACTCGTAAGATTAAAATTGATCACACCAGACTGTAGAACACACCAATCTGAGGCACACCCTTTGGGCTTGGTTTATTGGGAGGTGGTGCATCTGTGCATCTGAGGGGTCATCGTGGAGGGAAAGGAGTTGGTGAACTCAATTCATGCTCTTTATAGCTGATTGGGTTTTGTATTCTTCTTCTTATCTCACCCATGTACACTCTGCTTTAAGATCAGCTCCAAATCTGAAATTATGATTGAGTGACAGAATCAGAAGTTGCAATAATATTCTGTGTCAGTGAGTTAGGTTCACAGAACAAGTGAAGAATCTGTAAGCAAAAAGAGATAGCTACTAAGGAAACAACAAAGAAAGAACATTGTTTTGTTACAAACTATTAAAAAATAGTTTTCAGGAGGCTCAGACTAGTCTCACACTCACTCTATAGCTGAGGCTGGCCTTGCATTCCTGAGGCTCCTGGTTCTACCTCCCAAGTGCTGGGATTCTCAGTGAGCCACTGTGTCTGGCCCACACAGAGTTTTACATGAAAATTATAAACATTACTCTAAATTTGAAAGGTTCTAGGTGTCATACCAAAACCAAGGTGAAAAAACCCATCAGAGTTTCTTCAGCCAGCCATGAGGATACTCAGATCTTCCAGGGTCTACAATAACATGAGTCTTTGGACGTGTTTCCATCCATTTGTATGCAAAATTCAAGAAGTCATTGTTTTTTACTGCTGAGTAGTACTCTAATATGTATATGTTCCATACTTTCTTCATCCATTCTTCCATTGAAGGGCATCTAGGTTGTTTCCAGGTTCTGGCTATTACAAACAATGCTGCTATGAACATAGTTGAGCATATACTTTTGTTGTATGATAGGGCCTCTCTTGGGTATATTCCCAAGAGTGGTATTTCTGGGTCCAGGGGTAGGTTGATCCCGAATTTCCTGAGAAACCGAAACACTGCTTTCCAAAGTGGTTGCACAAGTTTGCATTCCCACCAGCAATGGATGAGTGTACCCCTTTCTCCACAACCTCTCCAGCAAAGGCTATCATTGGTATTTTTTATTTTAGCCATTCTGACAGGTGTAAGATGGTATTTTAAAGTTTTCTTGATTTGCATTTCCCTGATCGCTAAGGAGGTTGAGCATGACCTTAAGTGTCTTTTGGCCATTTGAACTTCTTCTGTTGAGAATTCTCTGTTCAGCTCAATGCCCCATTTTATAATTGGGTTGATTAGCCTTTTACAGTCTAGTTTCTTGAGTTTTTTATATATTTTGGAGATCAGACCTTTGTCAGTTACGGGGTTGGTGAAGATCTTCTCCCAGTCAGTGGGTTGCCTTTTTGTCTTAGTGACAGTGTCCTTTGCTTTACAGAAGCTTCTCAGTCTCAGGAGGTCCTATTTATTCAATGAGGCCCTTAATGTCAGTGCTGCTAGGGTTATACGTAGGAAGTGGTCTCCTGTGCCCACATGTTGTAGAGTACTTCCCACTTTCTCTTCTGTCAGGTGTCGTAAGACTGTTTTAAAAATAAAAGAAAGAAAGAAAGACAGACAGAAAGAAGACTGTAACATGAGGGCTTGTTGGGGTTTCTGTCCCGCCCGGTACACCACAGCCAACAAGCCCCAAAGAAAATCACAGAGAGATCTCCATAAGTTATAAAACTGATTGGCCCATTAGCTCAGGCTTCTTACTAACTCTTGTAGCTTATATTAACCTATTGTTCTTATCTATGTTAGCCAATGGCTCATTACCTTTCTCAGCGGGGTAGGTCACATGCTGCTTCTTAGGTGATCTGGGCAGGAGTGTGGGGAATGGGCTTCCTCCTTCCTAGAGTTCTCCTGTTCTCATCGCCCTGCCTCTACTTCCTGTCTGGTTGACCCACCTATACTTCCTACCTGGCCTGTCAGCGTTTATTTAAAACATGATTGACAGAATATAGACAATTATCCCACCCCAGAAGACTGATTTTCCTTCATTTTTGGTCTATGTATGATAGAGTTTGGTGTATACTTCTTTATGGAAATGGCACAGCATTTAGTTAGTTGTGTTTCTAAGGTGGATGGGGGTTGATTTTTGTTTTCTTTGCACCGATTTTCATTCCATGAAGCACTGTCTACCATACAGTAGTTTCTCATTAAGTGCTCACAGAACGAACAATACTGTAGTGATACATACTCTCATATATACTTTCTGTTGCATTTAATGATTGCTGACTTACAATTTTAAAATGAATTTAAAAGAATAAGACTATTTAAAAATTTTCTAAGTTAGATTCATCGACTTAGCTTTAATAAATTGATGGATGTCCCTAAATAAAAACAATGGAGCACACAAATGAAACAATCTGGGAGAAATAAACAATAGTTTACTAGAAAAAATCCAAATTAAATAAAATTACAGAATTAAAAAGTAACAGGACTTCCCTCACAGCCTTACTATATTAATCTGCAGTAGTACTTTTCAGTATAGTATTGCAGTTTACTTAATCTCAACAATTAGTAAGGTTTTTGGTTTTGAGTGGCAGAAACACAGTTCAAAAGGGATTGGATTAAAAACAGAATTTATATGTTGTTTTTATGTAGTTGGTTGTCAAGGGCAGATTGGCATCAGGAAAACAAGCTGTGTAAAGGTACACACATGTCCCCTCAAAACCAAAACCCATTATCCAACATGGTAACTGCAGTTATCAACAATGTGCCTTCATCTTAAGAATGTAGATTTTTGTCTTCTAATCACAAAAATTGATACATAGGTAAGGTGATACATATGCAAATAAGCTCAATTTAGCCATTAAACAACACGCATTACAAAAGGTATAGCTGCTTACTATAAATGCTGTCAACTCAAGAACGAATAAAAGTGAATCAGAAGAGGTCGCTCCTGCTTTCTTATCAAATGAATCTCCTGCAGAGGACAAAGGATGACCACAGCAACTTCAGTTCTCCATCATCCGGGTTCTAACAACCGCAGCTCCAGGACAGCTACTTTTTTTCTGATAGTTATAGAAAAATCACACTTGCATGTAAATGTCCCTGAAGAACAGTCTTCCCCGCCTTGTTTCCAAACATATTCACAGAAGCTAGAATGACACTTATTTGTACTTGGCGCTCAGTAGACTGCAGGTCATTTACTTTCCATGAGCCCCACTCCTGAACAAACTGCTGTGAACAGGAAAAAGGATGGGATACTCCAGATAGCTACCCCTGATGTCTTTCTCCACAACTTCAGAGGAAAGAGATTAGAAGCATCTGAACCCTAAGAACTGTGAGGAGAGGGGAAGGAGGGAAGAAGAAGAAAGGGAGGAAGAAAGGAAGAAAAGAAAGGGGTGTTCGTAGGAGGAAGGAAAGGAATTTGGTAGAGCAATTTGTGTTAACATGTTAATAGAAACTTTCAGCTCATCTGAGCAGCTTCACAAAACTCTGAGTAATTTTTTTTTTCTTATTTTACCTCTGTCCTTTTGGATATCTGAACAGTGTGCAGATGACATATCTAATGTCATGTCTAAAAGTAGATTTTACCCAACTCGCAGGCTAATAATGTATCCTTTTGTTTTGGGGATGCTGGCAGAAGTCATGCAACTCTTGTCAGAGACAGATGACTTTAATAATCATGACACAGCAAGATGCATGACTGCCAGTATGTGTGCCACCTCCCCTATGACCCATGTCTATGTGATGCATGTGGATGGATGCCTCTCATACAGTAGCCTGCATCACAACGAAAGGGACTTGGGATGCTCACCTCTTTTATAGCTGGAACTGAAGTACAAACAGGGAGACGTTACTCTAGTTTGTAAGCTTGCTCGGTACAATATAATTCTGATAAAAGGCCTTCTGTAAAGGACAGTCATGGCTTTTCATTCCTGACACATTCAGCAAGAAATGAAATATAGCAGCATGAGAGATCCATGGAGAACTCTGTCCTAATATTTATCTTGAAAAGGTTGCTTTGATGCCATTTATCCAGATGGCATGGCAGACAGAAAATGGAACTGCCAGAGCTTTGTAGCATTTCTAAGGCCGTGTACGTGATTGTCCACTCATAACAGGAAGGCATGTTCAAGTTCAGAAAGCCTGTATGCGTTCTTTGAGGATAATGGGACTTATGGTTGAAAGGAAAAAACCACTTTCCCTTCTATGATCGCAGAGTATAATTTCTTTTGTATGAAAAGGAAGAAATGAAATAACTTTGGCTTTCAGGGAAAACATTCAGCTATACTTTCTTTTAATATATTAATTCATAATTATTAAGAAATTACTTTAAAACCCCTACAAAGAGTCTTTAAAAAAATGAAGAGCCCAAAAGGTCTTTAATGGAATTTCTTATAAATCTGGCCCTTCTGATTATTTGGCAGTTTATCAAAAGCCACATTAATTCTCCTAAATACTGCTTGATTGTTAAAAAATAGCCTTCTTCTTCCAGGCTTGCAGATTGCACCACGCTTATTATTTTTCTTGACTTCCTGCACACAGGCCACACGATTACCAAGTGATCGTGTTTAAACAAGAGGATGTTTTATGTCGATAAATGGACTCCCACTGTCATGCAAGGCCCCAGGAATCTGCATCAACAACAAGCTGAGACACAGAAGAGAACATGGCATTCATTTTAACAGCTGGCATTTATCATTGGTGACATTACCTGATATGGCTGATAATCTAAAGCATTATGACTTCTGAACAAAAACTGATTCATAAAGACAGTTAAGGAGATAAACCATGACAACTAATAGAAATTGCCAGGGATGCTGTGAATAGAATAATCTTATCTATATTCATCAACTAGTCAGCTCTCTCCTCCCTCTAGTAGGAGACAAGGTACATTCACAACTCCTATTAGTGCTCATAGCGACTTCAGGAGCAAATCCCTTGTCCCTCCACAGGAAAGGACACCAGCCCCCTTTTGTTTCAATATTCTGCAATCATGTGTCAGTTGGAACTAATTGGTGGAAATCTGGGATACAAGCAATTTGGAATTAATCTTTAAAAATAATGACCAGGGTAGTTGACTGTACCAGTGACTGGCTCCAAAGCAGATAGAGTTTTTGTTGCTGGCCTCAAGCTCTGCTTGTTTCCACTTCTTTCACCAGCCTCTCTGGATGAACTGCACAGGAAGGTTATGGATAAGGAGTATTCTCATCTTTCATGATAGAATGGAATGGGCCTTTGAGACAGAACAAGTAAATTTAACCATTAATTTAGTTTATGGAGTTTGGCAAGCAGTTTGAGATCTCTCAAACCTAGCTTCATCATCAATCAAATCAATTGTTCAGCTAGATGTGGTAATACATGCCTGTAACCATGATATTCAAGACACTGAGAGAGGAGGATCACCAGGGTTGAAGCCAGCCACATCTCTGTAGAAAGACATTGTCTCAGAAACAAAACAAAAGACAACCAACCAATCAGCCAATCAACCAATCAATCAGCAAGCCAACCAATTATTTAACACCCACCTCACACATAAACAGATTAAAAAGAAAAAAGAACTTTCAAATTTTCTTACATTTCTCTCACAGTTTTTTTCCTCGAAGATCAAAGATATAGTACAATTCTGAAAATAAAGAATAAAAGTAATGTTCTCTTAGATGCTTCTACTAGACTTGATTGAGAGAGGATTGCTAAGAACACATGTAACTGCCAAGGACCCAATGTTTTCTAGATCTGGGTTGCCCAACAAGGGAAAGAAACCATCCTACATGGTGAAGGAGGGTCAGGAATTGGACTTCTTCAGGAGGGACCTCACAAACAGAAGGGAGGAAAATGAAACTTGAACTTAGAGTGGCCAAGGAATAAAAGATGGGTCCCTACTTGACAGACACTTTGGAGAAGAGAATTGGATGGAGGAGGTTATCAGGCAATATGCAGGTATGGATCTGATATGTGGCTTTATTTGTCACTGTGACAAATTCAGAAAAAGCTGCATTCTCCACTGAGTTATACTGGTATGAACTACCCAGAATATGTACTCTAGGTATGGAGTATTAATTATAACCGGGTTGATTTGAGAGCACTCAGGATTTATATTGGTATACAGAATTTATGTTGGCTTATGGGATATGTATTGACATGCAAGATTCACATTATTATAGGTTTTCAAATAGAGAGTTCTGTTTCAGGTGACATGGTAGAAAAAGATGGGAAGTTTAAAATGAAATTATAGACCAAAATACAGACGTTCACAGAAAATGATAATAGATAGTAAGGTTTAAATTAATAAGAAGAAAAGCTTTTTTAAAAAGTGGAGCAAAGAACAAGGGCCAGGATGTTGGGATCCATGTGTATGCATATGCATATGTACGTGGGAGAAGAGATATTTTGGATATTTTATGGGAAAGCTGTGCCTTGAACCTTGCATTATCCTGTCACCACTAAGGAGGAATAAATCATGATGTTTGTCCCCTCACTTCCTGTTCTGGTGAGAAAGAGACTCCTGTGTTTGGCTACTTTTCTCATCAGTATAACAAAATGGCTAAGAGAGACAACCTTAGGAAGAAAGGGTTTCTTTTGGCTCACAGTGTCAGTCTCTTGTGGCAGAGAGGGCGTGGTGGACTAGTTGACATGGCAGAGAGATATAAAGAGAGAGAGAATGCCAGCTCTCATCTGTATTTCCTTCTCTCCCTCTTTTATTCCATCTGGGGACTATTCCAGTCTTGGCAATGTGGATGGTGACACCCATATTCAGGGTGGTTCTTATCTCCCTCAGCTAATCTTTTCTGGAAATGCCCTTACAGACATACTCAGATGTATGCCTCACTAGCTTTCTAGATGGTTCTAAATTCAGTCAAGTTGATGATGAGTATTTAAGATCAGAACCAGAGCTCCCTCACCTCAGGAGCTAATGTGTGTTTTCTCTAGGTGGTAGTCCTCATACTAGTGCCTGCAAACCTGGTGTAACTTGGATAGAGAGAAGCTTAACTTATAGAGAGCTCCATCTTAGAAGTCTAGCACCTTATGGCATTAGGAAAAGAAATGTGTGGGAATACCCCATGTCTCGGATATGGGGACAGAGAACTGGTTTGAAATTATTTCAAGTAATAACCAAAGAAATGCTCTGAAGTGTGAATAAATTGTTATGGTGTGAATCTGAGAGTTGTTCAGGAGAAGTTGAGGTTTTACAGCAAACAGTTAAAGAAGATACACCACTCAGGTCATGGGAATGCCAGACAGACAGGATGTCTACTGGGTGTCTTGGTTACTTTTTTTAAATTCTTGTCATAAGACACTATTGCCATATAAAAGAAAACATGTAATTTGCAGCTCATAGTTCCAGAAAATTAGACTTCATGACTGTCATGGCAGGTAGGCCAGCATGGCACTGGTGTAGTAGCTAAGAGTTCACATCTTGATCCAAAAGTGTGAGTTAAAGAGAGCTAATTGAAAATGATGTGGGTTTTTAAAACCTCAAAGTCAATCCCAAGTGACATACCTCCTCCAAAGATGCCACATCTAATCCTTCCCAAGCAATTCCACCAACTGGGGATGGAGTATTTAATTATATAAACCCATGAGGGGCATCATCATTCAAACCACCAAAGGGGGTGTGTTCAAAGGACTTCCAAAAACATTGCCAGGAAACATCTCAGTGTTCATCACAAGCCAGGCAGAGAATGCGGAAAGCTAGTTTAGGAAAAAGATTGACATCAGTCAAATGAGAATGCCCTGATCTGATCTCATTCTTTTGATTCTTGCCATCTCTTCTTTCTCTCTGGCTAGTAGGATGCATACCAGCAGTTTGAGACTATGGGAGGAGATTAGTGCAAGGAAATAGCAGAACTGGTTCCACCTCCTTCCCAGAAGATGGTTGGCTCACTGGGGGACCCGCGTTTCATAAAGGAACACCTGAGATGGCTCTTACAGGAACTTGAATTAATATGATTAAGACTATTCTGTGACCCAAAGTAACCATGCATCATGCATGATGGTATGTAAGTAGAAAAGCCAGAAGGCCAGCAGGGCCTCTCAAAGTCTGGCTCATAGGATGGGAGCAGCAGCAACACTTGGAACCTATTAGAAGCATAACGCGCCAAGCTCTACCTAGCCTCTCTCATGAGAGCCTCTCTGGGTTAAGTCTAGAAATCCTGGCCAACTCATTGTGATGTGCACTGAGGTTTGAAAATCAAACCTTGGCCTGGCTGATGGAAGACAACTCTAGCTTTTCAAGGGCTTCGTTTCCTGTCCTGTTAAGGATAAGATGTAGGAAAAGAGTTGAAAATGCAAATTACACTTGCTGATAGCTACTCAACATTGTAGAAGTAAATAAAAGAGTGTATCTTTTTTGTTTCATGTGTAGTATGAAGGTATGTGTATGTGTACACACATGTGTGTTCATGTTTGTGTAAATGAGTATGGAGGACAGAGTATGGAGGACAGACATCTGTCTCAGTTGCTTTCTACTTTGTATATTGAGGCAAGGTCTCCCACGTGAACCTAGAGCTCATCAATTCGGCAAATCTAGCCTCCCAACTTTTTCTAGGGAACCTCTGTCTCTGTCTCCTGAATGTTGGAATTAAGAGTGGATCTGTATGCCTATCTGTCTTCTATGTGGGTGATGGGGATCCAAACTCTAGCTTACACTTGAAAGGTAAGTACTATACTCTCTGAGCCATTTTTTTTTTAGTCCCAAAGCATTTTTTTAAAAAAAGCGTGTGTGGGGGGTATGTGTGTGTGCAACTGTGATCATCATATGGATTTAGAAGTCAGAAAACAAACAAAGCAGTTGGTCCGAACCTCATTGGGCTCTGGGCACTGAACCCCATTTCTCAAGCTGTGGCAAGCACTCATCTGTGAGCCATCTTACTGGCCTCAGCCAAAGTAATATTTTAAAACTAATGTTTGCAGGCACTTGAAAGTACATTCCTGCCAGGACCTCTTAGGGAACTTCCTGGGTGGCAGGTCTGCAGATTGTGGTCTTCAGCTCAGCAGAATGGACAGTGCTATTGAAACTCCTGTCACCGTCACCTGATGCGTCTCTGAAATTAACGGCTGACAGTTAGGGCAGTGGCAAGATTCTTTGTTTTTCTTGAAAATGGATTATTTTTGTATCACAGCATGATTAGGTTTCCCCTCCCCCAGCTCTCCCTAGATGCTCTGCACATCTCCATCTCTCCACCTCTCAAATCCACTCCCTTTCTTTTTCTCTCTCATTAGAAACAGACAAACAAAAACAGGGCTGGAGTTTGGCTATTTTTTTTTTCTTGTTTGTTTCGTTATTTCAATCTGTTTTTTTAAATCTTATTTAATTTTATTATTCCTTAGATGCTTATTTGTTTTTTGTAGAGAAACAGACAGTGTGCGAATCCAAATGCGAGGGCAGGTAGGAGACTCTGGGAGGAGTTGGGGCAGGGGAAACTGTAATCAGAATACACTGCATGAAAAAAAAATCTATTTTCGCTAAAAGAAAGAAAGAGTGCTCTCAATACAAAGAACATGTGGCAAGGTTCAGAATGTGGTAACTGTGTGTGGTGTTCATGCCTTCTCATGTTTATCTTGAGAATTTGGTATGCAGCCTCATGGCTATCAGTTTCTCCCATTTTTCTCTAAAGCCCCATGCCTTTAGTGGTTTATTAATAATAACCATTACTTCCTCAGTCAAGAAAGGAGGGGGAGTAAAATCTGAAGGCACTGTGAATTAAAATGGTAGCATCAAATGTCTTGGTGCATCTCTTCGACTTCTGCAGAAGAAAGACTTTGTAACCATGTTAAGGCTGCTTGTCACTCAGCTTGTGGATTAAGAGTTGACCTAGCAACAATCAGAATAGCATACCCTGCTTTTCCTTAGAGCCCATTTCTCTGCAAAAGCAATTTTTTTTTATTGGACTGCAGTTGAAAGCATAATTAGATGTTACAGAGACTCTCGGAACTTTAAACTATTCTTTTTTCCCTTTTTAATGTGTCAACACAAACAAGTCTAATGTTTCATTTTGCAGGCTCCAGATGTCCATTGTGAATATAAGTGATGAGCCAGTGGAGCCTGGGCTTCTAGACAAGCAACACTGGGAGAGAAAATGAATCGCACATCCTGCAGGTGCCTCTGTTGTGGGAATCTTTTCACTCTGAGGACATTTAATAGAGAGGCAGCTGGTCAAAGAAAGCCTTTAGGCTATTTCAAAGTTTCTATACAAAGCGAAACAAAGCACTTCCAAAAAAGTTTGCTTGAAAGTGGAATTTTAGAAAATATGGTTATATACACTCATTTTTATTTAAATAATCTAGTCTTTTTGTCATGGTTCAAAAATACTATTTTTAAGATTTAGTTAAAGTATAGTATTTGGAGTTGTGATGGACAGAACTTTCTATCTGGCACTGAACTTGTATTTGAGTTAACAATAAAAATACAATGATTCTTCTTTCTTGTCAGTCATCACTGCACACAACCTGATTATTTTGGAATTATCAAGCTCTTTTCTAGCTTAGTATTTGTGCCACAGGCTTTCAAAGGCTACCTAATGAGAGTCAGATATGGAGAAGACATTGGTGTCTGACTGGGGAGAGAACTTTTCATGTTCATACTTAGCATTTGAACTACGTCTCACCATCTAATTTTCTCAATCAAGATTTGGGAGCCTCTATTGCTGAGTCTAAATTGTCTATAGAAGTACTTATAGCTGCAGAATGCAGAATCAGAGAAAAGTACCCTTGGAGCGTCCTCCCTCTCCTTTTCCTCAGACGCCCTGCATCATTAAAGTGCCTGTGTCTGCCCACTTGGCCCTATGATGACTCAACTGGATTCCTCCTCTTCAAAGATCATGCATTCTAAAGTAATTTGCCTTTCCAACTTTCCGTTAACATGCTGATACTTTTAGTACATCTGACCACAGCAAGAGGAAAGCAAACAGATGGAGTTAATTCATGCTAAGATGAGAAAGTCTGCTAGCCTCTATGGGGTACTTGCTTCATGAAAGAGATTGGTAGGGAGGCTAAATTTACCTCTAATTTTCAGAACCTAGGAAATGAAAATTATTCATTGCAGGAAAAGTTATTTGAACTTTTATTTACATTTTATCCATATTTATTGAGATAAATAAGAAAATACATATACAAATTAACTTTATGTTCATCAGAGAGAAGGTAGACTGAACTATTATTGAGTGATTAACACAACTGAAAAGAAAAGGTTTAATTAGAGATTTGTCATTCTTTGAATTCACCGACAAGAGAGACTGATAATAAGGAATCAATTTTATATTAAACAATGATTTATCTAATAAAGCTGGAAAACTTCCCTAAGATAATTTTTTCACTCATTATTTCATTTTCAGGTAGTTCCATCTACAGAGAAGGAGTATACTGGTCACACAGGCTTGAGGTGAGAACTTAAAATAGTGAGTGTAATGTGTGTATGTGTGTGTATATGTACGTTGTTGGACTTTCTTTTTGTGATTGCCGGCTCCAAAATACTGACATGGAGACTTTTTATTAATTATAAAGGATTGGCCTTAGCTTAGGCTTGAACCATTAGCTCTCATAAATCATCCCATTTTTATTAATCTACAGTCTTCCATATAGCTCATTACTTCTCCTCCGTTCTATATATTTGACTCCTAATTCAGATTCTTCCTGAGTTCCTCTCTCTCCACAGAAGTCCTACCTATTCTCTTGGCTACCTATTGGCCATTCAGCACTTTATTAAACAAGTTAGATGGTGTCTTGGCAAAGATGCATCTTCGCAGTGTATAAGATTATTACCCTTCTTTAGTTTAAATAAAAGGAAATGTTTTAACTCTAGCACAGTAAGACTATACACAATAAGAACAATTATTCGGTAAAAAGTACATTTACAGTGTCTAGTACATTTGTATTTGGCAAATTTGGAGAAAATGCTTTATTATCTATCCTACTTTGGTGAGTCCAAAGTTTTATGCCCAAACCATTTTTCATCATTACTTGTATTACCAGCCTAAAATTATCCACTTAGACCTATAAACATTTTCTTGATAGATAACTTTTATGTCTTTCAGCTTTATAAACTTTGAATCACTTTTGTAAGTTTCTTTTCTGAATTTGTTAACAAAGAAAATGATATAAGTATATAGCCTTCAACCCCATCAGAGATGTGAGAAGGATAAAATATTACCTGAGTAAATACAAGTGCAGAACAAACAACTTCCAAAACTATATAAATGATAGAGACATCAGGTTATCTAGACAGGCACCAAGGCTCCTCTGCAATGTTGTGGCATTCATCTTTGGCCTAGAGGTCTAGAATATCTGACAGACTTTTCTGTGAAGCAGGGATTTTAAAGAACTGTCCTACCTTGTCAAAGTTCAGTAGTCGCCTTCTTTGTATCCTGCTTGTCCAGTTTAAACAGCATATTGTCAGCAGTCAAGGCAAGGGCATTTTTTTTTTTTTTTTTTTTTTTTTTTTTTGCCTAGGGCTAACTTTGTCACAAATGAAAGCAAAGTCCATCTGGAAATTCTTTGATACCTATCATCTTTTCTGAAGTAGATTAGTGCTGCCAGGAGCAGACATATCTCACTGGCATGAAAAGCCTTATGTTATTAAAACATCTTAAATGCCATATTCTGTAGATCTTTGAAATGTTTAAAGATCATCTATCTATATAAAATTTATCTCTGTTTGACCTTTAGAACATATCTAACATTACTATAAGTTTGAATGTTATAGATAACTACTCAATATTTCTTAATATTCAAAAATAGTTTATAAGAGTAGCTTTAACTCACTAGCACTTTACATTACATTTTTAAATTAGCTGTATAGGTACAATACTTTAAACAAGAGTAGAAAAATATATACAGCATGTTTTTTTTTTTGGTTCTTTTTTTTTAAATTTATTTATTTATTAAGGATTTCTGCCTCCTCCCCGCAACCGCTTCCCATTTCCCTCCCCCTCCCCCGATCAAGTCCCCCTCCCTCATCTGCTCGAAGAGCAATCAGGGTTCCCTGACCTGTGGGAAGCCCAAGGACTGCCCACCTCTATCCAGGTCTCATAAGGTGAGCATCCAAACTGCCTAGGCTCCCCCAAAGCCAGTACGTGCAGTAGGATCAAAAACCCACTGCGATTGTTCTTGAATTCTCAGTATTCCTCATTGTCCGCTATGTTCAGCTAGTCCGGATTTATCCCATGCTTTTTCAGACCTAGGCCAGCTGGCCTTGGTGAGTTCTAACAAAAAAAACCTTTAAATTGGTATCAATATACAAAAATTGATACAATGTAAAATACTTGAGACTAGTAGTTGTATTTTAGTTAAAAGTGATTAAAAATCTACCTTTTTAACTCGTCATTCCTATATGACTGTGTGTGTGTGTATGTGTGTTACACGCACTTGAATATGCACAGGATCTCCCAGCATCTACTCCATGTCATTCTCTATCTTACTGTCTGAGATGGTTTCTCACTGAACTGGAAACTGGCCATTTTGTATAGGCTAGCAGGCCTGAGTTCTCGAGATGGGCCTGTTTTATCATGATGCCAGTACCAGGCTTGCCAGCATGCGCAAGCATGCCTGTTGTTTTAATTGGAGGCTAAAGCTTCAAATTCAGATCCCTGTGCTTGCACAGAAAACTCTTTTTCCTACCAGGCCATCCCCCAGTCTCTTAAAAGTTGCTCTTTAACTATTAATTTCACCAATCAGAACTAGTAGGCTTTTATACACCAGCTGTTTGGGAGACAATACAGCACTGGATAAGGTAGTCAAGGACAAGGCATCAGTAGGATAAGGAAAGCTGGACCTTTTTGCCCCAAGCTTGAGTTCGTTATCTCACAGGCTGTAATCTAGTTTTTACTTTGGCTTCTGCTTCTCTGGTGACTTCCAGAACAAAACCTGTGTTGTTTTAAAGGAAGATAAACCCATGCTGTGGCCAAGAGCTAGAGATCCTGCAAGGCAAGTGAACAGAATGGCAGCAGCTGTGGGCCTAGCTGTTGTCCTCTGCAATCAGGAGCAGCTCATGTGACAGTGAGTGTAAGTTGGAAGGAACAGTGAGAAGAGAGACTGGACTCAGGACTGATCTGAATGTAGTGGTGTAGGAGGGTTTTCTGTCTATGTGTTACTTGCATTGGTTAAATAAAGAAGCTGCCTTGGCCTTTTGATATGTCAGCCCTTAGGTGGGTGGAATAGACAGAACAGAATTCTGGGAGGAAGAAGGCAGCGTGGCAGACGCCATGGCTCTCCTCTCTGAGATGGACGCTGGTTAGACTCATGCCGGTAAGCCACAGTCAAGTGGCAATACACATTATGGAGATGGGTTAAACTAATATGTGAGAGTTATCCAGTAAGAGGTTAGAACTAATGGGCCAGGCAGTATTTAAATGAATACAGTTTCCATGTAATTATTTCGGGTAAAGCTAGCTGGGTGGCCAGCCAGGACGAAAAGCAGCCCGCTTCCCTAATACAACAATGTAGAAACAATATGGCTGCTGTTTCCAATCCACTTTTCAACATCCATGGACAAAGCTCATGACAAAGGGGGTGGGCTTTTAAAATCTGTTACACAAAACAGTAATGTAGTCATTCAGTGTATTGTGATTCAATTTTCATTTTGTAATTTTTCTTCATAAATTTGCTACTTCAAAGATGGATCACACACACACACACACACACACACACACACACACAGCCTGGAGGAGTTTGACAAAAGGGATTCAACCTTGAAAGCTAATGAGTGACACCCTATCAAGCCTCTTTTCAGGCAAGGAGCTCAATTTCTCCAGACACTGCAGAGAAATCTCTCTTCATTCTCTCAGCATTTGGCAGGAAACTCCCCTTTCTCTTTGAATTTCTATACCTGAGCTATCTCAGATCCCTGTGTCAGAGGTTACCATGGACAGTGATTATTATCTCTTGTCTGTGTTCAGATGACAGAGGATAAGAATAGCAGTCTCCATTTTCTCTGTCTTGCCCAGTCATCAGGATGCTGTCTCACACACCCTCAAAGGTTTTTTTTTTTTATCAGACTCCTATAGCAACAACAATATCCACTTATTTGCATAGCACTGAGTTTATAACCTGGAGCCACATAATGACATTTTAATTACTAACAGATAGCCTATGCAGCTATGTCTCCCTAGGATTGTAACGAAACTGCACAGCTCTTGTTGCTTAGTCATGTGGTAGCCATCACACTGCTGCATACCTGTTCATTACTTGCAATGCATTGCGGTGGTGGTGACCCGAAAGAAAATTATTATATGCCAATTAGGTAAAAGTATAAATGGCACATAATAATCATAATAAAAAATTTTATGTTTTGGGTTTATGTATTCACTGTAATGTGCATTTTGTCATTATTTAAGGGTATGGCCTTTCTACACATTAAAAAAAAGGTATATTGTAAAACAGCATACCATATTGTTCTGGCAACACCTTACATTTCTCATGTTCACAATAACTCTTTTAAATTATTCTTTGAAATTTTAATTTTAAATTTACTTTTAGGAGTAATTTCCCTGCATGTTTGTCTGTGCAGTATGCCTGGTGCTCTCTGAAGCCAGAAGAAAGGATAATAAAATTCCTTGGAACTAAAATTAAGGATGGTTATGAATTGCCATGTGGGTGCTGATAATTTAACCTGGGTCTTCTGGAAAAGCAGCCATAGTGTTCTTAACTGCTGAGCTATTTTTCAAGCTCATCATGTTAGCTGCATCTTTTGATTGCTTCGAGAATCTACACTAAATCACTGACCTGTACCGTCTAAGTTTGTGTGAGTACATGATGTCAGTCAGTGCTGCTATGGCCTAGCTATGCTGTGCTGAGAATTTATCCACTGATAGGCAATGCATAATTGTACTTTCAGCTATGTCCTCATAAGATACCTTGCTAGTTTCTCATAGCAACGTCTCAGTCTCATGTGAGAAAATTAGTTCTATTTCATAGGCATCTAAACTTGGTGCTAATGTAATTGAATTTAAATTTAACCTAGATGTGATAGGATAAGCTTGCATTCACAAAGCATAATTTACACCCTAGTCAGTGATTTCAATCAGGGACTTGGGTAAGTTTGATGAGTGAAGAAAGTATTAGGAAAACAACTAAAATATATCACTAAAGTTTGAAAAACCTCGTTTTCAGTAGTAGAGTATTTGGGTGAAATGTTAATAGCAATTATTTGAGCTAGAAATTTTCCCATTTGTCTAGCCTTCTTCCCTTTCTGGTGTTCTATGAGCTATTAAAGTTAATCAAATACTAGAAAGAAAATCCTATAAGGTTACTCACTTTTAAAATGATGAGTTGTATTGATATAAGAATTAGATATGAAATTCTTTTGGCCTATAATTGTACAACAGTTAAGAAGCTGTGCTATCTTGTCAAGTGTAATCTAGTTCAACATTAGTTGCCACTTTGGGTGTTTTGACACCAGACACTCATCAGATGAGGGACGCATACTGAGAAAGTGAGCTAAAGTGCTGGTGAAAACGTAGTGTCAGGATGTGCCTAAGTGATGAGGTTGGGGAATGAACACGTCTCCACTGTCTCTGGATAGAGGATTACAGTACTCACAGCTATGCATGATCTTCAGTGACAAAGCAGAAAAAGCAATTATGTGGAAGATTGAAAAACTCACCTGCCTTAGCCAGAAGAAATTCCAAGGTAATGCAGGAGTTTCTCCAGTGAAGCTCAGTTGGAGCCCGAGGGTGGAGTTAAGCAGCACTTCAGAGGAAATGAGAATATGAACTAGGACTGAAAAAACAGTTTGGAAGGAAGCTACTCACTCATTGTCAAGTTTCAGGAAAGATGAATTAGAACAGCATGGGGCAAGTAAGTAGTTACACAGAAATATAGACTGGAAGCTCCCCCTTTCTTAATCCCCTCCCCATTTCTTTTCAACACTTATATTGCATTGGTCATGCTTTTGAAAAAATCACTCTCCCCTTCCCACCTAGCTTCAGGTTTTGGAGTGTTAGCAACCAAACGGTCAAATCACAGAGAAAAGAATTTGGGGGTGGATAATTGAAAAGCTTGCCTGCTTATTAGGCAATAAATTATGTTCTGGGATAGATGCCAGGAAGGACCACTCCATATTGACCTCTGGACAAAAGAATGTATTATCGAGCAGTCTTTGTATGAAATCTTAACTAATGAGGAGCGTGTCAAAGCACTACAGTAAGGCAGCTTTGGCGCATGGTTCCAGGGAGGGACTGGGAGGCTGGCTCCCCCTGACAGCCGTCTGGCAGAGAAACGCTGTGTGGAACCTCTAGCTAATCACATGCCTGTCCAGACCACTTCTCACTACAGTGGCTCATCCTCCACTGAATTGGGAAAGAGCTGCCATGTTTAAAAGGTTCTGTCAAATGCAGTGGCAGTTACCCACACTGTGAGTGTTCCTAAAACTGAATATGAAATTTTGAATAAAATATGGTGCTATAATTAGAGGGCTAACAGTTGAATTGAATGACAAATGTGCCTCTGTTTCTGATAGAAAAGCACAGACCAAGATTATTTACTTTATTTTGTTAAAGAACAGAGAGGGAGGAGGAGAGAAATATTAAATTAAAACTATGTATATGTATATTAGTTGAAATGATTAATTGTCCATGCTTAAAACAAAAATGAGAAAATAATCTCATAAAGGCAAAGCTCATTAATTATGAATGCATTTGATAATCTTAATAAGTATCTACAGGACAGTTGATAATGCTGAATCTCATTTAAGCATTTAAGCTACCTTCAGATATGATTATTTCAATTTTGGAAAGAAGAAAGGAAGAATTAACTTTCTAATACAATGGTTCCCAGCTGGGGGCAGCTTTTCACCCAGGGAGAAGTTGGTAATATTTGTAGATATATCAGCTTGTCTCAGATGGAGAGGGAGAGGTTGCATCAATTAAATAGAAGTAAAGATTGCTGCAGGTCATTTGAGAACCCACAGACAGCTCCCACAATTAATTACTCAGAGCAAAATTTCTGCACTGCCACAGGTTGGATACGGTCAGTCAAGTAGTAGTCTATGCATAGTAGAATCAGGACTAGAATGGTAGACATTAGAGTAGGGTTCAGACTCTTCAGTTCTCAGATTTGCGCTCATTGGCATAGGGACCTGTGTCTCCACCTCAGATGCCTCTAGGATGAGAAAAAACATTTGCACCAGAGAAAGGTGTTTGTTTCCTATTATTCCCAATACCACCCAATAGGGAATGAGTTTAAATTGAAATCTAGGAAGCCAGTACATCTATTGGAATGAAAAGGGAAGCTGGCTCTGAAGTCTTTGGAAGGCTGTTGTCTGTGTGTATTGTTGGAAAAGGGTTGGCACTGGTTAGTAGGGTCTCAGAGGGAAGAATGTCTTAGATACAGTTTCCTCCCAGACTGAAACCTTCCACCTAAGAGGGCTTCCTAAGGAGCAACCTGTGAAAAGGAAAGTGAAACCAGCGGGTAGCTGAAGAGAGCAGTTTGCTGGGAAGTGAAACAAAAATCTTCTAAGGTAGAGGGAACCTCCACTCTGCAGGGAATCGCTTTAGGACAGGAAGTAAACAACTCCAAACAGCTTCAGGAAATCCCTGGAACTGACCAAAATCACTAATCAACTCCCTCCCCAAGAATATACAAGGGTTAAAAACTGTTAACAGATGTTCTCAGACAACCTGAGCTGCTTAGTAAGTTTCCCTCAGAGCAGTCTGGAAGAAACAAATTAGTTGACCTGCTTAGCGGAGGCTCAGGTCAACTGAACAACGTGGAAAGGACACCCTCTAACTGCTGAAGTGCCCGAAAGTTGTGCAGGTTCCAGTTTTTGTGAACTGTCATTTACGCTCCTGTAAGTAACTTCTCATTTATATTCCTATGTGTAACTGAAATAAAACTCACTGGTTCACCAAGTTAGACTTTGGTGATATCCATACTATGGTCTGTTATCAAGTCCCTGTGTGAGTAGACAGTTGTTATGTCTCCCCAGAAGCCCTGTGCTTCTGTTCTTTCCATTGAACTAGGAGGGTCCTTGGGGAGTATCTGACTGGAGATCTGCTCAGTGGTAGAATAGTCTGGCATGTTGTGGGTGGTTTGGGGGCAGTGCTCTGAGTTCAAAGCCCAGAAGTGATGGAGATTGGAGCTTTACTTTCTCCTTTTGTTTCAACTATGAGTAAATTCTAATACATATCATAGAGGATATGCAACATAGAAGAGAAGATCCCAAGGGACAAAACTGCAGTTTTAATCACTTAACACTGCCTGAGACAATGCTAACACTGTGTCTATTAATGCCAGTTAGATCCCATATTACAGCCTTTCCATGGACCCTAGCAACAGTGACTGGCAAATAATATAAGGCCAGAAAAGTTTTTAAAAAAAATTAAAAAAAGGAAAAGGAGAAACCAAAGATGTTCGTCACCTTTCCACTCTAAACCACCCAAGAAAACAAGCAAAATGGAGGAGAACAGCTTTTGTCTTGTGTTGGCTCATACAGTTCTGCTGTATGGATCTCTTGATTTTGAGTCTGGAGCAGGGTAGCAGCTTACAGCTGGGGCCACATGTTCAGTAGAACATGTCTGTCAGGAACAAGAGAGAGAAATGACAGATCTACACCCTCAATAATCTAATTTCCTCCTACTGGAGCCCCTCCCCCAATGGCTCTACAACCTCCTAGCAGCTCCAACTGGCTGGAGGCTAGCTTTCAGCACAGGGGCTTCTGGAGGCCTTCTAGATGCAAACTATTTGAGAAGGAAGGACAAAAGAACTAGATGTGTGTGTGGAGGGATGATTTGTTTCTCTAAATCCTTGAATTTGAGGACTTTGGAAATTGCCTTAGCATAGCCATGCATTGCGAGTACATCGCCATGCACAGAAAACACGTTAGATTACATCTTAGCAGGTTGCGGGGATTCCATCACTTCAGATGTTTCTTATTTTACAGAAAGAATGAATTTCTGTGACATTCATTTAGAAACTGGAAAGACTAGCTGTAAGCTGGGCATTGGATAGGGATTGGGGATATTGGAATTTCAAGGAGGGGACATTTCAAGTCAGAGTTCTTTCATCAGCAGGAGGTTGCTGTTGGTACGATTGCTTGGCAAATAACATTGCTTGTTGTATGAAATTTTTCTAACAATCTCTAGCTTAAGGTTTTTTTTTTTACCAGAAGTTATTTTCTTGAGGTTACTTTAATAGTGAAGTCTAAAAATCAAACAAATATTTCTTTCATCTACCCATGAGCATTTTAAAATAATGCTTTTTATCATTCTCGTTTACATGGGAGAAAATCTAGAAAGAAATAGGGAAAACAAAAAGTAGTTGGTGTTGTTTGAATGAGAACCACCAACCAAGAATTTGGACACTTGGTCCCCGATCTGGTGCGGTTTGGGGCAGTGCTGCAGCCTTGTTAGAGGCAGTATGTCACTACGGGTGGACATTGGGAGGTTTTCGCCTCACCCTACTTCTGGTTTTCCTCCTCCTGCTTCCTGTGTGTGGGTGAGAATGGTGATATCTCAACTTTTTTCTTCAGCTACCTGAAAGGAGCGCCTAACATAGGTTTAAACAAAGAAAGGGACATAAAGGAAATCAAGCTACGTGGCTCCCACCACAGACAATTAATGGTGGAAGTGTGGTCGGACTCTTGTGTGTGTGGAAAAGCTAACAGCTGGACACAGCTGTCCCAAGCAGATTTTTGCCTTGAGCTTCTTTTCATGGTACCTGTGTAGACTTTTCTCCCCCCCTCACCCCAAAGAAGTTTGGCTCATTTCTATATGGAAAGTTTTGCATTATTATATAGTTCTGTATTTCAGCATCAATTCCTTCAGAAGGGTGGATATATTAGAGTGTGCTCTGTGGACTCCTGGGGGCTCTAAAAATGCTTTCAAAGGGTTTGGAGGAACAAAGCTTTCCTTTTAACACCACCAAAGACATCACGTCTGTGTTTTCACTCTCTTTCCCACACCCGGGTCCTGAAGAACTGTTCACAGGCTGTCTGATGTTATTCTGTTACCTGCCCCTTCATTATGCTTCTAAATTCATGTGTGAACATCTCCACTCGAGCTTTGTGTCACTGCCATACCCACCCAAGTTCTTTGAGTTTTGAGTAGAAGTTTTAAGAATATGGAATGACGGACTCATTTTGGGTAGGTGCTTCTACAACAGGCTGGAGTTTCTCACAAGTTGAGTTTCCTTAAGACCTTTCGTTACCTTTTCTGCAAGTTTCCCTTTCCTTATTTTAGTGTGCAGGGGTATACATAGATCCTGCAAGTATATGAAAAAAATCTTGCTAGAATATATTTTACATGATCCAAAGACTAAAGTCTGAAATGAAATTACAATAGAACCAGAATTTATCAATGTTATTGTTTTGCATCTTTGTGTGTGTGGGGGGGGGGCGCGTTGAGATGGGGTTTCTCTGTGAAGTCCTAGCTACCCCAGGAACTTTATCTGAAGACCAGTCTAGCCTCAAACTCAGACATCTGCCTCTGCCCTGATTAAATGAATGTGCCACCAGTGCCCGGCTTCTTTTACAATTTAATCAGTTTATATCAAAGAATACCATGAAGAACCAGTTCAAAGAATAATAGATATATTTGGCCATTTACAGGGAGGCTACAGAAATCCCAGTCTTTACCCAGTCAGGGGCAGATAACATTTAAATTTCTAAAACTTCTGCAACTCTAAGAAAGTTGGGAAGTCTATGAGCCCCAAGAAAACAGGAGTTGCCCAGGCAAAAGTACCCCAAATGACCTTACTTTAATGCATCTCTGCTAACTATGTATGGCACACCTAGCTTTTCCTAAGCAGTCTAGAGAGATCTGGAACCCGAATTATATCCTTGTTTACCATAAAAATAAACATATACTGAGCAATCATCTAGTGAATTCATATCTAAAAACATCTTTGTTTGAAAGAGCCCACACAATTGAATTTTCATGAGTTGCATAGGTAATTAACACTACCCACCTGTATTCCTTGAATAATTTAGATGACAGGTCTCTATTCTCCTCCAGAGCAACTAAAGTTTTGTACATGAGGGGGCAATAATTTATTCAGAAAGAGATGTCTGCACAACAAATTCATCATAATTATAGAAATAATTACTTTTCCCAAGAAGTGGTGGACTTATTTTGTATCATTCTTTCTGTGTGGAACATGGACAGCTTGTTCTGAGGAATTGCAGTCTCATATTTAATTTTTGGCCCACTCCAGACCTTCTTTATTCAGAAGAGAAAATGGAAAATGCGTGGTTATGTTGTTGTAGACGTGAAAGGTGCATGGACCACAAAGAGTGACATGAAACTGGAAAAGATGACTTTCTCTGTCTTCTGATTTGTACGATTGCTTTTGTTTTTAGAGTATGGAATTCAAAGAATTAGAGTGATTACATCCTTAAGTTCTTGGTACATTATCATCACTTTTTACGACCCTTTGTTTGGTTTTGTTGTCACATTTCTCTTTAATGTTGATTCTCTTCAGGATTTTTCACCGAACTCTAGTATCTCAGAGAAAACAATAAAATCCTTGGAATACAGCATGTTCCTTTATGTAAGGATTATTTTAATGACACTTTGTTTTAAAGCTCACTTTAGTCTTACCCTTCTTACTCAATATCGTGCTTTAAGCATTCTATTCATGTTTCAATAAAATATGTGTATTTCCTCCAACTGCTGTATAGAGCTCCACAGACTGCACCTGATTTATGTCAGCTCTTTGCCTACTCCACAGTGCACATCAAACCCAGCATCTCATTGGTAGGTGTCACAGCTCCAGAGGCAGTGAGACCTCAGAGAATAGAGCCAATAAACGATGGATCTAAAGTCTCAGCCACAGTCGACTTCATTCAGATCCTGGGACAATTTATATTCTGAGTGTTAAGGAGGGTTCCATGAGTAAAGTTCTCATGAGCTCAAGCTACAAACTCAGAGACAAGTCAAGTGGTCAAAACAAAAAGAACACTCACTCCTGTCTGCTGCGACTGGGAGGAGGGCAAAAACACATTCCAAGAACAATTGTGTGTTTTGAAGAGAATGAGGTTACAAGGGTCCTGTCTTGTTTTCTTGGAGGGTTCTCACACACACCTACATTTCTCCCCTCATGACTCCATCCCTAGCCTGTGTTCCAACAGGTAGGTATTTTGTCCTTTATTTCAGAATTTAAAATACCCAACGCTAAAAAATTTTTGCTGTTTTATTTACTTTGTGTCCCTGGTATTCAGATTATTTACAGGGGAAATTTGATTTTTTTTTTTTTAAATTGAAACACTGATTTCCTTTTGTCTAATGAATTAAAACTGCTTCAGTATTAACTTAGAGAATCCTGTGACTCCATAGCCTAAATTAGCTTTTCTCGTTTTATACAGACAGACTCATGGTAAGCTGAAATGCATTTAGCACATCTAATTCGCTGACCATCAAGAATGTAGCAAAGCTGCACACTGTAGAGTATGCACAGTTCTCTCTGATATAGTAGGTGGATTGGGGCTGTGGAACTGCTGACTGACATCAGGACATCTCCTGGGAAAGCAAAATTAAACGGTTCCTTCTGAATGTGAATGCTCTTATACCGTTGTAAACTCAACAGATCATCAATTGCACCACTGTATGAAATCCATAGCTACAATAGCCAGTATTTTACTACAGAAGCATCAGTAACAGTTGCCATTTCCCCCTTCCCTGCTTTCCTGACTTATTGTGAGCAGAGATACCTCAATGAGCCTTTACTTTTGTCATTTGTTATTCTGATATTGGTATTTACTGTCATGTGACTCTCAGAGGTGACTAGTAGTGATGGCAAGACAAGTGGCTTAGGCTTTGGGTGGGAGACTCAGTCATCAGATGAAACCATTGGCTCCTCAACCATCATGCCCCGCCTTCTCTCACTGCCTGCTTTCTAGCCCACTGCCTCCCATAATGCGCAAGTCCTGAAAAAGCCTCAGATGGAGGATAGTGAACATTGATTTATCATTCCCAAGAGTATTATGGTCTTCTCCGTATTTTAGAACACAATTTTAAATCTTTATCCAATGAAGATTGTGTATGCTTCATAGAACCAGCAGCAAACAAGACATTCACAAGATGTTTACAGGAGAGATTTTTCCTGTTGCTTTCAAATATTAAAAAATCCAAATGCTAAAAGGTTTTATTGTTCAGAGCACCATCGGCTGAATTATTCCTAAGGCGCTGGCTAAAGGAATATGTCTGGATTTATGCAGTGGGGGAGACTGCTTCAGTTTCTGGCTTGAACCTGATCGATGCAGTAAGTACTCAACATGGCAGAACATAATCTTCAGCTCTCCCACTGTGCTCTAATTTATTAAAAGTAAATTCAAGATCTATATTCCTAAGCATCGTCACTAGTGTTGGGTTAATTATATAAGCTTCAAAATGTGCTAGCCGTCTTCACAGATACATTAGTAGTTGGCATAGACTAATGGAAGAAAACATTTGCTCACAAACTGACAATTCCTGGGAGTCAGGAGTACATAGAAAATGTAGTTTCCACGTCCATTCTTTAGCTCAAACACTAATTGGTTTGTAGTTTGATCACAAGAATTGATACTGTTGACCTCATTAACTTCAGTGTATCGTGACAGGCTAAAAATTTGCAGAAAAAAATAAATGCATAAATTAAGAATTAGACTTTGTAAATATTCTGTTTTCTTGAAAGCTCAATTAAGAGAGAAATGTCAATTTTATTGCACCGGCTTTTTAGGGACTAGTTTTGCTGTAAGCTGACATATACTTTGAAGTAAAAGTCTTGTGCCTGACAGTTTTTCACATAGCTTTTTTAAAAAAATGATATGGGATTTAGGTTTCTTTTTTATTCATTATTACTTTTATCCTTCATACTTCTATTTTGTTTTAGTTGTTGCCTAGATTTTGGGATCACATAAAAATGTCCATTGAGTTAATATGATATGGAGAAAGAGTGTGTGTCATATTATGCAAAATGTTAATTCTCATTTTTTAATTTTTTCTCTTCTCATTCTCACTTTCTGTGTAGCTGATACTTGAGGCCATTTTTTCTTGTTTTCATTTTGTGTCATTTTATTTGAATTACTTTTTTACTCTTAGTGAAAATTTGAGGAGAAAACAAGTTGTATTTCCTGTAATTAGTGACGAAGATACAGATATTTCACAGAATGATACATCAGAGAAAGTTTTTCAATTCAGAGTTGCTGTATGCTGGGCACAAACCCTGGGAGGTACCTCCTTCCCCTGTGGAGACCCATCTGCCTCACAGTCTCCCTACCCTTCTGTACATTAGGCTTTTCCTTCTGTAGTCCAGTCCCCTGGAAGCTTCACACAGCTGCCATCTCAAGGAAGCTCTTCATCTCCAAGTTCCCTCGCCTCAGACCTCTGCAGTCAGTGCAAATGCTGACTCTGTTTTGCCCCTTTACACTGACCTCCCCTGTTGCACTTGAAGCCTCTTGAATTGAATATAACTATAATACTGGATAGTTGGTGAAGTTGATGCTCAGTTGGAGAGGTGGTTGTTACTCAAGCATGAGGACCTGAATTTGACACCAGTATCCAATTTTTAGAAAGCTAAACAATGAATATTTTGATCTTAATCTGTTAATTAAGACAGACAGATTTGTGATGGTGTGAAAGAAAATGGCCCCCAAAGGGAATGGCTCTGTTAGGAGGTGTGGCCTTGTTAGAATACGTGTGGTCTTGTTGGAGGAAGTGTGTCACTGTGGAGGTGTGCTTGAGTTCTCATATGTGCTCAAGATACTGCTCAGTGCCTCAGATCACTTCCTGTTGCATGTGAGTCTATATGTAAGAATGTTCAGCTCCTTCTCTAGCACCACGTCTGCCTGCATGCTGCCTTGCTCAATGCCATGATAATGAACTAAACCTCCGGACTGTAAGTGATCCCCCACAATTAAATTTAAGGTTTTCCTTTTTTAGAGTTGCCATGGTCATGATGTCTCTTCACAGCAATAGTAATCCTAACTAAGACAAATTGGTACCAGGGCAATGAGTATTACTGTGATAGACCTGGCCATGTTTTGGGGGAAGATTGTAGAAGGACTTTGGAACTTTAGGCTGGAAGAACCATTGAGTGTTAAGAGCTCAGTGGCATATTCTTTAGAAGTTTGGAACATGAGAGCAGTGCAGAATAGAAGCCCGGCTTGTGACGTTTCAGAGGGAAGTTTAAAGACTTTACTGGGTCCATTTGTTATTTTGAATTAAGCTTCTGTGGTTCTGGTTACCTGGGTCTAAAAAAATTAGCTGTGATTAATAACCCAATATTATTTACATAATAATAGCAAATATAATTATTTTAATAATAATAAAAATGATAAATATTAAAATAATAAGAAATTTTCCTTTGCTGGGTTACTTGATGCTGGTTTCTGGAGCTAAGAAATTAGTGGTGATTCAGAAGACATCAGCATTACCAAGGTAAAATCTTCTGTAAAGGGTTTCCTGAGAGCACAGGGAAACTGTGCTGCAGGAGTGGTCAAGGTTGCTCTTTCTGCTGGCCAATGGACTTGGTAAAGGATGAGAGTCACCCAGGTGATACTGGTTTAGAAGGCATGAAGGAGTCGTGGAGAGTTGCAGAGGTTTCACACTATTTGAGGCCAGGATTGTCTTCTGAAGGTGCAGCCCCAGTGGAAGTTGAAGATCTGTTGCGGGAGGTCCTTCCTCTCCTCCAGCCAATAGCTGCTGAGATACCAGCTCATTGGGGCGTGGTCTCTCTCTTAAAAAAAAAAAAGGTGTCTTCCCGATCCTCTCTCTCTCTCTCTCTCTCTCTCTCTCTCTCTCTCTTTCTCTCTCTCTCTTTCTCTCTTACTTCCTGTTCCGCTTCTGGCGACTAGACTCCTTCCTGATTGCACAGAGGGCTGTTTTCTGGGACGGTGATCTGTAAGTTTTTTCCCCTTTAAATAAATACCACCTTATTATTCATAATTCCAAAATGCTGTGGGATTGTTTGTGACTTAAGCTGACAAAGATCCAGGATCGTGCAAAGAAGTTGAGGCTTGCCAGCATGAAGAGAGCCTATGAGAGGCTATTGATGGAAGGGCAGCCCAGTTGCAGTAGAAGACCCAGCATTTTGGAGATGCCAGTACGATGGGATGATCTGAAAGAACAGTAGCAGCAGTAGAGTAGAGATAGTTGGAACCCTGAAGACAAGTTGTTTGTGCTGCAGAGGTGGAGCTGGAGAATGAGCCAAGCCCTTTGGAGGAGTCCAGAAGATTGCAAGTGAATTCCAAATAACTGGACATTGAGTTATTTATACTGTTGGACCTTGGTTTTGCTTGATTCACGTTGTGATGGTGCCCCTTATTCTTCCCTCTTAGAGGGTTTTGAATTTTATTTATTTTATTTTTTATTTTTATTTTATTTTTTTTCGAGACAGGGTTTCTCTGTGGTGGTGGCGCACGCCTTTAATCCCAGCACTCGGGAGGCAGAGGCAGGCGGATCTCTGTGAGTTCGAGACCAGCCTGGTCTACAAGAGCTAGTTCCAGGACAGGCT
Organism: Microtus oregoni; assembly: GCF_018167655.1. Lineage (NCBI taxonomy): Eukaryota > Metazoa > Chordata > Mammalia > Rodentia > Cricetidae > Microtus > Microtus oregoni. The sequence continues at coordinate 26,335,544 of NW_024543089.1, forward strand.
CCAAAACCACAGAGGGTTTTGAATTTTAAAGGAGACCACAGATGACAGGCTTGAACTTTTAAGAGATTGGATATTTTAAATAGACTGAAATTTTAATGTGTTTGAATGTGTAAAGACTGTAGGAACTTTTGAAATTATTTATGATTTTAATGTGAGATCTTGGGTATGAATAAGAAAGGAAGGGTTGTGGCTAAACAGTGGTGAGTTTGTGTGTCAAGTTGACAAGGGGTCAGTTGTACTGGTTTTATGTGTCAACTTGACACAAGCTAGAGTCATCAGAGAGGAAGAATCTTTTCTTGAGGAAATGCCTCTATGAGATCCAGCTGTAAGGTATTTTCTTAGTGATCAATGAGGGAGAGAGGACCTAGCCCATGGTGGGTGGTGCCATCCCTGGGCTGGTGGTCTTGAGTTCTATAAGAAAGCAGGCTAAGAAAAGCCTCAGGAAACAAGTCAGTAAGCAGAACTCCCCCATGGCCTCGGCACTATCATGATTTCCTTCAATGACTATGATAGGGAAGTGTAAGCCAAATAAACCCTTTTTTCCCAACTTGTGTTTTGGTCATGGTGTTTCATCACTGCAATAGAAAACCTAACTAAGACAAAATTTATTATTATTTTCTTTTTAAGTAAATATAGTAATTTTCTTTTTTCGACTTGGTTTTACAGTACAAAATCTCATTGTATTCAAGGCTGGCCTGGAATTGGTTATCGCCCTGCTTCAGGCTCCCAAGTGCTGATATCATAAGTATATGCTATCATAACTAACTAGCAAATTAATTTTATTATGCGTGTGGGTGTTTTGCATATATATCTACATGTAGGTATGTATGTATGTATGGTGTGGGAAGTTCTTCTGTCTATGTGTTGCTTTTATTGGTTAATGAATAAAAAAACTGCTTTGGCCTATGATAGGGTATAATAGAGCTAGGCATGGAAAATTAAACTGCTGGGAGAAAGAAGGTGGAGTCGAAAGATGCCATGTAGCTTCGCAGGGGACAGACGTGCCAGAAACATGCCGGTAAGCCACAGCCATGTGGTGATACACAGATTGATGAAGATGGGTTAGTTTGGGGTATAACGGCTAGCTAAAAGTATGCTTAAGCTATTGACCAAATAGTATCACAAATAATATAGTTTCTGTGTGGTTATTTTGGGTCTGAGCAGCCAGGAGCAAACAAGCAGTCTTCCCCCAACATATGTCTGTATGTATGTATGTATGTATGTATGTATATATGTATTAATATGGCTCTGCACCATTTGCATGCCTGGTGCCTAAGGAGGCCAGAAGACGATGTTGCATCCCCATGACATGGAGGTAAAAGAGTTGTAATTGGCTTTGCGTGTGCTGAGAATTGATCCTGAGCCTTCTGAAAGAACAGAAAGTGCTCATAACCACTTAGCCATCTCTTTAGTCCAAGAAATTAATGTTCTAAGCTTTCATTTTCCATCATGAAAGTAGAAAGGGCCATTTGAAATTTAAGAGCAAAGGTTAGAATAGATAGCTATTCTAATAGATAGAATAGATAGATAGAATAGACAGAATTCTTTACTAACAAGGACTAGACCATAATTTCTCATGAAATTCTGATGTAGGTTTTCAGATATTTTTCTATAATCAAGATCTCAAAACCATTTGGAGGAAGAAGTTAAACTCAGCATAGTCTGACGGTCATCACAATTTTGACAAGAAAGTAGCAAAGTTGTGCTTTCAAATCAATCCCCACTAAAGCTATGAAAGCAGAACTGCCTCAGGCATGGAGGTGTGGATGACTTTACCTGTTGTTCCCTCCCTTTCCCACAAGAATCCAGGAGATCTTTCTATCTGGCTGTGAGGCTCTGTGATACTAGCACTAGCGGTGCCTATACAGCTATACCAGGGAGGGATCCTTTGGGCATGCAAGTATCCATATCATTAAAGGGACAGTTTCTCCTGTGTCTTACCTTGCACACAGGTATATAATTGTTTAGTTTGTATCTTCACATTTCAGCTTCAGGTTGTAAAACAGAAACAGGGTTTTAATGCTTTTGTGATCAGAAGGTCTTAGTGAAGATGGAGAATATTACTATCCACATCAAAAGGTTGTTGTGGATATTCTCAGTCATGGATGAAGCCATTTGTAAAGGTGACTCCTCACCATCCATTGTGCTGTGTTCTAAGATGACCACATACAGGCATGTCCAAAGAGAGTCTCCAGTATTGATATAGCTACACTGATCATTCCATTTATTCCAGAGGAAGACAACATAGCAACTTATACCCACACAGTACCTAGTAAGCAACTGGATGCAAATAACCTTCTTCATCCTCAGATTCATTATGATTCAGGATGACCTCGAACAATTAAACTTTCTGTGTGGCTATGGGACAAGAGCAGTTCAGGCACCCTCTCCTCCACTGCCCAAGGATCTAGCTGAGGACATCCCCTTGGACACTTGGGATCCCCTCTAGAGCCAAGTCTCTTGACAACCCTAAAGTGGCTCCCTTAATTAAGACATATTTTCATGCTCCCATATCTGCCCTTCATCCATCTCAACCATCCCACTTCCCCAAAGCTCTCCCTTCTCTCTCCCCCTCTCCCCTTCCCCATCTCCACCACCATGCTCTTAACTTTTGCCTGGCGATCTTGTCTGCTTCCAGTTTCTAGGAGGATCTATGTATGATTTTCTTTGAGTACACCTTATTATTTAGCTTCTCTAGGATCACAAACTATAGGCTCAATGACCTTGGTTTATGGCTAGAATCCACTAATGAGTGAGTACATACCATATTCATCTTTTTGGGTCTGGGTAATCTCACTTGAATATTACCATAGAACCTTTGTCCGGGGACAGATGGAGATAGAGACAGAGACCCACTTCGGAGCACTGGACTGAGCTCCCAAGGTCCAGTTGAAGAGCCGAAAGAGGGAGAAGATGAGCAAGGAAGTCAGGATCGTGAGGGATTCATCCACCCACTGAGACGGTGACTGATCTAAGGGGAGTTCACCAAGGCCAGCTGGACTGGGACTGAATGAGCATGTGATCAAACTGGACTCTGAATGTGGCAGACAATGGGGGCTGACTGAGAAGCCAATGATAAGCTGCACTGGGATTTGATTCTACTGCATGTACTGGCTTTTGGGGATTCTAGTCTGTTTGGATGCTCACCTTCCTAGACCTGAATGGAGGTGGGAAGGCCTTGGGCTTCCCACAGGGCAGGGTACCCTGCCCTCTCATAGGATTGGAGGGGGAGGGTGAAGGAGGAGTGGGAGGGAAATGGGAGGAGGGGAGGAGGTGGAAAATTTGAATGGTATTATTTATAAAGCAAAAAATAAAAATAAAATGTTTGAATAAAAGGAAACAAAACATCTGCCTACACCTCCCAGGTGCTCGGACTATAGGCTTGTCTCATTAAGCCTTATCTAGGTTGTACCATGCAGAGGAGCAAACCCAGGACTCCATGCATGCTAAGCAAGTACTCTACCAACTAAGCTGCATCTTCAGCCTTAGGCAAGGGTTTGACAGAGGGAATTAGAGTTAAGTGAAGTCACATAGTTGGGCTCTAACCCAGTCTGACTGGTGTCCCTGTACAGAAAAGAGATATTAGGGGTGTACTTGCAGGTAGAAGAGGCCCTGAAGGGGGCTAGCAAGAAAACAAACCCAGAAGCAGCTTGATTTTGGACTCCTGGGACTGGGAATTAGGAGAAAATAGATTTCTCTTGTGGCAGCCTAGCAGATTAATATAAACTCTCTGAATGAGGGTTGTATTTCTTTTTTATTGTGAAAATCACCACTCACTCATAGAAAACTAACATTTTATCTAGAAAGTAATTTAATGTTAATGTTGGGGAGAGGCTGTTTAACATTTTCATGGTCGTGCCCTCCCTGCTCAGCAGCTAAAAGGTAGGAGAAGGATCTCCCACTATTACTCTGCATGCATTTTTCTTTACTCACCACAGATACTGTTGAGCAATTTTCTATTTTTCATTGAGCACACAATCACATTAGAATCCTTTTAAAAAATAAATTAAGAAAACCTTAAACATTAAAAACCTAGGCAAGCCCTTTTTGTTGCTTAGGTTAATATATTGGTTCAATTCCTAAGAAGAATGCTTAATTTTCTACTCTTAAACAGGCCCTAAAATATTATCATTTAAATAGAGCCTGGGGCTTAACAGTAAAAACCCTTCATTCTTGTTAGCATGTGGGTTATAAATATTTAGAAGTATTCTATATAACGGCTATTTATTTTGAAACGCTTTAATCTTGTCTAGTTCTTAAGGTCTTTAAGACTTAATCATCTCTCCTTTAATCTATAATAACATATATTAATGGGGAATTTAGCTGTCTTATGTTTGGTTCTCTGTAATCTCTGTTTTTCTTTTCGTTTTCCTTAGGGAGTTCAAATGCATCTGTCACTGTACTTTTGCTCATGTCTTCTGTCAGTGATGAATTCTAGCAGTACCTATCTGAACATGGTGCGTAAATACGGACTATCAAAACACATAATTCTCTGACTTATTATTTTGAGTTCCTTTTGCTTGCAGCTTCACTGAGCATATCCTAGTAGCAGTTTCCATATGAGGAAAACGTAGAGTTAGCAACACAGCATCTTAGGAGCATCTGAATATATTGTGCTAAAAAGAGCTCTTCACTCGTAAGAGTTTGACATGCTTGGTCCACAAAGAGAAATTTCATTTTTGTCATTCTTGAAAGCAGGGCAAGAATAACTGTAAACGATCATGAGGTTAAAAACTTTATTTTGATAAATAGTCAATATTCTTTCCATGTGAAGGCACATGGTACATTTGAAAACCCGTTACACTGGGCTGGAGGACCGCTCCACTGGTAAAGAGCTCGCTGAGTGAGTTTGGCTCTCCAGCATCACACCACTGTTGAAATACGAGTGGTGGGGCTGTGTTTCTGGCACCCGGCCGCCCGTATGGCTAGCTTATGCCCCGAAATAATTACACGGCAACTGTATTCTTTTAAACACTGTCTGGCCCATTAGTTCCAGCCTCTTATTGGCTAGCTCTTACATATTGATCTAACCCATTTTTAAAAATCTGTGTAGCCCACAAGGTGGTTTACCAGGGAAGATCTTAACCTGCGTCTGTCTGGAGTGGGAGAATCATGGAGACTGTTTGATTTAGCTTTTTTTTTCCCAATAGAAATGGGCCAAGCAGTGTTTAAATGAATACAATTTGTGTGTCGTTATTTCGGATCATAAGCTAGCCAGGCGGCTGGGAGCTGGGGCGGCAGGAATGCAGCCCGCAGCTCCTACAACAGACCACTATCCCAGGAGGTGCTGGCATGTGTTCGTTGCAGGCAGAAGGAGAGTCAGTTTTCTTTGATGACATGATCCCCTGTAGGTCTACCACGTGTCAGGGCAGGCCTTCCTTCCAAAAGTAGTTGAAGAAGACAAACTGGATTCTTTGAGACAAAAAGGAAAAAAAAGTCAAAGTTGGGTGGTAAAGAAAGGTGAGAATGGGAGGTGTATGGGCAGAAGTAGCATTTGGACAGTGAATACGATCAATATACATTGCATAAAATTCTCAAAGAACCAATAAGCAACAAGCTAGGACTTTGGAATGTGGGTGACAGTTGTATGGCTGGGGCAGACTGTGGGGCCACTGGCAATGAGTCCAGGGTTTATCCCTACTGCTTGTTCTGGCTTTTTGAAACCGGTTCTCTTTGGAGACATGCTTTGGTCAGCCTAGATATCAGGGGGGTGGGTACTTGGTCCTGACTCAAAGCAATGTGCTAGACTTTGTTGACTCCCCATGGGTAGCCTTACCCTCTCTGAGGAGTGAATGTGGCATGGGCGGGGGGAAGGTGGAGGGAGGAGAGGAGGGAATGGGAAATGAATTTGGCATGTAAAATGAGAAAAGATTGTCTTTTAAATAATAAATTAAAGAAATTATAGAAAAAAGAGATGATTACATCAGTGTGTGGGTATAAAACCAGGGATGGTAATGATGATCTTAGAGACTCCTCTAACATGGAGTCCTGCTGAGTTACCAAGATCCAGGGCCAGCAAAAGACCCCATTTATAAGAATAAACAAAAGCAATAGAGGAGAACACTTGATGTCAATCTCTGGCCTCTATGCTCACAGGAACATAAGCACGTATGTGCACACTGAGTAATAATAGTTGCAAAACACCTAATTGCCATTTTTTTCCTTTAAGAAATCTAGCAAGGCCTTAGAGAATTAAGGTCTTCAGACATTTATCTTATATTCTCTAACATATGAAACATATCCATTTTATTGCTAACTGATAAATTGAATCAATTGAAGCAACAAAATTAAATTTTGTCTATTATCTGGTAGGTTCTTAAAGATTCCTGTGTGAAAAGCTCAGTTAATGAGCATTGTGCGGAATAGTTTGGTTTATTAGATGATTATTTGCATGCAGATTTCTTCTTGAAGAGCTGTATACGTTTTCCTTTCTAAGAGAAAATAATTACGTATAGAATACTTTAAGATGTGTGAGTGATGACCAATTGAGAAGACAGGGTCTTAAATACATATCATAAAAGAGAACAAAAATGAAGCATGAGCCCTGAAGTCCTAGTTCTTCGTTAAAGAACTAGAATCAAAAAAACCTTACCAGTTCAGTTTTTGTTGTTGTCATCGGTTTGTTGTTCTTGATGTAGCTGCTGTTGCTCCAGGGTGATTCGGGTCTTTCACCCTCCTGGCCCCACCTCACAGGTTCCTAGCTTGCTGAAATGCTTAGTGTATCCTGTTCCAACTTTCTCTGACTGAGTCTTGGTAAGAGGAAGCGTCAAACTTGGGGCCATGACAGTCATTTTTATATAATGTTGTATAATGATATTTTAGTGGTATGAGATATCATGCATATAAATGTATGTAAGTTTGCATGTATGTTTATATTTGAGTTGGTGCATGTGCATGTGTTGTTTGTGGCTCTATGTACACCAGAGGATGATATGTGTCCCATTCTGTCATTTTCTCACTGATCCTGGAGTCAGGCTGGCATCCAGCAAGCCCAAGTGATCATTCTGTCTCCACTTTCCACCCTCTACCATGGAGCTGTGGATACAGGCAAGAGAGCATTTGGATACACTCAACTTTTTATATGAGTGCAGATGTCTGAATGATGGTCCTTTTACATGCATAGCAAGGACTCCTAACCAATGACTCATCTCTCTAGCCAGGTATGTCAGGCATAGTCAGAGTATGATGTGGGTAGGTGTTTTATTAACATCTTGTGATTACTTCATTTAATGAAAAGATATAGAGTCTGGAATGCGAATACCTAACCTGTCATCTGGTGATGGAGATTGGACCTGCTGAAGCTGACAGTGTGCCGGATGCTAGAGGCGTAGCTCCTTTCTAAGTGCAGACCTTAGACAAAATCCAAAGGAAAGATATCTGGAACTCTGCCAAACACTAATTCATAACACATTAGTTAAAAAAATTATAAACTTTTATGGCAAAAGTTAAGGAAGCCTGCATACTAAAACAAAACTTGATGGATGTTTCGAAGGGCACGTTTGTGCTCAAAACTGTGAAATGCCTCCACCTCAATCTTCTTCATTACCAGAAAACCCTCCTCCTATAATAGGTTCCACCTCAATCTTCTTCATTACCAGAAAGCCTCCTCCTATAATAGGTACCACCTCAGTCTTCTTCATTACCAGAAAACCCTCCTCCTATAATAGGTTGGAACACTTGTGTTTTGAACTTTCAGGACTCTTCCAAATGCATTTCTAAATTTTCAGAAATGGCCATCTGTCTTTTAGATGAGGGATATTTCCTAGACACAAAAGGAATATCTAAAAGCATTCTTGAGGAGTTTTTTTTCCCCCTGGTTTTAAGAGATCTATTTGTGAACAGCAATTGCAAGCCATGATGCCTTTGAGGATGGTAGCTGGGACAGAATTTCCACTTTGGCAAAGACTCTCAACTCATTTTTCCAATTTCCCTAACGCTTTTCAGTCTGCAGGTATTTGAGTCCAGGTTTCTGCTTTATCTGCCTTCAAGCCACAGGATACAAATGCTATGTGCATTGTGCATGATAGATCCAACAAGTATTTGTATAAATGTCATGCTGCATGTAAGTGACAAGGGTTTCAGTATGTTTTGGCATGAGATGAAGCATTAATTAAAAGACATACATACAAATGAGTTGAGGGAAAACATTTGCTGTCAGGGTGTTCGGGAAAATGACCATAATAAAGATTGTTGGCATTTTTGTGACCTATAAATGCTATATGGAGCTTTACCAAAACATCCACTGAGGTCAGAGGCAGGGGAGATTAACTAATGAGTACTTAAACTCCTGGCAAAATGATTCATATTAAGGCTTCAAAAAAATAAATCACTATTTACTGATGCAGAATGGATTACATGGTTATTGCAAGCCACAGCATATGAGAATGTAATATCATTCATAAAACACTGAATAGAATGAATCCATTTATCTGGTCATTATTTTTCATGTCCATTCTTTTTCTAATTAGCAGAACAAATGTTTATATTAAAAAGTCAGGATGCTTAGGTGAGAAAAAAAGAATCTATCGTACAAAGAATTGAACCACAGTTTAAAACCATTAAAAATTCTTTAATATTTAGTGCATCCTTCTCCAGATAAAAGTCGGAGCCCATTAGAATGAGATGTTCTCTCCTGCTCTTTGAACTGTTCTTGGCAAAACTGGAGATACTGATTTGAATGAAAATATTTATAGGATAACTTTTGAAGAGAAAATGATAAAGTAGTCTGGTTTTATTGCTTAGTGATCCTTCAATTAACCTTTATTTTGCAACTGAGTGTAAACTGTCTTCTAGTATCACATTATGTTCCTTAGGTACTCCATAGTTTTCAGATTCAGTAAATCTCATAAGAAGAGATTAGAGACATATAGGTGTCTACCTCCATATTCTGTGGATCCTCTTTTTCCTCTAGTAATGCCTCTGCTTCTCATTCTCTCCCTCTCCCCCTCCCTCTCTCTTTCCCTCCCCTTTCCCTCCTTCCCTTCTTCTTTCATTCTCTCTCTCTCTCTCTCTCTCTCTCTCTCTCTCTCTCTGTGTGTGTGTGTGTGTGTGTGTGTGTGTGTGTGTGCTTTTTAGTGTTAGTAGTATGGCACTTTGGTCTGTCTTTGTATCTCTATATTCACCTAAACTTAGTAAATTCATCCCCACTATAGGCTTGACTGATGATTGAGAACCAGCTCTGATTTTAGCAGTGATGTTAAGAATTGGGTGGAAAAGTAATAAGAGGCCGAAAGAACACAAGCATTGTATTTAAACAAGAATATGGTTCTAGTTTTACTGTGGTAACTCAGTTTTACTGTGGACAAATTATTTCTCTATTCTTTAGATGCAATCATCATTTCTCATGTCTTATCTCTAGGGAGCAAGACCCTAAATCCAGTTATTCTGTGCTGAGCATCACCGTCTACTTATCTTTTCCAGGAATCACAGTAACAATTCGATCACTTTTTTCTACTCAGGCAGTGAACTATCCAAGAGACACCATGGCAGGTGTGTGTGCTCTTTCCAACTGAGAAATAGTAGAGAGAAACTACCAACTTTGTGTCGTCTGTCTAGACCAGTGGTTCTCAACCTGTGGGTCGTGACCCCTTTGGGGTTGCACAGATATACTGCATATCAGATATTTACATTACAATTCATAGCAGTATCAAAATTATAGTTATGCAGTAGGAATGAAATAATTCTATGGTTGAGGTCACCCAATGTGAGGAACTGTATTAAAGTGTCACAACATTTGGCAGGTTGAGAACCACTGGCCTAGACCTATAGTGAACCTGCATTTCCTAGGTCGTTGTATAAAGGTGGCCTGGAGAGCTGAGTCCCATCTTATCTAATTTAGACAATAGACCACTTGCTTATTTCTTATTTAGGCAACCAAGAGCGGATACATATAGCATGTGTGAAGCCCCAGGTTTGATTTCCAGCAATGTGGGGAAAAAAGAAATTAAAACAATGTGTATTTTTTTGGCTACTCACTCTTGAGTTACCCCACATCCACCCTTTCCTGTCTCCCATTTGCTTCTCTTTTCTCTCTCTCTGCCAGCTAAATGATGCTAAACTGATTGTGGGGATGCATCTGAAGAGAAGCTTAACTAACGCAAGACCTTTGTTTTCCTAAATGCTCTCACAAGGCAAAAGAGCTGTTGTCAGTTTTCAATGAAGAACGGTCAATTAAGCCTCTGAAATTTTGAATATTTTTAAAAGCAGAAAAGCAACTTTAGTTTATCAGGCTTGTGCTGAGGCTGTAGGAAAAATCTGAAATAGATCACAATCTTTTAAAATCTGGGTGGCAGAGTTTGTGGAAGTGGATTCTGGAGACTGCATCTAGGTAATTTGTGCAATGTGCTGACCACACTTGCAGCAAAATGTTCACTGGTGCATTGTGAAGAGTGCGCAGCTGACCTGAGAAAACATGATGAAATTGTTGCTGTACATTGTCTTCGTTAGCTGGGGGTGGCAGAGGAAAAGATCTCATAGAGGTGCTGGTGTACACGGCCCTATATCAATTAACTTGGGTCAGCGCAGGTAAAGAACTGATCTACTTACTAGTGAAATGTGTGGGAATTGTATCCAGAAAAATGGTCCTTGAAAGCTTAGAAAGCTGATTGTTTCTATATCTGAAACAACTAGAAATAAGTCTTTATGCCATGTATCTTGAGGGGTTTTATGAGCAAAAAAGCTCATTTTAAATTATATCATTCCATATTATAAGTATATTCCATATACTAAATACTGCAGTTGTCTCAGAGAAGTGATCATGCAGGCTAAGGTTGCTTCCGTAAGAGCATTACTATTTTTTGGAGTGACCTATTGGCAGAAATTGCAGAAAAATATATCAGATTTGGGACATTCTTTTGTGAAAGGAATTAATTATATTTGCTGTATATTATATTAATTGGGAATAAGTAATACAGAATCCAGGTTAGAGCAATAAGCCAAGACATGAATGCTTTGACTGATCCCTCAAAGAACAATTGGATCTTTAGCCTTCAAAAAAGTATGTTTCCAAACATTCTGCCTCCTGAGAGAGAAAATGTCAAAGATTTTGGTTTTAGTAATTATGGAAGATTTGAGTATGGAAGAACCTGACATGAGCAGGCACCAGAGGAAGAATGAAAAGATCTTGTCATTCCTAAAAACAACAGGCTAGGACATGTGATGTCCATTTAATGGAGTTTCAGAAATACTGTGTGTACCAACAACTACTTCAGGTTTCTAGCTTCCCCTCTTCTGAATGAGAGTGTTCATTGCGGTTAAACAGTTTCTAATCCACCACCATGTACTCGGTGGAGGAATCCAGATTTCTTTCCTCAATTTCTTTGTCTTCAGACCATGAGAACAGTGTGAGCCACCAAAATATGACACTGTGCCACCAGGAATTCTTGCCCTTTCAACTGACTGCTGTGAATGCCTGGGACTTTTGAAGTATATGTAGATCTATGAATGTATTCTACAGAGAGGGTGTCAAGTAAAATAGATTTTGTTCACAAAGCAGGAATATAGCAGAGATAATGATCCATTTTATTTCTTTTCCTTCTGGGGTGTTTTGATAGGCAGTTTCCTAGCCAATTTGAAGTAGGTAGGGCTCTAGATTCACTAGATTCCTGTGAACGGAATATAGGCAGAAGCATTACATATGCTTCTAGGCTCAGTTCATAAAAATCACCTATGAACAATCACTTACCCTTGTCCTCTTTCAGGGCATCCTTGAAATTTATATGTTTAAGTTAGCAGCACCATAAAACTGAAGGAGGCAAGTTTGTGAAGCACAGCCTCTTGGCCCCAAACTGTTTTATTAGATAATAACAGAAAGCACTGATAGGACATTGTTGAGTCAAAACAGACATTTTAAGGTGTTTTCCTCCTAGCAGTCATCCTATCTTGATGAGTATACCCAATATTAATGTCTTCATTTTAAAATAAGCATTACTCTTGAACTGATTTTGGATTTTTGTAATACCTTCACCCCATCTCTCTCTTTTTGATCTGTGTTGTAATAAGTGAGACAATTCTGGTTTCTTTATTTGATTTCCTAAATTAATGAATTGAATAGACAGTTGATTAATTTTTATTTTTTGTTTGTTTATAATAAAAATTTTCAAAAGGTCTATTATGATTCTGATCTCATTTCATTTGGTTCTCTGAGTGCTACTGTGTCCCCATCCCATAAATTTAGGTGTATTTTATTTTGTCATGTTTTCTTTGTCAATATTTTTCAAAAGACTCCAAGTGAAGCTTTTATTTGGAAGGATATGAGAGATAAACCTCATATTTCGATGAAAGAGTGTAAGAGCTCTCTCTCTCTAGATGGCATATCTGCTCAACTGTTTACTTACGTTTCATCTGATTGTGGTTTTCATTTTTATTCCACACTATGATATGGAGTGAAAACTCAGTTCACTTTCTCATTTTAGATGTGTTATGAATCTTTATGGTCACGATGTTTTTATCTGAATATTCTTAGGCATTTGAGTAAGACTGTTGGAGAAGCTGGACGTTACAATGGCCTTCTTTGGAATGCTTCCCCTAAAAGTAAGATAGCTATCTTTGATGGTTTTGTGTGGTTTGCCTCTGTGCAGAGCTTGTGTGTGCTTCCATGTCATCTGTAAGTTCATACATGTAACAGTTCTGTTCTATGTGGGGAAGAATTTCCTCAGATTCATTCACCATGTTTGGCTCTTATAGACTGCCGTGTCTTCCTCACAGACTCCTGAGGCTTTAGAGGAGAGGAAGGCTACAGAATCCCAAGTATGGGTGAGTGCTCCAGGGTCCCTATTGCTCCATGAATGTTGTCCAGTTGAGGGGCTTTGTGAAAATTCCCATTTGCAGCAAGAAACAGTGTCTGTTGAGTGTCAGTGAGTCCCTCAGACTGTTTGCTCCCTGGTTAAGGGCTACTCTGCAGTCAGTGGGGAGTTCTAAAGGAATGGGGATGGAATTGGCAGGGATAGCTGAGGGTGGTGGCCAGGAAAAACTAGGGGAACTCTAGGAGCACATGAAGGCTGACTCACAGGGATTAACCTCATTTCTGATGTGAAAATAAAAAACTCAGAATGTTAAATAACTTAAGCTTACATTGCTAAATGACAAGGCAGGAATTCCAAATGGAGCCCCTTTGAGCTAGAAGTTTAGACCAGCAAATACTTTTCCACACTGCAAACATGGGAGAGGTCCAGTTCAACTTCAAAATCGGTTCAGGCCCAGAAGTGTGTGATCTTCCCAAGGTCACAGAGCTAATCAGTCATTTAGTCAGGCCCTTAGGTCCTGGGTTGAGATATCACATCCTTCCTTGCATGTCATAGCATGACATTGATTTCTAACTCTTCTTAGAGCCTCTGCATCCCATCTAATTGATGAGCCATAATGCAGATAATTAAATGCTACAGATATAATTCTGGAACTCATGTTTTCTTAATGCCTGTGTTCTTTCAAAATTGTTGCTCAGTTTAAAAGAAAAAGGTTTTCTGTAACAGGTAATTGCAACATCTCTACTGTTCTATTTCTCAGTTTTATTTTTCAAGATCAATGCAATGCCATCTGGAAAGAACATAATATAGAACATTATGCATGATTTAGATAAAGTCCATGATGCCCATGCCCCTGATGTATTTGTGATAGAGAACAGTTTTGTTACCAGCTGCCCACAGTGCGAAAGACTAACAACCGCAGGCCATCTTCTCTCACCTAGCCAAAGTGGCTCTTTCCTTCTCTGGTTGAGCAGTTAGTAGCCCTGAGTGTTGTGGTTGTTGGGTTTCTTTATTGTGGGTAGTAGAAAAAAAATAAAGAAATGATCATAGTTACAAGAATTCGGCAATAGAACAAGCTTCACTAGCATGCTTAATTGCTTCCTATAAAATGGTACACTGAAGTGCTATCTGGCTTTTCCCAAGGTGCAACCACAAGTGCATTAGACCATTACAAAAACCACCTGCACAGTGCCCTCTGGTGGTGGCCCTCTAGCAGTAACATAGATGTGTAAATCCTCCCATTGCTCTTTAGTCTACGTCTTTCTCCTGGATTCTGGGAAGCCGGCTATAATAAATTCTCTAGAGAAAAGTTGTATATGTTACATAGGATTTCAGGGTGTAGTTGGACGTTTCATAGTGTAGAAATTCCACGGTACTTTTATACTTGAGCTCTCACATCCTCAACATGAGGGATACATTTTGGAGAAGGGAAGAAAGAGGCCATTCTTAAATTTCTTGTTGAATGTTAGACACACTGTGCTTCCTCTCTTGTGAATATCTCAGAAAACTTTCCTGGTCAAAGTTGTCTTCCCAGTCTTCCTCATAATTCCATTAAAGCAGGCCAGCATTTTGGTGATCAAGGCAATTCAAATACTGATCTTGTTTTAGAAATGGAAAACCACGGTCGTTTATGCCCTCTTTGTTACCAGTCATTCTTCTTTGTTAGTTTCATTCAGACCTCTCAATGTATTATTGTCTTTCTCTTGGCCTCTTTTCCTTATTTGAGGGCCATTTCATTTCTTGTCTCAGTCTCATTTGGCTTATTTCTTCTGATCCATTGTTGAATTCTTTCTGACTGTAGCGTAAACTACTTCTTAGTGGCTTGGCAGTTTTAGAAGACTCACTAACCATCTCTGGTTAGTTTTATGAGGCTATAGATGCTGACCAGAACTTGTTATGACCCAGATGTTGAGAAATATTGGTATTGCTTAATTAATAGCACTTTTACTACAGTCAAAAGAAAAAAGAAATAGTAAGGGGGCTGGAGAGATGGCTCAGTGGTTAAGAGCATTGCCTGCTCTTCCAAAGGTCCTGAGTTCAATTCCCGGCAACCACATGGTGGTTCACAACCATCTGGAATGAGGTCTGGTGCCTTCTTCTGGCCTGCAGACATACGTACAGACAGAATATTGTATACATAATAAATAAATAAATAAATAAAAAGAAATATTAAAAAGAAATCCAAAGCAAGTATACATTTTTCAATAGATGTTCTTTTTTTCTAAAATATAACTATCCATAAAAGTCTCAGAATGGTGACATGCTTACTTTATGAGGAAAGGAAATAAGAAAAGATGAGTAAGGCATTGTGTTGCTAACAAGTTGGGTACAAAAGAATCTCAAAGTTTTCATGTACTAATTTGAAAATGCTCCTGGGCTTTGTGGGAACATGGTGTGGTGGGGGGAGGAGTCCCTGTGTTCTAGAGATGTTTATCTTTTGCTGTCTTTAATTTATACATTCTCCGTGGACTTTTTTTTCTTACAATTGTAACAAAACATCAGAGAGAAATTAAACAAAAGGATTTAATATCTTACATGGTTGCCCAGGTGTAGTCATGATGTGTTTTTGTGGCTTAACCATGATTGTTGACAACAGCAGCAGAAGGAAGGGTTTGCTTTAGCTTACTGTTCCAGGGGCAGTAGTCCAGAGGTGGAGGAGGCAGCTGCTCATACGGCTTCCATTTTCTAGAGGCACAGAACGACAAATGTTTGCACTCAGTTCATTTTCTCCCTTTTATTCAGCCTAGGAATCCATCCTTATTTAGGGTATGTCCCCTAATGACAATTCACTTAATCCCTTCCAGGCTTGCTCAGAGGCTTGTCTTTTTAGTGATACTAGTTTCTGTCAAGTTTACATTATTAGCCATTGTAAGGTTATTTGTTTAGTCCAATAATGTTGGGCAGTAAGAGCCTGTGCCACTCAGGAGATTCTTCATACATAGTGGATGGGACATAGAGAGACTGAAGGGAGGGGGCATGTGATAGTCAGAGTTCTCTAGAGTACCAGAACTTATAGAATGAATCCCTTTATATAGAAAGGGAATTTCTATATAGAGAATGACTTACAGGCTCCGGTCCAGTTTGTCTAACAATGGCCGGCTATGAACAGAAAGTCCAAGAATCTAGTAGCTTCTCAGTCCATGAGGCTGGATGTCTCAGTTGGTCTTCAGTAGATGTTGGAAGGCCTTGCTAGTCCGAGGTAGCTCTCTGTCATGGCCTGGCACCTTTTTTCCAAAGTTTGGCAACATGGGACTCCCTCCACCATCTGCTAGACTTGCTGTTCTCTACCTGCCTTTATCTGGAGAATGTCCCTGGGCCCAGAGAACTGACCATATTTGAAAGCTGTCTTTAAGCCTGGATGCCTGACTTATCTCTAGGGTGACCCTTGGCACAGTTTCCTGCCAGAAGCCTCCCTGATGCACATAGGGTAACTAGACTTTTACTAGGAGCTTTGCTATAGGACCCTGCAGTCACATATCAAGCCTTATGATAGGACTGTCTACTTCATGCAAATTAGGTTTTGTCCCCAGGTCCCCATCCCTATATATTTACTCTACTCTGGAATAAAACCAAGATGACTCACTGATGTCATTGCATGGAGGGTGTTTTCTATCAAACACACAGGCATATTATCCCTGTTCCTTGCTTCTGCTCCCTCCACCCTGGTGAATCAATGGACCAATGTTCTGGAGGAGGAAGCAAAACTACAGTATACACTGGAATTGTGAAGGAGTAGACTCTAATGCCAGCCAAGGAAGAAACTTGTTAGAAAGGCATGGCCAAGGAGGCAAAAAGCTTTCCTCTTCCGTGCCCTTGTGTAGACTTTCAGCAGAAAGTATGGCCCAGATTAAAGGTGGGTATTTCCATCTCAAGATCTGGATTAAAGGCATGTCTTTCCCCAGCTCTAAAGATCTGGATTATAGGTGTGTCTTCCTATGTCGAAGATCTGGATTAGAAGTAGATCATCCTACCTCAGATTAAGCAAATGGCCCTCACAGGTGTGCCCTCCATTTTTGGATTTTAGTTAGTTACAGATATAGTTAAGTTAACAACTATGAGTAGCCACTACAGGGGGTATTCTAGTAGAGTCTTCAAAGACACCCATCAGGGAACCATTTCCTCTAGCTAGGATCTACTTGCTGAAGTTTCTACCTCTGACCTAAATAGTGACAGTGCCTGGGAACCAGGCCTTCAACATGTGAACCTGTCTTATATTCAAATCGTAACACAATTTAAGCCCTTGGCTCAAGGCCTTGAGATAAAAAGTATCCCTCTCTTGATGAGAAGCATATCTCTGCCATTCTCGCCTGGGATTTGGGATGCATGTTCTTTCTCATGGGGTCGTTATAGCAAGCAGTTTAAGTTCCATAGCACTGTTAGGACAGAACTTTGCTTCAGCTGATTAGCTGACTAGTTGTCCCTAGGGAAAGTAAATGCAAACTGAGTCTTAAATACATAGCTCCCAACCTGAACTCTTGGAGCACAGCCCATGTGGAAGCTAAATGGAGCATTTAGGCTTAGAAGTTGTCAGTGAAATCCTTGCTACCTTCTCTTTAAGCTCTCCAGAAAGTCTTGAAGATTTTGACAACCCTAGCAGAAGCCAGCAAGAAGCCAGCAGGCACCGCTCTTGAACTTTTGAACTCTGAAACTGCATCTATTTTCTGAGTTCTGTTTGTTGACTCTTCTTTGATCTCATCTTATTAGAAAGATAATGCGCTAACATTTTAGCATATTTAAAATAAACATCTCCAACAATCCTCCAGGGAGCTCAGCTTAACTTTAGCCTTTTCCCAATCTCTAAAGCTTTTTACTGTGCTGTGTACTTACCTTCATGGAAATTGTCTGTTAAATAATTCTCCCTAAGAGGGAGTTTACTTTTCTGAACACACTTCAGGCGGGAATATTTATATTTTATTTCATCATTTGAGCAAGAATCCTGCAAATTCCTTTGAAAGCATACTCATGAAACTGAAGGGCCCAAAGCAGGGGTGAGGGGTGCGGATCCAGGTGAGGACCGAGAGGAACAGTAGGGCAGAGCCTTCTGTGCAGAAAGGGTCTCAAGTGTAGATTATTATTAATCTTAAAAGGAGAAAACAATGTGTGGTAACATATTTCAGAAAGCCTCAAAAGATGCACATCTAGCCAGGGTGACAGTGCGCTCCTGTAATGCTAGCTCTGGGGGAAACTGGAGGCAAGAGCATCAGACATTCAGAGCCAGGTTCAGGTATATTGTGAATCCTAGGTCTGTCTCTCAAAAACAGGAAAATAGTATACCCTGTAAACATTGTGCTCGCTAACCAAGTCAGTGTAGCTCATGTGGATTTAATGTTTATGAGTCCATCGTAGCAAACTAGAAGTTGATGAGTTTATTGCACACTATGAACTGATGACATAAGTTGATTGATATTTATTTTAAAATGTTATTAATTTAAAAAGCCATCCTGCAAATTTTTGTCAATATCAAAATGGGTAACTTTATTTTTCCTTTTCAGTTACAAATTATATAATGTAATCATTAAAGAGCAATACTATTAGTATTGTTAATACCTTTGAAGTTCTCATCCTTGTCATCTAAATGTGACCAAAATTTTCTTGTAGCTCCGTCCATAGCTTTAAAAAATTATCATGTTTTTGTTATTTATTTGTGTGTGTTTACCTGTGCATGCCATGGCATAAGTATGGACGGAAGAGGATGACTTGGAGGGATCAGTTCTCTTCTTCCGCCATTTGGGTTCCAGTGATTGAACTATGGTCTTCAGGTTCTGTGGAACGAACTTTTTATACACTGCAAATGTGTATTTTTCTTCTTGGTTAATAAAGTGCTGGCCTATAGCTGGGCAGGAAGAGATTGTGTGGGAGAGCCAGATTAGGAGGATGCTGGGAAGAAGGAGGATGGAGTCTGGGGAGTTTTGATCCAGTGTAAAAAATGAGGTAACAAGCTGTGAGCTACGTGATAGAACTTTAATAAGAAATATGGGCTGATTTAAGTTGTACGAGATAGTTAGTAAGCTATTGCCCAAGCATTTATAATTAATATTGAACTTGTGTGTTTGGTCATTTGGGAACTGGTGGGCAGAAAATCCACCTACAATCAGGCTTGATGGCAAACCTTTACCTTTACCTCCCGAGCCATCTTGCCAGCCTGTGCTATCCTTGTCTTACCTACTCTATCTTCATCCCGAGATGGCACTGACCGCCTTGCACTGGTCAATATGTTTTATCCCGGCAGTCACCATCACTGGTTAGGAAATGCACCTGAATTATATAGTCCAGCTGGATTGATTTGAGAACTGTTATATTCATTCTGTGATTAGAACTGAGAAAGGAAATGGATACCTCAGATGACGAGAAAAATGAACAATAAACCGGCTTTACATTGGGACCCCAGGAACTAGATTTCTTCATCATACATTAACATATTTGCCAAGCATGAGCTTGATGTATCCGAGGAGCTCCCCTGGGTGTGGTCAGCAATTCCTTCCACTTTGAACAAGGAGTTAAGCAAACTATTCAGCTTTTAGGTATATAGTCTAAACAGTTTTCTACAGCCCTGAAATGGAATTTCTGAAATATTTAGTATTTAGAGTTCTTAAGAAACCTGAAGTAGGAAAGGGCCAACTCAGACTTTCCTAGGATGTGGAATTTGTGGGGCTGGTGCCAAGTGCCACCTGAGGACTGTTCTGTAGTTCCACTTTCCTGTGGAGTCAGAGGTTCCCAAGATGTTCCCCCAGATCTCAGGAGTGGTGAAATTGGCTGGGAGGTTGTGATACTGAAGACCGGGTATCCTGACCTCTGCTTTACAATTTTAATTTGATTGAAAAAAAATAGAGTAAAACTCAGAAAGTGGCAAGTGAATAATGTATAACAAAGTTGTAAAAATATTCTAGATAAAGATAGATTGCATATTTCATTCCTGTTGAGAAGTGTCTCCTAAATACAAGTAAATTCTCAACCAGTGACTCTCACCAGAGTTACAATCAAAAGCAAGATATTCCTTGGTAGAAGCCGCTGATGTTACCCAGTATCTCACAATGCACAGGACAGCCACTCTTCCTCCCCTAACAGAGGATGCTCTAGCTCTGGGTATTCACTCCATGAAGCTGGAAAAAAAAAAACCCGCTCTTTTACCAAAGATGGTAGCAAAGCAATGCATGCCGTAGCTGATGCCTCTTTCTGACACTTTTGCTCAGTGTTTCTCTCTCAGAATTTCTCTCCATTTCTTATGTGTGGAAGGGGGCTGAATTTTGGCAATTAGAGCTTCCTCACTAATCTTTGATTTTTCTTCATTATTAGAAAAGCTGATAACTTTTGAAATCAGTTTAATATTTTAAATCTCTGCTACAGTTAGTCCACCCCCAACAGGGACAGTGTTTTCTGGGAATATTTCTTTCTCTTAGTTTTAAGAAGGACGGGAGTGTCTTCGGTGCTCAACATTCTGTCGGGAATGGATGGGTGCTGCCAGGAGCAATTGTGTCTCACGTCAACAGAACCCTAAGTTATTTAAATGCCATTTTTTACAGCTCTTTGAAGTGTTTGAATATTATCTATCTATGCAGAATATAATCTCTATGTATCTAAAGAACCTGATTAGTCTATCTATAAGTATGACAAACATAGATGACTATTGATCTATAATTCTTAATACCTATAAAATTTAAAGACTAAGACAATAAACAATTGTGCAATAAATGAGGACAATGACCTCCAAATGTAAACAATGTATAAGTATCTTGATCAGAGGTAGAAATGTACATTGCAATATAATAAATTTATATCAACATATAAAAAAAAAAGAAGGACGGGAGTTTTCATTTCCATGAATGATTCCGGGCTTAACACTTTCCCTGCTTTACAGGCCTACTCACCACGGATGAGTAGAAATGGAGGAAGACTTCACATGTCACCGCACAAGGAAGAGCTCACCGTCTGTGGTAATAGCATCACTTGGGTAGTATGCCAGGCTATAGAATGGAGTGAAAACTCACTATCTAGGCATAATTAACAGATTATCTACTCCCGGGTTTAAACACTGTTGCACAAGTGTGGCTATTCTCACGGGCTGCTCATAGCTCATTACTTTCCCTTGGTAGCATGTCGAGGCTAACAGACCTGAGGAGTATTTTGGGAGCTTACCTGCAGCTACCTCGGGTGACGCTGCCAACTTTAATCAGTCACTTAGTCTCTTTCCCCCAGTGTAAAGACAGCAAAGAGAATCAGCTCAGCAAGGCTGAGGGGGCATGAAATTGTGTTAAGCAACACTCCCAACAATGACTAGATTTGCTATTTTAAAATAAGTGACTTAAATGTCTTCTTCTCCCCTCCCCCCACACTCCACCTTGAAATTGTAATTTTCCTGGGCTGTTGAGTGTAAAGGTGACCGTGCAGTGGTGGGGTCTCAGCGGCTTGTAGTCGACAGCTAATCAGGTTGATTCATTTGGCGAGGTGGGCAGTACGCTCAGTTATAAAACAGAACTGAGTTCTTACCTCACCGAGCTATCACACCACACATTTCCCCGCATCCTGCTCCTTGAGAGAACAGAATCGTCATGCAGACTCTTCAGAAGAATGGTGTAGATAAGAGGTGTTACACGCTCGGCCATGGGACAAAAGCCACTTGCCTTCCTGAATTGCTCGCGCTCTTTCCGTAACTGATGTAACTGCTCTTGGTAATGGGAGTGGGGATGCAGCCAGGGCCCATCCCAGTTTTATTGTAGTTCCACGCCACAGCTAGTGGACTGTAAAATGCACTTTTCCTTACTGCTAATTGAATCAGAGCGGACTCAAGAGTCAGCAATGGCTTAGTATTACCAACATTCCCCACAGGATGGCATCCATCAGTTAAAAACAAAATGCACTGTTTATCAGGAGCCATAAAAACAGAGATGGATTAGATTTTCGATGAGATTTTACAATGTTTAGGGTTGGTTTTGATACACACTTTAATTTGATCATGGTGAAGGAGGAGAGAGGCTGTTTGCCAGGAGCTGGTGCTGATGAAGAAATGGAGCCCATGGTTTGTGCAAAGGGAGAAATGGACTCAGGTTGAGGACAGAGCAGCCTACCAATAAAGCTTAGCATGCAAGAGCCCCAGATCACCAGAAGGCAATTGACTGAATTAATTTATTCTCTTCTGTTAGAAGATTAGCAACTATCAGGAGATCAAATCAGAACAAGAGAAGCCTCGTGCTAAATTAAAGAGGGAAACACAAGATGATCTACTGATTGGATTAGCTAAAATCAGAGGACGTTAATATTTCTAGTGTCTTAAGGTCGGGAGCAATAAAATTATAGTATTTAGTGATTTTTCTACATGACCATAGACATTAATATGCCAACCCTAGATTTTTATTTATTTGTTTATTTAGCATGGGGAAGAGGTCTCACAAGAAAGGAGTAATGTATTCAAGCCAGGACTAGAACTAAGACAGTGATAAGGATGCTTCCGAGAAAGACCACAGCCAAGAGAAAAGGAATGTAAGTGCTTGGTTTGAAGATGTGCATACACCTTCAAATTTCTGTCAAAGGCTAATAAAAATAGCAAAGCTTCGGTGTGTGTGTGTGAGAAGGTGTGTGTGTGTGTGTGTGTGTGTGTGAGAGAGAGAGAGAGTGTGTATGGCTATGTTTGTGTATGTGTGCATGTGTGTGGGAGCCGCATATGTACAGGTACATCCCTAGAGGAGAGATATCAACCTTGAGTGCTGTTTGTCAGGCGTCCTATACCACGAGACTTGTCATTGTTATTATTATTTATTTTTGCTTGCTGTTATGGGTCCTCTAAGTGGCCTGGAGCTTGTCACTAAGCGAATCTGGCAGGCCAAAGATCTTAGTGGTCTCTGCCTCTCTCTGTACTCCCAGCACCAAGATCGCAAGCACCACGTCTTGCTCTTTGAGGTGGGTGCCCAGGGTCAAGCTCTGGGCTTTATGCTCACCCAGCAATATTTTGAATAACTGTACTGTCTTTCAGTGCCTGAAGTAGGAATGTTTTCTAATGATTATTCACTTTCAAAGAAAGAGAAGCAGTGTTAACTGCGCAATAAACACACTTGGGACAGCTTGGCAGGGCGAAGGAAGCTGGGACACTTGACACTGTTGTGGAATCGGAATTTCTTACTTTTCGTTAGCTTCCATCCACTATGGTATTTTCCTGAACATCGCTAGACTCTGAACAGTGAGTACCAGTGTATTCTTTCGAGACCGTCTCCCTGGGGAAGGTCCCCCTTAGTCTAAACTCTGAACAGTGAGCACCAGGGTATTCTTTTGAGACCATCTCCCTGGGGAAGGTCCCCCTTAGGCTTGCTGCCCCTTTCCCTTCACATCCTTAAGGCCTTTTATGGCTAAACCTGTCAAGTACACTTCCCCATCAACTTTGAAAAAGATACCGAAGTACTCCTGGAGGAATTGTCTTCTCACTAGGGACAGTGAAATCCCAGTTCATTTTCCCAATAGCACCTGCCAGTTTGTTTCAGCTGCTAAGTGTCTGGGAGTTCTGTTATTGAGAGGGGAAGAAAAAATAAGCTTTTCTGTATGTTCGTCTGCATGTGAGGTATCTAGTACACACTTCATAGAGAACAAGGGTGTTGTCTTCTCTAGGTTTGAATTATCTCACAAGCATAGCTACTGCATTTTTAAAAAGTCAAAACACAGAAGCTTTTAGCTCTAACATGTTTATGTCTGAAGAATCTTTAGTCGCAGTTACAGAAACAGTGAATTGTATCCGGGTTATGAAGGCAGAATCTTTGTGAGATCTGCGTAAAGCATGGGCGGCTAACCAGAAATCTAGAAATGACGATTGCCAAGGGCCTGGGATTCTGTATTCTAGCTTCGTCTTCCCCCAAACGCAGGGTTTTGAATGTGGAAGTCAGTTAAATCCTAAACAAACACAAGAGGTGTCTCTGTACCTGCAAGCTTGTCATGGCTGTGACAGTATTTCAATTCAGCTACCTGACTTCTGGTCGCTTGGTTTGAGGGCTGTAATAAGATTCCTGCACATAGGGGAGTGTGCTAGCACGGTGTGTTTTCAGTCACGTTGGGAGCTGGTGTTGAAAGATGCTAAGAGAAAATATTACTATGTTCTGTGAGAGCTAAACCCTTTCAAGCTGCTAACATTGTGTGTGTGTTCAAAAAGTTTGCTAGCAGTGTTGTGAACCAGGCACCAGTGACAGCTAGGCATCCCCAGCACATCTCTTCAGTGTGGATTTTTTTTTTTTTTAAACAAAGAACGAAGTGTCAGCAGGCCATGCCTTCATCTCCCTCAGTCCTAAGTTCCATGATGGCATTCTAGTAGGCAAAGAAGAGGCAAGAGAAAATAAAATTGCAGTCTTCTCTTTTTGATATTATCATCATGTTAAACTGTAGGCATGAAAGGCCCTCGACATCTCTGTTAGTAAATAAACAGAGTGGTTTTGACTGTGCTCTGGCAGACAGGCTCTTTCTCTTTGTCTCCCCGGCAGCGTTCTCTCCAATTTGACAGGCGATTGCAGAGGCCAGTGAAAACATCCATGTCCCTTTCGGGTTGAGAGCTTTTGCTCAGCGTCTGTGAGGGTGACTTTCATGCTGGTGGGTGTCAAGTCACACAATGTGAAAAGAGGCAGCCGTCCCGGGCTCAGCCATCACTTTCCTATGAGAGCAGCGCTGACGAGCAAGTGGCCAATTAGAAGCTGCAGACATTTGACCATCACTGGCAGCTTCTCTTTCTGACTGTGGTGCTCCTCATTAGACTCTCAGGAGCAGCGAGGAGAGGAAGTGGAGACAGACTTTGTCTGTTCTCAGAAGACGAGCAGTCGCTTCTCACTGGTGCCTGCAGGTTGTACACCTTGAGTATCAGAAACCCATGACATTCCTTTCCCCACTCTGTTTACATATACTTTTTACAGACATGCACACACACACACACACACACACACACACACACACAATCTGGGGGTTTCTGCTAGACAATAGACCACATAACTTGTTACCCTCACTTTTTAGCCATTACCCTGTACCGCTTGTTTCCCTGACCCTTGCCACTAGAGAAGAGGGTATGACAGCAAACACACATTTCCTTAGCTCACAAGGCTCAGATCCAAGTCAGCATTTCAAAGAAAATATCCGTGAATCTACTAGCTTTTGCTTACAGCGAAGCTGTCCATGTGTCAGTGCCCTCAACAACTGTCAGATTCTTATATGGTCTTGCAGGGCAAGCACTTGAACTGGCCTAGTTGGGAGCCTCTTCTGGTCTTTACTGTGCTGACTTGTATGTCATGTGATGGGTTGACTTCTCACTGACTCTTCTGGGATAACTTCAGCTGCTGTGGTCCATTTCTGTACCGTATAGTATCTCATCTTCCAGTGAACTAGCCAGGACTTCATTCTGTTTTGTCTGGGTAAGGTTCCAAGACAAGAGTGAAGAGATACAAAATTTCTTGAGGTCTACATTTAGAAAGACTCATTGCTTTTTTTGGTTACATTCTACAAGCCAAGGTAGATTACTAGGCAGGTATTAATTCAAAGGAATCAGAGTAAATCTGCTTCTTGAGAGGATGAGGTAGAAATTCAGTTCCAAAGGAAATGAATTCAGAGTCAAGGAATATGTCATTTCTGTAATTTGTTGTGTAAAGCCACATAATCATAGTGAAAAGTTTGGAAATTGCAGGAAAAATATCCAAATGGTACATTTTTCTCTTCTCATGTGTGGGTACCACAGCTGCGTTCAGGTTTGGACAGACCATATCCAATCACCATAGGAAGTCACTGTATCACCTCTTTACTCCACATGTATGGACCAAAAGGGACACAGGCTGGTTGTTTTTCCATAGAGTACACAAAACCTTAAGCACTAGAGGCAGAATCCAAAGAGGTAGATGCCCTCACCTCTTCCCTGGAAGCCAGCTTGGTAATGTATGGCATTTTGCGACCTACTATTTGTGTCCCTTTAAAATCCACGTGTTGAAACCCTGTTCTCCAGAATGGTGGGATTAATCAGCAAGGAATTTGCTGGTGGTTAGTCTGGAGGGCACAGTCTTCACAAACCAGACTAATGTCATTTCAAAGAGGTCCCTGGAAGCTGCCCTGGGGCTCTCACAGCTTGAAGATGGCACTTGAGAGAAGGTGCTGTCTCTGAGGCACAGCACTCTCATCAGGCATTACGTCACTGGTGGTTTGATCTTGCACCTTTGAGCTCACAGAACTGTGAGAAATAAATATATGGTGTTGATCAGATCCCCAGGTTATGGGGTTGCAGTATAAGTAGCAACCTAAACAGACTAATACATGTGGGTAAACACACTGAGTTTATCCAGTTGGTCTTGGAAGAAGCCAAGCATTAATGGATGCTAGATTTAAGCAGCATTTATAGTATCCTTCATAGTTTTACTATACTCTTTGTCTTTGGAAAAGAAGGAGCAGGAGGAAGAACAGTGTCCTACTTAGCTTCCTTTTGTCAACTTGATATAGCCCAGAGCCATCTGAGAGCTCACTGACAGTGGCCATGTTTGTGAAGAACTGTCTGGACTGGTGGTTGGCATGGGATGGTGTAGCCCACAGTGGGAGGCACCATACCTAGGCAGGTTTGCCTGGGCCACATAAGAAAGTCAGCAAGCTGTATTATACAGGTTTTGCTTTGATTTCCTGTCTTGACTTTCTTAACTGGTGGTGTTATGACACAAAAGTATAAACCAAATAAAATATTTCTTCTCCAAATTGCTTCTGGTCAGAGTGTTTCATTACAGCAACGAAGGGAAAGTAGAACAAGTAGGCAAGGATGGTCAGCGGCCTCTGGTCTGAAACAGGATTGAGTGTATGTTCCCCGTGGGCTCCAGGGAGTTATGCCCCTATGTCTTTGCAGTGTTCATCCCAAACAGCTCTTGGTAAAGAAGCTGGGAGGTGCACTTGGGCTGCGTTTATCTTTATTTTTACTTCATTTATTTTTCCTAGGAAGTAGATGGCACACATTGTGCTTCATGCTATCGTTTCCGGATTTGTGCGCATGCATCAGTTCAGATGTTATCTCCAAGGCATAATCCCTGGGATCAGGGAGCATGCTGCAGCATTATCCGGCAGCAATTATTTGCTCAAGCGTTTACCATTGTTTTCTCAGAAGGTGGCCTCTTTCTCTCTCAAGGCAGGGACAAAATTATTGATGAGATTTCAGTTCAGGGCTTTGGAGGTAACTGGAAGTCTAAGTTGTATTCACATTTTAAAGCTGAGACTCAAATCAGAGATTCCCCCCCGAGGTGGTGGCTTCCGATGCTTTGTTTAACAAAGCAAACGATGAGTCCAAATTATTCATTACCATATTCATAAGTAATCTATTTAGTAAGACAATATGGAGATAATAATAAAAACAAATATTGAATGAGTCTCTCACCATGCCAACCTTTCCAGCACTTACTGTTTGTCGGCTCTTTGTTAGTCTGAAATAAATGATTTGAAATCAATGGGCGTATGCGCTTCTGCGATGTAAGAAACGAAGCAATGAGGGAGATGTTGTTAGGCTTCCTAGTAAAGCTTTCTGGGTGTATGTGAAAGTGCTGGATAGAGAAAAGATGCTTAAACCCATTTTCAGTGAATTTGAATGTCCAAAACTTTTATTGTATTTAGTTGTCTTGCTTAAACACAAAAGCAATTCGTTTCAAAATAAAAGTAGTTTGTTAATAATATTCGCTAGTATGACCATCTCTTTTTGCTTGTAGGGTATCAGTAGAAAGCTGACTTCAGACTTTCTACTTAGCCAAGGCTAGCCGTAAATTCCAAATATTAATATCTTCACTTCCCATGTCCTGGGATTATGGTTATGCACTAGCATACATGGCTTCTCTCTACTAATTTGTCTAATTTATACTTTTCTCACTTCTTTTCCATTCTTTGTTTGGTGCCTACATTTTTGGGATTTCTATTATCCTATGTATGTGTAGCAGGAGTAACTTAGCATGAAGGCAGGTTGTAAGTGATCATCTGGCTGCAGCATGGACTAATGTGTGCATGATTGCCACTTACAGTGCCTCAGAAGGACAGCAAAACTGCCCATGTCTCCAGCATGGTCACAAAAGCTTTGAGCAAGGTGTGACTTCTTCATCTTGTGAAGTCAACACTGGGATAGACTGTTTCCCTGCCTTTATTGGCCTGTCTTAGAACCATCTCAGAAACAGCCAAACCTACTTCTCTGTGATTGGGGAACTGATAGAAGCACTTGGTTCACCCGTGCCTTGTGTTTTTCTTTGTATGAAATTAGCAAGAAGAAAGATATGCAAACATGTCATGAGAGAGGGCAGATACATTTCTGCTCTCAAAGGGGTTAGATAAACACCCGGGAAAAAAAGCCAGCGTAAATATTTGGGAAAAAAAATGTTAGAAGGACATATTTAGATTTATTTTAAGGGTAAGAGACAGAAAGAGACAGGCAGACAGACAGACAGACACACACACACATGGGTGGGGGTGATTAGGGCCCAATTCCTATTTGATTATGAAGTGAAAATAGAGGCAACTTTACATTGATGTTCCTGCAAGGGTCACTTACAATGTAATTTTGCAGAAATATTCTCATCTAAATTTTATAGGACATTCACACCTAGGATCTGCCCTTCTTAGCCGCACTGCCTGAATTATCCATGCTCTTATCAAAAAGGAAATGAGATCTGAGTTGGTTTGCATGAACAAGCTCCAGCAGCCAACCAGTTGTGAATTTAAAGCTCATAACATTCATGCAGAGGACATCAACTTTAAAGCTGTCCTTCTTTTTTTCCTTTCATTTTATTGTTATTGTTTTTAAATTAAAATTTTGTGCCATATATTCTGATCATAGTTTTCTCTCCCTCGTCTCCTTTCAGATCTTCTCCACCTCTCTACCCATCCAACTTTCCTTTCTTTCTTTCTCCCTCCCTCCCTCCCTTCCTCCTTCCTTCCCTTCCTCCCTCTTTTCTTCCTTCTTCCTTTTTCTTTTCTTAAGACAGGGTTTCTCTGTGTAACACTGGCTGTCGTGGAACTCACTCTGTAAACTAGACTGCCCTAGAACTCAGAGATCTGCTTGTCTCTGCCTCCTGAGTGAGTTCTGGGATTAAAGGCATGTACCAATATTGCCCTACCCTACATCTTCTTTTTCTCTTTCTTTAGGCACAATATGTCAATGTCAATAAATAAAAAAAAAAACAAGTAAATCAGGATAACTAAGAAGCAAAACATAGAAGATGCACAACACACACACACACACACACACACACACACACCATAAAAACAGAAAATCTGAAGTCATAGTGTACAACAAAAGACCAGTAACATAAAACATACCTAAACAAAGCAACATCTAGCAAACATAATTTGCAAAAACACCAGTGGCTTTGTTTTGCGTTGGTCATCTGCTGCCGGGTATGAGACCTACCCTTATGTGTGGTTTGTATACTCAGTGAGACTCCATTGGAGAAACTAATTTTTCTTTTACCAGTAGTTGCCAATTAGAGATAGCTTCTTGGTTAGGGGTCGAGGCTCATGTGAACTTCACCATCTCAGCATTGGGACCCTATATTGCTTGTGAACATTTGTTCAGAATGTAAAGAAACATCTAGAGTTTCCATTTCTAATCTTGGTTTTTTTTTTTTTCCCACCTGCCCTTGTTGATAGTGGTTTCTTTTCTGCAGGGATGCAAACCTATTCGATGGGTTTAAAAGGGACCTTCGCTCACCAGCTTCGGTAAAAAGGAGAAAGGATAGACAAGTGAAGCTGAAAGGTGAGAGAATAAAATGTAACCAGAAAGAGCTCACTGCTGAGAACTAGCCAGCAGCCCACCGCACTACCAGCATCTGGCATTCCTCCGTACCCACCAAACAATCCTAATTTCAGCTAAAGAATGAAAATCTCACTTTTAAAAGCAATTCTATAAATTCACTACAAATAAACAAGAGCAATTGTCTGGCTGCCAATTACCATCAGAAAGCATCCATTTGCTATTGAAAGTGCTTGTTTAGGTCATTATGTTTTCTTCCTATGGCTGGTATAAAAAGTTGGACACATTAAACCTGCATTGTGTTTGGGAACTTGCAAAAAATGCTGTCTTTACAGCACTCTATTTCAATTCTCTTGATTGTTCAGCATAATTAAAATAAAGCCTTCAAACACAAACAGCTTGTCAAACACTTCTGAAAGTTTCTCCTGACTCAGGCCTTCAGTGGGAAGAACACATTGTAAACAGTATACACACTTTTCATTTAATAGAATATCTGCTATAAAAAAGTTAGGTTTAAAGAAACTTTAAATAAATTCAGTCATACACTTATTGACTTTGTATTTTCATTTATAAATATCATAGAAAATATATGAAATAGAAGTGATAATGGTGATGATAGTGATGTTGGCGATGAAACTGATGATAATATCATATAATTGCCAGTTATCGAGTATAGTTATCTGTATATGAATTCCACTTTTGTAGATGTTAAGTTCTCATTAAAGTACAGAAATACTTGCATCTCTATGCTGACTTTTTCCTGTGGCACTGTGTCCTGCACAATATTGTGTGACAACTATTTGTATAGCATTTACATTTCCTACAAGAAATCCAAGAATTATTTAACATACATGGATGCAGAGCTAGAACATTTAACAGAAAAGTCTAGAGTGCCTGTGGGGTTTGCTATCCACAGGTATCCCAGAACCAGTTCCCTGTGAATCTTGAGGTTAACTGTGTGTTGTGACTTGGCACTCTCTAACAAGAGTCTCTATAACCAGTTCTGCTTATGACTAAGTTATTTACTATGTCCTGGCTGTTATCAATTGCCTTCTTATGCTGCCATCTAGGCATCTGAGTTTGGGGAAGATTGTAATTGTTGATACTGATAGCTGGTCTTTGTTGGGTGGGTGTTTTGTTCTTTGTTCTCTGTTGTCCTCTCTGGTTTGTAGGGGGGTTTAGTGGTTATGGTTTACCTGGTAGGTAATTCTTTTGGAATCTTGGTATGTGAGGCCCCTGGCAGTTTCTGGTAATATTTGTTTCTAGTTATTGGGAGCTGACAAGAATAGAGATGGGCCTGCACAGGTGGCGATGGGATCTACAGGAGGAGGGAGGAGGGATAACATGGTGTTCTGTCAGAATCTTCTCAATAGCTGGGAATGGTGCAGAGTGTAGGGAGGCAAAACCAGGTAGTCTGATACAGAGCGAGGAATGGGACAGGTACTGGATTTGGAGGAGATAAGTGAAAGTGAATCTCTGAAGCTCACCTTCCTGCTTCACTGACCTACTTGCCTTCTCTGGCAGGAATACCTGCTGAAGGTGGGAGCTGTGATAGCAAGACACATAGGAAGAAGGTTAGAGGAGAAGATCCACGTGGTCCACTGGAGTGGGGGTCCACTGGAGGTGGGGGCAGAGAGGTAGGGACCACAGCAGATGGTCTGTTACAGAGTAGGTGATGAGACAGGGAGGTTGGACTTGAAAAGAGGAGGGAAAGGTTAGGATCTGCAGTAAGCCTACCTGCTTCACTAGTTGTAATGGCCAATAGGTTCATGAGAAATGCATGCTTATGTTGGGGGTTGGGATCTTAGGATGAGTGGAGGAAGTGAAGTTTGGAGGAGAGGTCTCAGTGGTCAGCTAGAGGTGGGACCAGAGGGGAAGGCAAGGTTGCAGCAGGTATTTTGCTACCAAGCTGGGGACATTGGCTTTGCAGAAGAGAGAAAGGCGAAGATGTACAGTTATCCTACCTGCTTCCCTGGCTAGAGTCCACAAGCATCCCTTACAGCAATCCCTCCTCATTATTTCTCAATAACACTGAAGAGCACCACTGACAATCTGAAGTAAGATCTATTTCTTTTGGCGCCACAATTATTAAGATCATCTGGTAAGGTCCTAGAAAAGCATTTGTCAAAATTAAGAAGGAACCAGTATAGAAATAGTAGTGAGTGGAATATTATGTGTGCATTACATTGCCTGATGTTATTAGAGTGTGATTAGTGTGGAAGAGGGAAAATTTCAATATTCTTGCATAAATGTATAATTAGCCACTATTATTAAAACTAAGTTAAAATATTCAAATATCTTGGGAAGAGATGATAATCTCTATCAGAATTTCAGGGAGTATATGATGTCAGAAACAGCTAATAAAACTTTGACTGATGTGGGATATATAAACTAATTCCAGACTAAGGCAGAAGCAAGAAATATTGGAAAGTGGCTAGTTAACAATTAATTGATTTGGTTGTTATTTTCAATTGATTAGGCCTGGAACCTAACTTCTTATAAATATTTCTTTAAAAGTTATCCAGAGGAAAAAAATAGAACAAAATCAATATTCAATTCAGTTGTCACAAATACTTTATTACCTTTGGTTACTAATGCCATCTATTTGGAAGAGGTGAGCAGACATCTCTGAAAGCTCCCATTTGCCAGTGACAGAATTTAGCCATAAAACTGACTTTTCTATTTGTGGTTAGAGTCTAAAATGCTGAAATAGACAATCATAAAATGTGCTTTGTTCCTAGAAAATCATGCGGCTATGTGACTTTTTACACATTACTTTCCCCCCATTTTCTCTTCAGGGACTTTTCTCAAACTTAATTCTCATTGTATACTGAACAGATCTCAGTAAATTCTAACACAATGTAGTCTGTTAGCAAGTTTATAAACCTTGGATTCATATATAACATCTTATTTTCTCGTACTTTCAATATTACACCTGCTACTAAATCTTCTTGAATCAACCTCCAAATATGCCTCAAGCCATACCCTTTATATTCCTCAAGACTGCCACCTTCTAAATATATTTCTGCCATCTCTTGGCTATATAACTGGCAATAAACCATAAATTCATCTTTCTGCATTCTCTTGAGCCTTTCTAACTCATTTTTTTCATACAGAATATTTAGAAAAATATATATAAATAATAATTTTAATTGCATATTTTTTCTTTTAAAAATATTTAGGGGTTAGAGAGATGTTGGAGAGGTTAAGAGCACATACTATTGCAGAGAACTGGAATTTCATTCCTGTACCCATGGTAGGTGACTCTCAATTGTCTCTAGCTCCAGCTCCAGCTCAAGGGGGAACCTACAACACTGACCTCCCTGGGCACCTGTGCAGATGTACATACATACACACACATGCACACACACCCAATGTGCTTAATACCTATTGTTTAATTTTTGTATATGTGTGTGCATCTGTGTGTGGATGCACAGTGTGTCATAGATTGCTAGTGGATGTTAGAGGAAAACTGGTTGGATTTGGTGCTCTCCTTCCACTATGTGGGAATTCAGGATGGAATTCTGCTTATGAGACTTGACATCATGTGCTTTTGTCTTCTGAGTAACCCCATTAGCTTCCAAATTATTTCTTAACTTAAAAATTTTAAGTGGGTTCCCAGAATGCTTAGAATGAAATCTGAACCCTAATTTTTGACTTACGGCCCTAACTGAAATACCTTTTCTACTAAGATCAGGTGTAGTGGAGGATACTTTGCCTTTGCTTTATTAACATTCAGGTAACTGGAGAATGAGTTCAAGGTTCTTCCACATTTACCTCTCCCTGGGATTGGTTGCTGTCCTTGTTAGTTTCGTATGTCAGTGTGCCACAACCTAGTATCACATGAGAAGAAAATTTCAGTTGAAGATGTTATCCAGTTCAAGTTGACCTGTTGGCATGTCTGTGGGGTGTTGTCTTGAATGTTAATTGGTGTAGGAAGACCCAGCCCACTGAGGGCAGAACTATCCCCTGTACAAGAATTCCAGACTATTTAAGATAGAAGAAACATAATTAGATAAACAGAGGCAGCATGGGTGTGGTTATTCACTTCTGCATTTGACTGTGGATATAATAGTCTTAAGTGTCTGCCTTGATTTCTTCAAAGATGGATGGTGATCTGAAGTTGTGAGCTATACAAATGCTTTCTCCCTTAAACTGCATTTTGATTAGGGGGTTTTATTACTGTGATAGCAAAGAAACTGGAACAGCTGCTATACCTTCTTCCAAGTTCCATGCTCATCTGACTGTTCTTTCCCTGCCTCTATTGGCCCAGAGGAGACAATGCTTTCCAACTGTGGATGGACTGTAGTTATTATATATTCCTTAGTTATTATATATTCATCATATGTATCATATCCAATTTTTCTTAAATGTCCCTCTACCAAATTTTCATGAGTTCACCAGATTATATGTGAAATCACTTTCCTGCTAGGAACCTGGTTGACAAAGTAGATGGTATGAAAGATGGATCAGAAAATACTTAGAGTGGATACTTTAACACTTTTTTATTATTTATTTATTTATTAAAGATTTCTGCCTCCTCCCCGCCACTGCCTCCCATTTCCCTCCCCTTCCCCCAATCAACTCCCCCTCCATCATCAGCCCGAAGAGCAGTCAGGGTTCCCTGCCCTGTGGGAAGTCTAAGGACCTCCCACCTCCTTCCAGGTCTATTAAGGTGAGCATCCAAACAGCCTAGGCTCCCACAAAGCCAGTACGTGCAGTAGGATCAACTTTTGAGGAACAAACAGATGAAGTGTTTACAGGGGAACAGAATGTTAGTGACATGTAACTTAGAGAGATTTTATTATTACTCACATTTTCCTTGTATGGCTTAGACTTATTTGTGGTTCGTCATAAGACGAGATGTAGAAATAGTGTGCTATACCCTTGGACCTGTGTTAACAGTAATAATTCTAACGATTGTATATCACCTGTCCTTTTTCTGATGACTCTGGATATAATATGTGATGAAAAGGACAGATACAAGGTTATGGAAGCCTAACATTCAGAGAATGAGGAATCTTTTTTAATGAAGTTTATCCTTTCCTGCAGTGACTGAAAACGAGGTGTCTGAAAACCAAGCTTAGGACTACACTGCAGAGTGGCAGTGTCAAGTACCCATGGGATACAGAATCTTGTCTTCTAATCCTACCTGAGGTTATCTTAGCATCCTACCTACTCTTCTCAAATGAAACATTCGACTAGTACTAGAGCAAGCTGTTTTACAAAGAAATGCCAAATCTGTTGACATTTATGTCTAGCCACGAGAGCCAGGCTCATAATAAAAGTGAGCTAGTAATGTGCAGCAAATATGAATACATATGGTTCCTTCTCTGGATGGATTTTAATGATGCTCCAATAATGATTTTAATGATGACAGGAAAACCTCATTTTGTGTTAGCAAGAATCAGGAGCACATGTAGGAGTGGTCTCTGTGGTTATTAGATCAGGAAGGATGAAGAGCATTGATTAGACACGAATGATATTATTTACCCATGGAGATTATAGCATTTAGTAGCTTGGATCAACTTTTTAAGACTAATTTAATCAATTATACTAATTCTTGTCATCAAAAAGATGGAAATGGTAAAATGTCCTTGGCCTGCAACAGAAGTAACTGATAGGCAGAGAGAGAGAGAGAGAGAGAGAGAGAGAGAGAGAGAGAGAGAGAGAACAAGAAAACAAACACTATTCAAGCAACTTACTACTCTAAAATTCCCAGAGACGCCTCTAATTGTACTTGTCTGTATAGCCAGAAAAACTCAAGAAGGTACTAAAATGCCTTTGTGAAGGATTGTTTGGCGAAGCTCTGTGGCTCTAGACTTGGTGGGCTGGAAATCATGATTGTGATGTTTAACTGCCATTAATAAGATATATACTGACTCCAGGTTCTGAGAATGTCAGAAGTAGCTAAGCATTTCTCTGAAGAAGAGATCAGAAGAGTAGAGAATAAACCCCATTCTCAATATTCTGACATCCTTGGATTAGCCAATTTCTTCCAATATAAGAAGAATCAAACTCTTGGAAATAAAAACCATTATTTATTAACTATTTATATGAAGAATTTTATTCTTTTCAGTCATAGTAATTAAAAATTGTTTGCTCATTACTTTTCAGCTCTTGAAATGTCTTAAAAGCTAGTCTATATGTATACAACTAGGAACATATCATTATGGTTTTAATATGAAATGTCACCCACAGGCTTATGCGGTTGAATGCTTGGTCCCCAGATGGTGTTGATGTAAAACCTTACGGAAGCAGAACCTAGCTGGCCTAGTTAGGTCAATGTAAGTGAACTTCAGACGTTTTAGTGCAGCCTTGGTTCTGAAATTGCTGTCCCCGCTTCCTGATGTGTCATGGAGTTAACATGTCATCTTGCAAGCTCCTCTCACCACATATGGAGCCACTGTAGCCACCATGTCTTCCTGTCCATGATGGATTGAACCTTATAAGTTGTGAACCCAAATAAATCTCTCTTCCCTTATAGTTTCTCTGTCAGGTATTCTGTTGTAGTAATGCCCAAAGTGACCAATATGCATACATATATGTGGGCATATCTATTTTGTACAGAAATTAAACTGAGGTTGAAAGAGGCCTGTGGATGCAGGAAAGATTATTGCTGCTGTTGATAGTCTCTCTAGAGGGGCATGTTTGGCAAGGAGTTGGCTAGTTACTGTAGAGTGGTCCTTTCTCTTTCTGAAAGAAAGTGGTGGGTTACTACAATGTCCTTCAAGAACTCATAAATTACATTTACTGCTGTAGGAAATACCTTAAGTACTCTGTGCTATTTTTTTATTGGGCTCTGATAACTTAACGGATTTCATCTTTTAATGGAATCTTTGAGGTGAAACTCTCTTATTATCACACTATTGCATACATATGATGACCAAAGAAAGGAACACACAAATAAGTAAATACTTTGTTTGTATTAGAATTTAAACAACAGTTGCTTTTTATGTAGTTTATTGGCTATTTTTTCTAGTCACTAAAAGTAGATTTTTAGATTTTTGGAATGAGAGATCATGTATAACAAAAATATATACACTGATATTATAAAGATCAATAAAATAGAACAAATATGTTAATGGTAGTCATATCAGGACATGATATTTTAGTTTATAGAAAAATATTCATCAATTTTCAGAGTCAAATGATTTAAGTGTGACATTTGATGAAAATTATATCCTGGACTCCTATATGGTAATTGCTTCATATAGAAAACTCAGATCAGATTAAATATCCAGGCAGTTGGTCTGTATGTTCACAGATGAGGACACTAAATTTGGAAAGGTTAATTTATGTTTCCACAGTAACAGTATCTAAGACTTAATTCAAATTCCTATACCCTTCTCTAAGTCCATAGTACATGTTAAACTGACCCCCCTTGATGTTGCCTTGAATGAATTGTAATTTCATGTAAATAGAAGAACAAGGATGAGTAGCCAGGTTCATATGCTGAAAGAAGTATAAAACTGGAAAAGGAATGAAACATGGAAGTCAGAACCAAACTGTCTCTTTTAATTGATGTGGTTCATGAAGGCCCCAGAATAGTACACACAGTGCACTTTTACATGACTTCACCTTCTTATTAACATGGATCTTTTTTCCTTATCTGTGAAATGGAGATGTTTCCATAAAGATTAATGGAAATCTCAATGTACAGTCATTGCTCCAAATAAAACAATTACTTTCTGGGCTAACAAGAAATGAGTAAGCAGCATTGACTTCCCTGTTTCTGTGTCTCATGGTCTCCTGATGGTTTCTCCACATTCCCCAAATGTGACTTCAATTGTGGGAAAGAATTGGACTTCTCTATCCCCTTTACCTGGAAGAACAAGAGTGTTCTCAGAAAACTGTGGCATACTTTTATCAGTCTCATTTGCTAGAACTAGAGGGACTAGATTTTTATTGTAGAGTTAAATAGATTTACTTGTTTGTTTTTGAGACAATGTGTCACCATGTAGGCCAGACTAGCCTCTTCTGCTCCAGCCTATTGGTCATTAGGATTCCAGACATGCCAGCTGTAAATGGATCTTTGCTTAGTCAACAGTAATACTCTGGTTTATATTAAATGTGAGCCACACTGAAACAGAAGTTGGGATACAGATGAATGAAAATGGTGAAACAAGCGACCATGTACAGTGTGATGACTACATTCCATTCTCTGAGTTGAGTACATTATGATTATTATCTATTTCATTTACTTTTCATGATACCGTTTGAAAAAGTGATTGTCTGAGATCCAGAAAAGTCTTGCAAATATTTTGTATATAATTCGAACTTAAGTTCCACTGCTTTGAGTTTTTATAGCTTGTAATTGGGACATAAAAAGTGAAGACAGTTATAGATTAGTAGATGCCAGTGCACAAATGTTACTAAGTTTCAAGCACTACAAAATATAACAGTTTTAAAATGTATTATCATGTTATCATACCACAACACTGGCTTGTTCTTGTCGCTGTTGTAGAAGTGAAAAAATGGAGTCTGACAAGTGACTACCTTGCCAAATTTGCTTAGCCAAAAAAGTGAAGGCTGAGTTTGGTATCTAAATGCTATCTAACTCCAAACAGTCTATTGCATCCTGTAAAACAGATTCCAGTTTGTGCAGCATTTTACCTAATGGGATGATTCTAGAAGGATACAGAGTATAGCAACTTGCAAGGATATCTGGATACTTCCCTATTTCCCTGCTTAGAATGTCGGGACAGAGTCACAGACAATGGAAAATAAATGTCTGTAAGTTCATGACTGTCTGACATAGGTCCCCCATGTTGCTGAAGTCAAAGACACTTAAATAGTTGTGGGTTTCTTAAGCTTTTCCACTACCTTTATTCACTACCTTCATTCACATGAGAAACATTTGTACAACTCTACATATGTAGGTATTTAAGTATTGAAGTCAAACATTTACTGATAAACAATCATAAAGAATTTTATTTAAAAAGTCTTGCCCATATAGATTATTGTACCATTTATTAATCACAAAAGCAAAATTCCATATTAACGAGAAGCAGGTGCTCTTCTTTTATGCATGGGTAATTCTATCTCGAGGGCCCTGAGAAGGTGGCTCAGTGGCTGTGAGCACTTGCTGCTCTTGTGGACTGGTTTCCGTTCCTGTTACTCTAATTCAAGCTGTCCTCTTTCAGGCTTTGCCTAGTCACTCCATGTAAGCATGTGGTATACATAAATACATGCAGACACACATGCACACACAAATAAGTAAAATCAATGTTTAAAGGAAGTACACAGCTGGGAAGGTAGCTCAATTGGTAAAGTGCTTGCCATGTGAGTGTGAAGAACCGAGTTCGAGCCACATCATCTGTAGCTACATGTCTGTTGCTGTGATAGGATTCCCTGAGAAAAATCAGCTTTGCAGAGAGAGGGTCCATTGGGCCTTATGATTTCAGAGGGGATTCAGCACATCATGGCCAGGAAGACATGGTATCAGCACCGTGAGACTGATTGGGCAGCTAGGAAGCAGAATGATATTTCTAGAAGCTCAGAAAACTTAGTATCCGCTATAGAAATACTGCAATTCACAATACACTGGAGTCTCTTGTCTGGGCTGAGGTAACTCATTCAACATATTTAGCATCATGGCTGGTACATCGCAGAGTGTGTGTTCAGAACCCAGGCTGCAGTGAAGTTATTCAGCACAAAATCGGTGAGTATTCAAGAAATACAAGATTCTTTGGGTTTGATTTTGAATTACTTTCTAATCATTGCATGTTCAAAACTCTTTTACTTGAGTCAAGTTTGTTTATTTTTATGACGTTCACATTTTGAGAAGGTTGGGAAGCTGGGAAATAGAGGACTTTGCCTAGAAACCCCCTGTTCTACCGTTCTGATTATGCTCCAGCATCACAACCCTTTAAAAGGCTTTTACAATACAAATATAAGAGCAGAATACAACATAAACCACCCATATCAGTGAAACCCATCACCCTACCATCATGTTCCTCTGTTGACCAATAGCGTTAGCTCCAGTGTATAAGAATATTCAGCAACTAGCAGCTATACAGAAATAGGAAAATCAAGACTTGTCTTAGATGTCAACGAGATAACTGCTCAACACTTACAGAAGACTCAATGGTCACTCTGCACAGGGAGGTGAAGGAATGGGACCAGTTTTCCTCCCTTACATGTTAACTTTGAAAAACTCTTTGAAAACTCAAGTGCTTCAGAGACAGGCATCAGGATTTCACAGAGACAAGATGACACAGTTTCCTAAGCAGAATGGGACAGTTTACACAGTGCATACCAAATGCACACAGAAAGCCCTCACTCTGTCTACAGCAGAAAGCAGAGGGAGGAGAAATTCTCAACAGTGTGAGGTTTGATTGCCAATAAAACTGCAATAAATTCTGTTCTTAGGGTATCAAGGTAAGACAAAAACTATTCTCAAAGCTCTTCTCAGTCCATCTGGTTGGCTTGTTGGTCTGGTTTGTGTTCACAGATGAGCCTTTTCTCTCTAATGAGCGGGAAAAGTAGCTTCATGCAACATTAATCTCAAAGAGAGGAGTAATTAGGCATTTTTGAATATTTCTGGTTATCTCTAGGTTAATAAATATTCCTTTCTGTAGCTTGAAGCTATAAAGACAAGCCATTGTATTATACGATTTGTAGCATTTAGAAGTCTTTTTTTGATACAAGACAAACACATACATAATGAACCTTTGTGTTTTTCAGAATGCTTCAAATATTTAAAACTTTGCTTCAGGCTTCTAAAAGCAACATTTTCAATAATGACATTTTTTTTCATTATAATGA
The DNA here is from genome assembly GCF_018167655.1 of Microtus oregoni. NCBI lineage: Eukaryota > Metazoa > Chordata > Mammalia > Rodentia > Cricetidae > Microtus > Microtus oregoni. The sequence goes on from NW_024543089.1 coordinate 26,375,756, forward strand.
TAATAATTACAAGCAGTAGTAGTATCTAACACTTATTGAGTATAATCGTGTTGTGTTGTTAGTACAGTGAACTATCTGGGACAGGTAATGTCATAAAAATATTTAAGTCACAGTTCACAGGTCCCGTTTTGAAGATGAGGTAGGGCTCTTTTATTTGTCCTTTAGTCAGAGAGGTTGGCTGGTACCTATGACAAGAGGGTGTCGTCAGAGTGACTAATGGTAGGATACAGTGGAGAAGAAAGAGGGGGACCATTTTGGGGACCAAGACTTTTACATGGATTGTCATTGAAATTCAATACCCAAAGCATAGCACTGGGTTGTTTTTAAGTACTTGACACTGAATACTTTACTAGACTATTTTTACTTCATTTCAGAAAATTATGTAGTACTTACTCTTATTCTTATTTCACAGATGAAATAAATATTCCCCGACCGATAAAGGGCTTGCTCAAAAAAATCTCACAGTTGGGTTAAGAATGAAGCTTAGTTGGTAGGGTGCTTGCCTAGCGTGCACAAGACACTGTGTTTGATCCATAGTACCACATACATTAGTCATGATTTTGTATGTTTGAAATCTCTGAACATAGCCCATAGCCAGTTGGATGTCAATCTGTACTACATGAGACCATTTCAACAATCAAACAAATTAATAAAAAAATCCTCACAGCTCATATGCAGAAAGTAGTCCAGAGCCTCAACATATAGGGATAATGGTAATGCTAGAGAAATAGATTGCCCAAATTTTATAAAATCTAGAGCTACAGTTTTAGAATTCTCAAGGAACATTTAATTATAGAATTTCTTCATTGGAAGTGGTCATAATTATAGTTCCTGCTGTGCAGTTAATAGAGTATCTGGAACTCTGATAAATGGTGATGATAGCTTATTGCTACTGAAGGAGCAAGACACTGCAAGAGACAGGGCAGCGTGGGATGTTTTATCACTGGGGTGTTCCTTCACAAAAACATGGGACCTAATCTCTTCAATATTCTTTTGTGTTCTGGCCATGGGGTCAATGGCTATCTGATCCTTACATGATGCACTGGCCTCGGACCACATGCTTAATACAAATGGACCTTCCTTCGGCAATCACAGATGTGAGCCTTAGAAATGAGGAGCCTCTTCTCTTCATGTGTTGATGCTGATCCACCCTAGGCAGCTGGCTTATTGAGTGCAGTTCAGGCAGCATGCCATCTGCAGACTGTGCTAAACAACACAAGACTCCCTCTTTAGGGCATGTGTGCTTGGTGCTACCTCCTTGCCCTCAGTGTTGACTAGGATGTTTGTGGGACTCCTTGACATACTCCAGTCTCTGCTCAAGGCTTACCACCTCAGAAGGGCCTTACCTGACCACCTGCCAAAAATGCTGCCTACGTCATTCCTAGTTTCCTATTCTGCTCTGCTGTTCTTTCCCTATCTCCCGCTGTGTCCTGGTTTTCCCTTCACTGTTTTTTTGATTTTGCACTGACATTATACTGCATACCTTCTTTTATCCTATCTCATGGCAATATGGGAGTGCTTATTCAATATTTGTTTTATATTATCATTATTATTGCTATAATGTGTGTATGAGAGAGAGAGAGAGAGAGAGAGAGAGAGAGAGAAAGCTAGCTCACATGTGCATCCCATGGCACACGTGTGGAAGCTAGAGGACACCCTTATGGAATCAGTTCTCCCCTCTTATCTTTATTTGGTTTTCAGGGATTGAAATCTTGTGGCCTGGGCTATATATTAAATGACTTCACCTGCTAAGTAATCTCACTGGCCCACATTCAATATTTATGGAATGAACAATTTTCTAAACAGCCAAATAACATCAACCTCAAGCATGCAGGTAGGGAAAGGCAACGTATTTTCAGAGGTTTTAGAGATGAAATCAGAGATTATTTTTAGTAACTAGTGTAAGACTTTAAGACAATCCTGAAGCCATTTTTGACAATTCTGAATCCTCTCAGCCTCTGGGCCGTAGTGCTTCCCCTCCTCCCCGGGGACCAAGGACCTAACAGCTACACTCGCACGTACTCAGTTCCTGAACAATTACCCATGTACGTATGTTTTGGTTTGGTCCCCTGGGAAACGGGGTCAAAATGACCTCATACCTCATCTGATCTGGCAACAGCTCTCCAGTCAATTATTGGTAATAGCCCTTTCGAATAAGCCAATCAGAATAGTCAAAGAACAACCCCCCTTGCTTCTGTGGCCCCTTTAAAAGTAGACTGTACCCACTATTTGAGGTCCCTCGGCTTCCCGAATGCTGGGGGACCCTGTCATGACAGAATTAATAAAATCCTCATGCTTTTGCATCGGCTGTGGTGTATGAGATGGTCTCTGGAGGTGACTCCTTCTCGGTGTTTGGACGCCAGAGTCCAACACTAGCACCTATCACACTTTTTGTTCAGTTGTGACGGCCTTTTAGTTTTGTATTTGCTTGACAGTTTTCATAATATAGGGGAGGTGTTTAGCAAAATGTCCGATAATTTGTAGTTGATTTTCCTTTGTTCCTAGCTTTGGAATACATATTATTTCACAGGAGTATTATAGAGCCTTCTGGTCACACCCTGTCTAGAGGGACACAGTCTTGTTTCCGTCTGCTGTTGCCAGGGCTTTCTTAGATCCCTTGGATCAGATGCGGCAACTGTGCACCGCTGGCTTTCTTTGTGATCTGGAATAATGTGCTGGGGAAAACTGGCAGAGTGTGGGGACCGGTTTGCTCCTTTCAAAAAAGCTGTAATTCTTTGTTAAGAAGAACTTTCCCCCTCTACCCTTTATGTGTTTAATCGCCCTTTTCTCAATGCTGCACATTAAACTTTATTAGTTCCTTTTCTTAAATGGGAAAAAATGGTTGTCCCACATTTTGTCAGTAGGATCCTTCTGTTTAGTCCCCCGACTTTGGTTGCTGTTTCAACTAATCCTTGAGTGCTTTTTGCTCTCTGACAGAATAAGAACTTCTGAACACACCAGTGATTTTCCTCCTGCATAAGCTATTTCTTCCAGAAACACCATTTTCCACTCTAAGGAAATGACATTTGGACGTGAAGATATTGGCACAGGGTGAGCTCCTTAATGCTTACGTGGCACAAGCAGTTTTCCCTTCTGCTCTGGCCTCCCCACACCCTTTCCTCCTCTCTTGCTTCCCACTTGCATCATTTGGGATTTCAGACAACTAAAGCACATCCTCTCATTGTATCTCCATCAGTTAAAGACTGAAGTTCAAAGTCCTACACTTTTATGTGCTTCCTACAAGTTGTCAAAGGTTGAGAATCCCTTCCTTTTCATCTGACAGCGCGAGAACTCAAGGCCCATGCTCCACGCGGGCTTTGCTCAGTCACTTCTGTCTTTCGCCTGAGTTTTACAGATGTTCTGAAGTACCTAAAACAAATGGGGGGTAATCAGGGAACCGCAATATCTGGCAGATAAAGGAAACACTTACCTGTTTGTTTTGCCATCTGTTCCGTTTTGCATTTGAGGACCTTCTAAACAGCATGTAGTTTGCAGCACTCCTGGTGACTGGCTCTGATTCCATCTGGTTGAATCCGATTATTTTGTTGCAACTGTTCAGACTTACAGACCCGGCAATTAAAAGAAGTTAGACATGCTAATACTTATGTACTCTTTAACCACTTGCTTCTAAAGACTTGTAAGTTTTACAAAACATTGTTTTACTGCAGCGACTATTATTGTTTTACTGCGACATGTTCTACATGCGTATTCTTTTAAAAAGGTTTCTCTCCCTTTTTCCTTTCTGAGCTGTCAGCCCTTCATTTACAAATAGAAGATTAACTGTAGTGTGTTTTAATTATTCTACCTTTGACAATGGTTAAAAACAAAGCAAAACAAAACAAATCCCAGCGTTATTTTTCCTCACTAGTGTTTCTGTCTGAAGATTAAGGGTGTCTGCAGCTTGTTCTAGAGTAATAATTTCTATTGGCTCAAGTCCATTAACTGCAGGGGAAACACCTGGCAAGGCGGTTGGTACCAGCCTGTTCTTGTTAACCTTTCAGCCTGCACAATAGCCACCAGCAGGCACCGAGTCAGGGCCTCTAATAAACTGGCATTAGGGCTGCTGACAGCTAATAACTTTTTATGGGTTTCCAGACCTAAATGAAAGAAAATGTTCTGATTAATTAGAATCAAAGAATTTTCAAATTCCACAACCCTACAATTGAATGCATTTTAGGCATGGAAAATGAAAGAAAGATCACCATGGCCTTTCAGAAGATATTTTCCACAAACAAAACAGACTTCCAAGGTATATAAATGTAACTACTTTAATCTACTTTAATTTTTATCTACTATTCTCATTTTTTTTTAGTAAAAGGGCAAGTACTTAAGAAACTGAAAACCTAGCATATTAGCTACAGATAGACAGCTTAAACTAAATTCTTTCAATGTATCCAAAAATTTCTACTAGTGAATTATAGAAAACCTTTAATCCCCAGTAGTTGTGGGAAAGAAGACCTCTTCTGTGGGAGAAGCATTTAAGAAGAATATACATACATATTCAGATTTTGCTCGCCAGGGAGAAATGCAGTTTGCATGTGGCCTGCCTCTGTCAGTGGAACCTGCTCACCAATGGTTATGTGGAACCTGAGGTGAGGTTAGGATTTCCAGGAGAGAGCAGGAGTGGCAAAAAAAAACAACAATGGAGTTTCAATGACCTAGACAGATCTACTTTCTTTGTTGAGTCAGAAAGCAGGGTTTTGTCATTAGAGACAGTACCAGCAAAGAAAAGGCAGGACTGGAGGGGGAAGCCACTTATACTACTGTCAACGTTCAGGAACCCGAAGTCAAGAACATCATCATAACCCCCAATGTTAGTTTGTGTAGGGCCCTCAGGTGACCATGGTGATAGCAGTGTTACCAATTTATCAAGCTAATGTCCTTTCATGTTCTAGGTTCCTATAGTCTCTGTTGACAACAGAGAGCAGTGCAGTAGGCCAGTAGCAATGGCATAAAGACCAAGTTCGACCCACACACTGAGACCTATATTTTTCTGTTGTGGAGTTTCTGGAACACACAGTTTTCCCTGAAGGGCACTTTCCTATCCAGGTGATTTAATGGGGTCATTTAGATTGACTCTTAGGGAAGAGGCAGCAGTATCTTGGAGGGATAAAGGTATGTCTGTTTCATTATGGCAGAGCCTCTACTAAATGGTAATTTTATGAGTTTTAGTCAGTTCAGAATGTTATGTCTCTACCCAGGGCAAGAGACATATCACAGATCCTATTCCTTAGACCAAACTACTCTCACACAATAGACTACCAAGAATTGAAGAACAAACAAAAATAATTCTGTGAAAGCAGCCATGCTTTACCAAGAGGAAATAGCCCTCATTTTATAGGTCTCATCAAAATGCTTCTATCTCCACCTTTGTCTCCTTTCACTTGGCATCTCAAATGGTAGATAAAAGCAACCGCACTGCACTGTCTTTCCTTAGCATTCATGTGTCATCAAGGATGACAAGAAGTGGGGCCAGGAGCTGATCTCAAGAGAAGGGTCATTGAGTGTCTTTGAAGCATGTTCTACTAAAATCCAAAGCTCAAGCTCATCAGCTTTTAGCATGAAACTCCACTCCTGGGATGGTGGGTGGAGGCCTCATAAGGAAGGCAAATGTTACGAGCTTCAAGACACCATTCAGTTTTAGAGGGTAGCTGAGAGCTTGGCCTCCAATGATTTGAATATTGCTCTTCTTGCAAACTCCTTGGCAATTATGTCAAAAATTTTAAACAATATTTGTGTAACTGGAATATCAAAGTTCTTGTTGTCCATGACCGTGACCAACAATGAATAGGGGCAGGAATTGCATCTTTTAAGTTTTACTTTATTCAGACCTAATTATTGAATGGTTGGATTAATCAATCCATAAAATTGAATTAATAACTGAAAAACTAAGGTTTGCAAAAAATGGCAGGTGCTGTCATTTCTGCCACATGTGCCTAAAAGGCTCGGTGAGGTGGTCTCTGGTAAGAGCTTACTTCTGTGGATATGATGTATGCAGTATTTGTCTACTCATGTCCCTTGTGTGAAATTTTGTATTCAACACATCAAGATATTCTTACAGCCCAAGCCCTGTGAGATCCCTAGACAAATTGTGAAGTAGTCCAATTGTTTTCATTTCATTATAATTAAAATGTTGGACAGAGCATTAAAGGGCATGTTTTGGTTTAAAGTTTCAAAGGATTTCATTCCACTGAAGTAGGCAGGCATGGTGAAGCAGCCCAGTTCATGGCAGTGGGAGTATGAGGTGGAGTTTGTTCACACAAAAGAGTATCCAGAATCAGAGAGCTATGACAGGAACCAGGAGCTGCTAGCAGCTTTGAAGGCCCATCCCTAGTCTCCTGTTTCCACCACCTACTTCTCACCTTTAAGAGTTCTACCAGTGCTGAAGATACTGCTTCTCACTTGGGATCAAACATGTAAAATGTGATCCTGTGGGGGAATATGTGAGACTCAAACAACACCATTCGTGTGTGTGTGTGTGTGTGTGTGTGTGTGTGTGTGTGTGTTTCTCTTCTCCCTCCCACATCCAAGTTGTGAGCAAGTTTCCACGTTGGCTGAGCTTTCATCTCACTCCGGTGTTTGGTTCTGTGTCTCTCTGAGCTGTCCCATGATCGCCACAAAACAGTGGCAAGCCTCATTTGTTTATAATGAAGTATGAACATCATACAGTTTGGTTATGTTAAGTGTCTCAGATGTTTTGAAAAAAATTCTTTAGTGTTACAAGGGAAACATTGTCAATAGAAATATTTATTTATATGCCTATTTGCCTTGGAAATATATTGTCTTACTCAGGGTTTTTATTGCTGTAAAGAGACACCATGACCATGGCAACTCTTATAAAGAAAATATACGATTGGAGTGGCTTGCTTAGACTTCAAAGATTTAGTCTATTATCAACATGGTGGGACACACCAGCATGCAGGAAGATGTGCTGCTGTAACAAACAGGAAGTTGACTGAAACATTAGGCTGTATCCTGAGCATAGGAAACCTCAAAGCCTGCCCCTACCACACCACATTTCCTCCACCCAGATCAACCCACTCCAACAAAGCCATACTTCCTCCTAGTACCACTCCCTATGGGATTATAGGGGCCAGTGACATTCAAACTATCACATATGTGCTATTTATTCAGATGCACGCCACAGGCGTGGGGTAGGGGTAGTTCTTGTCTTTTGTCAAAAAAAAACTTTATCATCAGAAATGATCTTCTTGTATGTAACTCAAGGCAACTGCAGAAGGGAGTGGTTTACAGTAATAAATAAATAAATAAAAAGGTGGGGTGAACAAAATGGAGTCAGCGAGAAAAAAAGCTAGTTAGGCTAATTAGTCATTTAATTTGACTCATTGTAACATCTATGCCATGACTGAAAGCTCCTTCTCTTACTGCTTGTGTCAGTGCTAGAGGGATCTCTTATTTAATGACTAAAGTATTTCTGCAAATAATGATATCCCAATTTTAAAAACAATGATAGTGGAACTAATATGCATAAGCACATTTTGCCTGGAAATTATGTAACGTGTGAGAAAAAAACAAGTGAACTTACTTATGCATTTCCAAACCTGTGCTTCTAAAAGCAAATCTAAGACTGTAACCTCTACATGTACCAATTTTCATGTTTCAAATATTTTTTTTTTTTGAAAATGATGGGTCTTCTTTTTCCTTGTTTAAAAACAATTATTGAATTTTCTATAAAGACCTCCAGGCATTTAAAGCCCATTTCTTTCTTCTCACCCCTCAAGGTTAAATGCCCCATTTCAGTGGTACCAGCATTCTCCTGGGAAAGGGAATGTGGTAAGGTAGCAAGCGCATATTCAGAGTTCACCTTGAAGTTATGTGATGTTAAATCAGTTTGACTTAGGGATGTTTTTCACCCCAAGGTCCCTTTTCTTCTGCCATACAATTTGCTGTCAAGCTAAATGATGCATTCAAATAGAATGACCAGAGATAATGACTGTAACAAGGGAGAGGCCAGTACAATTGCTGTTGTAATGTCATTCTGATCGGGATGACCCTGTTATGTTGAAGTCGTGATATAAAGAATGTCAAGTTATGGTAACCTACTAATGTTTCTAAGCCAAATGATGGAACTTTTTAGTCAAATGGCAGTTTCAAAAGCTTGTCGAGTGGATATGTGTTACAAGACAGGTTTAGCAGTGATCGTGATATTAACGGGAAATATAACATAAGAACAGTTACCTCAAGTTGATCACAGACTATAAGACATTAAAATCTGTTTTTCATGTTTTTATGGCAAAACATTTAGGAGTACAGAATTGAGACTAGAAAATCGATGTGGCCATAGTAAAAGAGAAAGAGCAATTGGCAAAAAATGTTTTCCAAAGATTCAGTTGAATTTTTGTATTGGAAAAACAAAAAAACAATTGTGTAACTTCCAGAATATATGACAATGTAGTAGAACAAACTCTTTTCCTTCTCTCTCCTCCCTCTCTTCTTTTCCCCCTCCTTTCCTTATGGCTTCTTTCTCTTCTTTTGCTCCTACAAGATGAAGACAATTGAGACCAGGATTGCCTGCCTTAATTACACAAAGCGGGTTCTTAAAATGTTGCTTGTAACGTTTCGGGATTCTGTTAGACCTAATATGCACAGGATCGACTTTCTCCATCTCCCGGGGCAGTGGGCAGTGCTGTACCACATCCTTTTGTCAAAGTTCTATGCACTGTTTCCCAGATTCTCTTGGTTCATACCATGGGGAGAGAAAAAAAAATCTCGTTTCTTAAAAGTTATTTGGTCACATGCTATGTATTTTCTTGTTTCTAAGTAAATCATCCTTTTAATTCTGCACTCCCCATTTTAAATTTATAATATGACCGTAATAAGATCCTAGCTAATTGCGTCTACTGAGACTACAGCTTGCTTTTGTAATTCTTGTATGTACTCATCTTTTTCTTTTTTTTCTCCTTTTTAAGTGCAGCAGTCCTTAGAGAACTGGCTGGTGAAATTGAAAGAGACTCAGGTGTGGGGCTGGAAATGACATAAGAAATGGAGGCCAGACACTCAGTGCCTGACTGGTGGCTGGAGAGAATTTTGGTGTGTCTGGGGTAGAATTGTGGAGGAATCCCCGGAATAGCTCATCTTTTAAGACAACCTTTTAACCTTTTCATTTCCATCAAAATGCACCCCATAACTACCTTGCATGCCATTTTGTCATTTATATATCATTTTCATATTAATGGAATAAGCAATTTGCTATTATATTTATATGTTTTGAACTTCCCTTTACTTTTGAAAATTGTACTCCTTTTTATTTATACAATTTAGCTGATTTTTCTGAAGTTTCCATGTCTTTTTTATTTTTATTTTTATTGAGCTCTACATTTTTCTCTGCTCATTTCCCTACCTCTCCCCTCCCCTTTAACCGTTTCCCAAGGTCCTCATGCTCCAAATTTACTCAGGAGATTTTGTCATTTTCTACTTCCCATGTAGATTAGATCTATGTAAGTCTCTCTTAGGGTCCTCATTGTTGTCTAGGTTCTCTGGGATTGTGATTTTTGGGCTGATTTTCTTTGCTTTATGTTTAAAAACCACTTATGTGTGAGTACATGTGATAGTTGTCTTTCTGTATCTGGGTTACCTCACTCAAAATGATGTTTTCTAGCTCCATTCATTTGCCTGCAGTAATTTAGCTTATTTTTGTAACATTGACTGAATGTGTTCTTTGTGAGCTTCACGTGTAGAACGTACACCCTGACTTCTGCAACCTCACTCTTTCCCACATCACTTGTGCCTCTTTTTCTCTTGTGACTCATTTGAGTTTACCCAGCATCATCTGTGTGACCATGAGTTTGAGCTTGGCGGGCTCCTCAGTGCCCTTGTGCACACAAATGAAGACAGTGACTGCTCTTCCCCAAGGATCCATCAGTAGCCAGTAGTTCAGCAAGAAGGATTGAGCCATTCTCTGATTCATCGACACATCTGGTCTGATGCTGGCCCCAGCTGTTGTGACCGTTGGCTGTCCAGTGCTTAGAAGATAGCACTTCACAGCCCCTTTCTCCCTCTTCTGGTGCACACACTCCTTCTGCTCCCCCTTACATGATGGTTCCTGGGCTTCAGATAGCTATTTTTTAGTGAGTAATGGAAAAAATAGTTTTGATGTATTGGTAAGGAATTAGAAACAGCAGATAATAAAAATCCCCATGAATAGGACATTAAAAAATGTGGATTTACTATTTTATGTAGCAATGAGTAAATTTAAACTGTATTTCAGAAAACAAGTGCAAATACTTCTATCTTCTGTTATTTGGTGACTTCTCCAATTTTTGCTGACAGTCTCAGTCTTGCTTAAAGAATTAAAGGAAAATTCATCTCAACTCTCCCTTGTAATTTTGGCAAAGGAATGCCTCTATTTTCTGAACTGCTTCTTTTTTCTCCCTTGTACTCACCCTGCTTACTTTCTTTCCATCTCTCTGAGCCGTGAGTTTTGCCCATCTTTTATTCTGTTATTTGGCATTTCTCCAAGTGTGGTTGCTGCATGCCAGTTTCTTCCAAGATTAAAACATTCCATACTTTGAGGAAGCTTTTTAGGCAGGGAGGTAAGCAACTCAAAATAGCTTCAGAAAGTCCCTGAAACTGGCCAGATTCACTGGGTGTGTCCTTCACATACAAAGCCAAAATGTTACCCAGAGTCCCTCTCAGACTAGTCATTCTGATTCTGAAACCAGACCAGCTGTCTGGGGCAAGAGAAAAATGAGCTGAGCTTCCTGGAAGAGATTTGTTTAGACCATAGTCACTTGGAATGGCCAGTTTCCAACTTGAGCTGCCTGAAGGCTGTGTAGTGTGCTGCTCCAGGTTCTCAGATTTTATGAGCTGTCACTTATGCCGAGTGGGCTTTGCTAATACAGATATCTTTGAATCATTTCTTACCCCATGAGAAACTCCTCACCTGTATTCCTGTAAGTAACTCCAATAAAACTCATTGGTTCACCAAGTTAGACTTTGGTGGTATCTGTTCTTTAGTCTGTTGTGAGTTCCCTGTCTGGGGTGACAAACAGGTGTTGTGTCTCTCCTGGAAAAGTTGTATCACCTAATAGTGATGCTTGGCCCATCTGCAGATACAGCCACCACCGTGATAGTCCTGCTAGAATATCAAGGCCAAATCATTTGATCCTAGTGTCCATATCCAGTGCCATCTAGAATCCTAGGGTAGGAATCCTCCAGGGAAATCTGATGCGGGCACCCCAGAATCTGCCTTGGAGCAATGTTCTTTGTGAGTCCTTTCTACACCAAGTTTCAGATCTGTTTCCTTGAATGACAGGCGGCCAGTGGTCCTCCACATCCTAGTCCTAGATACACTGAAATTCTCCCCAGTCGTACAGTAAACTTGTGGCTGCCCATTGCTTGTCCCTCTTGAGTTTTAGGCTTACCTCTAATCTCAGAGAGTTCTCAACACTATAAAGTTTTCGGGACCCACTCTGCCTATGTTTTGGGACCCATTCTTACATCTTTCTGTGGTTGGCATCAACTGTACATATACCTCTGCCAGAACTGGAGACGGAGAGCTAGTCCTTGCCTTTTCTTCATTGCATTCACTCACATACAGACTCTCACTCACAGGCAGACTCATGCTTATTGCACCTTTTGAAATAGTACATTTAGTTCCCTCTAGCACTGAGTTTTGAGTAACTTTATTTTGTACACCCTACCTTCTCTCACTTACAGTATACAACTATGAATTTTAATGTTTCCTGTGTCTTTATTAAGTCCAGACAGATCACTCCTATGTGAAGCAATTAATCCCATAAGTTTGATAAAAGTTTCAGTATCTCCCCCTTTCTTTGAGGGTAAAGTGCAAACACCCCAGTGTGGCCTATAGTATATCTCATGATCTGATTGTTGTCTAGTGAGTTTATTTGTGCTTATGTTTTCTTTCTGTTTCTTTTCACTTCTCCAATTCGCTTCTTACTGCTCTCTATTTCATGTTCTGATACTTTGGTTTTGCTGACTGGTTCTATAGATAAGTTATTTAGCTTTCCAAGCTGTTCCTTGCCTCTGGGCCTTTAACATAGCATACTTTTTCTTTCCAAGCTCTCCCATACTCTCCTTACTTTATCACATCCACTTGACACTTGCGTCTCTCTTCCGGTTTAACTTTCTCTTCACCTCCCACTATAAACACCATATAATAGCAAATGTTCCAGACAACAAGCAAGAAAGAATAGATCTGGTCAGCAGTATGCTAACACTTTACATTTTTTTTTTTTTTTTTTTTTTTAATTTTCGAGACAGGGTTTCTCCGCAGCTTTTTGGTTCCTGTCCTGGAACTAGCTCTTGTAGACCAGGCTGGCCTCGAACTCACAGAGATCCACCTGCCTCTGCCTCCCAAGTGCTGGGATTAAAGGCGGGCGCCACCACTGCCCGGCCACTTTACATTTTTTTAATAGTATTTTTCAGAATTGGGCCAAATAGCCACCTTGCAGTAGCTGCAAGGGAGGCTAAGAATGAAAGTGTTGTGCTAAATAAATCCAATATCAAGATCAGTTCAGAGAGGTCATGATTCATCACTTAGGAAAGACAAATTGTAACTGAGAACAAAATTAAGATGCTATTACCAAGAAACAAGAGGGGATGGCCTAAGGGGAGATGATCAAAGATGTTTTCCAGTCTTTCCTGTCTCGATTGACATCACATACAGTTGTCTAACTAGCTTATTTCTCAGTCCAGATGTTCTCCTGGAGCACAGCGCTGTTTCTATAACCTGGTCAAGGTTAACCTGTCTGCATGTTGAGCTTTTCATCTCTTAAGGGAGCCTCTTGCTGCTTGGCATGCTGCTTGTTGCTGAAGCTGCTTAGAAGGATTAATTTGGCTAGTGCTCCCGAGAATTTGGAAAATAAACAACTATTTCTCTTTTGTCAATATGGCAATTAAGAACAGGGAGATTAAAGAAAGAGAAGTAAATGCAGCTTTTATTTCTACAGTAGACTGATAGGCTTGGTGAGTCTCTGCATAGGTAATGAGTACTGAAGAAAAAATGTTGGATTAACAAACACAGCTCAGGGATGCATTCCTCCCTGTGCTCAGCATCTTTCCACTCCTCACGTATCCAAACATGGCATAGACAGAAAACTTGTACATTCAGTGATGAGATTTTGTTTTCATTGACTGTGGCATAATAAAATTCACTTTATGCCAGGGACGGAAATGTGCATAAAAACTTCAGTTCCAAATCTTAAAGGAGCATTTATGCAGCCAGGGCTATGTTCTTTTTGAGTTTCTTATGAATGAGGAAAATGTAAATATGTATTTGCTACTCAATGACCCAATGACATGAAATTATATTTGCACATAAAGAGAACTCGTTCCAACCCTGCTAGCAATTTACCTATCAATGATCTCCTCAGATCTCTTAATCGTTTGGGGACTCTTTCTTTACTCTTTCAAGAGGCAAGAAAATGCTTTCTGCTCTGAGGACTCATTCAGGGCCCTGTATACTTCAAGGACTGAGGGAACTATCACCAAGGAATATGCTACTTTTTTATGCTGATTACTACTTCCATCTGAGAGCACTTGAGGAGCAACAAATGTCTGGAGTTCCCTTATCTGCTAAAGATAGATCCTCCAAAAAGAATTCAATTGTCATGCACCCCTCCAGGGGAATTCTGTCAACTAGGGAAGATTAACTCACAGGAAAAGAGGCACCATCCATAGGCAGGCTGTTAGAGAACATCCCCTGTTTTGATGGCTTCCTCTGGGACAGCTTTTATTACCTGAGAGATTCTTCCTGCGTAAGTAGACAATCTTTACTAATCACAGACTTCCACCCATCCTCCCCAAAGCAGAAACTGTGTGAATTCCAAACTTAATTAATACCAATAAATGCTTTGTACTTACCAGTGGAAAAATAAACAAAAGACTGGAGTTTAAGGTTTGGGGATGTGGCTTAGTGGGAGGACACACGTGTAATGACAAAAGACTCGAGTTTAAGGGTTGGGGACGTGGCTTAGTGGGAGGACACACGTGTCATGCACATGGCGAGCAAACGCTGACATAGCAAGTCTTATTCTTAAAAAATATCCCTGGGGCGGGCTGGCGGAGCCCGCCATGAGAAAAAGCGGCGCGGGAGGGCCCACACTGCGCTGGCGGTGGCGGCAGTAACAGACATATAAACACAGGAGATAGCCATATAAGAATTTATTAACAAGGAGAGAAAGAAAGAAAGGAAAAGAGAGAGAGAGAGAGAGAGAGAGAGAGAGAGAGAGGAAAAAGAAAAGAAGGGAGAGAGAGGAGGAGAGAGGCAGAGCCCGTGTGTACACTGGGAGAGAACACGGGGAGAGAGAGCAATGGCAGGCAAGGTCAGGGGTTAAAAGGAGTGGGCGTGGCCAGGGCAGGGACCGAAAGAATAACAGCAAGCAACACTTGAGTGATCTGGCTCTGGTTCAGGACATAGGTGAGCACATGCTTGTGATAAAAAGGCAAGCCTTTCACATCAGACATGTTCATTGCTAGTTTATCTCTTAGATCCAACTATTAATCCTTCAGAAATAATTTTGTTTTCACATGCACAAATTTAGAGCCAACACATGGTGGATATCCAATGAACACTTACTAAACTGAAGACAGCATCAGAAATCAAGTGGTCAGTGTATGTGGAAGTACTATAAATTACCATACATTTCTAGGCAGAAAAGCACCATTGAAGGCAGTCCTTTTCTCCAGCTGTGAGCTCCAGATCACTTACATATAAAGGCCTATGTGACACCCACATGCTAATTTCCATGTAGGATTTACTTTTTCAGAAAACTAGGTGTACGAGAGAACCCAAAGGGGAAAAGGAAGTTTTATCAGGGATTTGCATCTTAGAAATGCTCTTAAAAGACCAGGAGAAAATACAAGTGGTTACTGTAGATTCTGGTAGCTCTTTAGATCAGTAGCAACCAAATTTGACTGATGAGAGGAACGAGGATGCTGTGGTAAGGACTCAATTGTTGTGAAGAAGTCTTCTGTTGATTAGTTAATGTTAAGTCATTAAGTTTAAGTAATTAGCCCACAATGACTGTAAACAAGGGCAATGCTTTCATTCAGAAGAAATCACTTGCATTCAGAAACAAACATGGGGAACACTGAGCAAAAGACTCACCTAGTTGTCTGTTCCCTGTCTTTCAGCTCTGTAGCCTTTTAGATTGATGAAACTGCTGTGAGATTGGCTGCCCTGGGAAAGCAAACAAACAAACAAGCAAACACAGAAGAAATACTGGGAGAATCAGATTCGTAACTTTTATAGCTCGCGAGTACATTTTTGTGGTTTTTCATTAAAAACATTTGTCGGAAAGCTGAAAGATACTGAAAAAAAAATGTTTAGTTGAGTATCAGAAGTTGGGTTTGAGAACTCACCTTAAAAACTACAGAGTTTGGGACTTGGGTCGGGGGAGCACAGGTCAGTGGGTAAAGTACTTGCTGCAATCATGAGGGCCTGAGTTCAGAACCCCAGTACAAATGGAAAAGCCAGCTACAACAGTATAGACCTGTTATCCCACTACTGGTGAGGGAGCTGGCTATAAGTGACTCCTAGGACATTTCAACTGGTCTACTTCAAACAGTGAGAGACTCTGTCTCAATAAGTAATATGAAGACTAATAGAGGGAGATACACGCCTGCAGTATGTGACCTCCAAACATTTATGCAAAAGATAAGTGCACATGAACATACTCACAAACAAATATGCAATCAACACACACACACACACACACACACACACAGTGATATTTTGTTTGTGCTCTAACAAATAAAGCTTGCTGGAAGATCAGAGCGTTGAGCTAGCCAAGACTTCACCATAGAGACCAGGCCGTGATGGCACACACCATCAATCCCAGCACTTGGGAGGTGGAAACAGGAAGGTCAGAAATTCAAGGCTACACTGGGCTGCATGAGATTTAACCAACCTAAAAGAGAAAGAGAGCTCACGCCTTTTATGCAACCACTTGGGATCCCATGCTTTTAATCCCAGTACGAGGGAGGTGGAAACTGGAAGTGATATGTCTGATCAGAGAGACGAATAGAAAGCAAGAGAAATCAGGAGTTCAGCCCAATCAGTCTGAGAATCATAGAGATGGGATCTTGCCATTCGATTTGAGGATTCAGTAGAGGTAAGAAGTCTGTCTAGTGGTTGGCAAATTTACTTCTTTGAACTTTCAGCATTTACAGTGATATCTGATTCTGGGTTTTTATTATTAAGACCAATTAGAATTCATGCCCCCCACCCTAAAGAAAATCCTACAGTGTTTGGGTGGAGGGAAATGAACTGTGAACCATTTTCTTTTTGTCCTTGAAGTGAGGAAGAGAATTTGAATTGAAGTAGCTGGAGTCTGTGCTTACAGGATCCTGAAGACAGGTCATGGCTGTACACCCACGAAGAACTGAAACACATTTTCATACACTGGCAAGCACCAACTCTTTGTTTTGTATCATGTGACTTTATAAAGAAAGCAAGCATATCAGATGAAGGGGAAAATTCCTTCATAATCCCATTAGTTCAGTAGCATATATTTCAATATTTGTCCTGCTATTTTTCTGTGTATATTGGTATATGCTTATATGTATTTATAACTGTACTTGTATCTATACTTACAACTGTACTTACATTCCTCTTTACATCTGTAACTGTAGATAAATATGGTTCTAAAAGTAGTGCATCTCAGGGAATTCTGGGAGCGAGGTGACAAGTAAACAGAAAAAATTCACAGTTGATATTTATAGCACAACTGGGTCACAAGCTATTCCTTTGCGTCCCAAAATATAAACAATTGGGAACAAGTTATCAACTATCACATAGCTTCTGTGGCAAAAACATCTTACTCTGAAGAAACAAGAAGGGACCAGTGAGGTGGCTGAAGGATTTGAGCACAGGGACATACAAAAGACAGCACAGATAGTGTTTTCTCTAGTTCCCCTAGCACATGGTGTCAGAGTCACAGTGAGGATGGAGGAGCTAGGGTCTCTCGATTCTACAACATAGGAAGATTCTGTGATCTATAAAGTTTTTTTGAGAATTGTATGTACTACATTTTGATCATAGTTGCCCTTCTCCCATGAATCTGCCTAGATCCACTCTCTCTTCACCCAACCAAATTCTCATCCTTATTTTCTCTATCAACGCTGATTTGTGTTGCCCAATTTTTTTTGGAAGTGTGGCCTTCCAATGGAAAGTGGGTGATTTAGCAGGAGCTATACTCTTAGAGAAAACTGACCTTCCATCTAGCTAACAGTTGCCCATAGCTAGTTGAATAAAGGGTGAGATGTCATGCTTACCTATCTTCTCCATGCTGGGATATGGTCTTGTTTGGGCTCATACACATTTTATTCATGCTGCCACAACCTTTATGAGTTCATATGTGCAGCAATCTCCTGTGTCCAGAAGACACTATTTTCTTTCTTCTTTTCTTTTTAGTTTTTCAAGGCAGGGTTTCTCTGTGGCTTTGGAGCCTATCCTGGAACTAGCTCCTGTAGACCAGGCTGTCCTCGAACTCACAGAGATCCGCCTGCTTCTGCCACTCAAGTGCTGGGATTAAAGGTGTGCACCACCACCTCCTGGCACAAAGAAGACACTATTTTCTTACAGGCATCTACTAACCTTGGTTCTTAATGCCTTTCTGCCCTCCCTTCTGCAATGATCTGTTTATCTTTGAAGGAGGTGGCACAGTAAATATGTTCCATTTTTATAGCTTGAGTTTACAACTCAATTTCTATTTATATAGCCTGAGTTCATAACTCAAGCACATATGTAAAAGTCAGGTACAGCAGGACTCATTTGTTACCCTGGTACTTGGGCAGGTTACACATAAACACAATGGAAAATTATGCAGACTTAAGGAAAAAGAAAATAATGACATTTGGGGCAAAATGGATGAAACTGTAGACATCATGTTAAGAGAAAAAAGAGCTCCAGCGTCACAAATCTGTTTCTTTCTTTCCTTCTTTATTTCTGTTATGTTAAAAAAGGACCAGTATGAAGTGGGGAACAGAAAATGTAATAAGGATGACATCAGGACTGAGTATGGAGTTTTCTGTACCCTGGACACTTAAGAAAAAAGAAGTATAAAGCAAAAACACTGATGAATGAAATGACTATGTCTAGATATTTAATGTGAAATGGGCAAGTTTGGAAAATCTGGTCCTTTAAGTAAGAAGACAAAGAGTTGACACTGTACTGTTTATTTTCAGGGCCTGCACACCATGCTTTACCACTGATTATGACCCTCAGATCATTAAGTGATTTTCCTGAATATTTACTTTGTTGTCTTATGCTTTTAATTTGCTTTATAAATATGTTAATAGACCTTCAAAGGATCTTTTGTAATAGAACTTTTGTTGTGGCAATGGTTATTTCCTTAGGATATCAGGACTTGGAATATTTTATTAATTCTGTAAGAATTTTATAGAATATGTTTTGAACATATTCATCCACCTTGACCCATCTCATTACTTATAACCTTTCAGGTTTCATCCCTTCCTATCTAATTTTTAGATTTCTTTTTGTTGTTGTTGTTTTGTTCTGTTTTCTTCTTTTTCTTCAAGCAGCTTTGGGTGTCCAAAATCTGGGCTTGGATTGATGGTTTTGATTATATGAGTAACTGTTTGATAAAGAATATAAATGAACTTGCAGATTAAAAGATGTATAAGTAGGCCTTGGAAGGGCACTAATGTAGTCTCTGCACTACCTACCTTCAAGCATCTTCATGTGTTAAACCTGTTCTTAAAGGTTTATGATGGAAGTCATTGAGTAGTCATGGAAGATTACATCATTGACCATTTTTGTCAGAGGATGGGACTAAAAGATTCAATATCTAGTCACAAGATAGTTTTTATAGTAACTACCCGTACTATGGCTCTTCAGGATCCACCAAGAGGTATCTGATCAACCCTACAGAGATGTGAGGGAGGTGCCAAGGGATGTAGGAACCCAGGAACAAGTGCTTCTGTGACTTAGAAAATTAAAGACTGTGGTGACATCTTGTTTGTATAAATAAAGCTTGCCTGAAGATAAGAGGGTAGAGCTAGCCACTAGCTAACCATAGAGGTCTGGAGGTCTGCACAGACAGAGAGGAAGTAATATGGCTGGGCAGAGAGAGGAAGTGAAATGTGGGAGGAGACATAAACTCAATCTCTTTTCAGCTGGGAAGTTGAGTGGGTAAGGTCGCTGTGGCCTTGCTCCTTCATCTCTCTGATCTCTCAATATTATCTCCTATGTCTGACGATGGGGTTTTATTATTAAGACCTATTAGATCTTGTGCTACAAAAGACCATAGGAACCCTGGGTCAGGATAAGCACCCAAGGCCAAATGTTAGAACAGAAGATTGCTGTGCTGTCCCTATCAATAAGGGGTTCATATCAGGATCACCATGTCACACATTTGTCATTTCCCTTTACCGCTATAGAGTTTTGTTTATTTGTCTGTTTAGGTATACATAGCTTTAAACTATTCTTTTCATTACTTTAAAAGTCATGTCTGGTGGCACATGCTTTTAATTTCAGCATTCAATAGACTGAGCCTGAGGATTACTGTGATTTCAGGAACATCCTGGGCAGCACAGTAAGTGCCCGGTCGTCTAAGTCTGACAAAGCAAAACATGCAGCCTACCTCCCAACTCTCACACACATAAATTACGTTAAATAAAATACTGTTTTATCTGAACTCATCTAGTTGTTAAAAGTAATCAGTCACTAAGGACAATCAGTTATTTTAAAAGTTTTAGAATTTACTAAAATAGGTAACTGGAAAAGTATTTGTTCTGATGAACTGGTCCAAAATGTCTATTCATCTGTTTCTGCTTTTAAGACCAAACAAGGAAATATAACTCTAGTTTTGGTTTAGATATTTTTCTGGGAATTACTGACTGCATTTTAGGACAAAAAACTTGCCCTAGAAACCTTGTGTGGCTCATACTTAAAGAGCATTTCATACACTGCCGTGGGGTGGAGGATTTCTTCACTCCACACCCTGATAGTGAGGTCCCCACTGCAGCTGTGGGGATGTTAGGGTCAGGAAGAGACTCATTTAGTTGCTGCCTCAGTACCTGACAGCTGAATTTCCCTCAGTCTAATTGGAACAAAGGGATCGAGTGGAAGCCACTGAGTGTGTGTCTGCTGTCGTTGTTAAAGTGTGAAGTAATTTCAAAGTGTCCGAGCTACAAGTCTTTGTTAAAATCTCAGGATACTTCCAATAGACAATTCTAGTTTTTTCCTAATATTTATTTCCAGACAGCAGCATTTGCTGGAGTGAATCATGGTTGAATATCCAAGGCTATACCTATTCTTTGTTTCCATCTATTCCACAACTCTGTCTATTGTAGTGTCTTGAACTTAATGCAATGCTATCTGTGTGCATGAAAGTCTTCTAAAACCCCATTTTGATCTTCTCTATCTTGCTATTTTCTTTTGTCTCATCATATTTATCTTGCATATTGAGCTAATTTGCCAGATAGCTCATGAATGTGTTTTAATATGTAGACTGTCTCAGCTTTGTAATATTGTCTGACTGTTATCAACTGCCCCCCCCCCCCATCAAGGTAAACTATACCTCTTCTAACTGTCATGAAAAATAAACCTTTCTTACAGTAAGTTGTAACTTATCAGGTATTTGGTACAGAAACAAGAAAAGTTAACAATATCAGTATGGAGAATAGACAGATGATGTTGTCATGTACTTGATCATGTGATGTTTAGGCTTTTGGAACCAGTTTACATGTGGTTGGAGGGCCGCTTGTTGGTTCCCAGCTGCTTAGCCCCAAAATAATCACACAGAAACTATATTATTTAAATCACTGCTTGTCACCATTAACTCTAGCTTCTTATTGGCTAACACTCACATATTAATTTAACCAATTTCTTATAATCTGTGAATCACTACATGACTGTGGCTTACCAGGTAATGTTCCCAGCGTCTGTTTTGGAAGGGGCTACATGGCTTCTCTCTGACTCCTCCTCCTTTCTCCCATCACTCTGTTTAGTTTTCCCCACCTAACTTTGTTCCTCTATAGCTCTACTATAGGCCTAAAATAGTTCCTTTATTCATTAATGGTAATCACAGCATATAGAGGGGAATTTCACATCATTTACACACATGTATATTTATGTATGTGTACAATATGTTTATTTGTTTGTTGTGTACATCTGTATATTTAGATATGTATAAAAGTAAAGATTTTTGTGTGTGTGTGTGTGTGTACATCTATATATTTATGCTTTTGTGTGTACATGCTCCTCCATTGCTGGTGGGGGTGCAAGCTTGTATATCTACTTTGGAAATCATTATAGTATTTTCGCAGAAAATTAGGAAACAATCTACCTCAAGATCCAGCAATGTCACTATTGAGTATATACCCAAAGGAAGCTCATTCATGCCACAAGGACATGTACTTAATTATGTTCATAACAGCATTATTTGTAATCTCCTGCATATTTTTAAGTTCACCACTTGAAGGCAGTTCCTATAGAGGCCTAAAGAGAGTGCTGAATTTCCTGGAACTGGACTTACAGATGGTTTCAAGCTGCCACATAGAAACTGCAAACTGAACCCCATTCCTGTGCAAGAGCAACAAGGGCTCTTAACTGCTGAGCCATCTCTCCAGCCCCACCTGTACATCCATATCCAAGTATTGTTTATATATTGTTAAAATTAGTAATTTGATGATATTTCTTTTCTTATTTGGTGTTGTAAAATGCTCTTCCATGTTATTTTAGAACTTCATTATTTATTATTAAATATATAATGAATATTTTGCATATATTCTTTTTCCTTGATTAAATTAATTTTCTTAATCTTAGATTAATTTTCTTAACCTAGATACCTACCCAAAGGATGTCTTGGTGAAAGAGTTAGGATTATTTTATGAGTTTTGAAGCACAATAAAATTGATTTTCTAAATGAAGTTAAATCATCCTTTAACTCCAATATTCCATCTATAGGAATAATAAGGCTGCCATGGTTTGAAACCAGGTATCATACTTTCCTGTCAGATGTTTGCAGAAAGGTCAAGCACAAAAGCATGTACCTTAATTTTGAAACTTTGATTTCAAACTCTATCTGAAGTGAAAGTAGTTGAAGACATGAATTATGAAATTTAGCAAAATCTACCAAACAAATTCCACTAACATTTCCCCCTTCATATTCTCTTTTAAAATGAAAAGAAAGTGAATAGTTAAAATTCACACAAAATATTACTGCAATGCAAATATTTGGACATACATAGTCAAGGAAAGATTTATTTTAATGATTTATTCTCTGACTAGTTTCCTCTCGAATCACACATACAAACATACAGAGGCACACAAACACGCATAGCAGCACACACACACAAACACATGAGTGCATACACACAGACACAGACACACAAACACACACACACACACACACACACACACACACACACACACACACTGAACGTCCACATTCTAACTCTTTGCTGTGATTGTGTGCTTCGATCTATTAGAAACTCTCAGTACATGTCCCTGCCCACACTCAGCTGGAGGAATCACAATTTCACAGTTTTGTTCTCAGCCCTGCATTTCAGGATTGCTGTCGTAATGAGTTTCTGGCTCTGGACATGCAGGCAGAAACCCCAAACATTGACTTCTCAACAGGGAAGCAGTGAAACACTAGAGGAAACAGCAATTAGATCAATATATAATAATACAACAGCTCTAGAATTGGTCCCTGTACTCATATGTATGTTACTGACATAGCATGTTTTTTCTGCCCAAGTCATTTTTTTTTCTTCAAGATGTGTACAAATTTGTACATTCTGAACTTGGAGGGAGCAACTGAGAAAAGAAGGTAGCATGCATTATTTAGAGTATTGTGTCACCGGACTTCTTTTATTAACTAGAATAAGAGAAATTATCAACACCAATATTTTAATCAGCCATCACATTTATGATGCAAACCATTTTATTTTAAGATTTTTATTTTAAATCTGTTAGTAAGAAATATGAAAATAAGCCACTTTAAAGACTTTAAATACATACAGGGAAATAGGACATATTCAATTTATATTTTGTTTTATTTATCAAAAAACATGGTCACAGGTTAATAGAAGTGTCTAAAGCTATGTTAGCAAATTGATGTCACATGTACACATGTACATACATTCTTCCCTACAGATGGGTAACACATGCAGATATGGCATTAGACCCATTACTGGTACTCCTTTCTCACAGATGGGTAATGTGTACTGTTGCAAGGAGAGGGCCTGCTTGTTCATCCCTCCTGCCGGCTAGCTTAGCCTTGAAATAACAACACAGAAACTGTATTAATTAAAACACTGCTTGGCCCATTAGCTCTAGCCTTTTATTGGCTAACTCTCGCATTTTTATTTAAGCCATTTCTATTATTCTGTATATCGCCATGTGTCAGTTGCTTACCGGGAAAGATTCTAACCAGCATCCATCTCAGGTGGAGGATCCATGGCGTCTCCCTGACTCTGCTTTCTTCCTCCCAGCATTCAGTTCTGTTTTTCATGCCTACCTAAGTTCTGCCCTATCAAAAGGCCAAGGCCATTTCTTTATTCATTAACCAATGAAAGCAACACATAAACAAAAGAAACTCCTATACCAGTGTACAGGTGCAATTGGGTTGAAGGCATGAAGGTATTAACTGGTTGCTGCTTTTCCTTCCTTCTTTTATTCATTCTTTGTCCCTGGGCAGCTTTCTCAAGCCAGAGGAAACTGGTTTTACCACTGTGTTCCCCTGTGAAGATGGCCTCTGAATTTAACCATGCTAAAGTTGATACTAAAGCATTTTGGTAGGTATTACCATTTCCACTACATAGTCTATGTACATAAAAACACATCCTCTCAAGACTGCTCCATTTTCACACTTCAGTTTATTATAGTTGAGTGTTGTACTGTGTTGGAAGAATTCATGATTGTTCCTTTTATCTTGTGGTTCTGGTGATAGAATCCATGGCTTTGAACATGATAAGTTTGTCACCACTAAATGATACCTTCACTGCAGCTACCAGTGTTTTGGAAATAATTTTCCTTTGTGTTCCAACCAGAAGTGTACTCACACACTGTGAACACCTTCCTGGATCTAACCTGATTTACTAACTCTTACTTGCTTAGTCTCCACTAGTTTCAGAAGGAGATCTAAAATCCAAACGGCACTGGGCCGCTTGTTTCAAAATGATATTGGTAAGTGTTGAGAAAGTCAGAACCATGTGCAGTCATTGGTACTGTACCCATGAGAAACAGGGAGAAAGTGTTACTAAAAGTTACTGTCCAGAAATGGGACAGCAGTTGATGGCCACTTAAAATCAACAGTTTCTAAGTACTGTTTCTTTAAGAAGAGGAATGTGTGTGTGTGTGTGTAGATAGGAGGTAGCTCAGTGTAGAACAGACCGCTCTAATATACTCAAGACCCTGGACCTGATCCCCCATCTAGGGAATAGAATGGGAGAAATAAAGGAGGGGAGAGTTGAGCAGGAGAATTTAATAATGACTATTTTCCCAATATTTATTTATTTGGGATCTGGAAACCCAGAAAGTAAGATGATTGTGAACCAATGACCCTTTGGGACAGAAAAAAAAAAAAGAAAAAAAAATCATGGCCTTCTTTATTTTGGTATGTTAGACAGAAATTTGTAGAGGTCCTTAAGCAAGAAGCTCTTTGCAACTGATGCTGGGTGACAAAGGGAATTTTCTCCAGTTGAGTGTAACTGGGCTTATCTACTACACTCCAGGGCAGGCCCCATGCCCAGCATCAGCTGGCCAGCACAAAATGGACTTTAGTTTGCCTGTGTATGTGCCTTTGGTTTTGTTTTGTTTTGGTAACTTTTTTGTTATTAGTTTGTTCATTTGATTTTTGTTTTTGAGAGAAACAGAGAGTCAAGATGGATGCATAAGCCATGTAGTGGTGGTACATGCCTTTTATCTATCATTCAGTAGTCAGAGGCAGGAGGATCTCTGTGAATTCAATGCCTGCCTGGTCTACAGAGTGAGTTCCAGGAAATCTAGTTACACATAGAAATCCTGCCTTGAAAAGATAAACAAGCAAGCAAACAAACAAAGATGAGTGGGAAAAGAGGTGGGGAGGATCAGGGAAGAGTTGAGGTAAGGGAAAGAATGTGATCAAAATGTGTTGCATGAAAAAACAAAATAAAGAAAGAAAATAAATAAAACAAGAAATCTGTGGGGACACTCAAAAGTTTCCACTGCCTATACTACACCATCTTCACAATCCACTTCTCTCTAGTGTAAATAGAGTGATGCCACTTCTAGGTTTAGGTTTTATTATATGACAAAAGTGGAAGACTGTGCTGACTGATTAAGGTTGCAAATCTAGTGACTTTGAGTTAATTGCAAGGAACGTTACCCCATGAGGGCTTGTTCAAATCATAAGTGCCATTAAGAGATGCCTACACCTCTCTTATATTAGACATTTGAAGCAGTAGAGACGTTCAAGCTGCCATTATACAGACAGGGCAAGATGTCAGGCAGCAGATTGGCTTCTAGAAGCAGCAATAATGCATGGATGACAGCCAGAAACAGAGCAAGAACCTCTGTTCTTTAGCTATAAGATGCTAAATTATGCCAACAACTAATTTTCTTGGCAAAAGACTCTGACACAGGCAAGAACTCAGCACTACCTAGTGCATTAATTACACTGTTAAAATAACCTAGTTAGCTAGCACATGAACTTGAAAGACCATAATAATACCTCCAAGTTTGCAATAGGACGCTGATACATTTAACTTTAAAATAACCCTGTTTTATCTAATGAAGAACTACACATTTTTTTCTTTAAAGATGACTATCTCCTTTGGGGATATCTTGATGTACTGTGCATTCAACCTATATTTTATGCTTCAGGGACAGTCTTGCCTTGCTTCGCACAAGTCTCCTCTCCATCTTTGTCAGGTCCTTCTAAGAAGCTCCTCAGCTACATCAAGAGGAGTTCTTATTTGTGAGTGTCTCTTGAATTCATCATTTCTCATTCACTGAAAACTGGCTTGCCCCTACTCATACACGGGGACTTTCTTGACATGCTTGGTGTGACATTTCTGCTACTAAGCACAATAGTCACTGTTTTCTTATTGCTCTGGGCTAGTCGGTAGTGTCAGCAATTTCTTTTTCAAGCAACTGATTTTACTTTGAACACATTTTCCTCTTTTTTACCTAATGTTAGTTATACTAGGCATCCTCACTCACTCTTTTATTTTATTTTAGTACAACTATTCTCCTTGAACCATAATATATCCTCCTCATTTAACTTGCTATGTATATATGATGATAATTAATCTAAGTCCAAGTATTTTCTCTTTACTTTAAATACACTTGTCCTGTAGCTTACATATGTTTCTGTTTTGATGGTCAACAGTCATTCTCTCATATACATAAAGATCAGTTAACATCTTGCTGGGTTGAGAATTTTTTTATACAATTCTCATGTTATTGGCTTTCCCCATCATCTACCTATTTATGTACTCTAAGGAACTTGATATCTGATTAGATAGAGTTCTCAGAAAAACAAGAGCTGATATAATACATATTATATAGAATATAAACAAATATAATAAATTCCATATGTAATTTATTGGAATGTATAAGCTGTGATCTGGGTAGTCCACAATGGCTGTCTCCTAACTGAAATGCCAAGGACCTTGGATCTATTCAACCCACAGGACTGGATGACTCAGAAGCTACAATATGGTACTGGAGACCCTCGGTTTTCCCAGAAAGCTCCTGGTCTTCAGTTATCTTTTGTTTGGGAAGAACCTGGTTCTAATACCATTGAATGGATGCTTTAGCAGTAGATTAGATACACTTGCCAGCAAGAGAGGATGAGGGCAAGTACAAAAAAAGCAAAGCTTTCTTTGCCCAAGTCATTTTATGTGGACTCAATATGGACTTTGACCCAGACTTAGGGTGGGTTTTCTAATCTGAAAAGATTAATCAATAAAATCCTTCACAGGCATGTACAGCTGCTTAAATTCCAGATGTAGTCAAGGTAACCAAAATTACCCACCACCGTATCTTACATTAAACTCCTGTTGTCTTGCCTTTGTCTTATCGCTGGCAGTTAGTAACTTCAAATTCTGTTCAGGTTTAGTATTTCTGTTCTCACTTAAAGTTTGTCCTTCTGATGCCACTGATATTTTTCAATATTTCACAATGTCCACTAAAGGTACTTGTTTCATTGCATTGTACCTGAAGTAATTTTAGAATACATATATTTGATTATAATACATTCCTGCTTGAAACTTTAATGAATTTATGTTCTGTGTATAATTCCTAACTCCATCAGGGCACATCAACCCTGTATCTCCTATCTGTCTCTCCTTACTTTTACAACTCCATCCTTCACTATAGCCATGGCTCTTTTAGCACTCTACTAAAGAAACACTAGGCTAAACATCTTCTCACCTCCATTTGTTCTGCCCGGAAAGCTCTTTTTCTTCTCGTTTTCTTCTTTTTCTCCTCCTTATCCTCCTCCTCCTCCTTTTCCTCTTCTTCCTCTTTTTTCTTCTCCTCCTCCTCCTCCTTCCCCCCCTCTCTTTGTATGTTTTTAAAGGAGATCTACTTATTCCTGACCATTAGCTTGAAGATTCCACCTTTGATCCACTAAACCTTTCACAGGTATTCTATTCATTATAGCACTGTGCTCTATGATGTTAGACCGAGTTGGAAAATGAGTGGGTTCTTTATATTTTACACGATAATGTCCAACAGGGTGTGCTCACTTCCTTCCTGGACCATCAACACCAGCATAATGCATGATGGCCCATAAATATTTTAGAAAAAAACATTATTATTATGTCAATATGATGTACTAATATTGAAAATGTACATTTTTCTTATGTTGAGAAGTTTTTTTCCATTGATAATACATCTCATATATTAAAGTTTTTGTACTTCCTAGAAATCAGCACAGATCAGCCAAGATCTGTCAAGACACCAGGAGAATACTGACAATCAACTAAACAAGGCTCATAGAAGCTCACAGAGACTGAAGCAACAAACAAGAACCTTGTATAGTCTGAGCTAGGTCCTCTGTGTATATGCTATGGTTGTGTAGCTTGCTGTTCTTGTGTGCATTCAGTACTTCCTAAAACTGACATTATACAGCCAAATCCAATTCAGACACTTTTCCAAAGGGATCTTGAATTCTTGTCTAGTCTTCTTTCATAATTCAATTCCAGTGTGGATCTTTAAATATTATTTAGTGTGTGTGTGTGTGTGTGTGTGTGTGTGTGTGTGTGTGTGTGTGCATGTGCTAGGGTACACATGTGTAGTTCAGATGATAACAAGTTGTAATTGCTTTTCTTCTTCAACTGTGTGAATTCTGGATATTGAACTCAGGTTGTTAGGCTTATAGATAAACACTTTTAGCTTCTGAGACATCTTCCTGTTTATAGAAGAAAATAGAGCTGAACACTATTTGATGAAGATGAAATATATTAAGATGACTTTCCCATTACAGATTTTAGTTTCACAGAGTTCCATTTTATTGTTTTTTCTTTAAGCATTGTGTCCTCTGCTTTTTCCTCTGCTTTGTTTTGAGAGACAGAATAATTACTACTTTTCTTCTCTGATGTCAAGCATCTTCTTTTATTTGATTTTCCCTGGGGTTACAGAAAGTGATTTAGAATAGACTGATTTTGACTTAAATCTTGAATCATTTCTGAAAATGCCAGAGTTCTAAATTGTATACCTCTGCCCAGGATTTGTTAAGTCTTGTATTACTTTCAGATTGTGCTCTGAGCAGGAAAAGACACCATGCTTTCTGAGTCCTTGTGAAGAGCGCACCACCTGTCTGAAAGTACCACTGCAAGAGCCTCTTCCTCCTGGAAATATCTCAAGCCAGTGAAT
This sequence comes from Microtus oregoni, assembly GCF_018167655.1. Taxonomy (NCBI): domain Eukaryota; kingdom Metazoa; phylum Chordata; class Mammalia; order Rodentia; family Cricetidae; genus Microtus; species Microtus oregoni. The sequence continues at coordinate 26,404,578 of NW_024543089.1, forward strand.
GTACCTGTCTTCAAAGCAAGAAACCTCTGAGCTCTGCAAGGGGATGAAATCCATAGCTGTATCTTCCCTGTGGTGGTGCGGATGGAGAGCACAGGGCAGATGTGGCAGGATGTCTACATGATGTGTTCACGGGGTGTTTTCAGCAGCTGTTATTCCAGAAAGGCATCACACTTCTTGCTTTTGTCAGGAGATGCTTCCATAAAACTCTAATCTGGATATATTTAAGCTTTCCATTTGTAGGAGGAAGCTGCTCAGTTTGAAACATGTTGGTCTCTTTGAAATGTTTCTGTTGAAAGCCTCATGCTTTTGAAAAGTCGCATGCATTAAGCTCTATTTTTGTGTTCTCATGACAGCTTCCACACTTTCTGGAGCATGCAGTATCTAAGCTTCTACTGAAGCATGCAATTGCCAGAGAAGACTTAACATCTGCCACGTGGTGCCAAGTCACAGCATATGGAAGCAGTGTCAAAAGGGGAAGATTGGCAAGCTGGAGACAGTCAAGGGACACAGATCTGAAACTCACATGCATCACCAAACACCCTCCCCATGATGATAAACAAAAAGGACCTGATTTACAAAGAGTGCTTATTTAATTTTAAGATGGTCTGCATCAGAGATATAAAAGGGCTGTTTTTGTTTGTAATGAAGACTGTTTCTTACGTACAATGACCTTCAATTTGCTGTCTGTATTGTTTGGTTTGCTCCTATGAATCAAGGCATTATCTTTAGAAGGGCACATGTAAGACCTATATTCATGCATAGTTGAAAATAAACCTATAGTTTAACTAAATAGACTATATAGGGACTAGTTGAGGGGTTACTAACATGCACATTCCCGGGCTGAGCCAAAGCAGAGTGTTAATTCTAGTACACTAGGAATTAAATCCAAAAATCTTCAGTTTCTTGGAACAGTGAGTTGGGTTGAATTGAATTGAAAAGACCACTATTATATCTTGAAAAATGTTAACTTTCTATTTTTTTTTAACTCCAAGTAGAGCGTGAATGCTAGATCAACTAGATCAGGAGACCCTTGGAGCATGATAGAATGCAACAGTCCCAGACCTACCCCACCCTTGAGACTTTGTGTTTGGATGAGATCCTAGAGAAACTAATAGATGCAATACAAGGTTTAGGTATAGCTGAGTAATTCGTCAGACTCACTACTTCCCAAGGGAAAGAATTGGGGATAGAATCAAGACAAGGAAATTTTGGATATAAGAGAGGGCAATACTGGGAGCATGATGAAAGCTTGAAGTTTCTTACTGACATAGTGTAGGGCGAGCAGGAGGGAATGTGGAGGGGGCAGAGCTAACAATAATTCTAAAGCCCTTTGATCAAAGTGGAAAAGAATTTAAATGGTAATCACTCATTTAAGAACATTTTGTAATTCAAACTTCAGATTTATACAAAATATTTTTGATACATTATCATGATGTATCCATCACACTTTAATATTTAGTGACTAAAAGACTGTTTCTGGGTTTTGAAAATATATAGAGATTGACATAGTCATAGCCATTGAATAATTCAAGAAGAAAACACAGCCAGTACCCCCCAGGTGAGTCTGGCTGAAAATCTGGAAGAAGATTAAAGTTTCCACCAGAACCTAAGAGCAATATTCTCTGAATGAATTCATTCTAGTGAAATGAGTTTGGTTATTTCAAGCTTCTATCAAGCAGAATAAATTTTATTAAAATAAATTAAATCATCTAACCTAATGAATGTATTTCTAGTCACTTAGCAAGATAACTCTTATAAGCTAAATACCGAAAGCTGTGTATTTAATTGATAAAAGCACATTTATTGCATTAGGGATACATAAAGTTATCCTGTAATGTCACCACCATGCAGAGTTCTGTCTCATTAATTCCAAGGAGATGCTGCACAAGTTTTATGCTAATTTTGACAAATTAAATTTCTTAGGGTTTTAATTTGGATTTCACAATCTTTCCTGCAAAGTAACCATTTAACCCCACAAATGTTAGCTTTGTAATAATTAATTGTAATTCTCACATAACCAGTAACTTATCTTCAGCAGGAAGATTTTTATTTAAAATACATGCTCATTTGAATAAAGAAAAAAATATTTTTAGAGTAGGATTTACGAGGTTAATGAATGTGGCCATTATTCCTAACAGTGTTGGGAGGTTTCCCATGGGACAATGAATGTGGCCACTTTTCCTAACTCAGCTCTTTCCAAACCTCCTTCCAAGGGTAGTAAGGAATTTAGGTTCGTTCTTGGAAAAGCCTTCAGAGAGGGCAATTCTAGTTTTGATGTACTGATTTAGACAATATTCTTGCTGCTCAATGAAAAGTGGTAATAGTGCATATTTGTTTGCTTATGATGCATAATACTTTCCTAAATTTCCATTAGGAGAAGATTCACCTAGGTACTTGTTAACTGTCACCTCCCAAGGCTTTCTCTGGAGAGTCTGGTTTACTTGGATTGGGGTGGGGTACTGAGATTTGCATTGTTGTCAGGACCTGAATAAGTTCCACCACCAAACATGGTTGTGACACTATATGCCATATGTGTGTGTGTATGTGTGCGTATGCACATCTGTGTCTATCTCCATGCACATGTGCGTGTGAATATGTCTTTCACATTCATGTAACCTCTAGAGGGAGTCTGGGTCATTCCTCAGGAGGGCTAAAAAAAATTCTTCTTGAGAGATGTTCTCTCAATGGCAGGAACTCATAAGGCAGGTTAGGCTGGCTAGCTCCCAAGCCCCAGAGAGCTGCCTGTCTCTAACTCTCCTGTGCTGAGATTTTAAGTATGCCTCACCATGTCTGGAATTTTCTTTTTGTTGGTTCTCTATGTTGAACCCAGATCCTCAGGTTTGCAAGGCAAGTGCGTTACTGACTGGACTAGCCCCCCAGACCAGAAATTCCCTTCTCAAAATCTTCATGATTATAGACTTCCCGACAAAACAAATCAGAATGTCTGTAACGACACTCAGGTGTCCGAGAGTAATCAAGGAGCCACCACAGAGTAGGTAACGACTGGCAAATTATATCACCAGAAATAAATTCTAAAAATTCAGTTCTTATAAATTGTAACATTTAGTGTTTCTAATCAGTAGGGTCAGAGTAGGGACCCCCAGTTTTATGTCTAGTAAATTATAGGTAGAGCTGATACTGCAGTCTGAAAACTCCTTTTGGGAGTGAATGTTTCGTAGGAAGGTAAATTTGAAATTCTTTAAGTGGAAGTATAGAAGAACGACACTGGACTGAGCCCAGGACAGGAAAAACTGTTCAATATCCTGAATAAGGCTACATTAACAGTAGCCTGCCTGCCTATCACTTGCAGATTATATATGTATAAACACACACACGTATATATACACGCATACATATGTTTATCTATAATTCTTACAACAATGATGCATGAGAGATATGGTCTATTGTTTTCACTTAGAAATATGAGAATTGAAGCAAGTGGAGGTTAACTAACTTGTTCAAAGTAATATAGTTAGGAAACTGTATACCTGAACCAGAAAACTTAAAGACCAGTTGGTATCACTTCAGTGGTGTGGTGATTAAACTTGGTTGTTGTTTTATGGCTTCTATTGTTGTGAAGAGGCACCAGGATCACAACAACTCTTTTCAAGGAAAACACTTAATGCAGGCTGGCTTACAGTGTTAGAAGTTTAGTTCATTATCATCATGGTGAGACATGGCAGTATACAGGCAGATATAGTGCTAGAGAAGAAGCTGAGAATTCTCTATCTTGATCCACAGGCAGTAGAAAGAGAGATTATGTACTAGGCATGGCTTGAACATATATAAGACCTCAAGATCCACCTCCATAGTGACACACTTCCTCCAACAAGGCCACACCTACTCCAACAAAGCCACACCTCCTAATAGTGCCACTCTCTAAGCAGTTTCTCCTGTGCACCATTTCCATGATGTCATCGAACCTACCAGGAGCCCTTTTCTTTCAGACCACCACAGTTGTCAATTGAACCATTGAAATGTAAGCCTCTGTGTACTCCTGTGAGGGGTTTTCATGATCAGATTATCTGAAGGCTGAAGACCCAGCCGAAGTGGGGCAGCCCGGATGAAAGGAGAGAGAAGAAGTAAACTTAGCTTTTTGCCTGCCTGACTTCACCATTATTGGTAAGGTCATTTGTTCTGTTGCAGTTGTGTTCCATTGCTGACACCAGAATTAGTTACTTCAGGCTAAAACCAAAAGTAGTAGTAGACCAAAACCCAGCAGCACTCCAGGAATCCTCTAAGCCTTCAGCCCCATGTTGGAACTGCTCAGACATTCAATGTTATGGAATGCCGGTACTGAATTCTCAGCCTCTCAGTGTGAAACAGACGCTAATAAATATCCTTTTAATATCTATGCTTATTGTATCTGTTATGTTACTCTGGAAAACCCTGGCTAATACAAGAGCTTGACAGTTACAGAGTATTATACTTAAGGCAATGATCATAGATAAAATTCTTTCCTACTGAAGCTGTTCACTGTACACAGAGACCACAGAGATGCTTTGCGTTCAGGATTCACACAGATAAAAATCTAGAGATGTATGTTAATGGAATAAATATCTGATGAGAGTCAAAAGAGCAAATGGATAAAGGTGACCTGACCTAGAAATAACCTGATGTATATTAGGAGAGGATCAATGTAAGAGTTAAAGAAACTGTAGTTTGGTTGTGTCTAAAAGAGTATGGCAATACCAGATGTGAACCAACATGAGAAGCATACCCCATAACTACAGAGAAAAAGGTAGAATAATAGAATGCTATTCCAGAGTTCTCTCTCTCATACACACACACACACACACACACACACACACACCCCTACCTTATGAATATATGTAGGTCAGTACTGAAGTTTCAATTCATCCCTAGGTAAGAAAATATTTCATTAGAAAAACATGTGTTTGTTTTCATTAAACTATCAAATTTTTACTGGCTATGTGCTAAGAACTCAAGATTTGGCAGTGAACAAAGAATTGCTTTTATTGGGAATGTTCTTACACTCTAGTGAGGGAAGTGAGGGTAAGCATGTATATACAAAGAGTGAAATGTTGGTACTTTTGGGAAAAATAAAGTAGCATAATGTGAACGGACTGTGAGGAAAATGGTGGATGTGTGAGAGAGAAGTGGTTGGAAAAGCATTTGCTCATGTAAGGGCATCTTTGATAAACTGAAAACTGAATAAAACTTTAGAATCAGTGTAATGTGAAGAAGAGGGTAATATACCACCTTAATCAGAACCCTAGTGTAAAATGAAACTCCCCTACCCATGTCATCTGTCAACAGCTTAGTGACAACAGCTTTGTCTTTGTATCTGGAGAGACCAACAGAAAAACACTGCCTGAACATTGATTGGGAGGAGGATATGGCCTGTAGCTGGCAAATTAGACAATACACTTCTTGGCAATGCACTGTAAGTGGGTGTTCTCAGCAGTCGATTGATATTAACCTGTTTATATGTATTTTATTTTAGGATTTGTTTATTGTACAAGTAGAAATACCAGTTTCAGCTGCTTTGTTAGTTCATTATCATTGTGGCAGGAAGCATGGTGGCATGCAGACAGGCATGGTACTGGAGAAGTAACTGACAGCTACACCGTGATCCACAAGCAGAGGGAGAAAGAGAGAGAGAGAGAGAGAGACAGAGACAGAGAGACAGAGAGACACAGAGAGACACAGAGAGACAGAGATACAGAGACAGAGAGACAGAGGATAAGTGAGCCTAGCATGGGATTTAAAACCTCAAATCTCTTCCCAGGTATGCACTTTCTCCAACAAGGCTACATCTACTCCAAGAAGGCCATACCTTCTAATCCTTCTAATTTTATCAGAGAGTTCCACTTTCTGGTTACTAAGCATTTAAAAATGTAAGCCTATGGAAGACATTGTTAAACAAGACAAACAATGCTATAAAGTCAAATTAGGCATAAGTGTGATCATAGTCTTGATTAAGTTGTGAAGCCCTTCTTAAATTCTTTCCCTGGTAGATTGAATGACATTGTCACGGGAATGGTACTAGAGAGAAACTACAAGCAGGGTGCAGCCATAATTCTATGGCAAGCACAAGCTTCCTACCAGGGAGCTACGCCTCTCCGGGGAGGAAATGACTTAAAACAGGTACTGAATGGAAAAGTGAGATGGGATGAGATGGAAGGGCATCTGAGAAAGGATGTGATTATGTCACTCTCAGGAGAGATTCTGGCAAGAAAATGTTGCTCTGAGCTCCCTCTCAGACTTCAGAATGACTAATAGCTGAGGTAGGAAGAGCTGCTTGAATTGCTCTGTCTAGAGGAGGAAAGCTGACACCTGCTGAGTTTTTCCTAAACACTCCACTTCATAATTTGCATAAAAGAAATGATGCCATTTTTGCTGTCTGTTGAAGCTGGAGTTACAGTTTGGCTCACAGGCTGTAGCCTCTACTTTTCACTTCCTTAAAATACTAGAGTGAAATGTAAAAGGAGGAAATCACCCCCATTTAAATGTGTTTTAAATGAAGGGAATTATACATGTTAAATTATTTTAGCAGAATGGAATTAAGTAAGAAATGAACTAAAAATAAAATATCCAGGAAATCAAGAAGAAATTGAAGTGAAGATGCTGAATACTCACAGCATATGTACCAGCTCAAACCTTGTCAGTGTCTGTGGGTCAGGAGGTCTCAGGGATTCTCCCAATATCCCCGAACTAGGTCAGGCTGTAATGTGGAGACTAACCATCATAATAAATACAACCTGCTAACTTCTGCTTCTGGCTGGGATTGAGTAAATGTGCCACACTTGTCTTCTGCCATAAGTAACTAGGAAACTAGACACAATATGTGAAGCAGGTGTTCCAGGCATTTAACAGATGGCAACATGGTACTGTATCCAAAAGAAGAAGAAACCAAGCAAGATGAGGTGTGTGATTTTTTTTTTTTTTTGCCTTGCTGCCCGGAGGTGCTTTCTGAAAAGCACCCACGGAGCATTGGGGTAGGGAATTTGCACGCAAGTAGAATACAGTGTGCTGGTTGAATTTCATAGCAAGCTTGGAGATGAGCTTTATTTGCCAAAGAGTTAGGCATGAGGGAGCCAAGAAAATAAAAAAGGGATTTTCTTTGAGTATTAAATATTTTATGTACACATTTTTATGTTTATAACTTCTGAAGTCACTGGAGGAACCCAAAGCTGTTTATAAATAGTTTCTAATAGGAGCTAACCTTCTTACTTATGTATTTGAGAAACTTCTATTTAGGGGTATGCTGCACACAAAGGGATATGAGGTCTAAATGGAGGACACATTTCCTCCATTTAGGAAATGAGTGTTTGTGTTCACCTCTCCTGCAGGGTTCCAGGTCATGTAATAAGTCTGACATGATTTTAATACCTACGGTTTCAGATGTTACCATAGCAACGATGATAAGTTTCAAGTGAGACTTTTAGTAGTTTTACTGTCATTCTCTTCCTCAACATCGTCATCCATCAACCCATCATCGTCGTCATCCTTGTCAGTGCTGGTTCTACTCAGGAGCCCTGGAAGATGTCTCTACATTGCTGCTTTTTCCTCTTTACTGCTGGATGGAGCTCTCCCATATTCATTACATGGGGTTGGTTGCATTTTGTTTATTCTCAAAGGCTGACCTCTCATTCCCTGTGGCTACTGTTTCTACTTCACAGGTCTGTTTTAACAGTTATGATTTGGGAATGCCAGTCTTCCCGAGCCCACTATTTATTTCTCAGTTGTTTCTGAATATAAGAGGGAGACTGACATAATTCATGAGCTCTTTTAAAACTCTACTCCTATTACAATCATGTCCACATGTCATGTATACATAATTGTGTGGCCTCACAGGCAAAATGCATGTCCTCTCAAGACAATGTCCAGATTCTTTGGGATCATACATTGAGAACATCCCATGTTATAATTTAAAATACAAATTAGAGAGATTTAGAATAAAATAAAATCAAGGATAAATATCTGTACAACAATTTCTGAGCATTTTAGTATGAGTATAGTTGTTTCTTGATGTGATAATGGAATCTTGGGGGAAAGTTGAAGTGTGTGGGGTTTATTTTATGATTTAGACATTTTCCACTCATAACTAGAGATAGCCATATTGTCAATAAGCAAAACATATGTTGATTCTCTTGCTAATGATATGGTGTTGTTTCATTCTGTAGATAAACTGATGGTTTGAAAGAACAGTGATCAAGGAAAAGCTTATCCAATGAGGTTCACCTATCCATTTTTCAGCTATTGATATCTTATAAAAAAAGTATGTAGCAAGCTGACATTTTTTTCTCTTATTTCAAAGTAGAGTGATTTTCGTTTTCATATATTATGCTGGTTCTCTGTCCCTTTGCCTTATTCTTATTTAAGTATGAAAGAAATTCTATACATGCATACCATGAGTTTTGTTTTGTTTTTCGTTGGATAGTAAAAAATCTATAAAATTGCCAGTGACAATGGAGCTGTACACAGAGTAAAAGCAGAACAATTGATTTCTTTTTGTTTAGGACTAATCTCTAAAGATGGCTAATGGCAGAAGCAGAAAGTTGGCAGACAGATCCTAGGACTTCACTTCTCATCTCAAGATCTTTAAATGCTTACATGTGTTATAATAACCTAAAACCTCCTTGGAAATGTGACTAGCACGCTCTCATGAACTGGAGTGATTGTGGAGATAGAAATCTGTGGTGCTGTGTTCAGTGCAAATACTGTAGCCAGAAAGGTGTGACATTTGTTATTTCATAAGATCTCACAGTAAAAAATAAAACAGAATCTCTGCTTTATGTCTAAAAGCCATTTATGAGTGAATACATATTATATTTGTCTTTCTGGGTCTGGGTTACCTCACTTAATATTTTTTTTCTAGATTCATCCATTTGCCTACATATTTGAAGATGTCATTTTTTTTTATTGCTGTGTAATATACTCCATTGTGTAAATGTACCACATTTTCTTTTTCCATCTTCTGTTGAAGGACATCTAGGTTGTTCCAGGTTCTGGCTATTGCAGATAATGTTGCTATGAACATGGTTGAGTGCATGTCCTTGTGGCATGATTGAGCATCAAACAAACAAACAAACAAACAAAAACAACAGCATACAGGCCACAATCCCAGAGAAACTAGACAACTAAGAGAGACTTATGTAGTAATAAGGGCGGCGGGGCTGCGTCCCCAGCACCCTGGCTGCCTGGCTAGCTTATGCCCGAAATAACAACACACAAACTGTATTCATTTAATCACTGCTTGGCCCATTTCTATCTAGCCTCTTCTAGGCTAATTCTCACATATTAATTTAGCCCATTTCTAATCATCTGTGTAGCGCCCCTAGGTGCGCTTACCGGGAAGATTCTAGCCTATGTCCATCCTGGGTCGGAGCTCCATCGCCTGTGTCTGCCTGGGAGCTGGGAGCATGGCGTCTCTCTGAGGCGTCTGCTCCCGAGAGGAGAGCTGTGGAGTCTGAGCTCATTTCCTCTTCCTCCCAGCGTTCTGTTCTGTTTACTCCTCCCACCTATCTTCTAACCAATGAGGGCCAAGCAGTTTCTTTTTATTTAACCAATGACCTTCCTCCATCAGACTTACATGTAACTAAATAGGAAGTTGAAAAAGACAAGATCTCCTGAGTAAATTGGGAGCATGGGGGTCATGGTAGAAGGTAGAAGGGGAGAAAAGGAGGAGGGAGGAACACGGAGAAAAATGTATAGCTCAATAAAAATAAAATAAAAAAGAAAAAGTTTAAAAATGAAAAATTATAAGAGGCAGACAGATCTCTGTGAGTTCGAGGCCAGCCTGATCTACAAGAGCTAGTTCCAGGAGAGGCTTCAAAGCTACAGAGAAACCCTGTCTCAAAAAAAACAAAAAAAGATTTATTTATATAAAGTATTTTAATATACGTTGCAAAAATCTTTGACAAAACTATGCTTTTTTTCGACAGACATCAAATTGTGAAGTGATAGCTTTTATAGATGTCTAATTGATTTTGTGGTTTGTATGAATTAATAGCTGACAAATGTCAGCCAACTTTGCATTCAGTGTGTTTCTCTAGTATCTTGAAAAATGAGTGTGTTTTATGTTCATCATATTACATTTGGTAAATTTCAAACTTAGGCTTTTTTCTTTTAAATTGAACCTTATATGTATCTGTGTGAGGGTATGTGCACATACGTGCAGGTGCCTCTGGAGGCTAGAAGAGAACATCTGATTTGCTGGAACTGATGTCACAGGTATGTTGTGGGAGGTTCTTCCGCTCCTCCAGCCAATAGCCACTGAGATACCGGCCCATTGGGGCGTGGTCTCTCTCTTTAAAAAAGCGACTACTTCCCTTCTCGCTCTCTCTTTGCATCCTGCTCCGCTTCTGGCGACTAGACTCCTTCCTGATTGTGGAGAGGGCTGTTGTCTGGGAAGGTGATCTTTAATTTTTTCCCCTTTAAATAAATACCACCCTATTAATCATAATTCCAAACTGGTGTGGGATTCTTTGTGATTTACGCCTTCATCACAGGTAACTAAGAGCACTCAGATCGGAACCTCTGGAAGAAGAGCAAATATGCTTTACGATTGAACCATCCTTCTTGAAAATAAAAATGATGTAGCTGACTAGAGAGATGGGTAAAAGATCTTCCCACATCTTTTCTCTACTCTCTCCTATCTCTCCTTGATGAAAGTATCATTGAACCTCCATGGTATTTCAGCATCATCCTCTTTTTGGAATCAAGGATGATTTCCATAAGGGGAATTTTACTCACTGTTTTCTAGGAAACCAGAGATTATACATGGGAAGAAAGCACACTTGCTTTCTACGAGGAAATGAAGCTGAGGACGTTTGTCTCTGCCAAGTCCTTTGCTTTCTTTCCTTTAGCTTACTCTCGTAGTCTCTGTGTTTGTTCTGGGAAAGAGTCAGTAAGGACGTTAGTCCTGGGAGAATCTCAGCCAACCGGAAATAGGCCTGTGATCTGTCAGCACTCAATCCCTGGAAGGGTAACTGTGACTATATTTTTAAGTCAGCTACCTTTTTTCTCCGTCAACTATATTCTAGAACACATACATGGATGAGAAAGATGTCTACATAGTTTTATATTACAATTATAGTGATATTCTAAGCAGTAGTCCTTGTAATGTCACAAAGTTAGGATTCTTAAATTGATAATGGCCTCAAAGTCTTATTTAAAGTATTTTTATTGCTTATCTTTATTATATCTTACATAATTTTAAACTATGATCATATATTAGTTTTTGCACAGTTTACAAAAGCACGTTGTCAGTGTATTTATATGTATTGATTAATGTGCATGCATACGTTGTGTGGAGAGGGTGCACGTGCTATGGCACATGTGTGGAGGTCAGAGTGCACCTTGTTGGAATTCACTCTTTCCTTCCATCATGTGGGTTCAGAGGTTTGAACTCAGGATGTCAGACTTGGCAGCAGGCACCTTTACTTACCGAGGCATGTGTTGGGCTTCTCATATATTTACTAATACTTAAATGTATAGGAGTAAATGATGACTTCAAGAGTAACTATATTTTTATTTAGTTAAAATTTCAAATTTGTAAATAAGGGCTTAAAAAGATTCTGGGAACCTTTCATTAAGACAAATTTTGCTTATTAAAAATAAAGCCAGGCCTTTTGTTTTCAACTGTCGGTTTTCATGCAGTGCTGTCCCCAGCTCTGTGACTAGCTCTGTGACTAGCAGGTTTTACAAGGCCTGCTTTCAGTGACTTCACATTAATAGCTTACAAAATTACCATTCAGCTTTCTGTTACAACTGTGAAATCGGTGTAGAAAAGTACAAAAGCAAGTGATTTCACTCAGTAATATACAGCGTGTATCCTTTGAAAATGAAATTTTTATCCAGATCTAATTATAAAGAATGTATATTAAAACCCCAGCAATGATAAAATGCATTGTTTGTAGAAAATCGCTATTAAATTAAATGGTTCTGACTAGTGTTGGAAATCAATTTTATTTAACCGAAGCCCAATCACATTGACAGAAATCACATCAGCAATAGTGGAATGGAGAAACAGCAAGCTACACAGTTGGCCTCAACTCCAGGAAGGTCAAAAGCCCAACCTTGGATTAATATGAGGAGGCCTTCATAACTTCAGAGAGTCCAGAAAACACCATCGTCGCCTGGCGATCCTAACTGTGATGGAAATCAGGCACGGAAGGGGGCATTATTGTAAATCTTCGTCTACATGACAGATTTACATTTCCTCACCTCCATAAAATTCTCCATTAATGGCACAACACCTATTAAGCTGAGATATTTCTAGGTGTAGTACGTCATGGTATTTTCCTGTACAGTTTACATTATTCTTGGCATTTCACTGCCTGTCTCATGAGATGGCCAGGAAGGAAAATATAGTAACTTGCACTCACATCTCAAGGACAAAAATGCTGTGTCTTACCACAGGATACGTTAAGAAACTGAAAACCAAATATTGAGAATAATAAAGTTGAAAAATGAGAAACTTAAAGGCTTAGGGGGAAAACAGTTTCTTTCTTGGAATAACATTTTAACACATTATTAAATCCATCAAATTCCTGGGTTGTAAGGTGTTCCAGAGGTGGTCAAGAAACATTTGTAAAGGCTTGTTCTTAGAGTTGAGAATGTGCAGAATACAGTCTTGAACAAAACCTGGTGTAGAGTTTACACTTTCTCTAGCACTTGTCTCCACATCTCTGGGCTCTGCGAAACAGCAGCACAATATTCCTGCAGGGCCTTGTGAAGACGAGTGGGCTTACATGAGACAGGCTCTTAAAAGGTACAGGCAACCTTCTGAGCAATGTAAGCACATCAAGAGCCTGGGATAATTTGATTTTTATTATCATATGGCTAGAGAGCAAAATAATTTCCACTCTTTTATTTTTTGCCTTTTTATTAAGAAAATGGTTTCATATATTTATTTAAATCACCATTTTTCTGTTTCCTGACTCCAACCACATCTTCCCCATGTCCCTCCTCACCCAATTCCATGTTCTTCTTTTCTCTCCCTTTAAAGGCAAGCACACAAACAAAGAAACATACACATACATACAGAGGCACACATGGGCACAGGCATGTGCATGCAAGTGTGCACACAAACACAGAGGCACATACACACACACACACACACACACACACAAAAGTCTTAACTATACAGGCTTTGTAAATTCTCTGATAAAAGAATGAAATTAAGAGTTACAAGCAATGGTTAAACTCTGATTCACTCTGAGGAAGCTTTTAGGTTTATTTTAGGACATTCTACAAAGCAATGTCCAGGCATCGCGTGTGAGCCCAAAAAGAAACATGAAAGATGCATTTTTGCATTTCAGATCTGATAGAGATTACTGGTTCTTTTTTTTTTTCCCCAGTGAAAGTTCTAATTGCCTGTATTGGAGTTGCCAATGGACGATTCAAGATCATAGTGATATCCAGTAGTAGAGCACAGATGTTCCCTTTGTGCTCTGGGGAATTCCCTGAATCCTTTAAGAAACAGTCATACTTCTTCTTGGGCTACTGTCTTCTGGAGCAGAGCAGAAATGTTGCTTCTAGCTTTGTGTGTGTGTGTGTGTGTGTCTGTGTGTGTGTGTGCATGCGCATTTGCCAAAGAGAAGCACAGAAGATGAGTTTATTGAAGTTTTAAGGAAATTTTCACAAATAGAAGTTGTACTTCTTTGTAAGTAGTATGATTCACTACTTTGCCTGGTGCACCATCCTTTTCATTTTATATTAGCAATAAAAGGCTCTGTGGAAAAGCCTCATGTGTGACAATATGGTCATTACACAACACTTTGGATATATGGTGTTTATTGAGGTTACAAACTATTGGAAATAGCTGTATAGATCATGTGGAAGAACTCTATTATAATGGCTCATAATGGTTTCCCATAATAGGAGCTTGGAAAATATTTGTTCTTTGCTATGCTTCTTTCGCAGGTTTTTTTTTTATGTGTGTGTATGTGATCCTGTATCTGAGATAATCCAGCCTGCACCATGAATAGCCTGAAAAAGTTAATATGCTGAAGTGTTAAGTGTTGATGTGTTCCATGCACATAACTTATTTATAGGTTTTTACATAAGGGATTCTCTAGAGGCTTTGTTGCAGGTTTCCTCTCACTGCAGAGAAGAGCAGGGAAGTTCTTTTAATCGTAACAATTAGCAAGCAGTGTGTGCTTCCTTCTGATTCACAGGAAAACTACAGTAGTATAGTTTCAGAGGAAACTGCTAACGCTTCAGATTCCAGCGAAACCATCAAATCCATTCTACAGAGACTCCTAGGCTCTGTTGGGCAGAATATTATGTTACAGACTGATGTCTGTGAGTCCTCCAAATGCACATGTCAAAGTACAACTCTCAATAGAACTGTATTTGAAGATAAGATATTCCTGAAAATAATTATCATTAAAGCCATATGCAAGGGACCTCTATCCAATAATCATAAGAAGAGACAGTAGTGAGATCTCTCTCTGGTCCCTGAAAATCCCTGAAAAGCTCTCCATCACAAAACAACCATGTTACATCTTGATTTTGAACTATCTAGTCTCAAGAATTCTAAAAATTTCCAGTGTTTAATTCAGATCAAAATCTATGGCATTAATGTTATAGCACCCAGAACTAACACATTTGCCATTTAAAATTTAAAACTGATATAAATCTTAAAATTAAAAAGTATTATATTTTTCTCTAATTTTACTTTTTTTTGGTCCCTAACTTATCCCTCCATTGATAGTAAGAGATGAAGATACTCATGGGAAATTAAAAACAACAAACAAACTTGTACAAAGAAATGTACTTAACTTGTACTAGGAACACCAAGCTCATTGCAGGCCGACCAAAAAGAAACCTGAAATTTAAAGAGCATTCAGGTCTTTAGGGGACAACCAGGTCATGTGAGTTCTCCTGTTCTCAATAGCAATTGTTTCAGGTTTTTCTCTTGAGCAAACACAACAAACAAAAGGCTTCAGGAATAGCCACCATTTCACCAAGAATATTTCAGAAGCAGAAGTGTTGAGCTTCTCCAAGATGAGGAATTCTGTTTTCATAGCAGAACACCCTAATTTAAGTTGGAAATATGTTGGAAAATGTCATTTCCTTTGCAACCCAAACAAATTAAGAAAAAGGGAAATATCATTTAGAATTCATAACTTGTGAAATTTTGAGAGTTGTAGGAATTTGGCAAAGCCTAAAATATTGCTTGGCATTTATAAGATAAGTATTTTGGGAGTCTAAATTAAACTTGTGACTAGTTATATCCTGAGAATGTGTTAATTTGTCACTGTGTCTGTTTCTTGCTGTAATTAATGTCCTATGAACTAGGCACTTGTCATGTACATAACTTATTGCTGTGTCAAACAGATGACAAACTGTGTGTGTCTCTGTGTGTGTCTTTCTCTCTGTGTGTGTGTGTGTGTGTGTGTTTACACAATGCCACCATTTATTGAGTAACAAAAATTCACAAGTTCTACAGTTTCATTGGCTGCAGTTTACCAAGAGTTCCAGTTTACCTTAGAAGCTAGCCATGGGAAAATATGGATTCTTTTCTTTAAATCTTAGTCACTAGCATCAACTATCATGTCATTTATTACACAATGCACGTATGTATGAACTTAGATTACAGAAGGCCTATGAGAAGATTAAAGAGGCTTCAGCAGATTTGGAGTTCAAGGAAGTCATACTATAAGCAGGCAACCCTAACAGAGAAGCTACATATTTTAAACCCATGATCTGTACTCTGGAGTGGCACTCACCCAGGGCTTATAAAGCCAAACATAGAAAAACAAACTTTCCTTGTGTGGTAGTTGTTACCACTGTGCTGTATGCCGCATCCTAGTGGAAGGACAGGATGCGGTGCCCTGGAAGTAAAAATGCAGGAAAACCACTAAAAAACCCTTGTAGATGACATGGATTTTACTGTTATATATTATTCAGGAGAAAATGCATCCGATTTTAGGATCTTTTTGGAGAATGATTTTGAATATAAACATGAACAGCAGCAATACCTGTTAAATGAGCAAATAATATGTGCTAAATAGAAATACAGATATATACATGAAAAATATATATGGATACCGGTAGCAACATATACAGTACTAAGTTAGGAATGGAAGATACAGAATTTAATAATCTCCTTGCCTTTCTGCCATAAGAAATAGCTCAGACTGCATGCCTTATAAATGTAATAAATTAATTTAGTCACAGTTCTAAGTGCCCAAAGTTCGTGACCACAGTGCTGTCAGCACTGGTTTTCTGTACAGTTTTCTTCTTGACTTGCAGATAACACCTTCATATGAGTTCCCGCACTGTTGCTGTGGATCCCAGAGAGAACAATCTCTGCTATGCTATCTTTTCCCATGGCCCTTTTGGATTAGGATCCCATCCCATGACTTTTCATTGCTCCCAGTCAAGGTGTTCCCTCCAATATGTTCAGATACCTTGTGGGTTTGAACATCAATATGTAAACACAGAGAGGGATGCATTTCAGTTCATATAAGACAAGGACAGTTTTAACGACTGTCAGTTATGTCTAGTATCTACATATGTATATATCCATATACTTTATCTTGATAATTGGTATTGAAACTACAGAAATCCCATTCAATCAAACATCTGCAGATGGAGAACATGAGAAATGTTAAGCTGTTCAATGTATCTGCATTCTAGTCTTTCAAATCTCTTCTATTTAAATTTCTCTATAATATTTTCTAACCAACAGTAAACAGGCTCAAACTATAGTTACCTAAATTCAATGTTTGTCCAATAAAACTCATTTCATAGTTTATTTGAATTCACTTGAATGGTGTTAGTTCAAAGGGCAGGGACTGAATAAACATGGGCTTTGTATTCTCATCTGCTTAGCAGATTTATCTATCAGCTAATTGTCTAAGGCTAATGGTAGAGCTTAATTGAAGAGTACCTGTCAATCATGCTAGAGACAGGCCCTGTTTTAGAAACACAGAACAGTTCTGTCTTTCTTTTATATGTCAGTGACCCAGCAAAATTATTAACATTTGCAGTGCCTTTGGCATAGTGTTCACAATCTTCTTTCTAATTTCAATTTTAATAAAAAAGCAAATAACTCCATGCCTATAAGGGCTTGAGATGTGGTCTTACTGTCTTTGGCTGCTTGATTCTATTATTGTTCACAAGAAATACAATATTCCTTAACGTAAATATATTTTTATTAACAGATTATACTAAACTGCACCACATCTGAAAAAGGGACTTAAAGCATTACAGCAAAAATACATAAATTTATTGGTAGAAACAGCCAGAAAAAAAAACTCATTGTTTTCAGTAATTGGTTTGGTTTACTTGGAGGAACTGGAAATGTTGAATCATCTGTGATTTGATTTTGATGTTCCCTTGGACTTGCACTTTACTGAGTTTTAATTTTATCAATAAATGTCTCAGTCTAATGACCATTATTATTCTTCATCAAATTGAGGAAGTCAGATTATTTCTAAACTTATAATGCATGACCTGTATATGAGACATATGTATGTCTTTTGAAAGCATATCCATTTTGAGAAAAGCAGTAAGTTTGAGACGATGGCATGAGAAAAAAAAAACATAAACTCCAGCATTGAAATAAATACATTTTTCTCATTTGTCTTTTTCCCTCTTGTTTTTCTTTTTTCTCTCTCACTAACTATAATAAAAATGTCTGCTTTCCCCATTGCCCACGTGACTCTCCACCAGGCATCTAAAGTGAACATATTTCCTGAACATTTCTCAAGGCACTTATTTCTGAAAGTGCTCATTGTACCTCTTTTTCCTGCACACATAGAAGGAATATACAGGAAGAGCTCCAGACTTACTTTCGTGCTGCTTGCAAGCAAATTTTCAATGATTGCAGTAAGTAGACTTACGATGTCTAACTCAATAGCTCTGTATTGTCTTCCCTTTTTTTTTTTGAAAAGGGGGCTGATGGTACCTAAACATGAAGCCCCACAGCCCCTCAGTACACAGAAATATTTCCTCTTTCCTTATTCTTCTCCCTCATGCCATACTTAATATTCGTTAAAATCTGAGTTATGATTGACTTTGTAAATGGATAATTGTTTTAGAAATAAAGATTCTAGGTAGGCATTGTTTGAAAGTGGAAATATCAGAAACTGGGGAAACGTTATGCTGTTCTTCCTTTTAATTTTTTTAAACCCTTGTTTTTAAAATCTTCTTTGTTTGTAGTTTGATGATTTCTCAGACAAACACAGGAGCACATGTAGTTTTAGAGGTAATGCTGCCTTCTATTTTATTATTTCCTTTACTTCATACAGCGTAACCTTTGGTCAGTGTCCTGCTTCCCCTTCTTTCTTCACTCTGTGATTTTAGTTACATGGCCAGGCCAGGGGCTGCAGGTTTAAAGTTTCTAGAAAGACTCGATTCATGAGTCATATGTTCCAGAACCATTCAGGATATACGAACACGGTCTAATTTCCAGCAAGTGCTCGGTTAATTCTGCTCGAGGGTGCTGTCCTGGTGGGAGTGAAATGCTAACTGTGTTTTGTGATGTACAAAGCTAAGACAGCAACATGGGAATGATAGGATGGGCGTGCCTACAAAGATCTGAAATAAGTATATACTTCAAAATTGTCCAATCGACATTTTATTGAAAGCTCCGCCATTGTGATTTAGGCATCAAGATCCTTGGGATAAATATAGGGAAGAAATTTAGCTAAGTGTAATAAAGATTGATGGAAAAGAAAATGACTCAACTTATAAAAGACATCAGACACTAGATTTGGAGGCTCAAGATGACATGATTGCTTCTTGTGGGATCTCATGTCTATGTGTGTGGGTTCCTCTCTTTTAGATTCCTTCATGTGGAAATATTTCCCAAGATTGAACATCAAAGGGAAAGTTTTACCAAAATTTCCGTTTAGGAAAACCCTAGTTGAACTCTCTTCTTAGAGAACTACAGCCATGCACCTGTTTCTGAAGTAATTCCCAGGCTAGAGGAATGAGCTACCAGGATCAGCTGCCTATGGATGAGGCAGACAGGCCTTTGTAATTGGTAGTTCAAGTGAAACTCAAAGTTCTAGTCACTGTGTGGTGGTGGTGTTAACAGAGAGCAGTGCCCAGAAAACTCCCAAGTCTGTAGTAACAACTTATCTGCTAAATCTGTAATTTAAAAGGCTATGTATTATATCCAGTTGCTGCTTCTATGTTAATTAAACCCTCCTTAACCTCTTCTATATAAGTATCAATTGAAAGTAAATCCAGATCCTAATCTGGGCTTTGAGCAGATTCTCAAATCGAATTTTCTTTTGTCATGAAACATCTTGACTTATGTGTTGATGAAGAACTGAAAATTCCAGGCATTTCCGTTCAAGTAGTAAGGTAGACCTTTTCAGAGTGGCACAAGGGTCATTTTTATTTGATGACATTTTTCTCATCTGGGAGGTCCTGAGCTCCATAGGCTACTCTCTCTATATATAGCACTCCTGGGCTGTGGCCACTAGATGGCAGTAGCAAACTCCCAACTGTCTGCCAGCTGAAAAATGTCTCTGTCCATCATTGCAGATGTCCCTTTAGGACCACATCTGCCAAGGTGTGAAGGACCACTGAGATAAGGAAAGGTGTTAGGCAAAACAGAGTTATCAAGATACAGT
Source organism: Microtus oregoni (assembly GCF_018167655.1). Lineage (NCBI taxonomy): Eukaryota > Metazoa > Chordata > Mammalia > Rodentia > Cricetidae > Microtus > Microtus oregoni. The sequence continues at coordinate 26,424,149 of NW_024543089.1, forward strand.
GCCCCTGCTTTCTCACTGGAGTGAGATGATGCAGCTTTTGGAGTTTGGATTTTGACATTAGTGGGTAGTATCTTCTGACATCTCATTTTCTGCAAATCGACGTGGAGACAGGAACAAACCGTGGAGTTATTTTGATGATTCCATGGGCCCTTAGCATAGTGACTGTGCATAATAAATGGATTTTCCACTAATGTTGTTATTGCTTTGGGACCCAGCAGGAACATTAATGCGCTTCTACACATTGACTTACTTTTCCTATAGTAGAATGAATGTCTTGGTCAGATATTTTGATGTCCTGTTTCTGACCATGGTAGAAATGGATTTTTCTAAAGTCTTTTGTCAATATTACTCAAGAGCTGTCAATGGGGTGTTACCAATCGAAGGATATCCCACACACGGAGAGCAGTTTATCATAACCGTGTGGGTTGTTTGCAGCTATCCAGCCATGAACTCTTGTTACTGAGCATGAGGATAGACTTTCAATAAACCCTTCCTTCCATCCATCTATTCTTTTCTTCCTCCCTGCCCCACTCTCTCTCTTTCTTTTTTTTTTGTTCCTATTATCACCACTCACTTCCTTTTTCTCTTTTTCTGTTCTCCCCTTTTCTCACTCTATATACAATTGCTGTAAATTTCAGGACAGAAAATTTATTAGCAATAAATAACGTTAGAATTTGTCACCAGGATCTTTGTACGTACGTACCTGCTAAGCATTTTCTCTGTCATAGGAACAGGTCTCGTGTTTTCTCGTTCTGTGAAGGCTGAACTCGGTGTCTTTAGCCTGAACCAGTGCATACAACAAGACTAAGCAATGAAGAGAGTGGTGTGCCAGTCCTCCCCCGACGCCCAGGACCTGCTCTTTCTTTGATAGTCGATGAATCAAGTAACAGGAGAAAGAAGGAGGAGGGGACTTGTTCAATGTGGCCACTTTGGAACGGGGGAAGATGAGATTCTATTATTTCCCCAAGTAAATCTTACTGATTGTGGTAAGAAGGTAAGGCTGGATGAGATTTGTTTAAGAAAGCAGTCCTAGTCAAGGTGTGGTCTTGCCCATCATTGAAGCACTATTTCAGCCTCAGTACCTCGGGCAATGTGGCCTAATAAATTGTAAATCTCTTCCCAGAAGGGAAGGTCCAGCCTTTAGGTAGAATGAGATTCTAGCCTTTTTCTTCACCCAATATGAAATTCCAGGGGGGGGGGGAGGTTCCAGTTCCTTAGAGTGCCTTGTTTCAGCAGAAGAAGGATATTAGTATCAGACCTAGGAAGATGTTAAATGCTTAGCACATCACACATGAAGCCACGATGCCAATTTCCAGTACTTCTATATAAAACCAGAAAAAAGCTAGGAATTTAAATTTTATATGAATTAACGTTATGACAGTATTCTTCCACCAATTCCCCTTTCCTCTCCATTTCTCTCCCTTTCTCTCCTTCCCTTTATCCCTTCCTCCTTTCTTCCCCCTTCTTTTCTTTCTTCTTTCTTTCCCGCGCCCTCTTTCTTTCTTCAAAGCTGTCTTTTGCTATGTCAGTAACTATTCGTTGCTGTCTTTGTGTCTGACCTAACATCTTGGTGACTATTAAACAAGACCTTTTAGAATTTATTCACAGACTCTAACGTGCACGGCATTTGAAACCTACAGAAGAGATCTCCAAACATTTTATACCCCTCCACTACCTGATGTCCACATCCATTAATGCACTTGAAAAATAAGTTGATTTGGGACATTGTTCTATTACCATAATATAGTATTAAACTTTAGCCACATAAACTTTGGGGTGACCGTAATATGTGTTCTCTGACATGATCACTCATTTGGGTTGATAATAACAGATGAGAAATGAGTTTTTGAGCTCATGATTCATTCATTCATTTTTCCTTTTAATTTCTTTATTTTTTTCTATGTTCTTTGTAGGGGACTTTCAGAAGGTATCTAGGTTGGCCTAAACTGACTATTGTCCTGCCTCAGCTTTTTTATTCCCAGCACCATTAAATGGTACCACCAGAGTTCTCCAGCTTAAATATTGCCTTTTGAGTTATATCTTTTTTTGAAAAAAAAAATACGTTGATGATTTCATGTCTTCTTTGCTTGGTTAGGACCTGAATAGCTTTACAATTAATTGATAATGGAATTATGTCTCCCTTTGTAGATGCTCTGTTAACACTGGAAGTAAAGAATCTTCTCTTTGTAAGGATCACATTGGTTTCGACAATGAAATTATCTTTTAATATCGGGAAATACAGTAGGATGTCAGAAATACTAACAAAAGATTTAGTGAGAGGAACAAAAATATTTCTAGTTCATGTTAACATGTGCAACTAAAATTCTCATTTAGGAATTTGTACAGAGGCAAACACTGGTAGGTGGATACAATGGCCTTGTATTTTAAGAATTCTATACTTATAAATGACAAAGATATTTATTGATGACAGACATTATTATCTTGCTCCTATTTCTCTTTCATTCTTGACGGGTGCTTGCTTAGGTTTTAATTTGCCTGTGTCTTAGTGTATTCATTAAATTGTGTATGGGCTCTGAAAGGTTTATGGAAGTCCAGGCTCTAGCCCTGATGAATTGAACCTGCTTGTCTGGAGGTGGCATCTGGACCACAAAGGTGTAGCTTGGCTAAGCACCGCAGGCTTAATAAATATAGGCAAGGAGACTTCTTATGTCTCTTCATATCACACAACAATATGAAGTTAACTATGCATTCCTGTCTGTTTGATGATGGATTTGAGTCTGCTGTTTTACTATAACACAACCTCAGGACAGGTGAAATCTCTGGGTTCTAAGTGGCAGTTATTACTTGGTATAGAGAGTTAATGTCAAACACTTTGACCTTTACCTCTATGGACTACTAAAGCATAGGGAGAATGGAAAAGGCTCTTGTGTGATGTGGGACTTGAACCGTAAAACCTGTTTTGGTTCAAGCCAGAAGTACAGATAAAGACTTGATAACTCAAGTGTGACTGTTTACTCCTTTGGATGGTGGTATTAGGTTAATATGTTTGGGTTACCAAATAAAAAATAAATCCTTTTCTTACCCAGTGCTTACTGTAGCTTACTCTCATGTGCTGGAGTATTAAAAATGTTGTGGACATTATGTCTTGTAAAATTGAAGGTTTTTGAATGTAGTTTAGATTTTGGGTCAATTAAACATCATAAAATATCAAAAATAGAACTCCAAATGAGGGACATTCTTACCAAGTTTTTCATATAGAATGTTGGTTGTTATGGTGAGAGAAGCAACATTTATTTAATATTCAGTTATTTGTCTAACCACATACTTGGGCTAAAGGGGTTTCTCTGTGGTTAAAGTGCTGCTATGTTAGTTTCGAGACTGCCATTCTATCCCCAGCTTCCACGTAAGACACTGGATGTGTTGGAATGCACTTGGACCCTCAGAACTTAGTAGGTGAAGACAGCTAGTTTAGGGGGAACTCAGGTCCTAAAGGGAGACCCTGTTGACTACTGAGGTTGGCCTCTGACCTCCAGACAACCTGCTCAGTATGTGGACAAACGTGTGTATACATGCCCACAACCCTTCCAGCCCCTAAGAATGTACTCATCTTTACTATATTGCAATGATATGTGAGACATTTTGAGGGGAGTAGAATGTAAAAAGTTGTTATGATAATAGATGCGGAAAAGCCATATGTTAATTTGTATGGGAAAAATACTTAAATTATACTTCCTGAGAGACAAAATGCTGATTAGACGGTTAAAAAAAATGTTAGAGTTCTCCAAATCGGTATGTTTATCTATGCACTTGACTTGAAAGACAATGAAAATGAATGTAAAAGATGTCCCTGGCAACTATATAGCCCCAGATTCCCAGAGTTATAGTTTTATAACCTCTGCTTTTAAGTTTCAATTTGAAATTTTTAGTTTCTCCTCTTCAATTTCTAAAACCTGATTTATGTGTGCATGCTTTGTCTGCATGTATGTCTTTGCACCGTGTGTAGCTTGGTACTAACAGAGGTTAGAAAAGGGTATTGGATCCCTTAAGACTAGAATTCCAGATGGCCTTGAGACACCTTGAGGGTGCTAGGAATTAAATTCTGGCCTTTGGAAGAATAGCCAATGCTCTTAACTGCTGAGCTATCTTTCCAGCCCTTACTCCACTTCTTAATGGCTTCTAGATTCTAAACTTTGTCTTGTTTATTTTGGGTAACGTGTGTTTTCCTTTGTTCCTCATTTTATACCTTCCTTGAATAACAGAGGTCTCTCTCTGGACATATATCACAAAATAAGACTAGACATATTGCTTTTTATATCTTTCAACCAATTTTGAAATCACTGAGTTGACTTTTGCTGGTTCACCTGACACACTGATCCCTGATCCTCATGACCCTTCAAATATTTCATGAGTTACATAGAGTTTAGATATACACTGTACTTGAACTTTGGAAACTGAACATTTGTGTATTGAAAATTAATGATAGAAATTGAATTTTCACATGAATTTCATTGAAGTTCAAACAATTCCTCAAGATAGTAGTTTTCAAACAGAAGAAATTTTTGCCCCTGGGAATATTTGAGAGTATTTGGAAAGGTATGTGTTTGTGTGTGTGTGTGTGTGTGTGCATGTGTGTGTGTGTGTGTGTGTGTGTGTGTGTGTGTACACACGTGTGTTTGATTGTAACTAGGAAATGTCCCTGATATCGACTATTGGGTAAAAGTTAGGGATGACAGTAAACATCCTTTATTGCACAGCATACTCCCTCAGCAATGCTCTACCCCCCAACATTAGCAGTGTATAGCTGAGAAACCTAGCTTTAAAATAATTCCACAAAAGACCAATACATTGTTGAATTTTTAATACGTGCTTGAAAGCCATGGTATTATAATTTTTATCTAGGGAAAAGATAATTTAAAAGCGTTTATGCTTTGGGCCCTTTTTTCCTCTCCCCATTAATGTATTGCTTCTAAAGCTCTAAATTGAGCAGATTAAGTGATTTCCTTTCTAAAATGTTCAACTACCTCTAACCACGAATTCTTCTCTTAAGTGCAAGAGCAAGCTGTCTTTTCAGCAAGTTATGCCACATTCTGCTATGAAGAAAATGAATACCCTGCAGATAAAATATGTTCTCATTTCAAAATAAATTACACATTTAAAGGCTGTTCAACAATTTGCTAAGTATGTTTCTTCTGTACAAATCAAAATTCTATTTCTGTGTTCACCATGCAGTTTTACCAGTAGTACCTGGGCCTGATTTCTTTGTCTATAGGTGAATGCCGTGAATGTGAACTCACACTTTCCAGGCTGCTGAGAACCTGTGTCATCTGTAGACATACTTCTGTATGTATATGTGTTTATAGTGTGAGCATGTCACAATATTTTTAGACCTTATTGGTCCCCAGTTTAATGCCTTTCAAGGAGCATTGTGGTATTAGTGATATCTGTACTTCTGTAAGGAAAACACTGTATTGTTAGATAGTTTCAAAAGTATATTGTTATATATTCAAATACATGCTTTTGTATGTTATTATTTGTTTCTGTTTATAAAATTGATAGAGTGTAGTGAAACTTCCTTTTCTAGAATGCTCCTCTGCTCATCAAGTTTCAATTATAGTCTTCCCATCCCAAGTATGGACCATAGTTAATTTGCTACTAGGTTGTCTCATAATAACTTTCCATTTGCCGTGTCTCACGAGTGAACATAAATTTTTATTTTATTCTAGGTCCAGCACATTATCTGGCAGAAGTAAAACATATAAAGTGATATTTTCTAAAATGTAGGGACTCTCCATGATAAAAAAGTTTTGGGGGTAAAGATTGATTCTGATTGAATGCATGGTCTCATCCTACCAACTGAACACTACGACTGAGATACATGGCTTGGGACTATTGCAAGCCTTCCTCTTTGTTTGTTTTTGGTGTGTCCACATGTGCATGTGCGTCTTAATTTAGAGTTGCTTCTCAGGTGAGTATTGATGTACACTGGACTAATCTATCTTCGGTCTCTCCTGAATGCCTAAAAGGATGTCACGTGGTTTCAGATAGCTACCCTCCAGTCTACCCATGCTAATAAGTGAAGTGGACACACCTGAAGCTTTCGAGGCCCATGCCATGGACTAAGACAGTTGTCAGAGAATGCTTTCCAGAGAGCGGTTCAGCCATCCTTATGTAAACAGGGACACTCGGGATGCTTTGTGGGGTTAGGTGTTAATTCAGGGAGTTTGGTCTGATAAAGAGAGGAGAAGATTCTTCCCCGCGTTCACTGTACAGGAACCGGGCAGCAAGCACCCCGCTGCCTCAGCTGCTGGCAGTCATCTCCTTTTGCAGAGGAAGCCTTTCTAATAATAGAACCGAGCAGAGAACTGGGAAGGGTGAGCGACAGCAGAGAAGCCTAGCTGCGGTAGCGCCACATGGCACCTGGAACCTCTCCTGCTTTTTCGTGTACACTGTGGAGTATGTGAGAAAATGTCTGGGTGTATTTTTAAGCCTGTTGCAGCAAGGTTTTTATTTTTCTTTAGCTCATGTAACAGAGTGATAGAAATCCCCAACCTCCTCCTCCTCTTTTTATAAAGTATCATTGCTATGAGTTGGTTTTGGCTTCTTTAAGACTGTAATCACCCACAATACATTCAGTACTTTCATCTCTGGCTGAACCCCAAAATGTCACTTAGATCTCTCCTACTCACTGCTGCTGACAAGGTCTTTTAGTTCTTAATTTTCTCCAAGTGACTTATCAAGACTCCTCTAAAACAAATACCCCCTTCTAAGAGAAATCCCAGTGCCAGTTGTTAAGGCAGTAAAACTTTCCCATTTTCTCAGGCCTTTTGGTCCTTGAGGATGACAGTTATATAACACTAGAGGAAGTACAGCGGTGCTCGCGTGTGCAGACCTAAAATGGCTTGCTTTCAAATACTGGCTTCTCCAAGTGACCTTGATCAAGGCCCTTAACGGTTTAACATCTCTGCATCATTGTTAGGAACTAGGACAGTGACCTACAGGCAAGCTGCAGCACCTGTTTTTTTTTTTTTTTGTTGTTGTTGTTTGTTTGTTTGCTTTTAGTTTTAGCGGAATGCAAATCACAATTATTAGATTGTGTGCACTGCAACATCAGTCAAACAATTACTTGTGCAGAGACTGCAAGTCTGACAAAGCCTAAAACATCTGTTTCTTACCCATCTACCAAGAATAACTGATCACTCCCATTCTAGAAGTGCAGGGCTTATAAAAAGCTCATTGGATTGTTGGGGGACTTAAGTGAGACACTACACACAGATGCTAAGCAGGTCGAGCTGCATCTCTGAACCTGTTGTGGATGTTACTTGTCATGCTGTGGCTGCTAATGACAGTGATGCTGAGGCAGAGGCCAGCAGGGGTGGGTCAGAAGCCAGTGGAGCCAATCGATATCCCCACCACTTACTGCAGTTGAAGGCAGTGATTGCCAGGAGCACATGCTGTAGGTTCACTGTAGGGTGGAGAAGGGAATATTTACGTTGGCAGCGAGTCTTCCAGGTGGGGAGTAAATATAAATTAAGGCTGCCTGCGTTTGTGGCACCCCGTTGAGATGGAGATACTTTAAGTCTTACTGTTGAAACAGACAGAATAAATGTTATTTTAAAAATCATAATTCATTGCTACTGTTAATTTAATAATAACAACTTTGTACTGAGTTGTATTCGAGGAGCGTGTATCGCTAGTGTGTGGCCAGACAGGGGAACAATTAATAGAGCTCTCATTTCCCCTCAGAGGTTTATTTGTCATGTCAGCGTTACCCTGGTCTGGTGCAGCACAGATGGTGTTGGGACAGCACAGAACGATGACTGCCACGTTGTTCTTCTAATGACTTCTCGGTGCCATTCATCTTCCTGTGCCACCTTGAGTTGCTGCGGTGTGCCTGATTTGAGGAATTCAAAGAAGATAGGCTTCTCCGGGTAGTCTCTGGCACGAAGGGATTAACACCTAACCCAGATAATAAATGGCACAGATAAATTGTACTGAGTTTTCTTTTGTTCATTTCTCTTACTGTTTTAATTACCATGTGTGCATGGGTATGGTGTGTGTTTGTGTGTGTACATGTGCCACGGTGAAAGCGTGTGTAGAGGTCAACTGAAAATGTTGTGGGATCAGTTGTCTCACTCCACCTCTGTGTGGGTTTTGGAAATCAAACTCAGGTCACCAAGCTTTCACAGCAAACATCTGTACCTGATGACCCATCTTGGTTTTCTTCTTCTTTAAATTTTATTTATTTTTGTTCAAATCTATATTGGATGTTGGACATAACCACTATTGTTGATTCATTTTATTTATTTACCTCTCTTGCAGGTTATCAGCCTTACTAATTAATATAAAGCATTTCTAAAAGAAAATTAGATCTCTGACAATAAATATGGCTATGTCTATATCCATAATCATAGAAATTTATTAACATATTTGAGCCTATGGTTTTTATTCTGTAAAATATAGATGATAAACATCTGTCTCACATGGCTATAGCAGGGAGTAAATGACAAGTATTACGTGAACACGTTGAATAAATTTCAAATTCCATGATGAATACTCAACATATCTTAACTGTTAAATGTGCTTTGTTACTCTGAATATAAATTGATCATTAATGTTATGAATGTAGATTATAATTATTTTGTGGGATTCAGATGACTTAATTGTTTCATTAAACCTGTGCTGTTTTGTGCCTAATAGATACAGCTCCGTCCTATCTGTTTGTTCCTTAGTGATTATAGTTTCTTTCTCCTTTTCAAGTGAATTAAATTCTTCATGTGCTTTATTTAATGAAAATGTTCTTAAAAATTACCTTTATTTGTATGAGGTGGGTGCCCATACTATGGTAAGTATGAGAGAGTCAGAAGCAGCTCGCAGGAGTTGCTTCTCTTCTTCCCCCAGTGGATCCTGGGATGGAACTGGAGTTGTCAGTGAGCACCTCTATCCAGTGAGTGGTCCTTCCAGATCTTTTATAAGCTTTAACCTTAAAGGTAATGGTTGTATGTTGATTGGCATATAACACTAACTGACATCCATAAATTATTATTATTATTATCTTTTTTTAAAATTTGTCTTTCATTATAGTCATGAAGGGAAAAAGGCGATCCAAAGATATAAAGTGGCTTCAAATTCTCCTCTCCATATTGCGTGACTGTACCCTTGATGAAAGCAGAAGCAATTATATCATGTTAGTTTTATCGTTTTGTAGTACTGACCAGAAAGGACCGAATGAATGATAGTCAGTGCTGAATAAAGCTTGTTGATAGTTGAGGTTATGAATTACTGTATCTTCCTTGGGGAGGACCTAACTGTTGTTTCTGGAAAAGTAATAACTGTTAATATTTTTAAAGATTGTTGATGGTACTTTAATACATTGTCCACTAAAAATGCAAGATGTGGTACACAGTTATGCCAGTGACAATTCAACAGGCAGCAGATTTACCTTTTTAAAGGCACTTGTTTACAAAGAACTCAAGAAATTGGTCATCAAAAAAAAAACAAATAATCCAATAAAAAATTATCTAAAGTACAGACCTAAACAGAGAACTCTCAACAGAGGAATCTAAAATGGCTGAAAGACACTTAAGGAATGCTCAACATCCTAAGCCATCAAAGAAATGCAAATCTAAACAACTCTGATATTTCATTTTACACTTGTAAGAATGACCAAGATCAAAAACACTGATGACAACTTACACTGGAGAGGATGTAGGGTAAAGGGAATACTCCTACATTGCTGGTGGGACTGCAAGCTGGTACAGCCCCTATGGATATCAGTATGATGATTTCTCAGAAGATTAGGAAAGAACCTTCCTCAAGACCCAGCAATACCACTTTTTCGTATATACCCAAAGGATGCTCAATAACATAAAAATCTCCATCTGCTGTAGGAAATCTTACAGCCAGTAGCGTTTAAGTTATCTGCCCACTTGAGCATGGCCTCTTACATTATAAATGCCAATGTAAAGCATGTGTTCACTCTCTCTTCTGGCTGAGGGATTTGGTTGCTGTTCTGTATTTGAGCAGAAGACTGTGATCTGTGGGCCTACCCCTAAATAAATAACACTTTATTATAAAAAAAAAAAATAAAGGCACTTGTTGACAGCAGTGTAATTTTTCTGTTTTTCTCATCACAAATCTGCACAAGATATGTGTCCATGACAGAATTTAAATATTTAAATAATCACAATTCAGTTTCTATAGTAGCAGCGCTATCTGTGAAGAGTTAGCGTCTCCACAGTAAAGGTTTCCAGGGCTTGTGACTAAAAGCATGCTAGCTCCTCCTCCCTGTTGCCGCCCCTTCATGCTCTGCTCTTGCTCCTTCTTGTGGCTGTCTCTCCATGCCCTGCGCCCGCTCTCCCTGTGGCTGGCTCTCCATGCCCTGTGCACGCTCTCCCTGTGGCTGGCTCTCCATGCCCTGTGCACGCTCTCCCTGTGGCTGTCTCTCCATGCCCTGTGCCCGCTCTCCCTGTGGCTGTCTCTCCATGCCCTGCACACGCTCTCCCTGTAGCTGTCTCTCCATGCCCTGCACACGCTCTCCCTGTAGCTGGCTCTCCATGCCCTGCACACGCTCTCCCTGTGGCTGTCTCTCCATGCCCTGCACACGCTCTCCGTGTGGCTGGCTCTCCATGCCCTGTGCCCGCTCTCCCTGTAGCTGTCTCTCCATGCCCTGCACACGCTCTCCCTGTGGCTGTCTCTCCATGCCCTGCACACGCTCTCCCTGTGGCTGGCTCTCCATGCCCTGCACACGCTCTCCCTGTAGCTGTCTCTCCATGCCCTGCACACGCTCTCCCTGTAGCTGTCTCTCCATGCCCTGCACACGCTCTCCCTGTGGCTGTCTCTCCATGCCCTGCACACGCTCTCCTTGTGGCTGTCTCTCCATGCCCTGCGCCCGCTCTCCCTGTGGCTGTCTCTCCATGCCCTGCGCCCGCACATGCAGCTACCTATTTTAAGTGGCCTTAGCTTTATAACCCAGCTTTCCGCCTTTCTCCAGGTCGAGTATAGTTTATAACTTGATAAACAATCAGTCTTTACTGGTGAAACGCATGTCAAATAACAGACTTATCCTCATCTTCTTTGGGGGTAGAGATTGACTTTTGAGTTCTTTTACTATAGTAACCCTCTAGTACTTCAAATAAAAACTTTAAAATGGTCCAGTTGGCTTTCCTAAATTTTCTCCATGGGAGTATTGGTATGCAAACACCTGTCAAGGCCATTACGCACAGAAAGGCCAGCTCATCCGTTCTACAGGAGACTATTCTTGTGCTGCCAAATGCCTCTTGTTTTTATATCCAAACACTTTCTTGGCTTTCATCTAACCACCTCTCACATAGGCTTTCACCTCTGTTTCCTCTTTACTCCTTAATTCTATTCTCTCAGTTTTGTCTCATTGTTTCAGAAAACCTGTCTATATTTACTATTTCATATGGACACTGCAATGCCCTCAGCTCAAGTTGCTGAGGTTAATGATGCTGACAAAATTCCAAGTACCAATATGTAATTAAGTAACAAGGTGAATCAATATTGCTATCACATGAAGTCTGTTTACATTCAGAATCATCTTCAGTGTGACTCTCCCATGTCTTATTTATCCTTCTCAAAGCTAAAAGTGTCTTAAAACAGAAACTCGGAAGGGATAATAGCAATAAATACTATAACTTGTGATGTGATGACATCACAAAGTGATGACAAATGGTCTACTTAGAACCTCTGCACAGGTTCCAGCACTGACACTGTCTTTTCACCCTTTGTTGCCTTTGATTACCTACCATGTTTTTAGTTGACTGTAGTTCTCTGTGCAGAAAACATGTGTTTGTATATGTTCCCTTTCTGGTGTCAACATATTTACTCATGTCATCATCATTCAGGTTTTGTTTAAGCAGCCATGTGGAAATTTCACATGTGTAACTTCTCCGAATCCATTTATATTTTGAAATTAAAATATGATTACATCATTTGCCCCTTTCCGCTTTTCTACTCTTTTCATGCATCCCTTGTTCTCTGTTAAATTAATGACCTTATTTTCTTTAATTCTTGCTAAATACATGTCCATGCTTGTGTGTGTGTTCCTAAATGTACAAATACAACCTGTTCAGTAATGTACAATGTTACTTTCACATTTATGATTTCAGAGTTGACTGCTGGTATTAGATAGCCAAGTTTGGGGTTCTCCCCTAGAGAAGAGTATTTTCCTCAATCTTGAAATGCCTTAAAATAAATAATATCAAGTTATGCAAAAATTAAAGAAGACTACATAATTGGGGATGTAGAATCAAACCTACCCTGTCATGTTCTGTGTCTGGCTACTGGTCCTGACTCTCTCATTCCTACAAAACCAGATTTCAGGGCCCTTGTTTCTTTTTCTCATTACTGTTTCGTCTCAAGACCATCTCTACACATTAGCATTTTCACTAACTGGAATCACATAGAATAAAGATATAACTTTCTGAAAAAATATCACCCAAGGGCTTGCACATGAATTTACTCATTTTTCCCTTATGAGCCAAATCTGAGTCAAGATGTTTACAAGAAGAAGGCTATCATATGACCCAGGGGCTTATCCCGTGCTTTCCTGAAAATACCTGCTTCTGTAATTTGTTGCCTAATATAGGGGCCAATTAGTGTTTAAGAGAAAAAACTGATGGTCCCTAAAATGACCTGTGTTCATCTTTTATATGCATAATTTAGTAACTTTTCTATATCAAAAACTATTTTCTTCAGTTGTTCCTGACCTATAACATTTTAAGGTATTTCACTTTGGGGGTACAGAAGATAGTGATACAAATAATAAGTGAAGAAAGATGCTTAAAAGAAATCCCACAGTCACTCAGAATTAGTTATTTATTTAGAAGTTGACTCACAAATCAGAATCCTCTGCTGAAATGGAGATCAGAAACTGAATCCTGCAGCTGGAAAAGCGAGAGTGGATGCATGTTCTACATCAGCATATATAGTACAAGAGGCCACATCCCAGTGGGCTGGTAACCACTGGCTGTAAGATTTCCTACAGCAAATAAGCTAGTGTAGGAAAGATACTTCTGAAATTGTAAGACAAATGATGTTCTTAGAGCTCTGTGGATGAAATGATTGTTCTTTACAATTATTAAAAAGAGAAAAAGACTACTGCAACAATCATTACAGGTGACAAGGCAGTTAGGCTGCTGTGAGCCATTGGGAATTTGAGCATTGTACTTGTAGAGAAGCCAGTTGATGTGTTCTGTTCCAATTCATTGATGTAGCGGTGGACATATGTCCCATTCTCTCAAAAACCCCGAATTTCTTGTTGTTCTGCAAATTGAAAGATTTATCATTTGCCTTTTCATATTCTGCTTTAGAAACTGTTTAACAGGAATCCCATCATCGAGAGGGAATTTGGCTCTTTGAAGAGAGGAAATTACTTGTGATTTGTGACTTGATTGATTTTCCCACCAGGATTGAGAAGCTCATCTGTCAGGGAAGGTGTCTTACACTGCCTCGTGTCAGAGCCAGCTGCACCGTACTGCACTGCACACCCCCCTGCTGTGATTTTCCCCTTTCTTTCATGTGTTGATGAAGGAATCCAGGACAGCTATCCATCATGGCTCCATTTATTTCTCATTCTTAGTTCTTATTATGGAGAACATCATTGGGAAGACATCATACTTTCATAGATGACTACACATTGATTAAGACAGATTACCTATTGCTTCATAAGTAACATCTGGCATCAAAGATAATTCCATTGGCTTGAAATCTCATAACACGTAACATCATTAAACTGAAGAAAAGATTGTCATTCTCTTGGCTTATAATGATACATTCCTATCAGAAAGTCGCATAAAGGTACTTTATACTTTCCCCCAGAGATCCATGAAGTACAAAACACGGTTTTAAAGATGTCCCAGAAGTTTTCTTCCTGTGACAGGAGGCCCGTGAACAATGAAGGAAGAGGTGCAAATCTGTGGCACAGAGCATGTTTCTCGGAGTGGCTTCTAATTGGCTAGCACTTGTTTGACTGATCTATAACCACATGTATCAAAAGAAGAGACAATTGATTTCTAATGAAAAATATGTTTCCGTAGACACAGGGTCCATAAACATCACTTTCTCTCTAGAGGATAAATTTAAATGGGGAAAAATCTCATAAAGAATTACATCATTGATAGATTTGAATTGATGAGAAAGCCTTACTGTTTTCTGAGAATAAATCAAGAAATCATTATCTTTTTATTCTGTAATGATGTCAGGTCAATGCTGGGAATTCTCCCAAGTTTGCGTTAGGTAATTGTTGCTTTAACAATAAGAAATGATTCCACATTAGTTGAAACAATATTCTAAGTTATCTAAACTAGTAATGAAACATTAAAATATTGAAGTAAGTGAAATTTTCTTTAAAAACAATTTGTTTAATTTGGATTGTAGTTATGGAATTCATTTAACTCTTCAGAATTTTGTTTACACTAATGTTGTTTTGTTGCTTTGGGAACTGCTTATTACTTAATCCTTCATGTGGTCCAATGGAAAAATTGTCCCCATATTAAGTTTTTATGGAAAAACATTATTTTGAGGGATTAAAGTACACACAATGAAGAGGTTAGAATAAGCTAAAATACTTTCATTTGTGATAAGCCTGTGAGTGTATAAACTGAAAAATCTGTAAAATGCATGTACAGTTGTTTTGTTTTATTTAGAGTGATTAGCTGGTAATTTATCTTTTTCTGAGAAATCAACGAGACCTCCTTAGAAAGAGGGAAACAATAAATTCATGACATAGTTTATTTTTATGGATGTTACATTGAATTCTGATTACATTATCCCCAAGAGTTTACAATATTTTAAAATAAATTATCAAAGAAAAGTTATCTACACAAATATATATTTTTATTGACCCAAATGTTTAAGTTCCTTTAAGATTTTGATGACTTTACTTGAAAAATAAAACCAAACTCAAAACAAACAAGCAAAATCCTCAAACTCTCCAAGTGCTTGGATGACCAGGTACTCTCCAGTTTCCCATGAACAACAGCATCAAGGAATGACTTTGAACCTTTTTGTGTTCTTGAGTTTAAAAGATAAACAATCTGAGGAGTATCTGGTTAGGATTTGAAATCCTGGTGATAAGCCTGGAAGAAATGGGAATTCATTGCTCTACAGACAATATTTTATTTGATTTATTTATTTATTTTTTTCATTTTTTTAAAATTTTATTTATTTTTTTTTTAGTTTTTCGAGACAGGGTTTCTCTGTAGCTTTGGAGCCTGTCCTGGAACTAGCTCTTGTAGACCAGGCTGGCCTCGAACTCACAGAGATCTGCCTGCCTCTGCCTCCCGAGTGCTGGGATTAAAGGCGTGCGCCACCACTGCCCGGCTACAGACAATATTTTAAAATGTTTGCACGACACCACAGTTTATCTACATTGGTGTTGGGATGTAGAGAAGCTAATCACAATACCACAGTTTATCTATGTGGGTGTTGGGTTGTAGAGAAGCTAATCTTACTATTCAGGATCACACAGCAAGTGCATGCTGAAAGTCTGCTTCCAGTCCATGAGCACCGAGATAGGAGAAATGGTTTGGTGGTTTGAAAAGCACTTGCTGCTATTGCAAATAACCTACTTTTGATTCGCAGCACTCACATCAGAACATTGGACAGCTCCCAGCGGTTTGTGACTCCAGTTCCAGGTGCTCTGACTCTCCTGGCAACTGCCCACATGTGTTGTACGTACAGACAAACAGGCACACATACGTATATACATAAAATAAAAATAAACATAAATGAGTTTGAAGACCAAATTCTTTCACTATTACCTTAGTGATACAAATTTTCATTCAATGCAAAGTCTCTGAAAAGTCAGGTTTTTGTGAAGATATAGATTAAATTGTAGTAGAAGACTTAAAGTTAGCTTTATTTAAGTATGTTTTCCTTGTAAAGAAAACCTATGCAGATTTAAAGTACGTCTGTTAAGTAGGAGAAGAAAATATTAAAGGGGAAGGGAGCTAGGCACTTTTCTGGTCACAATTGTGTTGGAACTGACAATGTCTGCTGCCTGCAAAGCTCCAAGTTAGTCTGAATTTCACACACACACACAGCACACAATCTCTAGCAACACAAGGTTTCTGGATTAGAAAAAATCTTGTTAATGTTTGTAACACTGAGGCTGAAACCATGATTTTGCTTGTGTTCAGCAAGAACTATCTCTAAGTAAAACCATACTCTCCCCTTTCATTGCTTACAGCAAAAAGCAGTGGTCAAAGTGACCAATGCCACTCCTATGTAATGCAGGTTGCAGAGGGAAATGTTGGCATCCAGATGTTTAATTCCATGTGCAGTGACTTGTCACAGAAAATAAGGACCCCATACTGTAGGCAGAGTTTTCCCATCCTGAAACCACTCTCAAATAATCACTCAGAGGTTTAACATTACTTATAAGAGCTTTCTACCTAACTCTTATGTTTAAATTAACCCTTATTTCTTATCCAGGCTTTGCCACATGGCTCCTGGCTTGTCACTTCATTTTCTATATGTCCTGTTTCCTCGATGGCTAGCTCACCGGTGTTTTCTCTGACGCCACCTTTCCTCATCCCATCATTCCCAGCTTGCTTTCACACCTAATTTTATCCAGTCAGCTTGTTTATTAAACCAATAATAGTGACATATATTCACACATGTTGAGAAGGGTGCTTCCACATCACCGAGCATTGGAGGTTCTGAGATTTTTGTGTTTGTCAGTTGGTGATAGTAACATCCTCTGCTCGAGAAAGAGATTCCTTATTATCTTGAAACATAATGTTGTATCTTCTGGGGCAATGTAGAAAGGTATTTCTAGATTTATTACCCCCCAAATCTAAGAAAATGTTTCTGGAAAGAAAGCAAGTGTTTTTTTCTCTTTACAGTCATTAAGTGTCTCCTTATCTCTCCCGAAGGTCACTGCCCCTACTAGCTTCTGTATGCAAGTGTGTTCTTTGTGTGACTGTTTGAGAGGATGCAGAAATTAAAAAATTCATAAAAATTTGCCTCAATAGCAATTCCTTTGTCTAAATTCAACCACCCATGTCCGTAATCTATAGTTTGAACTTTAGCTCATATACTTGTAAACTATTCATTATTATTTTCTTCATTTTGGTGAGCCACTTAGCTCTAAGAAAGCTGTTCTTACAGATATTGTATTTTGGATTATGACTTGGAAAACAAGGATAAGAGGTTCATGGGTGACATAGGAAGGATAGAGAGGAAATTGAATGCAAGGACGTATTCTAACATGCCTCCATGGAACCCTCGAGAAGTCGCTCCATGTCTTGACCCTGGGTGACCTTTTGTGTTTTTGTCCCTTGTCGTGTAATGACACATGGCACAACGCACATTAAATTATAGTATCTCTGTTCTCTTTTATCCATCATATTTCCACTTTGCTTTCATGTCCCTACATGAACCGTTTCCCTCTCAATTCTTTTTCTCAAGATTTGGTTTCTAGAGAGATATGGATAAAACAGAAGTGTTTTGCAATTTTAAGATCACTTTCATAAATATGACTTTACATCATCAATGCTTTAAAATAATATTAAAAATCAAAGTAATATTGCGAGCACAATTTATTAAATAAGCTTATAAATCATATGTGTAGCAAACTTCTTAAGTGTCAATATTCTGCCTCTTCACTGCCAATTTAATCACAGAAGTAATCATTTTCATCTTTTTAGCAGTAGGTTTATTTACTTCCGCATTCCTTCATATTGGAATTCAGTTTTAAAAACACCAATTTCAGTCAGTGCCTGTTTACTGCTTATTCATGGATTAGCATTTTGAAGTATTTAGGCTCATTCTTTCTGTTCACCCCACTTACCTATTTATTTTATTTTAAATAATAACTTCCCTATTTTGAAATTTACCCAACTTCATATACTTATGTTCATAAATTCCCAAGTTCTCCTGCACAATCTATAAAATGCTAATGACCATATTTTCCACTACCCAGCAGAGCTAGTGATCTATAATTTCTATAGAAGTCTATTTCCCAAGCCTCTACTTATACCTTTCAATCTATAGTAATTGATCTCTAGGCCTGATGTAGAAATGTGATCCTGAAAGTTTCTTAATGTGTCTCTTATTTATTAAATCTTTCATTTAATTTCATTCTCTCTCTCTCTCTCTCTCTCTCTCTCTCTCTCTCTCTCTCTCTCTCTGTATATCTGTCCACCTGTCTGTGTATGCTTGTGCACATGCTTGCAGTTGCCCCTAGAGTCCAAAAAGAGAAGTGTAGCCGGAGTTCCAGGCAGTTGTGAGCCTTCCAAAGGAGATGCTGTAGGAATGGTGTCTAACCCTCCAGAACAACTACAAGTAGTCCTAGCCAAATGTTAAGCCTTTGTTCTTTGAATCTATTTTTTTTCTATTTCTTGGTTTAACCCTCCACTATTTTATGGAACATATTATATAAACTTTTTTTTTAAATAAAAGGTTACAATGTTGAAATTTTTGAGATAGGTTAACTGATAACATTCATTTAGATTCCTGTTTGGAAAGAAAAGTCACTTGGATTTTGCTCAAATTACGTTGATTTCCACTAATCCAGTAAACCGCAATGGAGAAATATACAGGGTTTAAACATGAAGTTTGAAGGAAAAATATTTATTGCCCAATTGTCCTCAAGTTTCATGGTCAATGCAGCCTACATATGCTGTGCTAACCTTGGGGTTACAAATGTTATGAACTACATGCTTGCTGCTTTTGATTCTATTAGCTTGGTAGAATGGGTCACGTCAACATTCAAGGGTCTGCTCATGGCTTACTTGTTTTATTTATTGCTGGAGCATTTGTCCTTGGCCAACCACTCTTGCTTGGCAAAAATGTTTTCATTTTTCTTTTCTCATTGATGGTTTGGCTATAGTAAGTCAGATTTAGAGTAATTTTTCATCATAGTTTTGGAAGTTATGTGTAACTCTCTGTTAGCGCTCAGTTTTGCCAGTCTGTTGTCTGGTGCCATTATTATTTTTCTTTATCACTATGTGGGTTTTCTCTTTCATTCTCTAACTTAAAGAAATGTATCTTCTCTGTATTCCGTTGCGTTATTTTATAGTGAGACTCCTTCAGTCCCATCTTTCCCCTCACTACATTCCTAGATGTGTCAGGGTTAGAACGAAGTAGAGGGATAGTAAGTGTTCTGTTTGGATGACAGCTATTAATTACTCACCTTCATTCCCCAAGACACTGGAGTAAAGAATCTCCAGGTTTCCATTTCTCTTATTCTTTTAATATAATTAGAACTATAGAATTCAAAGCAGATTTACCTGCCAGTTGATAGAAAAAACTTCACTAATATGTTAGTGATTAAAGCAAGAGAAGACCCAACATAAAGCTTAGAAATGACAGTCTGGTGGTAAGCAATGCGACTGTTTAAACTCTACAATTTGACAATGAATGGAATACAAATGTGTGTGTGTGTGTGTGTGTGTGTGTGTGTGTTTGTGTGCATTCATTCACATGTTCCTGAATATGCAGATGCAAGTGCTTATGAATGTACTGTTCATGTGGAGGCCAGAAGTTAACCATGGATGCTGTTTCTGAGGAGTTCTGGTGCTTGAGTAAGAATAACTCCCATGCCTTATATATTTGAATCTTGGTCACTATTTGGTGGAACTGTTCAGGAAGGATTAGGAGCTATGGCCTTGTTGGTCATTGGGAATAGGCTTTGGATATGGTCTTTTTGGTTTTAAAACCCAAGCCACTCTTAGCTCTCTTTTTCTCTGCTTCCTGCTGGTGGATCAGAGGTTAACTGTTGACTACAGATCCAGTATCATACAGGCCTACCTGGTAATATGCTCCCCACCTTTACAGTCGTCGGCTCACCCTCTGAAACTGGAATCTTCAGTAATTTTTTTCTTCTTTAAGGTGCCTTAGTCATGGTGTGTTTCTTCATGGCAACTCTTACAGGAGCCATCCTCATTTATTTCCTTCCTTCCTTCCTTCCTTCCTTCCTCCCCCTCTCTCTCTTTCCTTCCTTTGTTATTTTTCTTTAGACATAAATTTTCCCTGGGAACTGGGATTTCCTAATTGAG
The DNA here is from genome assembly GCF_018167655.1 of Microtus oregoni. NCBI lineage: Eukaryota > Metazoa > Chordata > Mammalia > Rodentia > Cricetidae > Microtus > Microtus oregoni. The sequence continues at coordinate 26,444,134 of NW_024543089.1, forward strand.
CTAGACTAGTTGGTCAGTGAACACCCACCATGTATCTACCCCTCTGCCTCCCCAGAAATGAATGAAAGTATATGTCACCATACCTGATTTTTTAATTTGAGTATCAAGAATCTAACACAGGTACTCATACTTGCACCACAAGCACTTGGCAAACTGAAATGTTTTTCCAGTGCTCCCAAATGGAAATTTATAAACATTATAAATGTGTAAATAATATTAAGCATCTGTAAATTGGAGTAAAAAATGTACGAATTTTTGTATCTCTACCTTTATTCCATAAAATAAGTGACCAAGTCTCAGTGTAGTAATTGAAGAAATAATGATGGACTATATTTATCAAAATTTAAACCTAATTTTCAAGGTGAATTGAAATAATTAATAGTAGCATCATAAATGGCAACAAATGGTGGTATAAGCAGGGAGGAAATGAGAGCGTCTTACTCAGTGTTTACAGAAGTGCAAGTGTTCTGTCACTATGGGAAGCAGTATGGTGTTAGATCAAGTGTCTAAACACACACTACCATGAGCTCTAGCTCTCCCAATCTTGGGTATATGTGGAAAGGATGGAGGGATACTTTATTACATCAATGCCATTGCTACCATATTCACAGCAGCTAAAAAAATGCAATGAGTGCAACTAGGTGCACACCAACTATACATACATACATACACAAAAGAATTTTGTTGATCTTCTTTCTGGTCCACCTAGATATTATGAGAATTTATCTTCCATGAATAAGAATGAAATTATGAAACTTATAGGAAAATAGATGAAAATATTAAACAAAATAACCCAGACACAAAAAGACAAAATGTGCATGCTTTCTCTCATATGAAGATACTAGATTTAAGTTTATATAGTTTTATATTTGTTATATATATATCAAACTATATATATTATGAATGTATAAATAATAATAAACATCTGTATATTGGAGTAAAAAATATAAGAATTTCCATTTCTCTACCTTTATTTAATAAAATAAATGTGTGTGTGTATAGTGTGTGTGTGTGTGTGTGTGTCTGTGTCTGTGTAAGTATGAATACAGATCAATAAACTAGAAAGGGGGTTGTAAGAGAGGAAGGGCAATTAAATGAAAGTATAATAGAAAATAAGTAGAGTCTAAAATCAGAGAAGGAATTATTGGGGAAAATTGGTGGCCAGTAGGAGGACTCAAGAAGCTGGTGGAGAGGGAGGAAGGAAGAGTATCAGATCAGTAAGTTACAAAGTATATATCAGAATGCCACACTGAAACTGTGCTGACTAATCTTGGTTGCCATGTTGACACATTTTAACATTCTTTTTAACATGAATTATTCTTAGGTTTTCATTAATATATGGAACTTTCTTCTGCAGATTGGCCACAAAGGAGCTTAACTATAATACATATTTACTAATTTTTGCTGTTAAGGCTTCTAAAATAGTGCCAATTTATTACCTTTGGTATTTTAAGACAAAGAAAAGGGTCCATGAGATGATTTGTTGACCACAGATGGTGGGATTTAAAATAGAAACGACATTCAAATATAAGTTAGCTATCATTCTTTCCTGGATTTCTCACTAACCAATCATGGGTTTAGTGTCAAAGTCATCCATGTTGTGGAAGCAAATTTATTTCCTGGGCAAATTTGGGGCAGAATTGATAGAATTCAAGGTTTTAAGGGACCTGAACAGTTAAATGGCTCGTCTATACCTGTCAGTCTATTAGTGACAGAGGAAGAATAACAATTTGGATTACTGGAGTGATTTTGAAGTGTCCAATAGCTTTCTTCTCTGAAAACCACATTTCTCAAATCTTGTTGTCTGACATTCTTAGGAGATATTTTTTCTAGATAGTTTTTCAGCTGAGGGCAAATGCAGAAATATGCATTTAGAAGTATTCTTCTCTTCATCTTCTCCTCTAGGATGTTCTTCACTTTAGAGTTATTTCCCTTAAAGCTATTTAGTGATCATCTGAAACCACAAAATATTTATTTTATATTGTTTGAGGCCTGGTTAGTGAGAATGAGGTAATTTTTATACCTGCTCTTCCACAAAGAAGTCAGGTACAATCTAACATCATTGTGTGTCATCTTCAACCTCTCAAAAAGTTGAAAACAACAGTTATTGTCAAGATAGTTAGGTTGATTCTTTCCTGCCACTGCTATTGGCTAAACCATATGATAGTTATGAAGATCTAAGGCAGTCATCACTGAAGTTGTGGTTACAAAAAAGGAACTCAAAATCCTTTCCTCTGGGCAGTGTTATCCTGTCAGCAAAGGGAATGTCTATGTATCGCATCTGCAGCATTCCTTTAGAATTTCATCATCTGCATTGTAAAGCTTTATGAACCTGTGCTCTATCACAACAGTGTAGTTCACAGCCTATTGGTATTGCTGTGATCAGTCTTTTGAGACGCCTGCATGGACTCCACGCTGCAGGTAATGGGCTGTTGCCGTTCTGCTTGAAGTTTCATCGCTTTCTCCACTCCAGCAGCAGCTGTGTTTTATTGTTGTCATTTGGAATAGTGAAAGGGAGAACACTGACATTCCTTTCAGCATTCCTTTCCAATAATAGTTGGGATAAGCGAAAAGAATGTCCTGATGCTTTCAAAAACAACAGCAAAGCTGATAACATGTTAGCATGCTTTTTATACATTTTTAGTATATTCACAAATTGGGTGTATCCCACACACTAACCACAATCTGAATGTTATCTGTCAGTCGAGTTTATTTTTGGTAAATTAATTTTCAAAAACAAATAGAGCAGATGTCTCTGTAACAAAATGGGAAACAAGACAATGCAAATAAAGCTGTTTAGATTAGAAGAAGATGTAAGGTTATCCAATCCAGAGGTTGACGACTATCACCTCTCTGGCAAATCTGTCTTGAGTAAGGCTTCATTGTTCGTCATCTGCTGCCATCTGTTTATGGGTTGTCTATTCAAGTAGAGGGGACTAGTTGTGATATGTAACATGTGCATCCCCAAATCTAAAACATGAACAATTTAATCTTTTAATAAGATAAATGCTGGCCCTTCCTCAAAACCAAGAATTTATAGCCTTTATAGAAATTTTCTGAAAGCTTTAGAAAGAATTGTAGATATCTGGATTCCAGAATTTATTTCAACTGAGCTGAACAGGGCTCAGAACTTCCTACATAAGTTGATTGTACAAGGACTAAAAGTTGCCATCAAAATTCTACAGTACATTTGATTAGCCACAAAGTACATTATGATTTTAGCAAGGGCAGAGGCCAATGAGACAGAGTCAAACTTGTCACATCAGACATGACCTCAGGTTAAAAACAAATGCATGTAGTATAATGGAAATGTCTCCTGTCTTTCCTTGTTTGGCTAAATGAATGAGCTTTCATGACTTGAAATGATTCCATGAAATCTGAAATTATTGTAAAATTTATTTATTGTGTTTTAGAGGAAGGAAAGATCTCTTGGAGTTGAGGTTTCAGAGCATACGTCACAAATAACTACTTTGAACTGTGCCTGAATGCATTAAAGATAGGTAAGAATGAGTTGAGTAAAGGCCTTGCAGCGATCACCTTCTGTAAGTTACAGTTTTCTTTATGGGTTTAGGAATAGTTTTTTATCTATCGTAACTTGCTTTATTCCTTCATTTTATGAAAAATCTGTAATTTAGCTCCTATCAACACTGTCCAGAGCTGAGTATAGTATAGTGAACATACAGACCTGGTTCATAGTCTACAGGAGAGTCTCATGTAGTCATCATACAACATTATAAATAGTCTAGTAAGGAAGCATAGGATGGGTAAGAGAATTAATTACCTTACTTACCCTTACATACGCTGAAAGATTTTTCAGGGTGAATACGTTCTATTTGGGAAAAATGAGAAAGATCAGTATGATGATGAAGAGATTGATGAGAAATCTAAATGCATGCTAGGAATGACAATTTTAGAATGAGTAGCATGCAGTACAAGGTGGTTGGCTTAGTGGGTGTGGATGTGGAGAATGATTAGGAATCAGGTTAGAAGACATTGTTCATACCATGTTGAGGGATATAGACTTCTAGAAGATATTGGAAAACCCTAAATGAATTTTAAATTTTTGTGACATGAATAGAAGAAAATTTTATATTGATATGTGGGGAAACAATTCAAGGAGGATCAAGTTTTGGGGATAAGAGGTCCAATTTTTGTGATTGGAACACACTCTTAGAGGCTGTTCAAAAGAAGTAAGCCAGTGAGGGGATGAAAAAAAATGAAAAAAGATGAGTTTCAAAGCTAATTTAAAGGTACAATAGGTAGACACCAAGGAGATGGCTTGTATAGTGGCTGTAAAGAGAGAGCTTGGGATGATGGAAGGACTGGTTTTGCCTTAGGCAATAGTAAAGCATGAAGACCATCAAGACATTGACATATAGCATTTGCCACTGGAATTTTATATCTTTCTTGCCTCAATTCTGCTACTAAAATACCATTAAAAAGTCTCTAACTCTTCAGAGACCCACCAATACAAAGTCAATTTGCTTCATGACCCTTGAGGAGAGGGCTGATTTTGAGGATTTCATTTTGTAAATGGCTGTGGGCTCACACTGAAATGAGCTGTGACACATTCAAAACCATTTGGATATTGTAAAATGGTGAAGGCAAGAGCATTTGCATACTTCTGTCTGACAGTCTCAGACAGGAACTCCTTTTACCTTAAAGGTCCATTCATCCTTCCAGTGATCACATTTAATGTATGACTCATATTCATTCGTCTGCTATACTTGGAACATTTAAAGGATCCATGGGCCATTTACTTCCTTTAGAGATTGTTAGCAATGCTATCTTGGGGATTTATGCTTCCTTTACCATGTTTCGTGAACTGTGAGGTGGGTCTTTGCTATTCATTTATCCTCGTCTTGGGAAAGCAAAAGCAAAATAAGAGAAAAATACTGAGCAGAGCAATGTTTGTATTTATCGCTTGCACATTGAGCATTGGCAAAACACTATTCTGTATTCAAATGATAAATATTCAGCAACTTGTATATCAGCTATAGAATTACCCAGTGAAAAGAATAGGTTTTATCTGCATTCATATTGATTCTTGGGTAGTAATACATCATCTTTATTGAAAACAGCACATGACTGGGTATGAAAGCAGTGTGTTCTTGTGCGGCCATGCCATGCTAACTCAAAGCTCTCTGACTCAACACATTATAAAAATTTCTTTCTCATATTCCTAGCCAAACAAAAATGGGTCTGAATAAAGGGATGGAAACAAGCTCAAATTAGCTAACCTATTTCAAAAATGCAATTTCTTCCTTCCTGTGCTCTATTTTCAACTAAACTGGAAAGCCCCCGGTAATATCACAAATTACTTCCTTTCCATATGTTAATTCCTTTTTCACTTTCTAAAGAGAGTAGATGTTTGAACTGCACTTAAAGTTTTCATTGTGTTTCCTTTTCTACCAGCTCTCACACTGAACTGCCTAAAAGCCACGTTTCCTCAGGTAACTCATGTAAATGATGATCTATTTTTCTTTCACTGTACATTGTCCCTTTCCTCAGCTCCAAATCTGTCCTTCTTGCAGACTTGGTTTTTTTGAAGGTTTTGATCGACCCAAGATTTTATATATAGCCTTAGAAATACTTTTCTCTCCTGCAGTTAAGCCTCATGGAATCCAATGCCCATATCCGCACTGTATTCCTATGTGTAAAAATATGCAAAAGAAACAGTTTCTCTCTTAGGTTGTTCAGAGAAAAATGGGTGGCACTTTTTATTTTGAGAATAATTAAGGAACAAACATATCCACTAATTAAGGACACAACAGAGAATGTTCTAGGGAGTTACTGGAAATATTTATATTTAAAATGGTGTGTGTGAAGAAAATAAGGAATGGATAAGAGTAGAATAGTAAAAGGGACAGAACACAGACCTGGAGATGGAAAAAGTATAGCAGCTACTTCCAATGAAGAAACTGACTTGAAACTGGGCATGGTGGTCCACAGCTTTAATCTCAGTGTTTGAGAGGCAGAAGCAGGTGGATCTCTGCGTTTGAGGTTAGTTAGGTAGTTCTGCAGAGTGAATTCCAGGACAACCAGGGCTACCCAAAGAAACCCTGTCTCAAAAACCAACAAACAAAATGGAAAAACAAAACACAAAAACAAACAACACAACAAAGGAATTGACTTGAATAGACAGGCTAGATGCTGCAATTATATTTATAAACCACAAAAAGTTCTGGCTTTCTGAGCTCAGGTAAGGGTTGGTCTTTAACCACTGTCACTGAGACTTTAATAAGCTAGAGCTGTACTTTGTAAATTTTAAGTTTTATTCGTCTTGCTCATTTCATTCAAGATCCTTGGCCTTGGTGCCAAGCAAGATCTTAGCTTTTGTTTCTCTACTCAATTTAACTTGCATTAGTTAGCTTATAAATCTAAACTACCCTCTGTTCCATAACAATGTAACAGAGGACAAATTTGTCGTTTGTGACCACACTGAAAAACCAGGAAGAAACTGTATTAAGTAAAATGAGTTAGAACCATATGGACTAGTAAATTCAACATGAACTCACATGTGGAATCTAAGATGTAAGTCCCGGGAAACAAAGAGTAGGATGGTGTTTAGCACGGGATGCAGGGTGAATGAGGATGAAGTGCTGTGGGAACTCCTTCAGCCAATAGCCTCTAAGATACTAGCCCACTTTGGGTGTAGTCTCTTATACTATAAATGCAGACAAAAAGCATGCATGGGCCTTTTGGCTGATGGTACGGTTCCACTTCCCAGGACACACAGAGGACTGTAGATTGCTACTCTTTCTGTGAGTTTATCCCCGGATAAATAAACCTTTGTTATACTCCATTCCATTTTGGAGCTCTCTTGTATGTCAACAATGAAGGAAGTGATGCCCATATGGCATAAAATTTCAGTTAGGTAAAAGGAGCCTGTAGTTCACTGTAGAGACTGTACAATGAATTCATACAGATTGCAAAAGTAGATAGTAGCTTCTCACAACAATATATGAGAAACACTGAGTGTATTAGCTTACTTGATTTCACTATTCCATAATGAATATATTCCAAACATTATGTTGTAGTCATAAGGTCTTACAGTTATTTTGACAATAAGAAAATAAGGAAAAGGAAATACAAACTACATGTAATGTAGCTAAAACTTACACAATTGAAGTTTTCCTAAGGCATAAAAATATTTTCAAAATCATCTTGCAATGGACAAATGTAATGTTTTCTCAATTATTTGATAAATTTGATACAGACGGCTCTCAGTTTGGATCATTTGGAAACAAAATTATAATTTGAGCTTGATGTGTCCAAGAGAGAGACATATAGAAATCATATTTTGAATATATGGAAATAAAGATTTATACATGTTATATTATAGGATAAATAAATAATAAATTTTAAAACATATATTTATATTTAAAATTTCTATGAAAGAGCATATTTTCAATATGTCTAATCCAGGTTTTCTAACCTATCTTGATGTGTTTTGGCATTCCTTTTTAATTATGAGTTTGACATTGGGAAGGGTTAACTGGAGGTTATACATTTTGAAAGAGTTATTTTCTGTCCTATGGTTGGGTTTTGACTTGCAGCAAATTTATCATTTACTAAAAATCAAAGCAAGTTTTTATTCCTTTTTAATATTTAAAATGTGATAAAACTTGTCTTCATTATTACATATTCCAGGAGGCTTAGGCTGTTGTAGGTAGGATGTATTAAATGGAGGAAATGATAATAAAATTTAGCCATGGGTTCATTTTATTGGAATATAAAATAGATGAGAGATTTGTTTCATGCTTCAGAGTTGGTTGGTGAATTTTGTAGCTTTTAGATGTGAATTTGAGTTCTAGATATTTTCTTTACTGGCTCGTGTTAACTTAGACAAATTAAAAAATCTTATGCCCTCATTCCCCTCTTCCATAAAATGAAAGATCACTCTATGAGTGGCTTATGGGGAGTTAATGAGATGAGGAGAGTGGAAGGATACTGCTAGAAACTGAGCCCATACTGAATTCATGACATGCTTGTGTGAGTAGATTTGAACATGAGTGCACACTCGCTATTTTCTTTTCCTATACTTTCTATGAACTGGACAAGAAATATTCTCTTTTGAAGTAATGGCCAGAGGTGGGGATTTTTGGATGAGATTGGGTCACAAAGGCTGTGTATGCCCCATCAATGGATTAATGCAGTCATTGATTCAAGCTCTGAGAAGACTCTTGGGTAGGGCGGAATTGTGGTATGCAGGACCTGGGTGGCGATAGGGGTTACTGAGGTATGCCTTTGAAGCCCGTCTTTCGGGGGCCCTTTTCACTTTTGTTTTGCTTCTTAGAAAACACAGACGTGTTTCCACCACTATTCCTTTTCTCCATGATAATTTTTTGCTTTTTAAAATTTCTTCTGCTTTTTTTTTTCTGTCTTACTATGGGTCTGGCCCCAAAGATATAGCTCCATCACATGAGGCATATCATGTCTGAAAATGAGAGCTTAAATAAACCTTTCCTCTTCTAAATTGTTGTTCACAGTTCTTTGTTTTATTTTATTTATTTATTTTTGTCATAGTGACATGACTAGCAGGCCTCCTAAAGTCCGAAGATTCATTTGCCCATAGAAGTAACCCTGATTTGCATGAAGATGTTGAACGAGTCCCAAACCACTGACATTTGGATCAGGAAATATAGGGAAAGACTTTGTCAGCTGATTATTACACTGCATATTTCACACCCTACTTCTATCGAATTGCTGTATTTCCAGTCCTGTTGAGGGAAAAGCAGCTTGACTCCTGAATGGAAAGCTTAGCTCTCCCGTAAGATGCCTCTGGGAGATTTTGCTACTGCAATTCATATTTGCTGAGATTTTTTGAAATGTTATTTCTGGTCCTCATGGCTATAGAAAACCTTGAAGATGGAATCCCAGGAGGCTTCTCATTATCGTGGCTCTTTTGAGCTTGAGAATCTTCCTCTTGCCTATTATTTGCCTCTTCTTCATGTTCTTGGCTATGCAGAAATTGGCTAAAGTCTTAAGATGGCCCTAGCAGGGGTACTAAGAGCAGTATTCTCTAGATACCATCTTCATCTGGAAGAACTTAGGTTCTGTCAAGATTCTATTGCTACTGATCTTCTCTTTTCCATTTAAAAATTTATTATCCTCTCTATACTACATCCTGACAGCACCCTCCCCTCTCTTTCTTCGTCCCAGTACTTCTCTCAACTTCCCTCTCCTCCGGATACACTGCTACCCTTCAGAAAACAACAGACCTCTTTCCTGGCAATGTCACCCGAAAACTGCATTAAAACATGCAGTAAGACTGGGCATAAACCTCCATATCAAAGCGGGACGAGGCAACCAATAAGAGGAAAATGGATCTGGGAACAGGCAAAAGAGTCAGAGACACTCCCATTCCCACTTTTATGATCCCAACACCAACCCCGAGCTAAGCAACCGCAGTGTGTATGCAGAGGGCCTAACGCAGACATGTGTATACTTCGTAGTTGCTACTTAATAAGTCTGTGAGCTCCTGCAGGCCCCAATGAGCCCTGCTTAGTTGATTCTGTGGGCTGGACTATGTTCTCCTGGTGTCCTCTGGCTCCTATAACCCTTCCTTCTCCTCTTCTGTCTGCCTGTGTGGCCATGGGTCTCTGTATCTGCTCCCATCAACTTCTGGAGGAAGCCTCTGTGATGAAGTTTGGGATCAGCACTGATCCTATGAGTATAGCAAATTAGATGGCTAGAATCCAGAAGCTGGATAGCTCAGAGATCTAGGGCAGAACTAAAAAAAAAAAAAAAGAAGAAGAAGAAAGCCAATGAAATGATGAAGTTATTCTGTTATACTCATAGGATTAGTGCCGATTGTTTTAAAAGGAGGGTACCAGTGAACACATTTCCCACTGGAAACATAAGCAAAATAAATCAATGAAATTAAGTAGGAACTTGGATAAGGCTAAAATACAGGGACAAGATGTTATTCTCGAGATCACAGCACGCTCCCACCTTTAGTTATGCTACTAGTCTGCAATTTGACTTGATTACTTTAAATATGTTAAATTGGATTTTGGACAAAAATAATTTTAATCCCTTCTTCTGTAGCCTGTGCTAGCCTCAAGCTCAATATGTAGTCCAGGTGATGCTCCTGCATCGGCTGCCTGCTTGCTAGACTCATAGGCCTACATCAATACTATCAGCGTTGGGAAGTGTTCTGTTTCCTAATGGCATCTTCAAAATGTCAGCACTTGATCCTCAGTGGTGCCTTGCTTTAAACAATAACCTAAGTTGCCTCGGCGTTTTTAATATTCACCAGAGATGCAAGCTTCATTCCTTGTGAGAAGATGAGACTTGAACCAGTGCACATGTAGGAGAGGGAGGGAAGTCCCAGAGCGCATAGCCTGTGAAGAGCTGTGTGCTTGTCTCAGGAATGAAGGAAGGCAGAGGCAAAGCGGAGTCATAATGTAGGTGGAGGCGCTTTCCATAAAAACGTGAGGATAATGTTGAGAGGATAGAGAATGATGGGAAACTGAAAGAACTGAATACAATTGGAAACTTCCCTTTTGTTATCATGGCAATTTCTGTAGTCACTGATAAAAACTGAGAATGAATCAAGTATCTTAGCTATTTCCAAAGGATATCAGGAAGCCGTGAAGGTTCCCCTACCTGGGAATTTCATAGTGTGGAATATGTAACTGAGATCGCTGAGCTGTGGTCACAGACGGAGAGTTTTCTTACTGTTTGTCATCATGCTCCTGACAGCCTTCACCCCAACATTAAATGGGGTCAGATTAGTCTCTCAGTTCCCGTCTGATGGAATTTCTTTGTCTCCCTCATAGATCGTGAAGCTCCCAAAGGCCAGTTTTCCATTTGTGCTGTAACCCTAAATAAAGTGTGGGTACTTACAAGTGCGTAGTCTTTGCCTCAGCACCAGGCACACAAGTTGTCGGTGTTTATGCAGGCCCTCGAGCCTCTATACTCACACACCCAGTTACTTTTCTGTGTTGTTTTGTTGTTGTTCTTGCTTTATTGTTTAGAGGATTTCTTTTCATTTCGTTGTTGGTGCTGGATCTGCTTACTGCTCCTTGTTTTAACAACAGTATGTCATACACATTAAAAAATTCACCCAATTCTTTAGATATTCTAAATTCATGGAGCAAAGGTTTTGGAACTATGTCCTGGATTTTATTTTATTTTTATTTTTTTATTAAAAATTTCAACTTCTTCCCCTCCCCTTCTCTCCCTTCCCTTCCCGTGCTCTCCCTTCCCTTCCCTATCCAGTCTTAAGAGCAGTCAGGGTTCCCTGCCCTGTGGAAAGTCCAAGGTCCTCCCCCCTCCATCCAGGTCTAGGAAGGTGAGCGTCCAAACAGACTAGGCTCCCCAAAAGCCAGTTCATGCAGTAGAATCAAAACCCAGTGTCATTATCATTGGCTTCTCAGACAGCCCTCATTGTCAGCCATGTTTAAAATATATATGTATGTGTGTACACTTGTGTGTATCATGTCCACATGCATATGGATTCCCATGGAGGCCAGGAGAAAGAGTCCGATACCTTAAAGTCAGAGTTACAGTTGATTATGAACTGCCCAGTGTGTGTATTGGGAACCAAACTCATGTCTTCTGCCAGAGCAGCAAGCACACCAAATTGCTGAACCATCTCTGCAGCTCATCACTGTTCTGTAGATGCATTTCTCATATGCTCATGATGGTTCTCTCTCAATATATTCTCCCTTTGTCCAATTATACATAGATCCTTTTGTGTCATCTGTTACGGGAGGTCCTCCCACTCCTCCAGCCTATCGCCGCTGAGATACCAGCCCATTGAGGCGTGGTCTCTCTCCCTTTAAAAAAGCGGCCACTTCCCTCTCCTCTCTCTCTTCACTTCCTGCTCCGCAGGCGACTAGACTCCCTTCCTGGTTGCGCAGAGGGCTGACAGTGATCTGTAAGTTTTTTTCCCCTTTAAATAAATACCACCCTATTAATCATAATTCCAAACTGGTGTGGCATTGTTTATGACTTACGCCTTCAGTTGGCACCCAACGTTTGGTTTTAGAACCTCTCCTTTCCCCGCTCAGCTGCCAGCCGCGAGTTTGGCTTGGTGGGAGCCCTCCCTTCCTCAGCCGCCAGCGGCCTTGGGCTCCCCACGTGGATTTAAACTCCACAGGCCCTCGTAGTCTCTGCCTCGTGGTTTGCTCTTTTCTGAGTCATTTTTAAATCTCCCTTGCAAGCACAGCTCTTAAGTGGCACGAACCAGAGCACGCGGTTGCTGAAAGCTGTAACCCCTCACTCTGTCACGTGGAGGCATAAGCGGCTTCCAGGTTGCTCTTCTCTCTACGCCTGGATTCTGGGTTTCTGGTTCCGTCTCTGGAATTGATTTAATTACATTTACTTTGTTGAGCAACTTACATTTTCCAGTTTTTAACAAATACTAGGTGGACTCTGAAACAGGACTCTGTTTTCGTCGCGACTTGGCAACAGCGCCACCTGCTGGATAATAGGTAATATGGCAGTTTTCGTTTCCAACGCGAATTTTACTGTTCTGGTTACCAATACAATGGGTTATATCATGCAAGGTTTATATGACTATGGGGATAACTTAATTTACTGGTTACTAGGCTTCAGTATTCTTTTGAATATTCTATCATTTAGGAAGATCATGGCACTCCTAAGAACCATACAATCTTTACTAGAAACTCATGCAGGTCAGGAGATTCAGGATTCAAAAGAGACAATAATAAAGACAATAATAAAAAGACTTGAAATGATTGAAGAAGTGATTGGAGCTGGTGAACAGAGTAATAAGGCACAAGGACAGGATACAATGCCAATACCAGGCATTAGAACTGGCTTACCCAAGGTTTTAGCGGCATACCCTATACTTAATTCTGACAAAGCGTCAACTTCTAAAGGCTAAAAGGGAGTCAGAGAAGCTAGATGGATGCCAATAGCAATGAATGATCTAAAAGAAATTAAGCAAGCTATTGTTAATTTTGGCTTGCACTCTGCATACGTAAAGGAAATGATAAGGACTTGGGCTTCTAATGTTATAGCTACCCCCCATGATTTCCATCAGTTAGTGTCTGCAGTTTTAGATAATGGACCTTCTTTGATGTTTGGAATTTATTTCAGAGAAGAATCCAAACATATGGAACAGCAAGGAAGAGCAAAAGGTGTCGAGGTTTCCCAAGATCAAATTCTTGGTGCAGGAGAATATGCTGATCCACAGGTCCAAGCTCTTTATGATGATGAAGTACTGTGTCTATGTCACCAAGCAGCTTTAAATGCTTGGAATAGGATACAAGATCCAGCAAAAAGGGTTGAATCATATACTAGAATTAGGCAGGGACCGAGAGAACCCTTTATTGACTTTTTGCAAAGATTAATTAAGGCTCTGGACATAGGGGTAACAGACCCAGAAGCTAGACGAATACTTCTTGAATCTCTAGCTTTTGAGAATGCAAACATAGAATGCAAAAAGATAATTGGGCCTTTAAAGTCTAGATCAGCACCTATGGATGAATGGATTCAGCATACGATGAATGTTGAGACATTTAGTTATAACGATGAACCTTGGGTAGGAGAAGCGATTTCCACAGCAATGAGGAGACATCAAACTGCCAGGTGTTTTAATTGTGGTAAATTAGGACATCTGAAAAGGGATTGCAGGCACAGAATTTCTAGGAATATTATCTCCTCTGGGAATGACAAAAATAGGAGACCTAGGCCTTCAGGTATATGTAGGAGATGCGGTAAAGGCCGACATTGGTCCAATGAATGCAGGACAACAACAGACAAACAAGGCAACCCGATACCGTCGGGAAACTCCTTGAGGGGCCTCTCGCAGGCCCCCAAGCCAACAGTGGCCCAGTCATTCCCAGTCACAGTGGAGAACGTGCCTCAACAAGAAAATTAAAATCTCCAATTTCTGCTGTAAAAAGTAATACTGGTCTAAATGATGAATTACGTGTGGAGGATGAGTCAAAAAACCCAGTAGGACAGAGTAAACATGTATTTTGTCAGACTTCTATTAATGATCAAAGACCAAAGCTAAGAGTCTGTATAAATGACACTTTTATTGAAGGCTTCTTAGACACAGGTGCGGATGTAAGTATCATTACCCCAGAATCTTGGCATCCGAATTGGCCTCTTCAAGAGGTAGATGTTCAGTTCCTGGGAATTGGAACCCTATTTCATGTAAAACAAAGCACAAGATGGGTTGAATGCATAGGGCCCGAAGGGCAAATAGGAAGACTAAGGCCATATATAGCCAATATTGCCATAAATTTATGGGGCCGTGACCTGCTACAGCAATGGAATACCCAGGTTAACATTCCTGTAGTTCCAGGAACTCGTAATTCTGGGAAGGATATGATGCGGTATTATGGAAAAAGGTCACCAGCCATTCAGGCTGTACAAGAACATACAGCAAATACCAAACCTATAGAGGTACCAACAACCCTACCTTTAAAATGGCTAACTGAGAAGCCAATATGGATCAAACAGTGGCCTCTAGCTGAAGATAAACTACAGGCATTGGAACAGCTGGTGCAAGAGCAACTAGATGCTCACCATATTGAAGAATCAACCAGCCCTTGGAATTCTCCTGTGTTTGTTGTAAAAAAGAAATCTGGTAAATGGAGAATGGTGACAGATCTAAGAGCTGTCAACAAAGTAATTCAACCTATGGGCCCACTACAATATGGAATTCCTTTGCCTTCTCTGTTACCAAAAGGATGGCCTCTTATAGTTATTGATTTGAAAGATTGTTTTTTCACTATACCGTTACAAGAAAAGGATAGAGAAAAATTTGCCTTCACAGTGCCTACTTATAATAATTCTCAGCCTAATAGGAGATATCAATGGACTGTCCTCCCACAGGGTATGCTCAATAGTCCTACACTGTGCCAATATTTTGTAAGTAAGCCATTGGAAATAATTCATAAACAATTCCCCAAGTCCATCATTTATCATTACATGGATGACATCTTGTTATCTGATTCAAATAAAGATACTTTAGAAAGGATGTTTGAAGAAGTAAAGAAAGTCTTGCCTAGGTGGGGATTACAAATTGCCCCTGAAAAGATTCAAAGAGGAAATTCTATTAATTACCTAGGTTACAGAATAGGGTTAGAGAAAATTAAAACGCAAAAGGCACAAATTAGGAGAGACCGGTTAAAGACTCTTAATGACTTCCAAAGATTGTTAGGAGACATTTCCAGTCTACGACCAGCTGTTGGGATAACACCTGATCTAATAGTTCATTTAAACAAAACCTTAGATAGTGATAAAGATTTGAATAGTCCAAGAAAACTGACAGCTGAAGCAGAAAAGGAACTGACAATGATTGAGGAAAAATTACATGAGGCACATGTGGATAGGGTGAACCCAAATCTTAGCTGCATCCTAGTCATATTGCCTTCCAGAATTTCTCCTACAGGGATTCTAATGCAGAGGGAAGATATTATTTTAGAGTGGATATTTATACCTAATAAACCAAGTAAAAAATTAAAAACTTATGTGGAAAAAGTCTCTGAATTAATTATAAAAGGTAAGCTGACTTCATCAACTAGCAGGTATAGACCCAGCAGAAATTATAGTGCCTTTTACTACTGAAGAAATAAAAAAGTTATGGGAAGATAATGAACCGTGGCAAAGAGCTTGTGCTAATTTTTTGGGAGAAATGAATAGCAACTATCCCAAAAGTGGTAGACTTAACCTCATAAAAAGAACTTCTTGGATTCTTCCTAGAATTGTACGTGATGCTCCAATAACTGGAGCCCATACGTTCTATACTGATGCAAATAAATCAGGGAAAGCAGGTTACAAGTCAGATGAATTGAGTAAGGTGGAACAAAGCCCTTATAATTCTGTCCAGAAGGCAGAATTATATGCCATTCTTATGGTGCTAAGGGATTTTAAAGAACCTCTTAATATAGTTACAGATTCACAATATGCAGAAAGAGTTATCTTGCATATTGAAACCGCTGAATTTATACCAGATGACATAGAGTTGACTTCATTGTTTATCCAGGTACAAGACATAATCAGGAACAGGCTTTGTCCGATGTACATAACACACATCCGGTCCCATACAGGTCTGCCTGGTCCTCTAGCCCAAGGCAACGCTGAGATTGATCAATTATTGATTGGAAGTGTGTTGCAGGCCTCAGAATTTCATAAGAAGCATCATGTCAATAGTAAAGGCCTAAAGAAAGAATTTTCCATTACTTGGCAACAAGCTAAGGACATTATAAAGAGATGTCCTACTTGTTCTTTCTATAATCAAACACCGTTGCCTGCAGGGACTAACTAAAATGGTACTAAGAGAAATGAAATCTGGCAGATGGATGTGTTCCACTTTATGGAATTTGGTAAATTAAAATATGTACACCACACCATAGACACGTATTCAGGTTTTCAATGGGCTACTGCCCTGAGCTCAGAAAAGGCTGATTCAGTAATCACACATTTATTGGAAGTTATGGCCATCATGGGTATACCTGCGCAAATAAAGACAGATAATGGTCCAGCATATGTATCTAAGAAAATGAAACGCTTTTTTGATTATTATAATATAAAACACATTACAGGTATACCAAATAATCCTACAGGTCAGGCAGTTATAGAAAGATCAAATTGTACTATAAAGGATATGCTGCACAAACAGAAAGGGACCGAAAATACACCTAGGAATAGATTACATAATGCTTTATTAACCTTGAATTTTTTTTTTTTTTGGTTTTTTTGAGACAGGGTTTCTCTGTGCTTTTGAAGCCTGTCCTGGAACTAGCTCTTGTAGACCAGGCTGGTCTCGAACTCAGAAAGATCCGCCTGCCTCTGCCTCCCAAGTGCTGGGATTAAAGGCGTGCGCCACCACCGCCTGGCCAACCTTGAATTTTCTTAACGCTAATGAGAAAGGAACGACAGCAGCAGAAAGACATTGGATAATGGAAAAGTCTGATGAACTAAATCAACCGATTTATTTCAAAGATGTGCTGACCTCTCAATGGAAGCCAGGAGATGTGCTACATTGGGGAAGGGGTTTTGCTCTTGTTTCCACAGGAGAAGAAAAATTGTGGATACCATCAAAATTAATAAAGTTTCGATTTGAAGAGGAGAAACTTCTTGGAAAGGAGAAATGACAACTTATCCACAATGATGATATTCATACTGGTGGTAAGAAAAACATATAGAATGGGGGCAGGGTTCTGTTCTTATCTCCACAGGAAAACACTCATCTTTGAAAAATTCAAGGGACCCTGGATATTTGGATACTGACAGATGGAAAAATACCTGCCCAATACGAAATATCAAGAAAACTGAATGGGTTGTGTAAGTAAAATTAAACCATATTTCTAAATTTATAAAGCTGGTTTTGAAGTTGGACTCTGGCTCAGTCCCTCTCCAATTCCAAGCCTGTTAGTAAGAGAAAAACCCAGAGTTTCTGGAGTTTCTGTCTCATGTCAAGAGCCATGATGTGGGACAGAAAGAAATATGAGTTTAGAAAACATCTTTGCTTTTCTTCATATCTATCATACTTTTCATTGAATATATCTATCATGTCTTTCATTGAATATATATATATATATATATGTCTATATGATTAATGTTTAAGTTTTTCATAATGAACAATGAGTTTTTCCTGAAGTGACATTTGAAGTTTCCAGGAAGAAGATGGGGCCCCATAACAACAACTCCACCTGGTTGATATGACGTCATGATACTGATAGCACTACTACAAGACCTGCTTTGGATACCAGCTGCACAAGACAGTTCCAACTTGGTTAGCTGAAATGGTGCACATCTTATACAACATTTTGGCCAGACCTGCACAAAATACTCAGAGACTATTGGCAATTTTAAAAGACATTGATCTTGAAATTTAACCATCATTTTACTTTCACAGGATCCCCCAGAAAGAACGTCGCCCCCATGACAGCTGGAAGTAATTCTAGAGGACGACGTCCCCTCTCCCAGTAAAGTTTGCCCTTGGGTTTAGGGACAACATTTAGGGGTTGATTATAATTAGTATACGATTAAGGGTTGGGGGAGGAATTTTATAAGCTCAGGGATCATTTTGGAAAAAAAAAAGAGGGATGATGGGATAATAGATTTGTAATTGTGAGTTACTGTTTTTAGACAAATATATTGGTAAAGATTCTTGTACATTGACACAAAGTTAAATTATATTGACTATTGTAAGCATGCATGTTTCTACCTCTGCTTAAAACATTTTTTATGTATTGACATATATTGTATTGATATATATATATATATTGTATATATTTACCATATTGCAGTGTACATTTCTACCTCTGATTAAGATACTTATATAATGTTTGTGTATTGATATATATTTACCTACTGCAATGTATATTTGTACATTGTTTATATTTGGAGGCCATTGTCCTCATTTGTTTCACAGTTGTTTATTGTCTTAGTCTTTAAGTTAGATAGATATTGAGAATTATATAGACTAATAGTCATCTAATTTTGTCATTTATAATTAGACTAATCAGGTTCTTTAGGTATATAGAGATTATACTCAGTATAGATAGATAATCTTCAACTTCTTCAAAGAGCTGTAGAAAATGGCCTTTAATCTAACTCAGAGTTTTGCGGTAGTGAGACACAATTGCTCCTGGCAACACTACTCTATTCCTGAGAGAATGTTGAGCACCAAAGACACTCCACCTGGAGCCTTCTTTTTGGCAGAACTGGCCTTGGGGCAAAGAAATGCCCATACCTCAACTACTGACAAAGATACAGAGCATGCATCAATGGATAAAACAGGGCTGTCATATCCTGCCAAGACAGGGTAAGATAGTTTTGAAAAGTTGCTTGCCTTTGAAAAACGGTATGTCAGTTATGTTAGGCCTTAGCCAATGTTGGTTGCTTCAACGCTGCTAATGTGACTTTGGGTGATTGCCTAGGTAGCTAGTTATCTCTGTGATTTGTTGCATGTTTTGGAAGTTTTACTGAACTTCCTAATTACCCAGGTAACATTATTTCTTTTCTCAGATCTTAGATGGGGTTGAAGACTATATAAATGCAGTTACTTTCTCTCATGACTTGGCCAAGTTATTTATTATACAAGACCTAAGCTAGTTAGAATAGGATATTTGTACTTATTGTGTATAATTTCATAGTACGTTTAGAACTCTCTTATTTAAACAAAAGGGGGAGGTGTTACGGGAGGTCCTCCCACTCCTCCAGCCTATCGCCGCTGAGATACCAGCCCATTGGGGCGTGGTCTCTCTCCCTTTAAAAAAGCAGCCACTTCCCTCTCCTCTCTCTCTTCACTTCCTGCTCCGCTGGCAACTAGACTCACTTCCTGGTTGCGCAGAGGGCTGACAGTGATCTGTAACTTTTTTCCCCTTTAAATAAATACCACCCTATTAATCATAATTCCAAACTGGTGTGGCATTGTTTATGACTTATGCCTTCAGTCATCTTTAAACATTTAATTGTGTTCTACACTAAACACAACTTTGGGACACAGAAAACTTCAAAACTTAGTTACTGCTAATCATGTTTTACTATATATCTATTCACACACATATGCAACAATCATAATTATATATTATATAGAAATACCTATCTATCTATCTATCTATTATCTATCTATAATAATTAAAGAGGCCATGAAAGGAAGTTGGGAGAGGTTGGAAGGAGAAAAAGGAGTAGGAGAGAGATATAATTATATTTTAGTTAAATTTTAAAAAATTAAATTTACTTATATTATCTTTCAACACAAAACTATTCATTAAAAATCTCTCTTGTGGGCTAGAGAGATGGCTCAGCAGATAGGAGCACTGGATGCTTTTCCAGAGAAGCCAGGTTCAATTCCCAGCGCCCACATGGCAATTCACAACTGTCTGTATCTCTAGTTAAAGGGGATCTTATACTTTCATACCAATGCACATAAAATAAAGTTAAATAAATTATTAAAAACTTTCTTGCAACATTTAGTCTATTTGTATACCAAATGTTTGTAATCTCACATTGAAATATGTACCATTAGTTTTAATTGTCGCCCTTTAAATTTTTTTCTACTTTCATTGTTAAAAATTGTGCAGTGATTGTTAAAATATGTTCTAGGGCAGCTTTTAAATTGAGCTACTGTGGAGTAGCTCATGGGAGGCTAGTGTGCAGGCGGACATTTGAGAACTATTGAACTACTGACATTCTGATAGTGTTACCTCATTTCTGTTGCATTTCCTACTGTTAAAGGAAGAGCTGTCCTCTCATATTTCTGCTAATCGATTACATATGAAGAAATGGCTTCATAGGTTCCCACTCGTTACATTTTTATATTTAGTTTTTGACTGAAGTATGACAGGAAGCTCAATAAACATAATTCTTTACCACAGTTGAGGTTTACCCCAGATTTCTAGGCCCAGATCGCAATGAACCTCTGTATCCTGCTGTAAAATCACAGGCATATCTGCCCAGTACCATCCCAGAACAGTGAGACAGCATCAGGGAACTTCATCTGGTTTCGGAAGTTTTTATGCTCTTACAGCTTGGAAGCAGATGAGATAGTGCAAGTGACAGATGACAGCTGTCAAAGATCTCAGAGGGGATGAAATATTTGAGGGAAATGAGGTAATATTTGTTGACTGCTGTGTAACAATTGCAGTTTACACTAATGACATGATTTCTTAAAAATCATTCTTTGTTATCGAAGAAAGGGACTGTGTGCCCTGTCTTACAGAACAATTTATGGATGGTTGGAGGTGCAGATCATATGATTTTTTTTTTTGGTGAAATTTCACTCCTTTTTCTTTTGTTAGGCAGAGCAAAATTGAATGCTTACTTTGGATGTTCACACATAACTTTTCATCTGAAATTGTTGTCTTCTTAATCTGAGTAATGAAACAACTAATTTTTTTCTCTCTTTATTAAAAATTTTTAATACAATCTTTTCTCATTTTGCATAGCTATCCCTGTTCCTACTCCCTACACTCCTCCTGCCCCACTTCACACCCCATCCACTCCTCAGAAAGGGTAAGGCTTCCCAAGGGGAGTCAACAAGTCTGGCATTTTACTTCAAGGCAAGGTTAAGGTCCTTCCCCCTATATCTAGGCTGAGTAAGGTATCTCTCCAAAGAGGATGTGTTCTTAGATGTCAGTTCAAGAACTAGAAATAAATCCTGGTCACACTGCCAGTGACTCCACAGACTGCCCAAGCTTCACAACTGTCCCCCACATTCAGTGGGTCTAGTTTGTTCCTATGCAGGTTCCCCTGTTATCAGTACAGAGTCAGTGAACTCTCACTAGCCCAAGTAAGCTGTTTCTGTGGGAAACCTTAGTCATCAGGGAAATGCAAATCAAAACGACTCTAAGATACCTATTCTTACACTGGTCAGAATGGCTAAGATCAAAATCACTAATCATATTTTATGCTGGAAATGATGCAGAAGAAGGGGAACACTCCTCCATTGTTGGTTAGAGTGCAAACTTATACAGTCACTTTGGAAATCAGTGTAGTGGTTTCTCAAAAAATTGGAAATCAATCCACGTCAAGACACAGGAATACCACTCTTAGGCATATACCCAAAGGTGTACCTCATACCACAAGGAAATTTGCTCATCTGTGTTCATAGGAGCATTATTTGTAATAACTAGAACATGGAAACAACCTAGATGCCTCTCCTCCAAAGAATGGATAAAGAAAATATAGTACATCAACACAATGGAGTAATACTCAGGGGTAAAAAAACAATGACATCTTGAAATTGGCATGAAAATAGATGGAATTAGAAAAAAATCATCCTGAGTGAGGTAGCCCCGACCCAGATATGTACTTGCTCATAAATGGATATTAGATGTAAAGCAAAGAATAACCAGCCTATAGTCCATGATCCCAGAGAAGCTAGGTAACAAGGAGAACCCTAAGAGAGACATACATGGATCCCCCTGGAAATGGAAAAGAGACAAGACTTCCTGAGAAAATTGGAAGGGGGAATAAGGGTGGGTACAGGAGAGTGGGAGGAGAGAAGGAGAGGGAGGAGAGCATGAGGGAGCAGGATGCTCAAGAAAGGGGAAGGACAGTGAGGAAGAGAAAGGAAAGAGATACCTTGATTGGGGGAATCATTAAAAGGCTGGTGAGAAACATGACTCTAGGGAAATCCCCAGGAATCCACAAGAATGACCCCAGCTAAGACTCTAAGCAATAGTGGAGGGGGTGCCTAATCTGGTGTTCCCCTGGATCAGATTGATGACTACGTTAACTGTCATCACAACCTTCAACCAGCAACTGATGGAAGCAGATACAGAGATCTACTACAGTAAAGCACTGGACCAAGCTACTAGAGACCAGTCCAAGAAAGGGAGGGGTGATAATATGAGAAAAAAATCAAGAGCATGAGGATGAAACAAATAATTTCAAGGAAAGAAAGAGATAATTTGTGTTTATGTAAATCAGTATAAAAAAGTAATGTAAGAATGTATATACCACATGCCAAGTCATGTAATGGGAGCTTCAGAAGTCTCATCAATGAGATTATGGATACTGATTGTAATCTCTTGTTTATGTTCATTGCTTGTGGTCCTCTTCCTGTATATTTTTCTTCAGCACTACAAGAATGCCAGTGTTGTATCCATAGTGTCTAATGTATCTGCCATGATAGTACCTGAACTGTCACAGCAACACTCTGTGTTTATTTTGCACCAGATCTCTTCACTCCACTTCTCAAAAAAAAAAAAAACAAAAACAAAAAAACAAACAAACAAAAAAAACCCTTCTATTTAACAGCAACTAAAATCAGTAGGTTTTTATGTCCCCCTAAGGATCAACCTCTAATTCTCTTAAATTAACTTCTCAGGTTTGCATACACAATCAGGGGTTGCAGCATGACGTGTTCACATACATGTTGTTACAGTTTGTTCTCATTTGTTCCCCTCCTTCACTCGCCTCCCCTCCACCTTTCTTCAGCTAATTCCCTTCCTCAGGTTCCCTTGTGTTTTCCTATCATATGTACTCAATTAGCCTGTTCCCACCTGTGCTAAAAGTTTCTTTCTCCTCTCTTATAATATCTTTGTAATTTCATGATCTACCCATGCACCATATAAACAAACACACATGTATGCACTTATATGTTATTTACTTTTCTTGTTGTGATAAAATATCCTAGTGAAAGCAATTTAAGATAGGAAGGGTTTACTCTGTCTCACAGTTAAAGGGTATGTGGTAGGACATCCTATGCTAGGAGCTTGAGGAGGCTGCTCATAACGCATCTGTAGTGAGGAAACAGAGAAAGATGGATGTTCAAGCTCCTGTAGCCTTCTCTTCTTAGACATTGCAAAACACAAGCCCAGTGAACAATGCTACCCACTTTTAAGGTGCATTGTCTTGTCTCAGGTAACCCAATCAAGATAATCTATCACTGCATGCCCTTCGGCCAGTCTCTTTGACCTACTCACTTGACAATATTAATCACCACATTATACATACACTTATGATTTTAAGTTTATGTTCGGTGTGTATGAAGAAATACTATATTTGTCTTTCTGAGTTGAGCTTATTTTAATTATTGCAATGATTTCTAGTTGCATACATTTTCCTAAATGCCATGATTTCATTTTTCATAACTATATTGAATCCATGAGCCAAATTTTATTTGTATATTATCCACAGATATACTTGTATAGACTAATTTCTCATTATTTTCATACAGTTGTTTTCCCTCTTCTGGGTCTTCAGGTTGTTTTTTTGTACCTAACATGAATGTTCCTCACTGTTTTTAAATTCCTCCTTAGATAGCATGTTTAACTCTTCTCTTAGTGTCTTTCCTGACTTGTTTTGTAGGAAGAACTTTCCTGAAATGTCATCAGCTTTTTAAACTCTCAGGACAGTTAAAACATTTTGTCTCAAATTCTTTTTTAATTGTTTTTATTGAGCTCTACATTTTTTTCTTCCCCCCCCCCCTTACTCCTCTCATCCCCTCTACCCTATTCCATGACCCCCATGCTCCCAATTTACTCAGGAGATTTTGTCTTTTTCTCCTCCTTATGTAAAACCATGTGTATGTCTCTTAGTGTCTTCTTTGTTGTCTGGGTTCTCTGGGGTTGTAGGCTATAGGTTTTTTTCTTCGTTTTATGTCTAGAAGCCACTTATGATTGAGTACATATTATATTTCTCTTTCTGGGTTTGGATTACATCACTCAGTATATTTTTTCTAGATCCATCCATTTTCATGCTAATTTCAAGATGTCATTATTTTTTTACTGTGGTGTAGTACTCCATTGTGTAAATGTACCACATTTTCTTTATCTACTTTTTTGTTGAGGAACATTTAGGTTGTTTACAGGTTCTGGCTATGAAAATAATATTGCTATGAACATTGTTAAGCAAATGTCCTTGTGGTATGAATGTGCATCCTTTGGGTATATACCCAACAGTGGCATTGCTGGATCTTGAGGTAGATTGTTTCCTAATTTTCCGAGAAATCACCATAATGATTTCCAAAGTGGCCGTACAAGTTCACACTCCTACCAGCAATGGAGAAGCATTCCCCTTATCTAACATCCTCTCTTCAGCAGAAGCTGTCGTCAGTATTTTTGGTCTTTGCCATTCTGACAGATATAATATGGAATCTCAGAGTTGTTTTATTTGCACTTCTCTAATGGCTAAGAATGTTGAGCATTTCCTGGAGTGTTTTTCAGCCTTTTGAGATTCGTCTGTTGAGAGTTCTCTGTTTGGGTCTGTACCTCAATTTTTATTGAATTATTTGTTCTTTTGATGTTAAGTTTCTTGAGTTCTTTGTATATTTGTAGACCATTCTTCTGTCCAATGTGAGGTTGGTGAAGATCTTTTCCCATTCTATAGGTTACTGTTTTGTCTTGTTGACCATGTCCTTTACTTTACTGAAGCTTCTCAGTTTCAGGCTCTTCCATTTATTAATCACTATTCACAGTGTCTGTGCTGCTGGGGTTATAGTTAGGAACTGATCTCCTGTGCCAATGCATTCAAGTGTACTTCCCACTTTTTCTTCTGTAAGGTTCACTCTTGTTGGTTTTATGTTGAAGTCTTTGATCCTTTTGGACTTGAGTTTTTGTGTGGCAATAGATATTTATCTATTTACATTCTTCAAATTCTTTTATTGCTGCCTGGCCTCGATTTGCGCATATGCTCTGTGACACTGGATGATTGACTTGGGAGAAGTATCTGTTCTCTCCACTCAACTGATTAATAACAGTTGGCTATTTATTGCTGAATGTAGAACTAAATAGAATAAAATAAAATCCTTCAGTCTCAGCTTACCTGTGCTTCTATATCAGAACCTATGGCATTAATTAATTCATAAGCCTATTTAGCCCAGAGTTCTGGAGCCTGGGAATATCAAAAGCATAGTACCTGCATTTCACAGCATCTTCTTGCTAGGCCATCTCATGGAGGAAGGTAGAAGAAGGAAGAATGTATGTGAAGCTGAGGGAGCAAGATAGCAATATGGTTACAACAACTGTCCCATCCCCTTGATAGGGCATTATTTGATTAATGAGAGCAGAGCTCTCATGACATAATTATGTTTGTAGACCCCCTCCTCTGAATACTACTGAATTGGGGACTGAGTTTCCAATATAGGAACTTTAGATGACCAATTTAGTCCATTACATTTTCAAAGTAATCTTCAGATTAATACTCTGAAAATACTGGCCTTTTCTAGAATACACTACAACTTCTTGAGTATGAATATTTCTCTTCATACATTTTATGTGATGATACTCTTGGTATTTCTATTTTTGAGATAATATTTATGTATGTGAATAAAAATAAACACATAAAAATATTTACACATCCAATTTTATTGTGACACTATTATAATAATGAAATTATAAAAAAAAACCTTTGGGAGTTGTCCATCAACAGAGAAATCAATAATGAAAATTTGGTTCATATACAAATGGAATATTCTTCAAATATAAAGATTCATGAAAAGATACCATTTGTAGGCAAATGATAGGAATTGGGATTTACATGTAATGAGAACCTAAATCCCCAAAGGCAAATATTGCATGTTTTCTCTAACATGCAAGAACACATGTTCTTTTAAAGATGTGGAAGTAGAAGTAAAGTTATTTGAGGGTAGGAGATCCAGCAGGAGGGGCCCAAAAGAGGAGGCTAAGCATGAATATAGTCAAATATGTTATGTTTATATATGAAAATGTTATAATAAAATCCATGACTTCAAACAATTAATGTACATTTATTAAAACAGGACATCTTTGTTAATTGGTTGGGCCCACATGAGTTGTTAAGGAGTAAGCTAAGACTATTTTTGGTTTATCTTTATTTTGAGACTAATCTATTGGATGATTCAGTGGATGGTACTGTTTGACTCAGATGGTTCCAAGTTTTTAAAAAAAAATCAGCTGAAGTTTTTTGTTTTTTTAAATTCTAAAGCAACGGGTTGGAGTGAATTTCTTAGTTGTTTTGATTCTTACAGTTTCTGTAAAACTGACACAGGGAGGCTAATACCTTTTTTAGAAGTTATCCTTTGCTTCATCGCAGCACTTTCGCTTCCCAGCTCATTCATCACCATGCTGCAAAATTACTTGACAAGCTGCTTCCCGTGTGCACATTCTACACACTCACATGATCCAAACAGTTCCAAAATATACCATGACTATCAGGATTCTTCTGCTCCTCCTCATATTTCCCTCCTTCTTCCATCACTCCCTTCCTTTCTCCTTTTCCTCCCCTCCTTCTTTCTTGGTGAATAAAATGCTGACACAGCCAGCCTTTTAAAGAGCATGTCCCCTAGGGGCTCTGAGGAGTCAGAGTGGCGGTGGCAGTCAGATGTTACCATTGACTGATGTTAATAAAGAACATGATTTCTTCGGAACAAATTTATTCCCAAACCCTGGACATGCCTCCCAGGAGCTCACCACCAACTTGACAGGCAGATGTCAACTCTGAATAGACACACATTACCGCAAACTCAGTAAGGACGGAGGCTGCTGTAGTCCAATTCAGGCAATAAGAAAAGAACGGGGAAGCTCATGTCAGCTTCACAACGCCTTCCAAGAGAAGTGGCAGATTAAAAAGAATGGCTTCTGGAAAACATTCCACAGAATGATCTTCACTGCTTGCCATTTGACCCCTGTGCCAATTCTTTCAACAGGCTGATAGTGAGCATCTTTGACTGTTATCCCAGGAGATAGACTTCCTGGATTAAACTCAGATAATGGTATGAATGACTTCAAATTGATCTTCTGGATGAAGCCTTTTGCCAAAGAGCGAGGAGATACGACAAATGAGAAATAAGAAATTTGAGGATGGAAAGACCTACACAGGTGGGTAAGAAGACAGAAAGGGACACTGGTGTATCCTATAGACAAATCCTATTTAAATGCTCCAGGGTCACAGTGTTTCATTTACAAATATGCTTCAGGAATTTCCCAGGATGCATCAGTATGACAGAACTGCTACTCAGTTGTGACAAGGGAACCAAAGGAGGGGTGACGTTGTGTTTGTATGTGCTTGGAGTTGGCAATGAGAAGGATGAGCAGAGGAAATGTGAGATGATAAGAAAGAAGTGGTGTGCCACAGAAAGCACACATCCAAACAAGAGCTAGAGATTTCAGAAAAAGATCATCAGTACCCAGTAAGACAAGGGGTCAAAAAAATAGTACTGAAGGCTCAAAGAGCCTGCTTTGGACTTAAATTTGAACTTACAATTTTTTTTTATTTCTATTATTTCAGACTCTAGTCTACATTCTGTGGCAATTGCAGAGGTAGCCAGATTCCTAAGAAAAAAACAACTTAGCAACTTATTGTATTTTTTTAATTTATTTATTTATTAAAGATTTCTGTCTATTCCCCGCCACCGAACTTATTGTATTTTTATAAATATATAAAATTTCCACAAAATTCTTTTCCTTTCACATATTTCTCTGTATTTTACAATGTGAAAATGCCTTCATTTCATTCCTAGTCTCTTGTAACTTACACACACACACACACACACACACACACACACACGCTTCTACTGATACATGTCACATTGCGTAGAATACAGACAGGGTTCTTTACACTTCTTTACAATGATCATAGTTACTGTTTGAATGGCCAATAATAAAAGTGCGACTTCTAACTTTAGCAGCAGCTATGAGCACCGCACTATCTTCTGAGTAGCTGCATTACTAGCTGTGATCTGATTTGCTTAATTTCAGCTGATGACAGATAATAACAAGAAAATCACTTACAACAACCTCTCTTTTGGTTAAGCGAGGCCAGAAGCTTCACATTTTTTAGAATTTATTATAAAATGGGTATATCATGTCTACTTTTAAAAGTTCTGCAAAAGAAATAATAAATTGTTCCCCAACGGTTTCTGATGACAGTCCATACGTGCAAACTTGTGTTACCTCTTCTGTGATCTGTGGATCTTTTTAAGCAGATGTGTAGTTGTCATCTGTCTCTTGGTCAGGATAGTCAATTCTTGCAAGTTTATCAGCATTGATGCATAAATTTCCAGCTAATACTTCCTATAAATCTGTTAGTGAAAGTCCTATCTTATTTTTAGCTGATAGCGTTTGAAAAAACTGTAGCAAAAACTTCCTATTAGGGCTATTACAGCTTCCCACTTGAGCTCCAGATGACATGATACCCCACCCCTTTGGCAGGACCTTGATCCATACTCAGAGAAGGGAATAAAAGTGCCTGTGTCTCAGCAACGGGGAGTATTGTGTGTGCTGGCATTCTGAGGGGTCTGGAACAGGGACTGCACGAGTAGGACTGCATTTGAACAATCAGGCAGGCAGAGTTCCTTTCTGTTCTCCAAAGGCACCTAGCTCATTACTGTGGGTAATGATTAGAAAATGAGCTCAGAGGGCGGAGAGAGTCTGCAGATCTTTCAGGACTCCTGTTCAGGTTCCTCCTCCATTGTTAAACCTTCCATTTCCTTCCACCCCCTGCAAGCTCCATGCTCTGAATGCCTGTAGCACTCATTACAGTGTTCTTTCATTGTGACTTCTCCTAACGTGCAGTCTCCAACATGATGTAAGTGTTCTGCTGTCCTGTGCTATAGTGTTCCCTGCGAGAAGGAAAACACCTCCCTTTCAACTCCTCTTGTCTCTATTACAGGATCTACCAAAGGCTAGTTCATAGATTCCAGCCTTGTTGAACAAATGAAGTATAACAGTTACCAAATGTTTAAGGAGCTCCAAATGAATGTTTTGTCTTAATTAGCACAAAGACCAAATGAGCTGATTATTAACCACCTGGTGGAATGGATATTGCATTCTAGAGAGCATACTACTCAAACGTGAAGCATGTGAAAGACTAGGTATTGTCAACACAGCTAACTTCTTAGTGTTTAATGTTATTTTTCTTCTTAAGTTTGTTTTCCATAAAGCATTTGAAAACAATGATCGACTGTTTTTCACTCTGCTTAGGAATGCCACAAGGTGAACAAGGCAATGCTGCAAGGAGTGAGATAATATGTAACTATTTCCTGAGAAGATCTAAATGAATCTAAAACCAATAAACAGTGAAATTGTAGCTTTGCCAACAGACAAAAAAAGTATCCAGTATTGACATACGAGGGCAAGCTCATAAGCTGTCGTCTCCTAAGTGGGAAATTAGAGAAGGAATTTCCTGTCTGCAGATGGAGGGACAGCCAGTACAGTGTTGCTGACATCAAACCCTGTCACCCTTGTCCACATACTCAAACTCTTTTCCTTCAAATGAACTCAACACTTTCTGCTTGTTCATTTATTCAGTCATTCAAAGATATTTTTTCTAGGCCCATTTTATTCTAGGAACATTTAAAGAAGCTAGATGATTTAAGAAGCATGAGGCAACGAGAAAAACTTCTAACTCTTATAGGTATGATAGTAGATTATAGTGCTTATGTTTTGCACGTGTGTGTGTGTGTGTGTGTGTGTGTGTATTTTGGAGAATGGTTAAGTGTAGAAGTGCAGCTATCATTGCTTCCACACACCAAGAACTTTCTATGTATTATGTATTGTGAGAAATCACAATATTTTAGTCCTTATTTTAAGCATTAGAAAAGAAAAAAATTGGTTTGGTAAAAATTACTATTGAGAAATACATAAGTAACACAGCCTAAATTAACTATTCACTCACAATAAATGTTACTTTTGTTTCCATTTCCTTGGCATTGCTCTTCATGATGTATCTTATTACCAGAACTGTACCATATACAGACAACATAGGAATGATACACAGTTAAATGTGTGTTAAATATAGATGCTCCTGAACTCATGATTAATAAATTTGATGATTTTTCAGCTTTGCTGTGTTAGGAAAGCAATAGGAATTTGTTTGAGTATGTATCTCGGATTTTGAGTTTTGATCTTTTCTTGTCCTAATGATTCCACATGCCAAGTGGCTTTTGTAATACAAGACTGAAGCGGGGAGCTATCACCTGCATCCAGGACAGGATCTCAGAGTCATAGTTAGACAAATGCTGTTCTACAATGTGCTGTTGCTAAGGTGTGTTTGGTTGTTAGGTTACGTACAATGCATATTTTATTTGATGTTTTTAGCTTAACATGAGTTTATTGGAATATAACTATGTTGTAAGTTAAGAAGGAACTCTATGAGTTTTATAATGATCAGCTGGTTTGTTAAAATTTTATTATCCAAATTGTGTTATTGTCAATTCAAATCCTTTTTGTCAAATTCGTCTTTCTAAAAACTCTCTCTCTGCCTCTGTGTGTGAGTTCTCGTGTGTGTCTGTGTGTGTGTGTGTTTAGTGTTCAGTTTTTATGTATATATGCATATGAATAGGGGCATGCTTGTGTATTTGTGTGAGAGCTTGTGAATGGCCAGGATTGATATCATAAATTGTCTTTGATTGTTCTTTCCACCTTACTCGCTGATGCATTGTCTCTCAGTCAAACACAAAGCTTCTGATATTAGCCAGCTTACATGGAGGATCCTCTTTCTCTGCTTTGCAAGGCTGAAATGACAGGAGACCACACCCATTCACATGGGTTTCTGGGGATTCGGACAACAGTACTCATGTTGTACAGCATGCCCTTTACATGTAGAGCCATCTCCATAGCCGCCAAGTTAGTCTATTAAGGGACAGAAATGAATAATGTGCTTCAAACTTGTTTTTATCATAATAGACTCAAGTGATACATGTTTAGCTGAGGTATCAGTGGACTTCAGGCTCCTAGCTAACCATTCAAGTGGTTAGATTTCCTTGTCTCAGTGAGCTCTGATTAGGTGGGCAATAGCATTCAGTTTCATTGAAGAAGGTTATCTCAGCTCTCTAGGGTTCTGCTACACTTCCCAATTTTCTTCTGACTCAATTATAGAATCTTTAAAACACTTTTGCATAATTGCAAAAGGTACCTCTAGTTTCTGTGATCATTTGCCTCTTCTTTGCTACATTATCCACTCATAGTGATAAAAGCATTCCACATGATTGCAGACACAAACGTGTAACCATTGTGTGTGTAATGAGCTATAAATGAACTTTCTCCTGTGGCAGAAAGTCCTTTACAGACAGTATCGAGCAGGTGAGGGGAGGTTCAGTCTTTATCTTATTACTCAGATAATTCTTATCAATAATTATTAACTCTTAGTTAATAGCCTGATATATGAGAAGCAAAACAATATGTATTTAAATAAAAATGACAGGGATATGGGTCAGTTGGAAGAGTCCTGACCTAGCATGCATGAATCCTTAGGTTAATGCCTGAAATGGAAACAGAAGAAACAGAAGTTCAGTGTCATTCTTGGCTATAAAGCAAGTTCAAAGTCAGCCTGGGGTACACGAGACCCTGTCACAATAAATAACAATTTAACAAACAAATAACAATAGTTTAAACTGATAAATTAAGTTCTACTCTGTAAAATCGACTTTGAGGTATTATATTTTTATGTATATTTGATGTGTATCCCTTAGAGGTCAGTCTAAGGTATAAATACTTGAAAACTCAAAAGCATATTTGGAAGGTGTGCTAAATGTTCTATGAAGCCATAGCTTGCTTTTGCTCACTTTAGTAAGATTCTGGCTCCTAGAATATGGCATCTGCTGTGCCTTTGATATGCTTCTATGCAATGAGGAAAGCATTGGAATTCGCATCTGTGAATATTAAACGAGCACAAGAATGGCAGCAATCAGTCCTCTAGAAGTTCAAGTGAGAGAGATAAATCCAGGCCATGGAAATCTCACAGCCTTTAATACCATCTAAGTGTCATTACAGAAGGCCTGATATTTTTCCTGTACCATTTCATTTTTGAACTTAATCTTCCTGGGAGAAAGGCAGTAGGCAGGTATCACTCATCGTATAGGAGAACTGGCAGCGAGACATCAATAAAACTTTCCCAGGTGCTTTAGCTTGTGCTTGGCAAAGCAGGAACTCAGGCTGCTGATCCTGTGCCCGTTCTAGAGCAGAACTGTGTCGCTCTCCACGTTCCATCAGCAGCCGTGTCTCACTAAATTAGTGCATATTACTTAAGATACAAGTTGCCTTAATTTGCTTTCCTAAAGCTGACGGAGCATCTTCAGATCACTGTCCCCATCATTCAAGAGGTGCCTGTTGCCCCCCAACTGTTTCAGCCCTTATCCAAGATGATATCAGTTCTCTAAATGGCATTGTGGCGTTTAGACTCGGTGTACATGGATTATGTGTGGGTTAAACGGAAGAAACAGAGCAATAATACAAAACCAGGCAGGGAAATATAAGAGTTACCAGCCACTCACTTGCTATCAGTTCCTGCACAGTGAACGTATAGGCTATAAAGGGGGACAGGATGCAAAGTCTGCCCTAGTTAGCTTGCCGATAGAAGTCTCTTAAGTGTGTTTTAGTCCATATGGTAGAGCTCATTTCTGGCAAGAGTACTTTCTAAACAGCAGGCTTCCTTGTAGGGACTGGAACAGATTTCACAGGTGATAACCTGTCTGTGCCCCAGAGCAGGTGCATTATTCTGCAACAAGAAGCTGATGCTTAACCTTTGCCTGGCCTCAGAAGCCCTCAGAGGCAGAAGTCAAGCAATTTCAGATATTTCAAGTTAATGTACCTTCAAGTCTCCAGACTGCTCTGGTCTGCCTTGAATATTATCTGTTTTGTGAAAATTCAAGGGCCTGAATAGGCAGGCAAATTCTTTAAGGAAGGGGACCAACAGAAGCATGATGGTCCCTCTGTGACTCGGGGCCTGTTGTTCTCAGGCTGCCGGTAGAGGCTGGGAGGGTTGTCTGTCTTCAGTGCATGCCAGGCTTAAGGAATTGTCATTGTTTCCCTGTGCGGTATAACTGCCCCTGCTCATCTGACAAAGCAAACCGATGTGTGTCAGATTTGTGGGTATAGGGCTTGGATCTCAGATCTGGAATTTTCTAAAGGAAAGATATTGATTTGTTGATGATGGCAGGGCCCCTTTTTTTTCCTTTCGTATAATTTGACTGCAAGAACAGACATTTACTCTCTGACATTTGCCTCACATGTCTCTCAAATCATCTTAGACTAGAATTCTGAGAGTAGCCTGCCTTTTGTGTTGATAGATATAACATGCCATTGCTGCTCATAAGACAGCTATAGAAACTCTAAGCATCTTCAGCAGGGCACATGGTTTGGTCATGATGCTTATTTCTGAAATATTCCTTGAGGCTGTGAAAGCTGAACCTTTCTGGTCATAACGTGGGAGTTTTCTTGGAGTCATGAAGGCTACTCTGATTGGAAATCTATTTTTTTTATTATCACTCCCATTAAAAGATACCTTTCATATCTCCATAGTCTTTGCTATTTAAAGCCGTCTATATTTTCATATTATATTATCCTAATGATGTTGACGGAGGCTGCTAGTTTGCTTCTCGACTGCCCTGACTGTAAATCAACACACAGAAACTGTATTATTTGCAGTACTGTTTAGCCAATAGCTTAAGCATATTTTTACCTAGCTTTTATATCCCAAACTAACCCATCTTCATTAATCTGTGTATCGCCACATTACTGTGGCTTACCTGGTAAAGTTCTGTCCTGCTTCTGGCTTCCAGAGGGGCTACATGGCTTCCCTCTGACTCTGTCTACTCTCTATATCTCTTTCAGCTTGGCTTTACTCCATTAAGTCATTGGCTGAAAGCAGCCACTTTATTAAGAATAGCAATAAAACATATTCACAACATACATCACCTCCCACATCATACTGGTATTCCCACACAACTGTCATTCATTCCACATGTGTTAGACCTGCTTTCTAAACTAGAACATAAGATATTTGGTAGGAATGATCCTAGGTATCTGTCTACAAGCCAGGAATAGATCTATGCGATGTTAAGGGATTCCTGTCAGGCCCCTGTCTCTTCCTCCATAACTGAGGAAAGCGAAGGCTGAGGGAAGGTTAGTATCTTGTTCAAGAAGTTATAATGAGCTGGGGGCAAAATTGAAATGATACAGCCATTTTGTGAATCAGTCTGTTGTCCTCTTAACAAATTTACACATCATGCAAGCACTTGAAGTAGATGTATTGATTTGTAATAATGCCTTTTCAGATATCTTGAAGCTCTTTTTGCTTTCTTGCAGTGGTAAAGATCTAACCCAAAGACTTGTGCAAACTAGGCAACTAGTCTTTAACTGAGCTACATCCTCAACCTTTTGGAGCAGCTGTTCTTCATTGTCAGCCCTGGTGTTGGGTATTTGATACTCCGGTAGCTATGTGAATTCATCTATATACTCGTGTATGACTTTATGTGCCTGTCTAGATTATAAAATACAAGCTTAGACCTTAATGCATGTGAAAATGATATTCTGTTATTAGGAATGGCTGCATTTTAATAAAACAACAATCATTTTCTTATGTTAAATAGAGTGGAATCATGGAAATGATAAGTTACACAAGGAAAATGTTCTGGACCATATCCACATTAAAAGGTAATAAAGGTAAATATTTAATAGATTTAGGGGATGGCTGGATCTCCAGAACTCCTGTAAAATCTGGGCACAGTAAAGTGCCTCTATTACCCAAGCACTACAAGGTAGGGTGAGACATGTGGATTATTGTCCATCTAGCTTAGCCAAATTGGTGAGCTACAAGTTCAATGAAAGGTCTATAAGGCAAAAAGCAATTGACAAAAGTATCTGACATTACACACACATACACTCATCAACATTCAGATGGAAGCTTTAATAATTTTATATTGTAAATTTCAGTTAAAACAGATTAAGGGCAAGGATTATTTTGGAGCTGTGGGTTTGAGTTATTGAATAAACACACGGAAATTCAGGTGCAGCCCTCATTCCATTCATTGTGATGACAACGTGAGCAGAGGTTCTCTTATAAAAGTCATTTTTATTATGTTTATTGAGAATGTAACAGCAGTTCACAACTAGTTAGATCCTTTGTTTTGACGTTTGTTGACTCTACAAGTTTTAATTGCATCCACACTCTAATGTAGATAGCTTGGCATTGATTTTGGCTGAAGTTAACAATTTTATTTATGAAAGAGTTTACTTCTTAAACATTTTCCTGACCTCTGTTGTCCAGTTTTGCAGATAATCTTGAAATAAGTAACAAAAGATTTGTATATTAGAAGCTATAACGTTTTAAAAAAATATCATTTACTTTTTGAGGTCATGTTATAAATATGTCATTTCCTTCTTCTTTTTCCTCCTCACACTCTCCTATATAACTTTTCTTGCTTTCTTTTAAAGTCTTTTTTCAATAATTTTGTTAAATACATATATATTTGCATACACATCTATATTCCTAAATACATAAATGCATCCTGCTCAGTCTGTATAGAGTTACTTATGTGTAAGGGCTGACCACTTGGTAATAGCTAACAAATTGGAGTTCTTATCTCTATATCACTAGTGTATGAGTAACTTTCTCAATGCTGTTCTTTTCTTATGGCATTATTTATCAATGTGTACACATGCAATGTCTACTCACAGTACAAATGTGTGCTCACTTCATGCCTCATGCTGAATGTCCTGGTTAATCAAAGCAGAATATTAAAAACGTTTTCACCAAAGCATCTATTACAGCAATGTGTGGGTCACAACCCTTTTGAGAAACACAGATGTTTACATTATGATTCATAACAGTAACAAAATTGTAGTTAGGAAGTAG
This sequence comes from Microtus oregoni, assembly GCF_018167655.1. Lineage (NCBI taxonomy): Eukaryota > Metazoa > Chordata > Mammalia > Rodentia > Cricetidae > Microtus > Microtus oregoni. Next base: position 26,480,137 of record NW_024543089.1, read on the forward strand.
CAATGAAAATAATTTTATGGTTGGGGGTCACCACAACATGAGGAACTGTATTAAAGGGTTGTAGCATTAGGAAGGTTGAGAGCCACTGATTTATTAGAGTCCCTTGGTGCTTCAAATGAAAATATGATTCTTTCACTTCATTAAAATATTTACATCACTATTTACTTTGAGAACAAAGGACCAGATCTGGGACACAGGCACCTTCAGGCAGCATCTAGTAAGTGGCTGTGCTTGGAGTTTTCCCAAAGGCCTAGAACCATGTTGTAACTTATTCATAGGAGATTTTCATAATCTACAATGAACTAGCAAGTGGAGAAACTGACTAGAGTGGTCAATGTTAAATATGCGGTAAACACAGAGGGAAATTACACCTAATCCTAGATTATTACCTAAACTGTATCATCACCAATATATTTGTAATGCAGATTTTACAGATTATTTTACAACTACACCTAAAATAATTTGAAGGTTTTTTTTTTGCATTTTAATAATGACTGAGTGGGAATCATTCTATCGTGAGGTGATGCTCTTGGGTTTGGAACAGATAGGTGTTTATTTCAGTGATGGGAGGTGAAGACATTTAGAACAGTTACAGGGCTCTACATGCTTGAAAGAGTCAGTGAAAGTGAAGTGTTTTCAGTCTGAAGAATGGCCTCTTAAGTAAGATGCTGTTTCGATAATTAATACTGCACTGTATAAAAGCATGCCATCAACAAAAGGAAATTACAGATGATATTAAATTAACATAGCCAAAGAACATGTATCACTCCTTAAAAAGCACAGCCCCCTGAGGCAGGCAAAAACAATTAGCAGTAGGGTCCCTCTTGGGTTAATAGTGTATGGATTATAAGGCTGGGGTGGGAAGTTAGAGAAAAGAGTTCATTGCTCCAGACTAAGTTAACCAGAAAGCAACAGAACTTCTGATAACTAAACAGGGCTTTTCAGGTCCAAATAATGACCTGTCTCTACATTAATGGAGCTCTGAGGAAAATCTTGCTCCGAGGAAACACTCTTGACAGTCCTAAAGCGCCCACTTATTTGCGAGGAGCTCTCCTTTTTGGATATGACTTCCTTTCTTATCGGAGGTCTCCTAAAAGATTAACATTGCATTTTACTACCTGGTTGCAAAGAGAAATCAACTCACTGTTCAAACCAGGGCTTTGGGATCCAAAAAGATGTGTATTCTCAGGGATTCAGGAGTAGAGTCTAGGTTTCTCTGTGAACTCAGAGCTCAGGAGGATTAAAAGAGGTTTACTAATATGAGATGTGGATCATATGTAATGTACTAGAATATAGTTTAACCTACTGGATTTTGGCAGGGGAGTGACAATTGGGGAAAATGCAAGTTTGGTTTCATTTATTTCTTTTTTCTTTATTATATGCTATCAAAGTTGTCATAGCCTGCGATATCATTTAATTTGAGCTAGTTTTGTAAATTAGTATGCCTTTGAACCACCCCTTTGGAAATTAATGTTTCATGTGTTACAAAAATCACTCTTCCTTTGGTAGTAAATCACTGCAGTCTTAGTTTTTTTTCCCAATAAATTCTAGACACTTCGCAATTCTTCTGCTGGCTTTTCTTGCTAGCATTTTTTAGTTTTTCAACAAAAATATTCAGCAGTCCTTTTGCGATATTTGCCTCTTCTACAGTTTCCTGGGAGTTTCTTATTGCTAAAGGCTTCCTTCACATTGTGGAATCTGCTTCTACCTGACATGTTTCCCATCACTCCCTTGGCTGTTCATTTCTCCATTGTGCTCCTTCGTCCTTACCATGAAAACAGAATGAATGAATGGAAGTGTAAATATTTGATTAAAAATAGGTGGATCTGGGAGAAAATTTCAGATCATTGCTTTACATTACTTGAAGTGAAATCCAGGTCCATCTCTGGGAATACTTGTGATATATGCTTCCCCTTGACTTGACACTACTTGGGTGTGCCAGCTGATTCTTGCTCTAATGGCAGGTCCTTTACCATGATATATTTCCACCTAACCATGGAGCTATAGAACAGAAACGATTCAATCATAACTTTTAAGATTAAATTATTTTCTAAGTTCATTGTCAAATGAATGTTCATAATGATGCTTGCATTAATTTGAAGTGGATACCTTCAATGCGTTGTGGCATTGACCTGTTCCTCTTTACCTCTCCACTAATAAGTGCTTCAGATCAACAGCAGTTAATTGGTTACAGGTAACAATACGGGCTGGATAGCAATTCAGTTTACATTCCACTGTCAAACTCAGCTCAACTACACCTTACTGTGGTTATCCATATATCTGCAATGTTTTCCATATCAGCATGAGTCTTATGTATCACCTGATAAATATACACATATATCTTAAATTTGTGTATTTTTATATTGTGATATTTTGTTTATATTCTGACAAATAAAGCTTGTCTGCAGGTCAGAGGGTATTGCTAGCCACTAGTTAACCATAGAGGTTTGGAGGTATGTACAGGCAGAAAGGAAGTGGTTAGGCTGGGCAGAGAGAGGAAGTGATAAGGTGGGGCATAGAAAGGAGATTGGCTCTTTTTGGTTTGAGGAGTCAGAGAGCTAAGAGGTGACTGTGACTGGTCTTTTACTTCTCTAATCTTTCAGCTTTTACCCTGATATCTGACTCTGTGTTTTTATTATTAAGACTAATTAGAATTACAGCTCATTTTTATGAATACATACATGAATATTTGTCAACATTCTTCCTGACAAAGTATTATTTATTGTTCCAGTTAAGCAACCCAGCCCTCATAGTCAATTCATGTATAAAATTATCAGATTGAATACGGTATGCCTTCATATGGTGTACCTGCCTGCATTGTGTAAACACACACTACTTTGCAGCTCTCAAATAATAGCAGTGGGAGATCACCAGTTAAAAACTGATAAAGACATGTTTAGAATATACTCAGTTTTCTGTCTACTTTGGCCCTCAAACCACATATTTATTGTTTTATGATTAAAAAACAATGTTGGAAAAAACAATGTTGGAAGGCATTATTCCTAATATCTTCAATTTTAAAAAGGAGTTTCTTCTTTATTATATTTATAGTACTTTTTGAACTGAAAATAATTTTCCCATAAAATATATTCTGATCACCGTTTCCCCTACTCCCACTCCTTTCAGATTCTTTCCATCTGCCTAGTAAAGTCTTTTATCTTCAGTCTCACCTACAAATTTAAGCCCTTATTATTTAATTTTCAGCTTAGAAACTCATAATTGGATGGCAAAAGTTACCTTAAAAGGAATGGTCACCCACCATGTTGGCAAGAAAGAGCAGCTTGAGCGAATTCTAGCTCATGATAATAATAGTAATTTCTAAGTGTATAACCTTCTAATAAAATTATTTGACAGCTTAACGTCTTTGTGAGTTTTTTTTTCACATTGCAAATGTCAACAGTTGTGATAAACATTCCTTGAACACAAACTATTTCTCATTCCTTTATTTTTTAGTTGGGCAAGGTTTTATTCCATTTATATTCCTTTCCCAAATTAGTGGCAATTTCTTACAACTATCATGATGATATGTTTCTAGGGAGATTCAATCATCACACAGAATAGAAAAAATAATCCTTCTCACCAAAGTGTTCTGCAGCCATTCTGATAATTAAAGAAATTACAGCTGTCTTGTCCAAGACATTTCAGCTTGAAGAAACTTATCTCTAACAGTCTGACTTCATACTACTATTTAAATTTGTGCTACATTCTATTTAAATGAGTTATAGCATGCAATATATTCTAAAATTCACTTTTATCATTTCACAGTTTTACAGATGTAGACTTTGAATTTTACTCGTTTTTACCTCCTCTTTCATTACCTTCCTCTCTCACTGAACCCCTTCTTTTCAGGTAGTACCCACCTTACATTCACCTCTTTGTGTGTGGCCCATTGAGTTTAATAAGTTTCTTGTCTACTCATGTATGGGAGATTATTTACTAGAGCAAATTTAACTCATCAGAAGGTACATATCTAAAGAAATTGAAGCCATCTCTCTCATTAACTATTAACTGCTAAGAGTCTGGGAAGGGTAAGCTCAATAATTTATATTTTAATATGTTTTTATTTCAATCTAGAAAAGATAGCACAAAATAAGGAAGATTTTATAGTAATTTTGCTAAACATATCCCTTATACTCATTTATTAAATAAATTGAAGATGAAAGTCAAATAAATGTTTAAGCATAAATATAAATGCATCAGCATATGCTAGCTTGTGTAGCACCAATTACTTATCATCGCTCGCCTATTTATCTCATATACGTCTAATGGCACATTAAGCCTTTCCCCTTCTTGCTCTTGTAAACTGAGATGTATTATATTGGAGAAAGAAGTCTATTTACTGCGTAGGATACAGCAATGAGTCATCATACTTAGTTCTGCTTTGTATTTTTCAGGAAACCAATAAATTTATATGCATATAATAATTGCAACTTGGTCATGAATAAGTATATAAAACTATTTTTTTAGTCTTAACTGTGTCATATATTTTTCATTTTTTGATACAAATAAATATGTAAAACACAAATGACAGTGAAACTTCTGCTGGAGAGGTTGTGGGGTAAAGGGATCAAGCCTCCATGGCTGGTGGGAGTACAAACTGGTACAACTACTTTGAAAATCAGTATGGTCATTCCTCAGAAGATTAGGAAGAAACCTTCCTCAAGATCCAGCAATACCACTTTTGAATACATACTCAAAGCATCCTCAATCTAACCACAAGGACATGTGCTCAGCTATGTTAGCATTATTTATTATTATTATTCATTATTATTAATTGCAGCATTATTTGTCATAGCCAGAATCAGGAAACAACCTAAATGCCACTTGACTGAAGAAAGGATAAAGAAAATGTGATACACTTACACAATGCATTATTACACAGTGGAAAAAAGCAATGACATCTTGAAATTAGCAGGCAATTGTATGGAACTAGAAAACATCATATCTAGTGAGGTATCCCAGACCCAGAGAGACAAATATAATATATACTTACTCATAATTGACATTTAGATATAAAGGAAAGAAAAACCATCCTACAATTCACAGTTCCAGAGAACCTAGACAACAAATAGTACTCACCTCTCCAACTCCCCACAGCATGGGAGCAGGTCTCTTGTAGGACTCCAAGCATTGAACCAAGAATCTTATTCTAATTTATATTTCAAACATAAAATAAAGACATTTCAGATATCAAGGTTGCAAGTGTTCACCTTTTCTGAAATAATTTGTCATGGATCCTTCCAAAAAACGTATAGTATCAATTAAAAGAAGGCGTTATGTTGTGGAATATTATTTGAAGACGTATTACATTTGTTTATACTGTGGAACATTTGTTTAATAATGCAAAGGTGTGTTGCATCCTTTTATGTTGCATTTGTTTAACTCTGTGAAGCTCTGGTACTGTGCCTGTCTAAAACACCTGATTGGTCTAATAAAGAGCTGAACAGCCAATAGCTGGGCACTGAAAGGATAGGCGGGGTTGGCAGAAAAGGAGAATAAACAGAAGGAGAAAAAAGAGCAAAGGAGATCTAGAAGTGAGAGAAGGAGGACAACTCAAGGGACTAGGCACCCAGCTACACAGTCAGCCACAGAGTAAGAAGTAAAGAAAAGATCTGCAAAAATAGAGAAAGGGAAAAGCCCAGAGGCAAAGGGTAGACAGAATAATTTAAGAAAAGCTGGCAAGAAGCAAGCCAAGCTAAGGCTGGACATTCATAAGGAAGAATAAGACTCTGTATGTATTTATTTTGGAGCTTGGTGGCGGGCCCCCAAAGATCCCAAATAATGAAAAAACAGTGAACAACAAATGACAAATGCAATAAATTGTGGAACGGAAAGGAAGAAGTGATTATATCAAAAGTCCATAAACTTTTTATTGTTTGTTTTTTGAGACATAAGGAGATGACCCTCAACTCCTTATATCCACCTCTAAAGTGCTGGAATTCCAGGTATTCACTACCATGTCTGTTTTATTGATACTGAGGCTCTAATTCAGGGCTTTACCCAAGCATTCTACAAGTGAGTGACGTCCACAGGCACATGTTTTCTAAGATGTATTGTGTTATTTACTGTGTGTGTGTGTGTGTGTGTGTGTGTGTGTGTGTGTGTGTGTGTGTGGAAGTGTCCATGGAGGCCAAAAAGGCCATAGGACCTTCTGGAGCTGAAGCTACAGGTGGTTGTGAACCTCTGAATGTTGGGGCTAGAAACCAAACTCAAGTCCTCTGAAAGATCAGTGTGTATGCTTACCCACTAAACCATCTCCCCAGCCCATGCTTCATAATTTAAATACTCATCAATAATCAATCACAAGTTCAATATGACAGGTAATATCTAAAATAAGAGCATACTGCTCTTGCTTAAAAGTAATGTTTATTCAAGAACTAGACTTACAACTGGAAAACATAATCTTAAACATTCAATTGTAAAAAGAGTACAGACTTTGGAGGAGTCATTAAAGAAAGAAAATACGTTATTTTATGAAGATTAGTAATTATACAATGTAGCTGCTAATAGACGTTTGACACACTGAGAAAATTCTTCAGGACTGGTTGTAATGTTCCCAAAGGCTTAACAACAAAAGGGAATTCTAACATACAACAGTCTGTCAGCATCTGGAGAGGGGAGAGTGGGATGAGAAGAACTTTCCTCACTCAGGGCTCCCAGAATCTATTGCTTTCTTAACTGTTTCCTGATTCTTCAGTTTCTGCATGGGCCGTCATGTATGTGCTAGCCTTTTAAACATAAAGTTGATCCAAATTTATGATTGGCTAATTTAATTATTTATTTAAAAATGTTAAATATGTCATAATGGTAAGGAAAAAATCTGTTTGAGACTTTTACTACTTAATAAACTATGAGTTTAAACACAGTGCTTAGTCCTTCTGTGTTGAATAGAAAATATCAAAAATCAGGAAGTCAACAATTTCATGGGAATGAGAATCATGAAACTTCTTATAAAAATTGCAGTCTTTGTATACCAGCCTGAGAGATTCTCTTTCTGGGTTCTGGCTCTCCTAGTGGTCTCTAATACAAACCATGGAGCGATCTCCTATGCTCCATGGTTTGTATTTCTATGGGAAATAGTGCATTTCTCCAGTGCATTTCTATGGGAATCATTGCAGCCTTCATGGAAGTGGGTGAAGGAGAGCCTCCTTCCTGACTCACCCTGTGAGCAGGCAGATTAGACCTTCATTCTTCTCAGAACACAGCAGCTACAATTCTGACTTTCGAAGGGATAGAAAATGAGGCTTCCTAAGGACACAGTTTGGCAGGCCAAGGCTGTTCTGAGTCTCTGGGCATTGGACGCCTGCCAGAAGCACTTGCCCAGCACTAATTGCCCAGCACCTGAACTTTTATCCGTCATCTGTTCTGCTGCACAAAACTTGAACACTCTGATGAGTGCTTTGTATTCTTCCCAGCATCTCCAGGAGAGAGGCGACTCCTTTCATTTAATTAGGTTATTATTTTCCATTTTGAAGCTTCAATAGAGATTAGAAACAGGTGCCAATTTCTCCTCAGCCTCTAGGTCCAAGAAATCAGAATAACTGCTATTGAGGAGGGAAAGAAGATAAGGCCCCATCAGCAAGGCCATTAACTTGCCTCTACCTCTGTAGCTCAGAAACAGATGTTAATTACCCAACAATACAGGCCTAACAGAAAACAGCTTAATCAATGCTTGGACACTTGCTGATTCCCCATTAATGCTTCCCTTACTACCTAGAAACTTCCCCCTCCTCGTTTTGCTCTGATCTCTCATTCTCCACATCTATTTTAATACTAGAGTCTGTGTTTGCCCTTTAAAACTCCTGACTTTTCTGATATTCTCTTTTCTTAGTCTGTTTGGGATGTCATAACACAATATATACAAATATAAACTGGGTGGTCCATAACTGAAGCACACACACACATAGGCACCCCATTTATAGAAATCCAAAATCAAACTTGATTATCATGTTTGTGGAAAGCCTGCTTTCTGATTCACATGTGGCACCTTTTAGCTGTGTCACCGTATAGAGAAAGGCATTTCTTTTATGAGGGCTCGGATTCACTTTATTAATCTAATCACTTTTCAAAAACTCCACTGCCTAAAAATCCAATATTGTTGAAATCAACTCATGGAACCTTTGGAGGACACAAACATTCAGATCCTCTCCTCCAAGTATAGACAACTGCATGCAGAATGTTTAGCATTACCAAGGTCATTGTCTACAACAGAGGTCCTTGATATCATTCCTATTGAATTTGTGAGGTAGGATTTTTTTCTGACTCAAGGCCATTCATTTCTTCCTCTCCCCAAAGTTTATAAGATTATTCCTAGCAAACAAGACAAAAGAAAATAAGAATTTCATACATTTACTTGAAAAATTCAATTTAATACTCATTTTATTAAACAAAAGGAGGCTTTTTTGTTTTATTTTTTATATCATGTTTTATTCTTGAGATATGAAAACCAGGAGAGGAAACTAAACATATTTTGTGAGACTAAAGACTACTATAATGTAATAGGTTGTTTTCATTATGACATTTGTGATGGACCTAATGCACTGATTGACCTTAAGCCAATGTAAAAATTGTACAAAAAATTGGTTAGATTTTATTAATTAATCTTGTGTTGGGGGGAGCATGTATGGACACACAGACTTTCAGGAATTTGTTTTCTTCTTCCACCACTTTGGTCCCAGGAACTAAAATCAGTTGTTAAGCTTGTGGTGAAAGACTCAATGACAAGGTAGACTTTATTCTGAAAAGAGACTGCTAGAGGTAGTCTCTGGAGTCAGAATCAGAGGGAAGAAAAAGAATGAAGTATTTTCCTTTCTGGCCCAGTTTGTAGTATTGTTAGTTATAACTAACTTTATATAGTGTGTATAGATTAAAGAATGTCTGGCAACAAAGACATATCGTTCCTGGCCAGCTGTCACTAAGGTCTGTCTGGGGGCCAATTGGTAGGGAGGGCAAGGATTGTTCTGGTTACTTTAGTTTCAGGAAGTGTTCTTTACTCAAATTGCAGGCACTTTACAAAATGGCTTGACCACGGCTAGCAGCCAGCAAGTGTCTTTATTCTGTGATCCACCCCTACCTGAAGCAGAGGGGTATTGAGAACACATTTTGAGCAGCAGGAATTCCAAGTTGTTTGCTGGCTGTGAGCTCAGCCCAAGCAGAAGGAATTGGGTTCAATCCGTAGCTGACATATTTATTGGAAGGGCAATACAATAAAGCCGTAAATGGTCATTTTGTGAGATAACTCAAAGGTAGTGAAAGGACAGTCTGGAGTGACTTGGGCAGTGGTCCAATTCTTTGAGACAGAAAAGTAGAAACTGATATACTATCGAGTCCCTTCAGGGCTAGAGAAGCAGTGTCAACAGTTTACTTTTGCCTGAAGTAAGATGAAGTAAACACTAATTTCTACAGGGGCCATGGAAGTAATGTGGATCAGCCTAGTAGCTTGAAGACTGGAATACTGGAAATATTACTCTTTGTCACTAAATTGTATTTTACTGCTTTTGTAGACATTTAGATACAAGAAATTTCACTATCTTATATCTTTATGGGAGGGAAAATGTCTGACTGTGATGCTATGAATTAAAAGCACTGCCTTAAGCCAGGAAACTTGATGGTGACAGTGGCTACCACAGCTTCAGGGCTCTGTGTGTTGCAGGCAGTCCTCATACTCTCTGTCCAGAGGCCGCAACCTGAGAATGTGAGCCCCGCTCTTCCAGTCATTTTCAAGAGAAACTAGATAATTTAATATTCACACAGAAGCTCATGGTTTTTAAGTTACAGTTTCCAATTCAGCTTTTAGGAAGTATTTTTGCCAGTATGGACATTACTCAATCCAAGAGGTCGGTAATTATTCCAGTATCCTTTGTTCCCAGCCCGTGAGGCAGCAAGTGATGTGTGATTTACTTTGCCCTCAACCCTAGAAGATAACTTCCTAGTGAGTTGATAAGCAACTCTTTTTATCCTCTACCTGGAGCTTAACTGATTATTTCTCTTTTGCTCCCTGCCTTGGAAAAATTTCCTCAGTGCCTCATCAGAGAAAGGTGGCAAATATTTATAGTATGAAGAGAGTTTTAATATGCACACATCAAATCGCTGTCTCCCAAACATAACACTTATGTGACAGTAAAGGTCCAATAGACAGACTCGACGATACAATCTGGAAAAGGGTAATAGATATTTCAGGGAGACTAGAAAACTTCCAATACTGTAATTATGAAGCAAACAGCAAGACTCAGAATATTTACCAGTTCTTTACTTGTGGAAATGAAAGGATAGACAACCTACAAAGAACAAAATACAAAGCAAACAAAACACCCAACTGGTCACATTGGGGGGGGGGGCGGGGTGTTTCAGAAAATGTTAAAAATGGTACGGTAAACCTAGGCTGTTTCTAAAGGTCTTTCAGGTATATCTCCAAAGGGATATGCATCATGATAAAAATAGTTCATGATAATCACGTGCAACGGATGTCTCAGAAAGCTCTTATGCAGCTTCAGCATCTGTTCATGTATCTGAGAAATATGCTCAAATTTCAAGTGTCTTTTTAGAAGTTATTGTAAGAAAAGTCCAATGATGGCTAAACACTTTAAGTGTCTTAATGGCACATTGTGAGCATAGGTTACTGAGTTTCACGATTTCAGAAGTCATTAAGTTTCATCTTTATTTCCTCTACTAAGGCATTACAACTGGTGTATGATTTGTGAGATATTTAATAATTTCCCTTCCCTTATCATCTGTCCCTCTAATCAAATGAAGAAGGCCTGCTATCATCCATCACATCTGTGGTATTTCTTATAAATCTGATTTTGAATCTCCCACATTCCAGTTATCTATGACTACACCCAAACCACCCAAACCTATTGGTTTGACACAAGAACAATAATCCATTTGTAAATTGAATCTGTAGTCATTTGTGGCTTGGAGAGGTGTCTCGTCTCTGCTATTGTACTCTGCTATTGGGTCTCATGGGGACCTAAGGATTCACTTTAAAGTGGCTCCTTTTGAAGCAGTCTCTTAGTTGTGAGCTTTGCCAAGCTTCGAAGCAGAGAAAATTGTATTCTTTCTCTCAGGATGTTGTGTTTGTTCACATCCTGATGGCTATGATCTAAAAGCAAGCCTTCCCACTCTGCTCCCAAGAGCAAACTAGATGAAGAAAATGCTTCACCATTTCTGTTGGTCACATGTTCATAAAGTCTATAAAGATTCAGGCAGAAGAGCCACAGACCCCAGAAGTAGATCAAGTGTAGTTATGTGTGTGTATGTATATATACATATATATACACCATACATATTTACTATCATATATATGCTATATACCATGTGATATATTGTATTTTATATTATATGTCTCTATACATCCCTACTTTTAAATTCTCATCTGCTGCTAATACCTTTTACTATTTCAGCTACTCACGCCCCATTGTCTCTCAGTTCTTGGTTATTTCTCATGTCAGGATCCCATCTATGTCACTGTTGTCTTCTTATTTTGAACTGTCAGAATCTACTCCATTAGGTAAATCATAATATTCTTTGTTATTTACAGGAACAGTATCTTATTTAATGTCTTTCCTAGCTGCCTTTGTCAAGTAACTAGAATTAGGGGTGTTTTCCCATGTTCACTAAAATATTATCTTTAATATCTTCTTTCTTGGTTAGTGTTACTGTAATATTTAACACAGAGTATGGATATAACAGTTATTTGTTAAATGAATTTGTTCTGTTAAATTAGAGAGTAGATTATTGAAAAACTGAATCTTTAGTTTTTATGAAGACTTTGAGTCTTCATAGAATAGTACTTTTATCATTTGAGCCAGTCACCCTGAGTTGCTTCCCTTATCCGGTTTCTGTATCTGTTGAAAAGAGTGCCTGATTTTATATATATAATATTTATAGTTATAAGCCACCCAGACATACAATAGGGGGATGTTTAAATGAACACTACATATAAAATCAATTTACACATAAAATGCTATAAACTCTTTTATTTATGGTTTTCGAGACAGGGTTTCTCTGTGTAGCTTTGGTGCCTGTTCTGGAACTAGCTGTTGTAGACCAGACTGGGCTCAAACTCACAGAGATCCACATGCCTCTGCTTCCCAAGTGCTGACATTAAAAGCATGTGCCACCACCACTGCCCAGCTATAAACTCATAAATTATTACCAGAATGCAAAGTTTTTCCATGTCACATGCCCCAGAGGAAAAGATTGTCCTTTAGAGTTGCTGACAAGGCTAAATTCAAGGAGAAATTTTGATTTGTATTGTTTTGTATGCAAAACAATTTGTACTGTTTTGATTCCTGCTAATACTTTTATTGATTTCCCAGAATTTTTTTCTTATGGAACAAAGCTTCATCCGTGTAATGCACGTGCTGTGCTGGTATCTTAGGAGGCAGGGTGTGTTCTTCTGGTGTAACTCACTTGTCCCAAGTTGCAAGCATTAGTAAGAAAAAACCTTCAGTTTTTCTGGCTCTGAAGAGTGAAGAGAAGTTATCTTACATTTATCACGTGGTTTGCAGAAGAGTGCGCAGCAGGCTCTCCTCCTTGGGCAATGGTCCTTGTGGTGATAGTGCATGCCAAGCCATTCTCTGGCTCACAAATGATTCTGCCTCATTTCAACGTAAGTAGCTACTTTCATTTTGTGAAAAAGGAGAGTGAGAAAAATGTTTTCTGAGAAATTAATGACCTGAGAGGCTAGGCTAGGAAGGTTTAAGATAAAGTGCAGGGGGTTTGTGAAAGGAGGCAGGTAGTTACATGCCTTTCACAGTAAATGGATTAAAAGATGCTGCCTTCATTCCCAGGCAGGCAACATTCACACAGAAATAAAAAAGGAAAAAGAAAAAGAAAGGCTGTCATCTCGGAATGCATAAGAGCATCATAAAGAGACAAAATGTAGTTCAGAAAGAAGGGATCCAAGTGTGGCAGGGAGGATTTTTCCAGCGTGTGTAGTAGGCACTTCTGCAGTTGAATGAGACAGCTCTAGAAAGAGTGTGAGGTGCAGATATGCTGCAATACTAGGGGGCTATGACAAGAGCAATGCAGAAAAGAGCCAAAGACTCACCGGTAACGTGGATGGGCAGAGGGCAGTGAGTCCTTGAGAAGTTCTGTGCGGGGCTATAAGGTCCTACCTAGAAACCGACTAAGAAGGGCATGAATTTAAAGTCTTGCTAAGTAGAGACCCAAAATCCATTCAACACGAACAAAGTGTGGACTGAGGGTCTGTATTAAGCCTAGAGGAGACGTCATGGAGAGAAACACTTCTTACATGGCAGCCTCGTACATATTGTATACAGCGCTTTTATATTGTTGTTTGTGAGCTTAGCTTTTAATGGCTGAGTCATGCCTACAGCCCTTACATAGAGCTCTTAAAGACAAAGACACAACATGACTACATCCTGATTCGTGTTGCAGGGGAAGTAAAGCAAGCAAGCAGTTTAACAGAAGTGAAAAGCATGCAGTTCGTCTAGGTAGTTCCACTCTAAATTTCTAGACTAGGGTTGGTTATTTTCCCAAGACATTTTACATGGCAGAGGTAGAAAAGCAGGGTCAGTTTCATGTTAAACCAGTAAAAACTCCAGCTGAGGCCAGAGGGGAAAACTTTTGCTCTGTCACTAAAGGTACCAAAGAATTCTCAGAAGTAAAGGTGAAAAAAGACTAAAAATAAAGAGAGCCAGATCTTTTAACCATGCTAATCAATCAAACTTGCTCTAGGGCAGAAATTCAAGGCTGTGTTGGATAAGAAGGCAGAGGCTCAAAATTTCAGAAGCTTTGCCTCAGTCCAGGCCTGTATGTAGGGAAAGTTGTATTTATCCACAGTGCTACTGACTTGTTTTTCACTTCCCCTATGCCCAAGTTCCTCCATGCCAAAGTAGGTGAAGTGAGGTCATGAGAAACTACTGTACATGAGTATCTGGCAACCTGACATAACTTTTCAGAGTTCCCAGAAACTCTGGCAAGAGGGGTTTCCACATGGAGGCAATAATGCTTGCAAAGTGAATACAGTTTTCCTTGAGATAAACACGAAAGAGCTTTCAAAGGGTCTTTTCTTTTTATGAATTTCATACCTATGGAGAGTGAAAATCACTTTGTGATTCTGATTTCACTAATACATCTTATCCTTATTTTGCAGCAAAAAGTGATGTTCAAATTCACGTGTATATTATTATCTGGCATCTGAAATTCAAAGGATTTAGATTTTCTTTACTAAAGGGAAAATGCTCTACAGTAGTTAGCTTTCTCTTCTTGATTCTGCTCTGTATTAATGTTTGCTGCTCTTGTGAATCACTGTTCAAATCAGTAAAAGGTTAAGCCTCAAATTTATTTCAGTTTCAACAATTATTTGTATCATTTTCTTTTATTGATTAAAATATTTTCTGTATTAATTGATTCATGCAAGTATACTTAGCTTCTCATAGTTGAGACTCCAATAGAAATAAATGTCTAAAATGGTACTTTGTAAGGTCAGCCACAGCCACCAAAATGCAATGGAAGGAAAGTAGGTACAGTGTGTATGTCCCTGTGTGTGTGTGCACATGTGTGTAATATATAAAAAGAACTGATTTTTGAAATTGTTTTTTGACCTCCACACAAAATTTGTCACATTCATGTGCCTCAATATACTTGCAAACCAACATATACAAACACAATAACAAAAATATGTATATTTCAATTATCTATCTGAACGAGCTTTTCTAAATAATACATTGTCACAAAATTAAACACACTTGGCGCACTGTAAGTGCGTAATGTACACTTGAGAGATGGTCTTCCAAAAACTCCTGTGGACAGAGCTCCAGTGCAGTTCAAGTCATCCTTCTACAGTGTGAGTCCTCTCTCTAAAGTTTTGCTTTCAGTTTTCGCAGTGAGCTACAATCCAAGCATAGGAAATACAGAAAATAAACAACTTGTGGTTTTAAAATGTTCTTGACTCTGTGTAACAGGAAGTCTTGAGAAGCTGGGTTCTCTGATAATCTGTGAATCATTGAGCTGCTCAGTGAGTCTAAACTGTACACGGTAGTTCTCTGCTAGCTACTTAGTAGCCATCTCTGTTACCAGGTGGACTACCATGGCATTACTTGGGGTCCTGTAGCCCTTACTGTATTTAATAATAATGTCAAAGCACAAGACTAATAAAGCTGAATATTCAGATACAGTAAAGATCTGTAATGCTTTCTTCCAAATGAAGAGTCAAAAATCCATCATTTAGTATATAAAATACATGCTGAAGTTTGCAAAATCAATTGTAAGAATTAATCTTCTATCTGTGATGTGGGGGAAAGAATGAAGAAATACATTGTAGCTTGGCTATAGTAGTTCAAGCTGCAGAAGTTATGGCCACAGTGAATCGTAAATAATTAAAATTGGAAAGGAATTCATCTTGTGTATTTATGGGGAAAAACACTATCTGTGGTTTTCAGTATGCACTGGGGGCTTTAGGATGTATTTCTTTCTTCTTTTTTTCTTTTTAATGTTTTATTTTTGAAATTATATATAGTTACAGCATATTCTGTCTCCTCTCCTCTCCTCTCCTTTCCTCTTCTTTCCCTCCAATCCCTTTCCTGTGCTTTCCCCATAGCATCTTAAAATTATGAATAAGGAAAAATTTTAATTATTGAATAATGAAAAATTATTTTTCTTTAATTTTATTGTTAAGCACACATACATATACCTAAATATATAAATACAATCTGTTCAATCATTTTAATGTTGCTTGTGTGTGTGTATATATATATACATATATAATTATATATACATAATTGCCAATGTACATACACACATGATTTCAGGGCTTGCCACTTGGTATTAGATAGTCAACTAGGTGCTCTCAGCATTCCTCAGTTGTCTACAGTTATTTGTCTATGGGTGGGGCTCTATGAGGTTTCTTCTTTCCATGTCTATTCATGTTGAACTTCTTCATGTCTTGTTCAGGAAGCTGTATAACTGAGCTAATCTGGGTGAAGCCTTCCTGTGTGGGGCAATATTATACAGGCCTCATATTTTCTACATTGTACCAGCAGCCAGTCTCTCAAATCACAATACCAACAGAGATGCTAAAAAGCGTCTTCAGATGGCTGCTCCTGAGTTTAGGACATGCTGCTCCTTTCTTTGTAATTATGTAGATCGCTGAGAAGAAATGTAAATTCCAAGCTAGTGACAGAGATGCTGAGGTGACTTTAGTCCTGCTACCCTGAAAACAGGAAGCTAATGAATTCCCCCCTCAGTTTACCTTGGGGGATAGAAGGTATTTGGATAATAAATGCGGGTGATCTTCAGGATTTGAATAAACCTTGAGACTCCCTTCAGATATTGCTGAGGGAACTGTGTCTCAATTATTCCCGCGCCTCCATGCTGGTCCAGAGAGGAAAAGATAGTTTCTGTTGGGACATGGGACCCTGGCATTCCTGTCATTTTAAGAGGCATAATCTCACATCAGAATTCCTCATCCTGCAGCTCTTACAATATTTTTTACCCTTCCGAAATTTTTCATTTCCTCTGAAATGTTTCCCGAAACTTAGGAGAAGCAGTTGTGTTGTAGATATATCCACTGGGGATGAGTCAGTTTGATTGGTTGTTCTGTGCATTTTGACCAATTGTTGTTGGGAATCATGGGATGTAGTTACTGACCAGTGTATGTGTGCTTTTCCTTGGGTTTCCAGATAAGGCAAAAGCCCCCAGGTACAGTCTCGCTAGGCAAGGACCAGTTAGTGGATTTTGGGATAGCACAGAACACTATATTGAATAGAATGTAAGTAATTCAAAATGTACATGTGAGTTTACAAAGATTTTTGAATAATATGCAAATCTACACAAAAATATGAACAAACCTCAGTAGTTGAGAATTATGGTATCAGAGAAGAAGTGGCATGGCAAAGATATAACTGGATAGCATAAAAAATAAGCATTCAGGGAGAGCTGTGAAATAATTGTTAGTTCAAGAGGTTCAGGATGGTATGGGGGAGAGACCGAGATTAAGAAAGAGATGATATCAAGTACATATATCACAGCAATCAAGATCTTCTATGTTTTACTCTGCACCAAATTTCTTTCTTAATTGCCTCAATTCTGTCTTTCTCTTCCTCCAGAATTTCATTTCATCTAGGTTGTTGAATTGGTGAAATAATTCATATCTTTATCCTAGAAGCTTCAAAATTTTTATGAAAGATTTTCACACA
Organism: Microtus oregoni; assembly: GCF_018167655.1. Lineage (NCBI taxonomy): Eukaryota > Metazoa > Chordata > Mammalia > Rodentia > Cricetidae > Microtus > Microtus oregoni. The sequence continues at coordinate 26,497,302 of NW_024543089.1, forward strand.
TCATGGTTGCAATTGTTTGTACACTGTCATTGTTGAACACAGAAACACTGAGAGATACTCTTATGAACTGTGTTCTGAATACCTCGCCAAACTGTCAGGGCGAGTTCTGTACTAATGGGGTAGCTTATTTTGTGTTTGGAGTCTTAGTCCTGTGGCATGAGAATCCGATATTAAATGAAATAGCTTCAGGTCAGTGGGGAACAGCTACTATTTTCTAGGAGATGGACTCCCCCTTTTTCTTACAAGACCAGGACTTGTACGCTGAGAGAACATGTGTGCAGATTATGTGTGTATGTGAACGAGAACTTTGGATGCAGAGGACAATATATAATAGTGGTTTATTATTTTCAGAACTGTGTTATTAGTTATTGGGACAAAGTGCTAGTTAATAGTTCAAATCATTAACTGCTTGTTATGCAACATCAACAAGTCTGATCAGTCTTGGAGAGACTCAGTACTCTCGGTCCTTGCAGATTCATCTGGTCTACATCCATGGCTTGTCTCTTTAACATTACACAGTGGTGGCTTCTGAGCAAGGGTTGCTGACAAAATGGTTACCCACTGTGCTAGGATTCTTCCGCATTGCACATTTTGTTTGTGCGTGTCTTATTGAGATAAATGAAAATATGAAAGTAGTTTAAAACTCTGAAACTAGGATGTTTCCTTTTCAGTATTGTCATTTAGAGCCATTCCTGAAGGGAGTACAGAATTGTAACATTGAATCTGTGGCCAGTACAAACAACAGCATCTGTGTAACTTGAGAGTATGTATTTCACTTTTTAGTGGTTTCTAGAACAATCTTCTCAAAGGTCAAGTGAATGACAGAGTTAGCTGAAGTGGAATTTTGGTTATTTATCATTTAATGCGGTGTAACTTCCAGATCTGCTCAAGCAGTTCCCTGAGTGGTTTGTTTCTGTCACACCTGATTCTTGTCTGCTGTGTGCTCTAATGGGTAGCGACAATACACAACCTCTGAACTTTCTGTGATCAAGTCTTCAATCTCTGTTGGGGTCCAGTAGCATTATGGTGGCTATTTTGTGCATTATAACTTTTCCTATTGCAAAGCATATTTAGCCTTGCTCCCAGATCCTAAACTGTGCAGTGACTTCTAGTATGACTTTTCAGAGAGGACACCAAGCCCTTATATCTACCATGGATATTTCTGTCATCAGTTCCTCTAGGTCATATGATCTAAGGGTCAGGGCAACTTGCCCTGACTTTTTATGGTAATATCTCTTGTTTTGAGTTCTCTTAAAACCTCTTATATTCGTAAGCCATTTGATAAATAGATAAAAATTATTTTTGTCAGATATTAAAAACTGCCACAATGTGATCAAAGGTGGTACAAAGTGCAATAATATATTTGTAGCTTAAACAATATCTCAAGTTTTCTCCCAACTTTTGAGCATTTGTGTATTTCATAATCAGACAAGGTTTCAAATGTCTCTAAATCTTCATGACTTTTTTTATTCTGACAATTCTGTCTTACTGCCTACCAAATCCATTTAATATAGTCCCCCTCCCCACATCTCAATAAATACTTACCATTGTTTTGAAATGTCTAGATGGTCAAATTCCCTGTGAACAGTATTATTCTATGTCAACAAATTATGTTGACATTTGTCAACAAATTATAGTCAATATAGCTTAGCGAAGTGAATGTATATTGCTACCCTTTCAATGTAAATGAGAACACTTACCTTCTTTATTGACAGAAAAAGCAGGTAGAACAAACTGGGATATTATGGGAATGACCTATCAGTCATATTTTAAGTTTCAGAGGGTATAAACAGTCACTAAGATGGCTTCTAAATTACAACATTTTGTATTCTTAGAATAATAACAACTTCAGTTCATGCTAAGTTCTTCTATTTTCTGCAATATGCTCTTCATAATATGAGTAAAAAGTTTAATAAGAGGAGAAGTCAGTTACTCTGCGTATCAATACAATTACCTTATTTAGAGATGAGACTTTATTATCAAATCATTTGGTGGAAATTTTTGAGCATAGTAATGTGGAGATAATTTGTTTATCAGTTAACAAATAAAGCTTGCCTGAGGATCAGAGTGAAGAGTGAGCCACACTAGTTAGCCATAGAAGCCAGGCAATGATGGCACACACCTTTAATCCCAGCACTTGGGATACAGAGGCAGACAAGATTCCTGTGAGTTCAACGTCATCCTTGGCTACATACATGAAATTGATCCAGTTTAAAAGAGAAGCAGAGTTCACAGAAAGGTGATCCCAGCACTTGGGATCACAAGCTTTTAATCCCAGCACTAGGGAAGTGGAGACAGGAAAGATATGGCTGGGCAGAGAGAGGATTATAAAGTGGGAGGAGACAGAAGCTCAGTGCTGTCAAACTGAAGAGGTCTGAGGTAGCAGTCAGTCTGAGGATGCAGTCAGAGGATGCAGTCTGAGGACCAGATCGCCCTTTTTGTCTGAGCATTGGCAGAGGTAAGACCTCCCCAGTGGCTGGCCACTCTGCTTCTCTGATATTTCAGCTTTCAACCCCTGATACCTGACTCGAATATTTTCCTGTTAAGACTAATTAGAATTTATGCTACATTGTGGAATTTGTATTTGTTTTCTGGTCTACATAAATGTCCCCTCACAAAGCAAAAGAACTATGGTTTGAGGTCCTTAGGTATCAATGATAAAGGTGTGCCCCAACCCAAAGTAAGTTCTGTGATCATAAGAAGAGGAAAATTGGGCCTGGTTTGATCCAGAGTGAACACACAAGGTGGGGATAGCCTTGCAAGAAATAGCAGTACCTGGCAGGGCCATTGTATAAGTCTTCTCAAGATAATATGAATGGCAAGCTTGCTTTTTTCCATCAAAAGGAATGGGCTGATTTTGCTACTTGATAAGATTCAGAGATAGCAGGCTGTCAAGTTTCTTAGTATATTCCAGCAAAAACCTCTGCTTCATTTTCAGAGAGTGAAGCTTTGCCTTCTTAGGGCTCTGATTTCACCTCAGAGCCCTGTAAAGGCATTGTATCAGTCCCTTTGAAGCCATACCACTGTCGCTGAATTCTAGGACCCAATTTTCATCAGAGTATATCCTTAAGTTTAGGATATTCTGGTCTCTATTCCAAACATTCCTTGAGTAGATAGGCCTAAGTGAAGTTGTCTTTTTTTCTCTCTTTCTCTCAAGGTTTCCAAAGCAATCAGTTAAAATGCAGCTAAACCCATTTTGTAACTTCTCATCCTGTAAAACGACACAATCCCCAAGATCTAATTTTCTGTCTGTTTTCCCTTCCCATGCACCAAAGGTGAGATTCTGCCCCATTGGGATGTTCTTTAGGGTCCTGCTGCATTTGCCCTTAGCAATCTAGTGCTTGATGCAGCACAAATCTCTTTCTAAATATCTGTTCCAACAACCCACAGAGGCGGTGTTTATTTTTGCTGTGATATTGAGAAAGCAGGGGCTGATACAAAGAGTCACACAGAGAATAGGAGTGAGGTGTAGGGACAGTAAAGCAGGGGAGGAGGAAACACAAAGCTAAGGATGCATTATTAAGCTGGCAATCAGTACAAGGAGCTGCTTCTTGATTCCACTGAACTTTATGAAGTGTTTCATGAAAGGTGCTTTAGAATTATCTGCCTGGGGAATTAAAGAAGGCATTTATTCCCTGGTTCTCATCTCACTTTGGTGAGGGATGGCTTCTGGGCATTAGCTCTCCCACACCTCCAGTCTGTTCACCTTTAAGTGCTGAGAAGCTATCTGCAAACATCCCACAGTGTGGCATTAAAAAATCTTGACATCAAGAGAATTGAAACAATGACCTAAACTGGCCCCTGTGTGAAGCATATCAGAGCTGGTGACAGAATGCATCTCTGGAGCAACAACAGGAGTAAGTAGGCCAGGAACTGTTGACTGTGGCGGCACAGGTAGTTTTTGATTTAAAGCGCAATAATTAGGTTTAGACATATTACACATTCAAGTACTTACTTTGAAAATTATTTTGCTTATGAAAAACTCATAATTTTGCCACAATGTACATTTATTCTTAGGCCTTGATTGTAAATGCTGGAAAGAATTTATAGAAATATGCAATTTTCAGGTTCTCAGTATGCAAATAGTGTCAATGATTTTCAAGAGCATTGAGTGTCTCTTCATAATTCTTTGTTTCTTCTAGTTTTTACAGTTACTTTTGTCTATCACTATAATTATCAGTGATTTGTGCCTAGCGTACATTGCACAAGAATAAAGTATTTCTGCTAACAAATATTTCATAAGATTTTTGTTTTAATCAAAGCTCATAAGTGTGGGGAACAAGCAATTCTGAGGGGCTTTGTAGGGATAATGTGATGGTACAGTTAATGAAATTAACCCCAAGTTCGTTCCATAGAGCATCTAACCAATCAGCATGGTTCTTGTTCAGAGCCAGATGCCAACTCACCTTTCTGTCCTATATCAACCTTTCTAGAACTGATGGGTGGCCACAGCAGGGACTTTATTTGACTCATTCCAATATACTTCCAAGAAAGTCACACACACACACACTCCTAGTGTGATCCAATGAAGATACATTAGTTCTTGAAAGATCTTGTCAAAATTAACCTCTACCAGTTTTATCAACAAAAAAGTCTCCACACTTGTACCTCTTGAGGCCCATGCCTAGGTACCCATTCATATAGACCTCTCTATTTTCCAGTGTTCACCTCAAGGTATGATATATTTCTTTTCCATATGACTACTATCCACAGCTCATAACACACACACACGCATATACACACATGTGTGGTTTATATGTTATAAAAATATATATCCTAGATTTATATATCTAATATATCTGTATATATGTATATCTATATCTACCTACCTATCATATCTATTATCTATCTATCTATCTATCTATCATCTATCTATCTATCTATCTATCTATCTATCTATCTATCTATCATCTATCTATCCATCCATCTAGCTAGCTATCTCCTAACATCTTGCCCAAGCATTCTCAATATTCCTTCAACCTTAAAATTGAGAGAGAAATATGACCCCATAGATGTAAGTTTTTGATCACGGGCCTACATTGGCCCTGAAATTCCCTTTTAAACATACCAATAATGGCATTTAAAAGCCCTCTTGCTAGTTACCAACTGCTACAATATTTTATAGCTTTGAAAGAACTTGTAATTCTTATATTGGCCCACCAACTAACTCTAAGTCCTTGTTTTGTGGTTCAAATTGAAAAGTTAGCTGTTAAATTAATCTAGCTGCTTGGGATATTAGGCATGGCAGTGGGAAGCGAACAAGAATAGCCAGGCATTGCCTAGCATCCTATGCCTAGTACACCCTCCTCTCTGAACTAACAAGTGTTGATTTCATTTCAGTTGTTCCTGAGGAATTATAAAAATCAATTCAACTCATTAGCACCCACAGTCCTTCAAGACTCCCATAATCCCAGTTTCCTAATAGCTATCCAAGAATACATCCATCTAGTTCTAGAAGAGGAATTTTGTATCTGTGATAACATCTAAGGATAGTTCAAGACAGAGTGGAGAAATTCAGAGAACAGTTTTCCAAAATTTTATCCGCAATGGCTGACTTGGGAACAAACTTGTGGAGAAAGTGGCTGTCTTTGTTATTACCCATCCTAGCATCACTTTTTTACAACTATCTGCTCCTAGTGTTTGATTCCAGTATTTTCAACCTATGTGTAAAGTTTGTCTCTTCTAAGATCCCATAATTTTCAGGTCCAAATGAGCATCAGAAATTGATTTCAGCAAGTATGATGAGGCTATCTGTAGAGAGCAGTTTCTGTCCTGTCTGATTCCTTAGCCATTCAGTCATAAAGAAACACATAGAAGCTTATATTAATTATAAACTGTTTGGCCTTTTATTCATTTGTATTACTAACTACCTCCTGCAACTTAAATTAACCCATAATTCTTATGTATGTTTAACCATGTAACTTGGAAACTTTTCTCAGTAAAGCATTCTTATCTTGCTTCCTCTGCTTCTAGATAATGATGCCTTTTCTCTTTCCAGAAGTCTCCTAGTCTGGTTGCCCTGCCTATGCTTCCTGCCTGGCTACTGGCCAAGCAGTATTTTCTTAAACTAATATGAGTGACAAATCTTTACATTGTATAAGAGCATTATCTTACAGCAACAACCCATTACCCATTCCTTGGCTTTTACAGCTACTCTCCAGGCATTTCTGTTCCACTTATTCTAATCATAGATCTGATCATAGATGCTCTTTGTGGTCCTGTGAAAGGCCAGGAACAGTACGTGATATTATTTTTATGATAATATACAGCCTGAAAAACATCCACAAGATACCTGACTAAACACCCACGACAGTCCTTGCTACTCTGTTGGTGTAAGGGTACTAGAGAAAATAACAAGTCTGAGGGCCACTATATAAATATGATTCACCATGGCCAATGAAAACATTATGGCCTAATGATACAGGGCCCACATACTCTGTGCATGTATTCTGACCCCACCATGGAGACGATAACATACTATTCATGTATTTCCCAGTCAGTTATGGGTGGTTTAAAATGTTTTATTTTGTCTTTGACTTTGGCAAGTTATTGTCCATGACTATCTGATAACTTTTAGTCAGCTGACCAGTGTTACTACCTCCCAAACTTGCACATATCTTTATCACTGTCAACCAAATGATGCTCTCTAACTTTGTTAGTGATTGACCTTGAGTAATGACTGGCCATTAGTTACTAACTGATGTCTACCTTTAACCTTCCAGGTATCCCAAGTGCTGTGAATAATAAGCTCTTTGTTCCTATAGTAGCTGCATCTTTGGTTAACTCTTTGCTATTTGAATGGTCAGGATTCTCTTTCCTGAAAGAACGTTCTTTCAGGAAATGGGGCAGAATTATTAGAATCCATCCTATTTACCACTAACTTTATTATAATCAGTTAGTTAGAGTAGAAACAATGTATTAAAATTGGGAATGTATAATAAGTAATACTGCCTATTAAGTGATCTTCAAAGAGGAAAAGTCTCATGGAAGTTACCGAGCTGGCCCACTGTTACTGGCCTTGTTTCTTATATCCCATTTCTCTTTTCATGTCTAGTTGTATGTAATGTGCCCCTCTGAAAACATATTGTGTCTCGTTCTTAGAGTCCAGGCTTCACTATTTAACCCTTGTATTCCATTTAGCCTTAATATGAAGTCTCATAGGGGCATATTGGTAGTTTGTTGCTTTCTCCATGGGCTGTTTCCCCTTGCTTCCTTCTCTTAACTAACTCCTGCTTCATCTGGAACCCACATAAAGGTTGAAGGAAAGAATAAACTCCAAAAGGTTTGCCACTGATCACCACACATGTGCCATAGTATATGTGCCTCCATCACACAAACACATGCTCTATAATAATAAAAATAAAACCACCACCAGAGAAATACTAGATTTGATTTGAGATTATTTTTCCTTCAGAGTTTAGAGGACTGCATTTCCAAGTGTTCAAGTATGAAATAGGAAATACTACCCAATCAAAGTCAGTTCTGATAGCTTATGTCTCATTCATCATTATTGACAATCTCCCTGGAACATTGTCAGTGTTCAATTAACAAATAAGTTTGCCATTTTCATTTCCATTGGTTTTTCAATTTTATATCATGTTATGATTTTTCACCAGAGAAGTTTTTTATAGAATACATTATGAAAATTGAGTCTGGGATTTCAGGGATTCAAATTTGTCCTGTTCTATACAAATTGAGCAATTTATTCTTCTTCAAACATATTATTTATTATCTCCCCCACACAGTGCTATGTCATTGCTAACTTACCTTTGCTTAATTTTCTTTTTTCCTATGGTGAAAGGCTTCTCTGGCTATCTCAAAATTAGAAGCCGGATAATTTTTCTTCTTAGAGTTAGCTGAAAACACCTTTCCTTTCTCCTTCCTACAGCTGAAAGCGTTGTTTTTGACAGATTCATTTCCCTGTTTTACTTCTGGGACCTAATATGATGTAATTCTTAACACCACAATCTAAATCTCTAAATTATAACTTACAGGTGATGAATCACATATGCTTAAAATATACAAATTAAGTTTTCCATATGCATACCATGAGAACATCATTATAGTCAGGATAATCAACGCATTCATCATTTCCCAAAGTTTTCCTGTGCCTCTTTTTTTTTTTTCCATCCTGTGCCTCTTTTGAATATTTCTTTTTTTACTCTTTTCTCCAACTACCAGGCAACCATTCTTCTGCCACTTATCATACACATTGGTCTAAATTTTTTAGAATTACATGCAAAAAGAAAGAGCATCCTCTGAATTGAATTGGCTTTTTTTGGGGGGGGGCGGGGCTACTGTGAGTTACCAGACTATTTTGAGAATCATCCATCTCTTTTTATTGAATGAATAATTGTTCCTTTCTACAACTGAGAGATTTTTACTTCTATGGATATACAGTAATATTTCTTAGCCATTCAACCATTGGAAAGCATTTTGGCTGCTTCCAATTTTGAGCTATTACAAGTAAAGTTTTTAGGGCCAGTAAGATGGCTCGGAGGGGAAAGGCACTTGCTGTCTGGCCTGGTGACCTGAGTTTGATCTGTGGGACCTACTGCTTAAAAGAAGGAACTCATTCCTAAAAGTCACCCTTTGTCCTCCATACACTCACACACTCACACAATATTATATATATATATAATATAATTAAAAACCTCATAACATGTGTAGGCCCATATTTCTACATGGTATGACAGCCAGGTTCTTAAGCCATAGTTAGCAAATGAGGTGGTCACATTGCCTTCCAGACAGGCTGTCACCGTGGTAACAAAGGGTCAGAATGTTGTTATGCTCCTTCTTTAATTTGGAGGATGCCTAAATAGAGATGGTAATTCAGGCCTACATGACAGACCTAGCATACATATCAGAAAGATGTAACAAAACAGACATGGGAAGATGTAGACGTGACTAAAAGCCATTTACCTGGTTACCTAGAAAACAGAATGCTAATAAATTTCCCCCTCAGTTTACATTTTGGTTTAAAGGCTGTTTGGAGAATAAACAAGAGGAATGTTTCAGGATGTGAACTCGGGATTTCATGAGGGATCAGTGAGAATCTCCCTCTCGATAAAGCCATGTAAGTTGTGTCTTTATTCCCGTGCCTCCACGCTGGTCCAAAGAAGTAATTTATGGTTGGGGCTAGCACTGGACAACGACAAACATGACTGGAAATAAGAATATTCCTAGAATTCTTCCTAAGCATCTATTCTTTAGTTTCTCTTGGGTAGAATTTAGCAAGAGCTAGCTAGATCTTATGAAATACATTTCTTAACAAAATTTCTAAATTACTCTACAAGTAGTTTCTACAAGTGCTGTATGGAAGAAACTGTTGATCCATATCTTTCCCAATATTCATTATGCTAACATCTTAAACTTTATTCATTTGACAAGCATTTAACAATAAAATAAATGTTCATTCCTATTGTTAAGGACATTATTGTTGTCTCCCATTCTATTTCATAGTGCCATTTTAAATTTTTTTTTCGAGACGGAGTTTCTCTGTGGCTTTGGAGCCTGTCCTGGAACTAGCTCTGTAGACTAGGCTGGTCTCGAACTCACAGAGATCCACCTGCCTCTGCCTCCCGAGTGCTGGGATTAAAGGCATGCACCATCACCGCCCGGCCTCATAGTGCCATTTTAATGAGTGTTTTATTTCACGTGTATATTTGTGCACCATATATATGTGGTGCCTTTGGTGGCCAGCAGAAGTTAGTGGATTCCCTGGAAATGGAATAACAGAGGTTGTGAACTGCCTTGTGGGCAGTGTGTATTGAATTCAGGTCCTCAAGAAGAGCAGGCAACATTCTTACCTACTGAGATATTACCTCTCCAGGCTGTCATCTCACTGAATATGCCATTTTTTATTATTGACTTTTAAATGTTTGTTTGATATTGATATTCGAGGTACAAATTTTTTATCATTTATATAGGCTTCCAATATTTACTTTCACTCTGACAGGAAATCATGACATGGAGTAGGTGCCCAGGTTAGAGTTTGCCCAGCTTATTTTCAGCCTTGCTTTGGTCCAGTTTTTGCTCACTATGCTCCTTCTCCTACATCTTGGAATGGTAATGTATACCCTGTGTCATTATATGTTGGAAGTATGTTATGTGTGTTTTGATTTTGTTTTTACAGAGGATTACAGTAAAGGGAGTTCATGACCTTCAGAAGAGACATTGAATTTAGGCTTTTAAATAAGTTAAAGACTGTTATATGGGGATGTTTGAAGTAGGACTTATGTATTTTTGCATGGCTATCAGCCTTTGGGGACCAGGTAGTGTAATGTGCTTGTTTGAAAAAAAATGTCCTCCAAAGGGTATGGTATTATTAGGAGGTATGACTTCTTCCAACAAGTTTATCACTGTGGAGGCAGGCCATGAGGGATTATATATGCTGAAACACGACCCAACTAGACAAACCATTTCATGTTGCTAGTGGGTCACTCTGTAATAACTCTCAGCTCCTTCTCTAGCACCACATATGCCTACATGCCACCATGTTGCACCATGATAATAATCGACTAAACCTTTGAATATATAAGCCACCCAATTGAATGTTTTTCTTTAGAAGAGTTGTGGGCATGGCGTCTCTTCACAGCAATAGGAACCCTAACTAGGACAGTGACATTTAACATCCTAATCACAGTTCTCTACCATTGGTTCTACAAAGACACATCCTTCTCATAATGCAGAATACCGTAATGATAGCTATACCTTGTATGTTCATCAAAAGAAAAAAATAAATTTAAAGTATGCATTTATTCTATTTCTATGAGTTATTAAAGTCTCAATAATTTAGTATTTCTCAAAATTCCAGGTCCAAAGTCTCCTCTGATACCAAAGGTAATCTCTTAGTTGTGCATGTCAGTTGAAAGACAATCAAAATATAAGTTATATATTCCTAATTCAAATCACAACATTCTCATTGCAAAAATAAGGAATAACTCAACATCCAGCAGGGCAATTATTAAATTCTCGAGCTCGATATTCAGAATCTGGGCACATGTTATCTTACTATAAGCACTATGACTTTCCAAGTGACTCTTCATCATAAACTTGCTGATTTAAATATGCATATGGTTACCCTTTCATTTTGGTTCAACTAGTTTTCTAAGGCTTTACTTGGCAGAAGTTCCATTTCCCTGGCATCTCTAACTCCCATAGGTTGCTTTTAGAGTCCAGCTTTATCCACATTGGTCAATGCATTACATCTCTTAAGAAATTTGGCATTCCCATCCACTGCCTAGACTATTAGACTTTCTTTTGAAGTCATAGTAGAAGTCTTTGAAGTTCTACATGTCCATCAAACTAGGATCATATGAACAATTCCAAGGTCTTCTACCCCCTTGCTTTGTGACTGTAATAGCCTATGGGTAGCAGAGTAGCTGAACCAGTGAAATACTTTGCTATGCGGTCCTCTTATAAATCGGGTGTCATTCTGTTCTCTTCTCAAAGCAAAGTGTAGCAAATGAGTTTAGAGCTATTTGCCCTTGAGTGTGTCATAGATGATTATTGGCCACATTCTGAGATTTCCTCAAGACAGTTTTCCTATTATGCTGATGCAAATCCTTGGTTTCCTTTTCAGGGAGCTAATATATTCAGCAATCGTACTGTCCTTGGTTTGGAATTTTACAAACATTTCTCCAGGCAAACTGCAGTTTGTTTGTTTTTACTCTTTCTGCTCTTCTTCTTTCTCCCTTTTCTTGACAAAAAGATTCTGTGTGGCATCTGTACTAGCTTCTCCCGTTTAGTTCATCTTTTTAAAACTTAGCCTCCCTCAAGGTCTATGGAAGAGACAAAAAAAAAAAAATGGAACTAAAATTTGTTATATTTTGTACAATTCCTAATACACTCTTCCTTTCTGCCTGGAACCTCATGAATACATTTTTTACCAACTGCACTCCTATCAGAATTCTAGTCTTCAAAACTCTCACCAAGAACCATCTATTAAGCTCTGTTTAAAGCATTCCAAGCTATTTCTGGCCCAGTTCTCCAGTTTTTTTTTTTTTGAGTCTTTGAACAAGCCAATTTTAAAGCTGCCTGAGCCACATGAACAGGTATGGTCTCAGCAATGACCCACTTTTGGCACCAGTTATCCCTGTTTGTAACTTTCTATCACTTTGACAAAATGCCTGAGAGAAATATTTTTTAAAATAAAGATTTATTTTGGTTCAAGGTTTCACAGATTTCAGCTAATGATAACTTGGCCTCATACCTGTGGGCTTGTATTGAGGCAGAAGATCACGGAGCAGTGTACATGCTGGAGTAAATCTGTTCATCTCCTGGAAAGCAGGAAGAGAGAACAGAGAAGAGGGCAGGGGGTAGAAGAGAAGGAATGAGGGGGAGGAGTGAGGTGAAGAGGGGAGGGAAGAGATGGGAGGAGAGAAAGATGAAAAGCGAAGATGAAAGAGAATAGGGCAAATGGGAAAATGGAGAGCTTTTGGAGATCAGGTATATCATATCCTTTAAGGGCTCATATTAAGTGAGACATTTCCTTTCATTAGGACCTATGTCCTAAAAAATCTGTACATTCCAACAGTACATGCCCATCAATATACTAATTCACTGATGACATCAGAGTTTACCAGGTCTACTCTATCTCTTCCTATTATTCTTAACTCAACATTTTGCACAGGATAACAAGCCTTTCTATTCATTCACGTTTAGAGAACATCTCTGATCCACACGATCACAGTAGGTGTAGAACTATTAATCTTATGTTAAAGTAGACTTTGCTAGTTTATTACATATAAAAAGTTAGTTCATTTCATAAAACTGGGCAAATAATTGTTATAGTGTTATTTTTAGCTTTATATTGTAGTTTATTGTGATGTCACTCTACCGTTTCATTTTAAATTTATTTCTTTCATGCATATGGGTATTTTGCCTGAATGTATATATATAAGACAATGCACTCTTTTTGCCTGCAGAAGTCATAAGAGAACATAAGATTCTTTGGATAAAGAGTTGGGGATGGCTGTAAGCCCCCGTGTGTGATGGGAACTGAACCTTTGTTTTTGAAAGAGCAGCCAGTGCTCTGAACGATGGAACCTTCTCTCTAAGAGAGCCTGACTTCCACCATTTTTTTGGATGTTGTTGTTTTTAAGGAGATAAAAAGGAAATTAATTTTAACAATCTTCTTAATTACAATTATTTCCTTTTATTCACAGGAAATGTGTTTTGTATTCCAATATCTCCAATGGTTGCCAGAAATCATAGTATTGAACCTTTTGAATATATTGTGTTTTACTATTTGTTTTGATCATGGACATTAGTAACATTAGCATAGTGTTACTTTTTATTTCTATGGGTCAAGAACTTTTTTACTTTAACTTGAATAAAGCACTTGATTACTTCTTTCTCATATATCTGAATTGCCAGCATCACTACTCATACAGTTTGGCACATGCAATTGGAATAAAATAAAGGTTCCTTGAACACACAGTTGCAATAGAACAATACTCAGTCTTATGATGAATTAGTAGCTAGGGTTTTATGAATAATGGGATGACCCATGACCCAATTTATAGGGCTCTTTCTAGAATGTCACTTTTAGGTAACATTTAGAAATTCCTAATCTACATCCAGAAATTTCCATGGAATATTTTTAGTTGACTGTGGGTAGTGGATTTTTAGAACTGAACTGGCTTATACTTTGATATCAATTATCTTCTGCATTCTATTTAACTTGGGATCAATTTACTCTTCATTATAAAATTTCTTCAGATGTCAAATGAATCTTATCATTTTCCAAATGTATCCTTTGTAATTTATATATATATATATATATATATATATATATATATATATATATGGTTCTATGGATTTCTTCCTAAATTCTTTAGTAGCATCCAACAAAACAGGGTAATGCAAAATTGTAGCTACTTTGATACAGATAATTTTAACTTAAAAACATTTCAAGTAAATGAAGCCAATCTGTTAGTGACCATTTATCTTTAATATATGAGATTTTTGATTTTATGCTCAACCCATTATATACCTCTACAGATTGCAAATTAAAATTAGTATTAAATCAAAATGTTATTTCCTGCCGGGCAGTGGTGGTGCACGCCTTTAATCCCAGCACTCGGGAGGCAGAGGCAGGTGGATCTCTGTGAGTTCGAGGCCAGCCTGATCTACAAGAGCTAGTTCCAGGACAGGAACCAAAAAGCTACGGAGAAACCCTGTCTCGAAAAAATTTAAAAAAAAATGTTATTTCCTTTATGTTCATCTTATGTAATCTAACATAATTAGGGTAATTAGAAAATTGTACTTCATAACTTATGGCAGTTATTTAACTCTGCATTTGATTTTTGTTATCTCTAGTCTTTACCCTGTATTCTTCCAACCCCTATCAAGAAACATTACCTAATTTTTGTTTCCGAGTTGAAATGATTTAGGAAAATAAGAGAGTTTAATGGAACTAACTCCTGTGTTCAAAGATATAAACGGATTAACAAATGAAATAAAGGGAGTGGTGACCTCAGGGTAAAAATTAAACCAGCTAAATTTCCTATTTATGAAAAGGAATTAATGTCTAAAGCCAACTGTGATGGTGCATGCCTTTAATCCCTGAACTCCAGAAACAGAAGCAGACAGATCTCTGAATTGAGATCGGCCTGGTCTACAGATGCAGTTTCAGAACAGCTAACCTTCACCAGTGAAAGAAACCATGAACAAATGGAAAAATGGTGAAGATGGACTTGAACAGTGGGGTCATGTTCCAGCTCCAGCAAGCAGCAGAAGTTGACAGTCTCAGCCATGTAGTTCTGGCATTAAGGACAGAAGAGAGGAGCTATAGAACATTCCTGCACAAATGGTGAAAGCTGCTAAGACCAGGTATGTCAGGGATATGCTTGAATGGAGGCCTAGAGAGATCATTGTGGGAAGCTCTGAAGGCAAAGCCTGCATTACCTTGAGACCCCAAGATGTCAGAGATGCGAAAGCTCTGAGATACCTATTGAGGGAAAGCTGCTAACAGGGATAGAACCAGCCCAAAAGAAAGAAGTGTGAAAACTGGAAGGAGTTGGAAATCTAAAGTGTATTGGATATCATACCTGGAGATTCACAGTTTGAAACTTTCCTGGTTGGTGTTTGGTTTTGTTTTGGTCCAGTATTTCTTCACTATGCTTCCTTCTCTACATTTTGGAATGTTAGTGTACATACTGTGCCATTATATGTTTTATCTTTGTGATCTGTTTTTTTTTTATTTTGATTTGATAGGGGTTACAGTTAAGAGAGTATATGAGCCTCAGAAGAGACTTAGAACTTTAAAACATTGTTGAGACTGTAATAGACTATGGGAACTTAGGAATTTGAACTAAATGTGTTTTGCCTTATATGGTTAAAAGCTTATGGGGACCAGGAAGTGAAATGTGGTAGTTTGAATGTAATTGACCCTCATAAAAACAGAGGGAGTGGCACTATTAGGAGGTGTGACTTTTGGAAGTATAATGTTTTTGGAGGAAGTGTGTCACTGTCAGGGAGGACTTTGAGGTCTCATATATAGTCAAGTCATGACCAGTGTTCAGATCACTGCTTGTTGTCTATGGGACAAGATGATCAAGAGGTAAGTCTCTCAGCTCCTTCTCCAGTACTGTGACTGCCTGCAATGCTGCCATGTCCCACCATGATGATAATGGACTGAATCTCTGAACTGTAAGCCACCCAACTATTCATTTTTCTTTATAAGAGTTAGCATGGTCATTGTGTCTCCTAACAGCAATAGAAGCCTTAACTAGGACAAGATGGTTTTAGAGCCATCTTTGTTTGTGAGGTATATAACCTAAATTAAGTCAATAATGATGTCTTATCCATGATAAGCTTATAACTTAAGCATGATCCTTTTACGTTAAACCTCAATTATTTGAAATTTCTAAGATAAAGATTTATTTTTTCCTTTCAGGATTATGCTTAATTTTATTCCCTACTCATTTTAGGAGTAACATGTATTAGGCAAGCAGTTAGAAATGTTTTATGTCTTCCCTATGTGACGAAAGTCAACCAGACAATGAATTAGCATAAGGAGAATGGGAGGGCTGGGAAGTCTTCGAGAAAACACAATTGGTTGTGGGGTCAGATTGTTTGAAGGATCTTATT
Organism: Microtus oregoni; assembly: GCF_018167655.1. NCBI lineage: Eukaryota > Metazoa > Chordata > Mammalia > Rodentia > Cricetidae > Microtus > Microtus oregoni. Next base: position 26,513,400 of record NW_024543089.1, read on the forward strand.
ATTCAGGATTGTTGGCATATGATTAGTAAGTGTATTGTGTATTGTTTAAACTACTTAAGTCAGCTGTCGGTTATTGGAACTAAAGGATGAATAATCAAATACAATAATTTGCATAAATGTGTTAAATTTTTAATGGAAGTGTGTTCATGAAAAGAAAACTGTGTGCACATTATGTGAAGGAAAGAAGTAGATGTCAATAAATATTTGGCATGCCATGGGCCTTGTATTGATCAAACTCTGCAGCTTATTATTCAGAGGTCATCTCACACTACGCATGCCACTAATTTCCCTGCAGAAAGAGAAGACTAGATCTTTTGTCTTCCTGATCCATATTGAGTAAAGCCAACCAAAAATATCATGTCTTAATCTCAAGAAATTTTAAAAAATATTAACTTATTCACCAAAAAATGGGAATAAAACTAAGAATCTTGATTTGAGATTAGGATTGTGAAATGTACAGATTAGGGAACAACTTGATTATACAAATATCGCTGCTTTAAGTTAAGAAATTCTAGGAACTGCCGGGTACTAGAAGAAGCAAGGAGCAGAATCTTTTCTAGAACTTTTTGAAGGAATTTCCGTAAAACTGACAGCTCAATTGTGAATGATTTATCTCCAGAAGTATATATTTCTGGTACTTTATTCCATCAAGTTTTTGTTAATTGATTATAGCAAGCCCCCCCCCCCCCCCCCGCCCCAGACAACTCATGCAATTGCTTTCTTGTATTTGAAAAAGTGGCATAGGCTTGATCAATTGAATTCTTGGACCATGAGCTTTGATATTTTAAGTGTTATACAAAGAGGACATATAAAAAAATTCATGAAGGTAAACTAGTAGGTGTTTGGTGTTGCTTCTCTGTGCATGGTGAAGATGTGTCCTGTAGAGACTTGGCTGTTCTGTGCAGAAATCTTAGCTGTACTCTTTACTGGACAAGCATTGTATTTGTATGTATAGTATCTTCTGTTTTTGTTTACTTTCCAAACCCATCTAGAGTTTTGTATATTTAGGACACATTTTATATCTTTTCTTATTTTAAGCAAATTCCATAAAACAGTAGTTCAGAGAAATTACAAGTTTATAACTGTCTTGGACAAGTAATGTTTTAATGTTCTGCAATTTTAGTTATGGAAAATGTTTAACCAGAATTTTGATTTTGTTTTCAGTAATAACTAAGCTTACTAATTACTTTAGAGCTAACAATATCCAGGCACTTATTTCTCTTACTTTTATCCAAAGTAAAAATCTAACAGATACAACTTTTGAAAATTGTTCAGTAATATAACCTCTCACTCTCAAATAAACAAAATAAACATCAGAATTCTCATTGGAGCTGTGTTTTGAGTTCAGATGTCAAAAGCACCTGACACTCACATTTTGTTCTAATATTCTTTTCTTCTCCAACATTTATCTCACTCTTTGGTCCAGGTCTCTCTGTTCCCAAAAGACTATCCTGTATTAGACATTACCAAATTAAAAAAGGGTCTGGTTCTCATTCTCAAAGAGTACAGTTTTTTTTTTTTTCATGTTCTTGTGTAGCTAAAAGTGTGTGTTGAAGTTTAATATGCCTTAGGGAAACAGTGAACTTTGCAGTAATTAATTGAAAAAGTTTGAGATTTACACAGGACATTTTTTAAATATATTTTTTATGTTTTAGAAATGTTTGAAGACTAAATAAACAGAATGTACATTTGCATTACTATAATCCAAACAAGCTTATACTTGATTTTCAGTTTAGTGCTTAGCCCTTCATAAGCTATGTCTAAGTAATATTATATGTATTAATTGTTTCTAGCAAAATAGAGACAAAGGTTTGTGTGAGTGTGTATGTATGTAGACAGACAGATAATTTATTAAGAAAATTTGTTTTTTCCAAATTCCGAGAAAACTTCTGACATAATGTCTGAAATCTAGAGACTGGAATATTTTAGCATGACGTTGGTAAGACCAAGTTCAATGGTTTGAACATTTCAAAGGTCATTGATGTTAGTATAAATTTTGATTCTAAGGAGTGAAAAGGTTGTAGCTATGATAACCAAGCATAAGAAAAGTATGTATCTAAGGTTTTTTAAGAGAGAGTGAAAGCTTTGTACCATTTCCTCCATGCTACCCACCCTTTAATCACAGCACATTGAATGATACATGTGCACATTGAGAGTGGATCATTTCTAAGTCCTTTCAACTTACATGCAAATTTCCTCACAGGTATACTTGAAAACAATCTTGGCAGTTCTTCAAGTATTCATTAGTGCATGTAAAATTGACACCTAAAATGATCCACTAATGTTGGTGGAAATTGCTTGCTTGTGCTACCCAGACCTCAATAATAATGCATAAATTACAACACTGCTTGGCCAATAACGTAGGCGTATTTTTAGCTAATTCTCACATCTTCAACTAACCCATAATTCTTGTCTGTGTTAGACACGTGACTTAGTGCCTTTTATCAGTGAGGCATTCTCATAATGTTTCCTCTGCCTCTGGGTGACCACTGCAGACTTAGCCTTTCTTATTACCAGAATCCTCCTGTTCTGGCTACTCTGCCTATACTTCCTGCTTTTCTACTGGCCAATTAGTGTTTTATTAAATCAATACAAGGGATAAAACTTTACAGCGCCCGAGACAATTGTTTCACAATGCTTCCTTTTTTTTTCCTTTGAAAACAAGAAGTCTGAATCTAATCTCCTTTGTTTAGCTTTTTTCCTGACCATATCTATACCAACTCTTAACCAACACTCTAAACAAGACAAACATCCATATTCCCCTCCCCCATTTTTGGAATGTGGGTGTACATAGTTTTCTAGGCTACTGATTTCCTGATGATTGAGGACGATGATAATCTTATGGGGACCTAAAGAAAATTTAGGATTATGGTCAAGTCCTGACTGGAATATTCTGTGAGGCCTGATCCTCTCAGTGGCAGTCTTGAGGCTGTTCTGGATGTAGATGTCAGAAGAAACTCTAATTGAGGTCCTCTGAAATGTTTTATTATCAGGACAAACCATCAGCTCCTTTTGGAGATTTTTCAGTGGTCGTCCTTGATCAAACCTGATTTTTCTTAACCCAGAATGGATTCACAGCCACTCATTTCCTGTGAAAACAAAAGCAAAACCTCTTATCCAAAGTAAAATATCTTTTACCTTAAATATGGAAGTCAAGGCATTTTCAAAATATATATGTTAGATTAATCTAACAGCATTTATAATCAAATGCCTTTTAGCAACTATTGCTCTTTCCTCAGCCATCAAATAATTCAAAGACAACACAATAACATACACTATACAGATTATATGTGTATTTTCCATCATTACATGACTTTATTTTAAGCTCTGATTCTTTTATTTTTAATTTTGGTTTTTTGAGATAGGGTTTCTCTGTGTAACTTTGGCTGTCCTGGAACTCACTCTTTAGTCCAGGCTATCCTTGAACTCACAGAGATCTGCCTGCCTCTGCCTCCCAAGTACTGGGATTAGTGGTGTGTGCCACTATACCCAACTCCTCCCTTTCTTCCTTCCTTCCTTCTTTCCTTCCTCTCTCTCTCTCTCCTCCCCCCTCTCTTTTTTTTAGGACTTTATCCTTTTTCTTGTCTCTCCCAAGGCTACACATATTTTTAAACACACTGTAAACCATTTGGAGGTGTTTTTTTTAATAATCCAAATCTATCTTTACTGTATATCTCTCTTTTTCTGACCACATGAGTCTTTAATTTGCTAAGCAATATAGCTAGAATTAAAGCTGTGGTATTGACAGCTGGATCCACCCCTTTCATTAGTTTTCTTAGAGTCTAGCTTCATGGATGAGGTACTGGTGAGAGCCATGTTTATTGTCACATATCTATGGAGTTTCAAGGTCCCTGCCATCATCAAGAAGCATGATCTTGGCCCTTCATAAACGCCATTTAAGTGTTTGGTGGTGGGGCATCTTGAAAGAACTGCAACGGTTTTGCAGATAAACTGAGTCAGGAAGCCTCTCTTAAATGAGATGCACTTGTCTCTATGAAACAGAGCCTACCTAAGAAAATTCTACTACCAAGAAGCCATGCTTGACTTTATTCTTTTTTGTCTAGAATTACCTCCCAAGCTCTCTCAGGTTTTATGTGGATGTAGTTGCCCACGTTGTCACCATTTTGTTTACAGAGGTTTCTGTCCCACCAGCTCCCTCAGTCATTCAGTCCCAAAGAAACACACAGAGGCCTACCTTAATTATAAACTGGTTGTCTTATTAGCTTAGGCTTCTGATTAACTAACGCTTACATCTTAACCCATAATTCTTGTCTGTGTTAGTCGCGTGACTTGGTACCTTTTATAAGTTAAACATTCTCATCTTGTTTCCTCTATGTCTGGGTAATGACTGCAGACTAAACCTTTCTTCTTCCCAGAATTCTTCTATAAGCCCTGCATATACTTCCTTCCTGGCTACAACCAATAAGTGTTTCACTAAACCAATACAAGTGACAAATTTTTACAGGGTATAAGACCATTGTCCCACAGTACACCACATAATAAAAACAGCATATTCCCTAGAAAAAATTGCTACAAATAATAGGTAGTAACTAACTTCTTGATTAATTAAATATTTTGCATTGGTTGGTATTATATAAAAATAGTATAGGGACAGGTGTTAGTTTATTTCTCTTTTGTGCCAAATAGAATCCAGAGGGAGTTAATTCTAACTTCTAAGCCCTGTATTTCCCTACTTAAGTCAGCCATACATTCATGGTAAAATGGAAGGAAATAGAGAGTATGGAGAGTAAATCTATGACAACCTGACACTCAGAGGCCATATAAATATATTCCATCCTTAGTACTATTCCTCTATCAAAAGCCACACCCTAGCTGCTCATCAGGAATAAAGTATTACAGGACATGGGGCCTTAATGCTCAGAAAACAGTAAAATCATCAGTGTTACCATCTTTTTGACAAGGAAGAATAGCTGACAGTATGTAGTGTTTCTCTAACACCTACATAAGTTTTATGTCATTATCAAAAGTGTGTTAAAATGACATGTCTTTGTGTCATTACATAATCTTATAATTTGGTGGCAAATTCTTTTATTTTTAATGTTGGATCATTTGAGTGTGAGTCTATGACTACACTAGAACACATTCAGATTAATTGTACATGTGAAAACTTTGGATAATAGGAACTGGTTAACTACACAGACTGAATATGTAAGTAGGTAAATCCCCTTTATTGATATCTTAAATAAAAATCTGGTCATGACACAGATAAATTGTGGAGCTGTATTATTCCTTTCAAAGGATTTTTGTGGTTTTCAGAGTAATGGAAGTGTTATGGTGTGTTTTCACAGTAATAGAACAGTAACTAAGACACATACACTGTGTTTTTAATGTTCTATAAATCAAGGTCATAGATTAAGTGTTTGAGGGCCCCTGCAAATGCATATGTTGAAGCCTGCAAGCCCAAACTGAGAGTGCTTGGGTGGTGCTTCTGAGAAGTAAATAAATCCTGAGTGTTAGCTACTCGTGTTGGCTTTAGTCTCCTTAGGAAACATGGTATGTTTATCACTTTTCTCACTGTTCTGACAAATGGAACTTAATAATGGAAGGACTTGCTTTGACTCCTGGTTTTAAGATATATTCCATTATCATGAAGAATGCATGCTACCAGGAACATGAGGCAGCTGGTCACTACTTCCCCAGTCATAAAGTAGAGAACCGTGAATAGGTTGTAAGCTCAGTCCCTGACTCTCATTTTTTTTTATTTTTTAAATTTATTTATTTATTAAGGATTTCTGCCTCGTCCCCGCAACCGCTTCCCATTTCCCTCCCCTCCCCCGATCAAGTCCCCCTCCCTCATCTGCTCGAAGAGCAATCAGGGTTCCCTGACCTGTGGGAAGCCCAAGGACTGCCCAGCTCTATCCAGGTCTCCTAAGGTGAGCATCCAAACTGCCTAGGCTCCCACAAAGCCAGTACGTGCAGTAGGATCAAAAACCCACTGCAATTGTTCTTGAATTCTCAGTATTCCTCATTGTCTGCTATCTTCAGCTAGTCCGGATTTATCCCATGCTTTTTCAGACCTAGGCCAGCTGGCCTTGGTGAGTTCCCAATAAAACATCCCCATTGTCTTAGTGTGTGGGTGCACCCCTCGCAGTCCTGAGTTCCTTGCTCGTGCTCCGTCTCCTTCTGCTCCTGATTTGGACCTTGAGATTTCTGTCCGGTGCTCCCATGTGGGTCTCTGTCTCTGTCTCCTTTCATCGCCTGATGAAGGTTAATATTCATGAGGATGCCTATGTGTTTGTCTTTGGATTCACCTTCTTATTTAGCTTCTCTAAGAACATGAATTATAAGCTCAATGTCCTTTATTTATGGCTAGAAACCAAATATGAGTGAGTACATCCCATGTTCCTCTTTTTGGGTCTGGCTTACCTCACTCAGGATAGTGTTTTCTATTTCCATCCATTTGTATGCAAAATTCAAGAAGTCCTTGTTTTTTACTGCTGAGTAGTACTCTAATATGTATATATTCCATACTTTCTTCATCAATTCTACCGTTGAAGGGCATCTAGGTTGTTTCCAGGTTCTGGCTATTACAAACAATGCTGCCATGAACATAGTTGAGCATATACTTTTGTTGTATGATAGGGCCTCTCTTGGGTATACTCCCAAGAGTGGTATTGCTGGATCCAGGGGTAGGTTGATCCCGAATTTCCTGAGAAACCGAAACACTGATTTCCAAAGTGGTTGCACAAGTTTGCATTCCCACCAGCAATTGGTGAGTGTACCCCTTTCTCCACAACCTCTCCAGCAAAGGCTATCATTGGTGTTTTTTATTTTAGCCATTCTGACAGGTGTAAGGTGGTATCTTAAAGTTGTCTTGATTTGCATTTCCCTGATCGCTAAGGAAGTTGAGCATGACCTTAAGTGTCTTTTAGCCATTTGAAGTTCTTCTGTTGAGAATTCTCTGTTCAGCTCAGTGCCCCATTTTATAATTGGGTTGATTAGCCTTTTGCGGTCTAGTTTCTTGAGTTCTTTATATATTTTGGAGATCAAACCTTTGTCAGTTGCGGGGTTGGTGAAGATCTTCTCCCAGTCAGTGGGTTGCCTTTTTGTCTTAATGACAGTGTCCTTTGCTTTACAGAAGCTTCTCAGCCTCAGGAGGTCCCATTTATTCAATGATGCCCTTAGTGTCTGTGCTGCTGGGGTTATAAGTAGGAAGTGGTCTCCTGTGCCCATGTGCTGTAGAGTACTTCCCACTTTCTCTTCTATCAGGTTCAGTGTGTTTGGACTGATATTGAGGTCTTTAATCCATTTGGACTTGAGTTTTGTGCATGGTGATAGATATGGATCTATTTTCATTCTTCTACAGATTGACATCCAGTTTTGCCAGCACAATTTGTTGAAGATGCTCTCTTTTTTCCATTGTATACTTTTAGCTCCTTTATCAAAAATCAGGTGTTCATAGGTTTGTGGGTTAATGTCAGGGTCTTCTATTCGATTCCATTGGTCGACTTCTCTGTTTTTATGCCAATACCAAGCTGTTTTCAATACTGTAGCTCTGTAATAGAGTTTGAAGTCAGGGATGGTAATGCCTCCAGACAATCCTTTATTGTGTAAGATTGTTTTGCCTATCCTGAGTTTTTTGTTTTTCCATATAAAGTTGATTATTGTCTTCTCCAGATCTGTGAAGAATTTTGATGGGATTTTGATGGGGATTGCATTGAATCTATAGATTGCTTTTGGTAGAATTTCCATTTTTACTATGTTGATCCTCCCAATCCAAGAGCAAGGGAGGTCTTTCCATTTTCTGGTGTCTTCTTCAATTTCTTTCTTCAAAGACTTATAGTTCTTGTCAAGTAGATCTTTCACTTCCTTGGTCAGAGTTACCCCAAGATATTTTATGCTATTTGTGGCTATCGTGAAAGGTGATGCTTCTCTGATTTCCCTCTCTGCTTCCTTTTCCTTAGTGTATAGGAAGGCAACTGATTTTTTGGAGTTGATCTTGTATCCTGCCACATTACTAAAGGTGTTTATCAGCTGTAGGAGTTCTTTGGTAGAATTTTTGGGGTCGCTTATGTACACTATCATATAATCTGCAAATAACGAAAGCTTAACTTCTTCCTTTCCAATACGAATCCCCTTGATCTCCTTATGTTGTCTTATTGCTATTGCTAGAAATTCAAGCACTATATTGAAGAGGTATGGAGAGAGTGGACATCCTTGTCGTGTTCCTGATTTTAGTGGGATGGCTTTGAGTTTTTCTCCGTTTAATTTAATGTGAGCTTGCTGTAAATAGCTTTTATTATATTTAGGTAGGACCCTTGTATCCCTATTCTCTTCAAGACCTTTATCATAAAGGGGTGTTGAATTTTGTCAAATGCTTTTTCAGCATCTAATGAAATGATCATATGGTTTTTTCTTTCAGTTTATTTATATGGTGGATTACATTGATAGATTTGCGTATGTAGAACCAGCCCTGCATCTCTGGGATGAAGCCTACTTGATCATAATGGATAATTTTTCTTATGTGTTCTTGGATTCGGTTTGCCAGTATTTTATTGAGAATTTTTGCGTCGATGTTCATGAGTGAGATAGGTCTGTAATTCTCTTTCTTGGTTGGGTCTTTGTGTGGTTTTGGTATCAGGGTAACTGTAGCTTCATAAAAGGAATTTGGCAATGACTCTTCTGTTTCTATATTGTGAAATACATTAAGGAGTATAGGTATTAGTTCTTCTTGGAAGTTCTGGTAGAATTCTGCATTGAAACCATCTGGTCCTGGGCTTTTTTTTCGAAGGGAGATTTTTGATAACTATTTCTAATTCTTCGCGAGTAACCGGTCTATTTAGATCATTCACCTGGTCCTGGTTTAACTTTGTTATATGGTACTTATTTTAAAAAATGTCCATTTCTTTTGTATTTTCCAGTTTTGTGGCATACAGGCTTTTGTAGTAAGATCTAATGATTCTCTGAATTTCCTCTGTGTCTGTGGTTATGTCCCCCTTTTCATTTCTGATCTTATTTATTTGCGTGTTCTCTCTCTGTCGTTTAATTAGTTTGGATAGGGGTTTGTCGATCTTGTTTATTTTCTCCAAGAACCAGCTTTTTGTTTCATTGATTCTTTGGACTGATTTCTGTGTTTCTATTTTGTTGATTTCAGCCCTCAGTTTGATTATTTCCAGTCTTCTACTCCTCCTAGGTGAGTCTGCTTCTTTTTTTTTCTAAAGCTTTCAGGTGTGCTGTTAAGTCCCCAATGTATGCTTTCTCCGTTTTCTTTAAGTGGGCACTTAGTGCTATGAACTTTCCTCTTAGCACTGCTTTCATTGTGTCCCATAGGTTTGAGTATGTTGTCCCTTTATTTTCATTAAATTCAAGGAAGACTTTAATTTCTTTCTTGATTTCTTCCTTGACCCAGGTGTGGTTCAGTAGTTGACTGTTCAGTTTCCATGAGTTTGTCGGTTTTTTGGGGGCAGCGTGCTTGTTAATCTGTGATGATCTGATAAGACACAGGTGGACACTGATATTTTTTTGTATCTGTGGAGGTTTCCTTTGTTTCTGAGTATGTGGTCAATTTTTGAGAAGGTTCCATGAGCTGCAGAGAAGAAGGTATATTCTTTCCTATTTGGGTGGAATGTTCTATAGATGTCTGTTAAGTCCATTTGCTTCATTACCTCCAATAATTCTCTTAATTCTCTATTAGGTTTCTGCCTGATTGACCTGTCCCTTGGAGAGAGAGGTGTGTTGAAGTCTCCTACTACTAGTGTGTGTGGTTTGATGTCTGCCTTGAGTTCTAGTAATATTTCTTTTACATAAGTAGGTGCTTTTATATTGGGGGCGTATATATTCAGGATTGAGACTTCATCCTGATGAATTGTTCCTGTTATGAGTATAAAGTGACCATCTCGGTCTCTTCTGATTGATTTTAGTTTGAAGTCAGTTTTGTTAGAAATTAGTATGGCCACACCTGCTTTTTTCTTAGGACCATTTGCTTGAAACACCTTTTCCCAACCTTTTACTCTGAGTAGGTGCCTGTCTTTGTGGTTGAGATGTGTTTCTTGCAAACAGCAGAATGTTGGATCCTGTTTTCGTATCCAATCTTTTAGCCTGTCCCTTTTTATAGGTGAATTGAGCCCATTAATATTAAGTGATATTAATGACCAGTGGTTGTTTACTCCGGTTATTCTTATTGCTTTTGGTATTAGAGATTGTGTGTCTCCCTTCTTTGAGATGTGCTGGTGAAGGGTCATTAGATGCCTGGGTTATTGTAGGCAGTGTTGGCAGTGTTGGATTCCTTGGGTTGCGATTTTCCTTCTATTACTTTCTGTAGGGCTGGATTTGTGGCTATGTATTGTTTAAATTTGTTCTTACCCTGGAATGTCTTGTTTTCTCCATTGATAATGAACGATAGCTTGGCTGGGTATAGTAGTTTGGGTTTGCATCCATGGTCTCTTAGCTTCTGCAGAACCTCTATCCAGGACCTTCTGGCTTTCATAGTTTCCATAGAGAAGTCAGGTGTAAGACTGATCGGTTTACCTTTATAAGTTACTTGCCCTTTTTCCTTTGCTGCTCTTAATATTCTTTCTTTAATCTGTTTATTTTGTGTTTTGATTATTATATGGCGAGGAGATGTTTTTCTTTGATCCAGTCTGTTTGGTGTTCTGTATGCTTCTTGAATATTGAAATGAATATCTTTCTTTAAGTTGGGAAAGTTTTCTTCCATAATTTTGTTGAAAATATTTTCTGGGCCTTTGAGCTGTGACTCTTCTCCTTCTTCTATTCCTATTATTCTTAGGTTTATTTTTTTTATTGTGTCCCATAGTTCCTGAATGTTTTGTGTTGAGAATTTGTTGGCTTTGCTGTTTTCTTTGATCTGTTCGTTTATTTTCTCTATGGTGTCCTCATCATCTGAGATTCTTTCTTCTAGCTCTTGTATTCTATTGATTATGCATGTTTCTGTAGACTCTGCTCGTTGGCCTAGATTTTCCATATCCAGCTGGTCCTCAGTTTGTATTTTCTTCCTTGCCTTCATTTCAGTTTTCAATTCTTGAACTGTTTCCATTACCTGTTTGATCGTTTTTTCTTGGTTTCCCAGGGCATCATGTACGTATTTACTCATTTCTTCAAACTTTTTGTTATACTTCTCATCCATTTCTATAAGGGCATTTTTTACATGTTGTTTAAGGGACTCTATTGTCTTCATAAAGTCGATTTTTTCCACTTCTTCTGTGTTAGGTTGTTCAAATACTTCTGTTGTAAGATCATTGGGTTCTGGTGTTTTCATGTTGTTTTTCAGATTATTGGGTGAATTCTTGCCTTGGCACCTGCCCATCTCCTCCTATTGATCCTATCCAATGGGTCTTTTAAAAACCGGATCAGGTTTCCCTGCTGGCCAAGGGCTCCACTTACAAAATGCCCTCACTCTCTTTCGTGGTTCCTGCTGCAGGCCAAGAACCCTCTCACCCCTCCGAAGGATCTTCAGGACAGAACCAGGCTCCCAGTGTGCCAGTGACCTGGCCAACCAAAGGCCTACCTCTTTGATTCAATTGTAGTAGGGCGATCTGCTCTCCTTATTGCCCGCCTGTCCCCGCCACTTGGGTCTGCTGCTGCACCGGTCCCCGAAAGCCTCTTCCTGTATGAGGTGTCGCTCCACCGCTGCTCCACTGTGTCTGGCCGCCACCGCTCCACCTATGTGCGTCTGGCCGCCGCCGCTCCGCCTCTGTGCCTCTCATTTTGTTAAAGACCCTCTGATCTCACACATCTCTAGTGTGGGCTTTTCCACCTCCTGGCACCCAGCCTAGAACCTTTCTCACAGATGTGCCCCCTAGGTTCATCATCATCATTGTTATCAATCCTGTTCATCTGACAATCCAACACACTGAGAACAGAATTTTTCTTTCTCTGCATTGTGAGATGGGAGAGGATATCCATCTACGAACAGGGTCATTGGCCATCATTAATCATCAGATAGGCTGGTGCCTCCAGTTTGAACATTCTTCGCCTTCATAGTTTGAAGAAATAATACTTTATGATTTAAATTGCCCAGCATATAATATGTTCTTTCGATTGTTCAAACTGACTCAGATACTCAGTATGTCATAAGGGTCTAGGCTCCTGGGCAGAGGCCTCTGACATTGGGTATTGCTTTTTGTTGCTGGTTTTATGACAAAGGGTAATAAATAACTTTAGGTGCATATTTAATATTTGTCTCTAAGATGTGACTGCTTAGCCTTTCCCCTGCCCTGAACTCTTACACAGCAATATAAATTTGTACCCCCTAATGTGTCATTCCACATCTCTGTAGATAGTTTCTAATAGTGATCAATTGGCAGGGCATAATTCTTGGTAAATGATTCTTCCCCTTACTGTTCTTTACAATAGAATTGGAATCACCCATCAATACTAACTGCACATATGCTAGCTCCTGTCAGTTCCTGACTAAGACCTTTACGACATTGTCCAGCCTGCCACAGTCAAGCATGTGTAACTTGTCATGATATTGACATATCAGAATTACTATGGAGTAATTGTGAACAATTTTCTTTCTTTGGACACTTTCTAAGGATAAATAAACATATGTAGCTATATATACTGCTATATTTTAATATATGGAAATACTAACTAAATGAGATATATATTTATTTAAAGGTCATAGCATATACAAAAAATTATATAACATACATGAATTGATATCAGTCATATGGGGTCTTGGCTCTTCTTTTTATATTTACAGGATTTTTCATATCACTCCAGAAAATGCTTAATGACTGAACTTTTTCTCCTTAACAGTAACTTGTGCTAAGAAACCAGAAGAACAGACAGTGATTTTGAGAATCATCATATAAATCAGCATGAAAGGATGCATTGTCCTTCGGTAGAGATTTAGTGAATAGCATCTCCATAAAAGCATTTAGTTTTATTTGAGGCTTAATGTCTTTAGTAAGTCTGTGTGGCTGGTGAGTCCCAGGTGCTAGAATTGGGCCCCTGGAGAACACCCATGAGGATGAGGGGGGTTTGGCTGCCTCTGTGATCACACCTGCTCCAGCTTTGCCGGTTACTTGCTCTGAGTACTTATTTTTGTCCTCAAGTTCCTTTGATTATTAGGAATCATCATGCTTGAAAAGCCAGCTCTGCTACTCCTCCACAGAGTGAGGGAGGGAAATAGCACATTTTGCAAATTTCAGTGCTTTTGAAAGGAATAATGAAAAGGAGGAGGTGCCGTTTCAGAAGGCGGGCTACATAGATGGAACAAAAGGTTAACTCCAATTTCTGCTGAAAATAGAAAGTAAAAATAGTAATGATGATCTATACAAGAGTAGAAAACACAGCAAAGTGAAGCTATTCATTTAGAATCAGCAACTTCTTTTAAAATAGCCTTTGGTTGTTCAAAGGGTTTTATTTTACAAATTGGCAATCAGTAGGCACGTCCGACAACTGGTTCATTGTGTCTTTTCTGCCAACTGTTAGCATCTGTCTTCCTTTGGATCATCTGAGGAACCTCAATGTTTTGGGGTAGTTTTTCTGAGAAAAAAAATGTTCCAAATTTCTCTCCAATGTTTGCTTTAAAAAAACTTAAAACTCTGTCTGTATTAAGTGGTTTTCTGTGTTATCTATGTGGTTGCTCCCCACCTTCTCTACCACTGTAAGCGATAATCTTCTTACTTTTAGATATCAGACTTTTTGTCTGCCAAGGACCTCACTCAATAATAAAAGGATATGTGTGTGTGTGTGTGTGTGTGTGTATGTGTATAAAAAGAAAAATATACAAATGCATATATATTATATGTGTATACAACCTTTGCAGATAAGAAGCTGTTTTTCTTAGAATCTTTTGAAGAATGTGGAAACAGTGTTTGGAGGGAAATGTAAGTGAAATTCAGGAATCCATTCTGAGTATTTCATATGTGTGACTTTGAATAGCAGTTGAACAATCTGAAAAGATGGGTGTTAGTTAATTCATGTCAACCCAAAACTCCAGTCTGTGATCAGTGATGAATAGCTTCAGATCCTCTTGAATTAGAAAGAAGAAAAAACAGCAGCAGCAGCACCCCCCCCCCCCCCCGCCAAGTTCTCTGCTTGTTAGAAAGAAAGACAAGGATTGGAACTGTATGAAAGAAACCAGGAATGACATAAATGATATATTAAATCTGGTAATTTACACTTGATAAAATTTCTTCTGTTATGACCAAGATGTTTGTTTAAAACCATGCTGAGAAGCAGTTTCTTAAGTATTCCAGGCAACAGTCTGATGACGGGAGCTTGGACATCTAGTGCTCACAATTATGATGGCATGGCAAATATAAAACATTGCTTAAAGCAACCTGTTTTATTAATAAAATACCCTAGGTGAAGGTTTTTTGTTTGTGGACTCTTTGAACAAATAATACCATAGTCTACATGAGACAAGAATATAAATCAAGTGCTTTATATGTGTGACAGACCCTTTAGAACAGGACATTCATAATCACATTCTGAAGTACAGATATTGAAATCCCTGGTGTGGATGAATTGTTGTTTAGAAAGATACTGCATTTTGAATAATTTTATTGTGGCAGATAGTGCAAGTCTTTGTCTAGTCTATTCCCTGGATTTTTGTTCATAGATTACAACCACTTCCCACTTTGCTTTGTGACTATGACAGATTTTTCTCCAATAAAGTATAAGCACCCATGCCATTTACAGATTCCGAATGTGTTCTAGAAGACCATAGACATAACCTCATTTGAGCTCTTCTTTTTCTTTTGCTGGAAAGGAAGTCTGAAGGTGGAGAAGGTAGGAGACAGTGTGCTCACTGAAGATGAGAAAGTGGCTGACTAAAATAAGGGAACATTCTGGGAGGGACATACATTTGGGCTGGAAAGAAGACTTAGTGGGTGAAGATGCTTACCTCCAGAGGATTCAGACTTGATGATCAAAATTTGGTCCCCAGAACTCACTTAACATGGGAAAGACAGAACCAACATCATATAGTCATCTTTTCATCCATGATTCCCATGCCATACATGCCCCGTATTATAACAATATATATATATATATATATATATATATATATATATATATATGATTAAATTTAAAAACAGAAGCATAGTACATATTTGGTTTGTCAGGTTATTTAGATGCTAAGTGAAAAAAATCCTTTTGGCTATGTTGGATTTTTCTCCTTATAGGATTTCATACAAACTTTATTTCATGTTATAAATATAATCCAGATATTCACTTATTGCTACAGTAAAAGATCTGCCTGACATTAGTTCATCTGCTCTCTGTGCATAGATGTGATCTTTATACTTTGTCTTGGATGTAGCCTGCTAACTAAGGTATCTTCAAGATTAGGGGCAAAGTATTTACTGTTTTTGTGTAGCGTGGATCACATTTTGATGTGGACGTGTTTTAAATGCTTTAAGTACCAAGTATTTTGCAGCACATTTAAAGAATTAATTTTTATGTAATTACAATGCTCCACATTATAGTACCTCATAGAGATGTGAATGAAGATATTAAAATCTTCTTTAAAACTAGATGAAGCTGGTAGAAAAATTGGAGCTGGGATAAGAAACGGAATGGTTAGACTAGAGCTCCTCTCCTATCATCAGTCCGTCTCATTCACTTCCTTCCACTGAATCCTTTTAGGAAAGCTCCCATTTCCTTCAAACAGCTGGTAGTCTTGTCTCCTAATGATATACAACACATTACAAAATGCGACTAATCTAAAAATTCTATTCTGTAAAGATAAGCATATGGTTTAGAAGATGAAAAATGCTGACTACGTGATTACTTTCCAGTCTGCTTGGATTGTACAGGATCATTAAGCCATTCATGATTCTTTCTGTGGACTTAATTTGGGGACTGGGTACAGGGAGATGACTGGGTAACATTTATTTGGCAGACAAAGGGTTTGAATCCTGTCGTTCCACATCTTTCTCATCTCAATTGATCATCCAAACTTTTAGTGACCTTCCAGGTCATTATGGAACATGATTGTCTCTGAATCTTAAAACAAACAGACATACAAAAAACTCTTGCGATTTTGTAGTTCCTTTACTATTTCAAGAAGTATATTTTGTCTTTGGTATAATCTTGAGAAGGAACTAAAACTTGTCTGAAATCCCTTCCACAATGCTTATTCATCATATGATAATGAAATGCTCCTCTCCTCAATTTATTAAAAAAAAATAATGACATTCTATGTTAAGAGTATAGTCCCAGTTGTGTGTAAGAGTGCACACAAAATCCTTTGCATGGGGACTCCTGTGTCGCAGGTGCCATTTGTTCAGCAAGTAATTTAATATATTACAGGAAACAAAAACAGGTAAGAGGAATCCTCGGTAGGGTTAAGTAACTTGTTTAATAAAATACAAAAAAAACTCTAACTTTTTATTCAAGGAAGTAAAGTGTTTCGAAGGGAAATGAGTAAGTGTAGGGAGTCCCAGGGACCTTACTTCTGTCTCACAGCAACACAGATTTAATTCACAGTAGTTTTCCATGCACAGCAAGTACAAGAACATGTTTTTTTTTTATTGAGAAAAGGAGAAAAAAAAAAAACAAATTTCCTCCTCCTCCCAGCCTCCCATTTCCCTCCCCCTCCTCCCACCCTTCTCCCCCTCCTCCCACCCTTCTCCCCCTCCCCCCACTCCTCTCCCCCTCCCTCTCCAGCCCAAAGAGCAGTCAGGGTTCCCTGCCCTGTGGTAAGACCTAGGTCCTCCCCCCCTCCATCCATTTCTAGCTGAGGATAGGGAACCTGAAATGACCCTATCCTATAGCAATACTGACGAATATCTTGCATATCACCATAGAACCTTCATCTGGTGATGGATGGAGACAGAGACAGAGACCCACACTGGAGCACTGGACTGAGCTCCCAAGGTCCCAATGAGGAGCAGAAGGAGGGAGAACATGAGCAAAGAAGTCGGGACCACGAGGGGAGCACCCACCCACTGAGACAGTGGAGCTGATTTATTGGGAGCTCACCAAGGCCAGCTGGACTGTGACTGAAAAAGCATGGGATAAAACTGGAGTCTCTGAGTATGGCGAACAATGAGGGCTGATGAGAACCCAAGGACAATGGCACGGGGTTTTGATCCTACGTAATGTGCTGGCTTTGTGGGAGCCTAGCAAGTTTGTATGTTCACCTTCCAAGAACATGGTTTTGATCTGAGTGAGCCAACTGGATTTTCATGAATTCTTGTTCCTAGATTAAAACTTGTAGAGTCCTTCTGTGTTCACAAACTTTTTTTTCCTATTTGTTGGAGGCTTGAATGGTTAGTCACATTGTTTACTTTTCTCAGAAATCAAGGGTTTGTTTTTCATAAACAAATAAAACTGAAGCAAACATGTAATCCACGACTAGGGTAAATGTGAAATTTAACTTGGCATACTGTAAGTTTGAAAGTTCAAAATTTGTCTTTAACGTTAGAGAGTTTTCTGAAATTCCATAATAAATTCAGTCTCAGTTTCTATTTTTCACTAAAAATAATGGCGATTCTGCTAGCATTTATCGAGAAACTGTAGAATTAGTTTCATGAAAAAGAATTTGTTGACCCAGGCACTGGTGGCACACACCTTTAACCCCAGTACTCATAGACTGGAGGCAGGCAGATCTCTGATTTAGAACCCAGCCTGCTCTACAGAATGAGTTCCTGGACAGCCAGGCCTACACAGAGAAAGCCTGTCTTAAAATAAACAATCAAAGAAACAAACAAGAAAAAGAAAAAAACTAAACAAAAAGAATTTGTTTTAACTCTACAAGGGAGCTTAGAAAAACCTCACTAAACATGAGTTTGTACCTTTAGGAGTTTATACCCCATAAGACTAAATGATAAAAATAATAAATAGTGTTGGTGCTGAAAAAACAGTAAAAACAATAGCACAAGAAATAGACTCAGAATCTCAGCCTCCGTTTTCCCCCCCTTAATACTTCTTATGAGAAAAGACTTCATTTTGTAGTTCTAAAGTGAAATTCTAAAGTAAATTCTTATTTTAGAGTAAATTCATATTTTTTGGATTAAATGGGAGAAAATGAATTACTCAGAAGACAAGCTATTTGGGCTGACTGCCTGATAGCATTTACTTTCTGCATATGAACCGTCCAGTGGAACAGTCCTCACCATGCTTGGTTGTGGGCTAATTGCCTGTTAGCATTTAATTTACGCATATGAACTGTTCAGTGGAACAGTCCTTATCATGCTTGGTTGTGGGCTGACTGCCTGTTAACACTTCATTTCTACATATGAACTGTCCGGGGGAACAGTCCTCACCACGCTTGGTTGTGGGCTGACAGCCTATTAGGATTTACTTTCTGCAAATGAGCTATTCAGAGGAACAGTCCTCATCATGCTTGGTTGTCTGTTAACACAGCAGAAGGCAGTTAACCTGTAGAGTTAAACTCTGGATTGTGGAACCCATTTCTTCATTTGATTCGCTTGACATCCAAGTCAAACAAAGAGGCAGTTGCTGAGTTGTTCATTTCAATATTTTTTACCATTGTTTTGTATGAGAGCTAAATGTTAGCATGATTTTCTCCCCTTCATTCTTTAGAAAAAGAGAAACCATGAGAAATCATAAACATATTGTACCTCCCACTTGAGAGACTTTTTGTTGACTTGATCAGTTCATATTGTGTTTTGAACTAAAAATTAAAAGCAGTGAATTTATTTTACTTACTTTAAAAATGCACTTGCATCTGATGTTCTCCACTGTTTTTCCTTTATAAATTCAATTTTATAAACTTGTAACGTGCCAAAGCACACACAGAGGGAAATTATGTCATACAAATACAATAATAACACTGACAAGTTATATTTGAGTACATCTACCTGATGATAGCTGGGCCATCATTGTCAAGTACTTCAAGATACTCTTTGGACATATGGGTTACTTTTTCAAAGTGGTAACAAAAATATTAAAAAATTAAAATCTTCTGTGCCTGCAGATAATTATACCTTAAATTTTTCTTTCATACTAACTTCAAGCTTCCATAAATAATAATCAAGTAGCGCACAGTAGACTGCTTTGTGTTTTTCTTTTCTTTTTTAATCCACTGGATTTCTAGTCTCACGAAGAAATGAGATCTAGACCAGCCTAGCTCACATACAAAACTATTCAGGAATGTTCAAAAAATGTTAATTGTGATTTCAATGAGGCGGAACATAATTATGGGACTATTTTTACTTTTAGTAAAATCAAAGGAAGAGTCTAATTTTAAAAGATGTCTCTAGGATAATCTTTTAGTCTATTTAATGACTGAAAAGACAAAAGAAAAACACGAATGAGTGTTCCCATCCTATCAATAGGCGATTTTGCTCTTAACTATTGAAACCAAGTTTCACTTTTTATACATTCTTTTTCGGCTTTAGAAAATTTTAGGACACTGACTAAAAGCAAACCAAAACAAAGAATAAGAGATGCTCATGAGGGTTCCCAAACCGTCTTCTGTATGTTTCTATCTGGTTGTCTTGGTGTCTTAATTGTTTTTTGAGTTTTTCTGCTTTATTTTTTTAAAAATTTATTTATTATGTATACAGTGCTCTGCCTGCATGCCAGAAGAGGGCACCAGATTTCATTACAGATGGTTGTGAGCCACCATGTGGTTGCTGGGAATTGAACTCAGAACCTCTAGGAAGAGCAGCCAGTGCTCTTAACAACTGAGCCATCTCTCCAGCCCTTTCAGCTCTATGTGAAAAAATATTTCTTTTATATTTTGAGAACAAAATATAATTGCATCATTTTCCATTCCCTTTGCTACTTCCAAAATCTCCATTATACACCCCCTCTGCTCTCATTCAAGCTAATAGCTTCTTTTTTCATTAATTACTGTTATATTAATTGTTGTTTCATATATACATATATATTCTTAAGTACATAAACTCACCCCGTTCAGTCCATATAATGTTGATTGTACATATCTTTTCAGGGCCTACCATTTACTATTAAATAATTAGTTGGTGTACTCTTCCCTGGAGAAGACTATCTCCTGCTCTCAGCCTTTCTTAGAGACCTGTAGTTCCTTGTACTGGACTGAGTTCTGAGCTTTTTGCTGTCCAGTTTGGCATATCTATTGTTGCTGTCTGTATCCAGCTCATTTGGACACTTTATAGGTGCAGCTACTGACATCACTAGGAGATGCAATCTCCCAGCAATGGTGCTCTGGTTCTTACAGTCTTTGTTTCTCTTTTTCAGAGTGTCCATTGAGTTTTAGACATAGGACTTGTTTTGCAGATCTGTCAAAGGGGACTGGCTCTATAACTCTGAGTTTGATGGGCTGTGGTTTACTATAATGGTCTCTATTGCAAAGAGAACTTTCCTTATCTAGTTTAGTCTTTCTCTTCCCAATAATCCACAAACCCTTTCTTTTATCAATATTTTTCTCCTTCCTTCCTTCCTTCCTTCCTTCCTTCCTTCCTTCCTCCCTCTCTTCCTCCCTCTCTTCCTCCCTCCCTCCCTCCCTCCCTCCCTCCTTCCTTCCTTTTTCCCCATTTCTCTTTTCCCTCATATTTGCAACAAGCTATAATGAACCATCATAATTCAGTTAATTTTTTTCTTCATTGTATCCAAATATTTTTGTCTTTGTTTTCAGACACAGGGCTTCTCTGTGTAACATTGGATCCTGTCTTTGAACTTGCTCTGTAGCCTGTTGGACGGAGGGTGCCTCTTATTGGTTCCTGTCCACCTGGCTATCTTAGACCCGAAATAATCACACAGAAACTGTACTAATTGAATCACTACTTGGCCCATTAGCTCTAGCTTCTTATTGGCTAGCTCTTATATTAATTTAACACATCTCTATTAATCTGTGCATTACCACAAGGCCGTGGCCTACCTGCAAAGTTTCAGCATGTCTAACTCTGGCATCTCCATGGCGTCTCTTTCACTCTGCTTCCTTTTTCCCAGCATTCACTCCAGTTTTTCCCACCGAGCTCTGTTCTTTTGCCCTATCATAGGCCAAGACAGTTTCTTTATTCATTAACAAATAAAAGCAACACATAGACAGAAGGTCCTCCCATACCAGTAGCCCAGGCCGTCCTCAAACTCACAAAGATCTGTCTCCCAAGTGCTGGGATTAAAAGCATGTGCCAGCACCACCCAGCCATGTCTAATTTTTTTATACACACAATTCATACCAAAAAAAATCTGTCTAACTACCACTACAATTAGCAATAGTAGAAAGAGCCACTTCTGTGTCATGAATCCAGTTTTCTAGGGGGAAGTTCTTCAAATGGTTTTATTATATTGAGGGTGCTTGTTGGTTCTTGGATGCTCAGAGACCTGAAATAATCACACAGAAACAATATTATTTAAATCACTGCTTGGCCCATTAGCTCTAGCTTCTTTTTGGCTAACTTTTATATCTTAATTTAACCCATCTCCATTAATCTATGAATTGCCCTGTGGATGTGGCTTACTGACTAAAGTTCCAGCATCTGTGTCTGGTGGGGCTCCATGGCTTCTCTCTGTCTCCATCTCCTTTCTCCCAGCATTCAGTTGAGTTTTCCCTACCTTCCTAAGTTCTGCCCTATCAACAGGCTAAGACAGTTTCTTTATTCACCAATGCTATTCACAGAATATAGAGGGCAATCCCACATCATTGTTTTTAAAAGATTCTTTTTTTTCTTCTTTCATCATGTGAACTAATAATAAAATCTGAAGAGGGAATTGACCTTTTATTTTCATCTTATATCAAAAACATACAGTAAAATGCAGTTTCATTTCTCCATGTAATTCAGCTAATAAGTAAAATATTAGTACCAGAAAGTTAAAGATTATAGTGAATAATTAGCTTTAAGAATTCTGTTTAATTCAATTTCCTGTCTCAGCATATTTAGTAAGGCATAGTTTAAACTGGTACAAACATAAAGGCTAAAACAAAAATAAATCCCAAGTGTGGATAGTAAAATAAAAAATAAACAGACAAACAAATAAAAATCTGCTGATATCAATGACTGTAGTGAGCAACAGTCACAAAGGGGGGATGAGTCGCTTGCTTTAAATTGTTACTTACATCTTGATTTTACCTACTGTATTTACCCATCTGTAAGATGGATGGGCCAAAGTAACAATGCATACTCTTCATAAATCCTAGAGCTGGTTGTACTATTTTTTTTGTTCCCCATTTGCCTTCACTTTGTCAACTTTGTTGTCAGGCATGAAGTAGCTATGTTAGATCAAAGAAAAATGGAAGTTTTACTTCAGTTCAAAAAATTTCTTTGGAGACAAATTATAAATTATTCCCCATACATGAAATGCATATAGTTTTCAACTATGACTTATTTCAGCTGTATTATAACTAATGATATATCCTTTAAGACTTAAAAAATGATTTTAGTGTTCCATCAAATAGATATTTTATACATTATATAGCACATGGTTTTCACATGTCTGTGGATGTGGAAAAAGTATATATTGTGTCTTATTTATATGCACATTTATGAAAAATTTCTGACAGTTACTATCAGGGCCATTTTAAATATTGACATGGTAGCTACATTGTACACTCATTTTTTTCCTAGGCACCAGATGCTCTGCCTCTCCTATGAGCCTTGCTGTCCTTCTTCCAGAACTTTCTTCTTTTCATGATTTTGCAGGGTCTTTCACCATATCCCCCGTGTCTTTGTTTAAAAGTCATCTTCCTAGTAAGTACCAATTCTACCCTAATTTCAAATTTTATTTTAAGAAATGATTGTTATGTAGAGAATGTTTTCTATAGCTTTACATACTTTTTGTAAAAAGACAAATGTGTTGGAGACAGGCATAAACATCCTAAAGCATTAAAATTGTCACACAATCTGTCTAAATATCAAATATCAGATATTATTCTCTTTACTTTGTTGTTGCTTTTGTGAAATTTATTCATGTGCATTTCAAAACAAAATCACTTGGGTCCAAGGATGAAATTCTACTCTTTCTGCTTCTGTCTTCTGAAAGTTGATGTCATGAGGGTTTTGTGTATGCTAGGTAAAGACTCGACCAACTGAACTACATTCCATGTCCTAAATTTTTATTAGTATGCATTGATTTTTGTCAATTCTAACAGTATACCTGTTATTTACAACTTTCGTAGGTGTTATTAGGATTAATAGCAAAGCACTGTGTATCATGATGCCATCTAGGCTTTTTTTATCAGCATATGAAAATAATAGTACATTTGATAGTTTCAGTCATCCATATTATTCTCTATTCAAACATGACTTATAGGAGCTAATTTCTGTGTAGGTATTGCCTTTGTCTAAAGTCATCCCACGCAATATTATGCAGTATATGTTATATGAATCCCAATTAACACCCAGCTAGCAGTTCTTCACCTTTACCCATTTCTACTATGGCATGGAGTGATTTTGAAAATCCCCATGGAGAGAATTGCAAACTAGTTTTAGATGTAAAAGCATTTATTTAGTTACACAGTCAATCCAGTTTTGAGAGTTGTCTAAACAAGGTGTACTTGAACATTTTTTCTGGGTGTAATTGTCAAGAAAACTTGAAATTGGTAATTAGGGAATAGCAAAGGGTATCCCCATGGGAGTCAATCATCAGGTAGTAAAAAGCTTAAACTTTATTACACAACTTAAGTACTTAATAATATCTTCTATTTAAAGGGACTTCACAAAATGTAAAAATTAAAAATAAAATTTTCAAAGACTGTATTGTGGGAGGCCACAGTAACTCCATTTTATCTTGACATAAGGTCAGAGAATTCAAATTTGTTCTTGCTCCTCAAGGCTAAGTAAGAAGATGTGTAGGAGGGTCTTTTTTCTATGTGTTGCTTTCATTGGTTGAATAAAGAAAACTGCCTTGGCTTTTGATAGGGCAGCCCTTAGATGGGCGTGGTAGACAGAACAGAATTATGGGAGGAAGAAGACAGTGTGGCAGACGTCATGGCTCTCTTCTCCAAGATGGACGCTGGTTAGACTCATGCCAGTAAGCCACAGTCAAGTGGCGATATACATTAATGGAGATGGGTTAAACAAATATATAAGAATTAGCCAATAAGAGGTTAGAACTAATGTGCCAGACAGTGTTTAAATGAATACAGTCCTCTGAGTGATTATTTCATAAGCTAGCCGGGTGACTGGGACGACAAGCAGCCCGCCAGTCTCGGAATAAGCTAGGCAGGCGACTGGGAGCCAGGCGGTGGGAAGCAGCCTGCAGCTCCCTTATTACAAGAGAGATGTTTGGGCAAAGGCATGGTGACAAGATGCTTCGAGAATTAAAGAGGTGATTATGCTTGTTTATTCTTTGAACCACGGTAAGGTAGTCTTTTGCTCTCCCCTTTTGGCTGCATGTATAAAAGGGATATGAGAAATAAATTCTGAACTGCTGCAGTATTCACTAAGACTCCTCTCAATTCTGTCTTCTCTCTTTTGTCTCTTTCTTTCTTAATCCTCATTCCCCTCTTTAGATACTGTTCAACATGCTGACTAGTCCCGACACTATGTCTTGATAAACTCCACAAAATTTGTGTGGATGAGAAAAAAAATCTATTGTATAACACCACCTAACATTTTATATTGTTTTTCTTATTTTAGTAAATTAGCAAAGAAAATGTGTTGTCTAAAATTTTTCTCCTACATGGGAATACTTTGTTGTGCACCATTGCAAAAAGTCTTGTTTACCATTCTATCATTATGCAGAATTCAGCATTTGCGTTTTGGTGACAAGAGCTAGTAGTTGTGGTCTTTCACTGGCATTCAAAAATAATGACCACGATAATAACCTCTATAATAACAATTAGCTTTCTGTGAGGACTTGTGTGCCATACCTGTGTTCACTGATTTCAATATATGAGTTAGTTTTCATGCCAATACTTGGATGTTATTATCATATTTATGTGAAAGATGAAAAGAGTGTCATATTAGCCAGAAAAGTGAATTAAGCTCACCTATTTTATCTTAGAATTCTGAATCTTCATAATAGAATCTTATCAGTGCAACCAAAACAGACGGGCATTTTTTCTCCTCACCATTTGTATTCTGTACGGTTTGGAGAATTCTCTTGATTGCAAATCTCACACTTCCAAAGATTTTAGTTGGATCTTATGTGGCCCATACATGCTCAAAGAATTGAATGCAATTATTGACTTATTGTTAGATTCTTTATAAATCATTAAGAGCATAATTGGTTTTGTGTATATGAAGACTGGTATTCCTCTTTTTCATCTTTTTTTATTTGCTGGCTCAGGAATAATGATGCATCACTGCTTTGTTTAGGAATTGAGGTGCACTCTAGCACTGTAGCATTACCTAGCATGCATGGGGCTCTGAGTTTCATTTAAATATAGGACAAAACAGTGAAAATGAATTAATCTAGAATGTCCTTTAAAGCATTTCTTATATTGTTCATACGTTATCACCTTGGGTGAAACCCTGTTGGCCTTATTATGTTTGGAATAATTATGTACCCTTTGATCTAGGCACTGACATTTTAAAATGTTTTGAGCAAATTTTATTACCACCGCACCTTCAGCTTTCTTCTGTGTACAATGGATATACTTTCATGTTTTCTAATGCTGTGATGCTTATTAAATAAACAAGCAAAAATGTGTTTGGAGATTATAAGACTGACAATAGTTTGCCGGAGACACAGTAATGGGAATAACATGGTGCCAAACAGCAACAGAATACTAAGAATGACAGTCTGGGTAACCCCCAAGATTCTTCTCTTTTAAATACATAGTTTAAAAATTAATACATGATTACTGTTTAAACAACATGAAAATGGTATACATAAAGTAACAGTAAAGTAGTATATATAAGCATGTGTAAACTGATACATATATATTTCTCATCTCGATTCTATTGTTGTGATAAAGTGTTACGACAATAAACAGCAGGAGAGAGATGGAGATGGAGGAAGGGACTGAGAGGTGTGGAGAGAGGGGAAACTGTGGTGGGATGTAATATATCAGAGAAGAATTTTTAAAAATGAAGAGAGTAAGGTTTCTTTTAGCATATAAATTTAAGTTTTGTTGTCGATTATTTCAGGGAAATTAATGGAAGAACTTCAGCCAGTACGTCACAATGCATCCATAGAAAAAAGCTGAGTAAACTTAATGAGAAACAAAGCATGCATGCTTCATTCTCAGCTTTCTGTATTCTTTTATAGTCCATGCACAAAGGATGGGAATGTTACTGCCCACCATAAATGTGTATCTTCCCACAACAATTAAGACAATCAAACTCTCCTTCACACAAGTAACAGTACACTTGTAAATTTATGAATGTGTATCATTCATGAAATAGATGCCACTAATTTGAAACAAAGCAAGGAGGGACACGGGAGGGCAGGGAGGGAAAGAGAGAAGGCAGTCAGAAGATTTGTAGTTACATTATAGTCTCAAAAAATAAGAGAAATAACTAAAAATTATAAAAAAACAAAAATAAACAAACAAAAATCCCAATCCCCACAGATATGCCCCGAGTTCAACTTATTATGAATTCTCCATTAAGAAAGTACTTTCGTTCAGCTGATAATTAATCTAATCATCATACACAGTATACTGAACACACTGGGATAATTAACATATTTGTTATCTCAAACATTTACGATTAGTTTTTGGCAAGATCATTGAAACTTTGAAATATCCATTGTTGATTGTTGTCACTGTGACATTGATAAATGCTAGACTTTGTTCTTCATAATGAAACTTCTCACCCTTTGACCAATCTCCCTGTTCCTCTCCCTCAATCTGCCCTGTTTCCACCGATACTGCCATGTTTCCACTGTTTGTGTTAAGGCTTCACCCCAGCCCATGGCATTCATATATGCAAAAAGTCTGGGATGCTTGGGTGGAATGTTCCATCCCAAGACCCTTCCCATGGAGTTGCCTCAATCCAGACTCCATGTCTGAGAAAGTCCACCAAATGGTGATCGCCCTCCCCAGATGCTCAAGATCACTCCCACAAAGTATTTAAACTGAGCCCCCTGATCCTGAGAACAAATACATGGTTTCCTGGTCTTCCTTCCCCATCTCTACTCTGAGGGCCTGGGAGGCCACCCGGGATTGCTTGCTATCCAAAAACCTGGGCTTTTTCTTTTTCGGTTTGATTTGGTTTGATTTGGATTACTGCGTTGGTGGAGAGGTTTATCAGGCCATAAAAACCTTTCAAGTACCTTCTACTTCCACAAGATAACATGCTTAGGTTCTGTTTATGAACTGTCCCTCACCATTTCACTCCTGTGGGATGTCGAGGGTCCACCTGGGGATGACATAGTTCCTACCTGACACACAAAGGGAAGATGCCAGCCCTTTACAGCAGCCTGTCACACTGATTCCCAGTGAACAATGGGCAAACATTCTGTTTATTATCACCAAAGCAGGAAAACAGAAGGCAGCTGTGTGACGCATCCTCTACCTGAACCTGTTTTCTTGAAAGACCACTGCTTGTCTAGGTTATCGGTTTTGGACACTGTAGTCCTATGAGGCCTCTTTGCTCAGTCACTTTTGTTCTAAGTCTACTAAAAGTGGATCATCATGGTCAATGTCAGGTCATGTCTGCTGTCTTTGCTGTTCAAAGGCAAAGGTAAACATGCTGAGAACTAAGGAAGAGCACTTTATATTACACCTTGAACGGTGCAGTGACTTGAAAGAACTTAGAAAATTAAGGTAATTAGGCAGGGAGAGTGAGAGCCCCTAATGTAAAAGCTGTAGGCTTCCAATAGAGAAATAATTTAAGGTATAATTTTTAATTTTTAGTTAGTAATGAAGTACTATGATCCCAATATGTACAGTGACTACATGTGTATTTTCTGACAGAAGTGAGAAAGGGAAGGGGAAGAAGGAAGGGAAGAAAGAAGGGGAGGAAGGAAGAAAGAAGGTTGAGAACAAGAAGGGAAGAGATAGAGGGAAGGAGCTGGGGGAAGAGTGGGTAGAGGGGAGAAACACATCACTTCTCTAGAGACTTGACAGTAAATGGTCCACACTGGTTCCATTGATTATAGACATGGTTTCCCATTTCCTAAAAGACTGATTCTTCCTGATTGTAACCAAAATAATGGCAGAGTTATTTAAAAAATGTGCCATTAGATGGCCAACTCACTGCCAGTCTGCTCAGAGAAGTGGCAGAGATGGAGTGCTGCTAGTTGCTATTGTCAAGAAATTACTAGAAGGTGCACTGGGCACACATGCACAAGCACACACAGATGGACAGAAAGAGAGAGAGAATCAGGAAAAGTGGAAACACTTGTGTCTGAGCAGAGAGAGAGGTTCTGCTCTTACTGTAGAGCTCTAGGAATTACGTTGTTTGTATTCACCTAGGCAGCTTGCTCTTTCAAATGATAGATGACACACCATATAACACTTTTTTAAAATTCATGTGCTCTTGTTTCTGGCCATGGGAGGCAAGATCCATTTAGGAATGAAATTCTGGGTTTCTGGAGTAAATCACTGCACAAGGGAGCAACATAGCTCCTATGCCTTAGTAGCCCAGCCAAGACAGGAAAATGAAAATTCCCACAGAAGCCCTTACGTATACTTTTCTTTCCCTGATGCAATGTTCAGTTCTGACATATGGAAAAATAACAATGGTCTAGGTATGACTGAGAAGAGTAAGATATGGCTATTTTATGGAAGACCTTCAAAGCCATAGATATCCAAATGGCCAGGAAGATTAAAGTGCCAGTAAACACAGAGGAATCTCTGGCTGAACAAATTTCAAATGCTTCTTAGGGAGAGGACTAAGTGTCAGTTTTCCTAACAGACAACACAACCACTAGTGTGCACACACCTCTAGTGCTTCAGTAGTATTTGCAAAGTCTTGGTTAATAGCAAAATTCCATAGATTTGTACTGTTTTCATACTTTATACCTCATGCTATTCTAGACCTGTCTTCCAAACTGCTTTTCTTATAAAACATCTACTAGAGATAGGTCTCACATTGCTGAAAAAAAGAAAAATACCACTTTCCCAAGGTTTTTGCCATTCCACTTAATTTTCTGATTTTCCTCTCCCTGACTGCCTTCTGACCTCTTCCTCAGCACCTTCATCCATGCAGCTGAATGAGCTAAAAAAAAAAAAAAAACCACAGTATTTTCTTGACTTCAATTTTTTTCATGACTCTCATCTCTGAGAACTCCATGTGCTACAGCATAACACGCTACACATTTCTGGCTGGCTCATTCCTTGCCCTCCTAGGTGGTTGTGGAACACATTTCTTTTCTTTTGTTTGATAAACAAACTTGGGAATGCTTTTTCACCATCTGTACTTTCACTAATAATCATATTTCCTTATTTATTTGGAAATTAGACAGATAAAATCTTCAGAAATCACTTACCATCCCATCCATTGGCTTGTACTGTTTTGCACTGACTCCTATTCCCACTTCTTTACTCTGTAGCACGAGAATTCTTCCTCTTGATCTTTGAATGGTAAATTGAGCGCATTGCTCTGCAAGTATCAAGCTCTTCTTCATTAGTGCTCCCTACCTGGCTAATTATTTCCATACCATACAGATTGTTTGAAATGGCCACACACCAGCAGAACAGTCAGAGACAGGCCTTGCTTCCCTGTTAGGACTCCCAAGAGAAGATTGATATACACAACTGTTGGTTTTATGCAGAAGACATAGGGCAGTCATATCCAGGCTCCGTGGTTGTTGGTTCAGTCTCTCAGCACCTGTGAACCCAGGTTAGTTGATTCTATGGGTTTTCTTGTGAAAATCTTGATCCCTCTGGCTCCTACAATCCTTCCTTCTTCTCTACAGCAGGCTTTCCAGAGCTTAGATCACGTTTGACTGTGGGTCTCTGCATCTTTTTTCCAACAGTTGCTTGGTGAAGCCTCTCTGATGACTACTGGGCTAGGCACCAATCTGTGAGTGCAGTGGAATATTGTTAGTCATCATTACATTGGCATTTTTTCTCTAGTTGTATTTGGTTCTATCTTAGTTAGGTCTCTGAGCCATCAAGCTACTGGTTCCCAGCATTCTAGGCAGTGTCAAGGGTGGTCTCACTCTCATGTCCTGGGTCTCAGGCTGGACCAGCCATTGTTTGGCCACTCCCACAATCGCTGTGTCACACTTGCCCCAGCACATCTCATAAGCATCTGGTTTAAGCCATGCTTTCTTGTGTTTGATACATTGTCCAGACTTCTCTCATTAGTGAAGCTCCCAGCAGCCATTGAGAGTGCTCAAATTATATGATTCCTTCTGTTAGCTATTCTTTCCAGCCTGGGCCTGACATATTCCAACTAATTTCCAGTCTCCCTTTCCTCTAGTGTTTTCCTCTAAAAGCTCTTAATTTCAACCATCAACTCACTTTTTGCAGTTATTGAACTGATGGCTACGAGAGGGACTTAGCTGTATCTTATAATTGTCATACAGTATACCAGAAAATTCATTAATACCTATCTTTAAAATTTTACTCTGAACCTGTTTGCTTCTTTCCACTTTACTGTCAATAGCTTAAACTTGTTAGTCTATCATCAACCCTGGTGTGAAATATTGCGATAGCTTTCTAATTGTTTTGCTTTTTTCCTTCTACTTATAGGTAGAGTCAGAGAAGTTATATATTCAACATGATCCCTTGGAATATAAGTTACATAATATTGTATAAAGGAACTATAAATATTCACACACAAGTCACCTTAGGGTCATGCCTGGATTACATGGTGTAGGCTTAATTATTTAATTATTATAAAAGCACCATTTTCTACTTGTAGTAGTTGTGGATAAGGAGTCAAGTTTCTCTACATCATAACTATAAAGAGAGAAAGGAAATCATTGGACACCTAATATTAGTAAATGGGGAAGAACAACCAATAGTGATAGAAAATGGATTCAGATATGCACTAAGAATGATTTTGAGGCTATGGATTATTTTGGCTGTGATAATGATTTCCTAAGCATGTATATGTATGTATATATTTGTAAACATATATTTAAAATATTTTAAATTTTATAGCATGTATGCATTTCACTGAGTGCAAATTCTACTCTTAAATAGTTATGAGAGCCATGATATTCTATTTATCTATCATGCACGTTAAATGAGGTAGTGCATGAAAAGTACTAGGCAGGAGAATAATTTATGTTAAAGTGTGTAATAAATGGTAACTATTATAACTTTATTATCACTAGTAAGGTAATCTTCCACTTTGCTGCCTAGAGATATGTGGCACTAATTCAGACGTGGAGACAGGAATAACCACTTTCAAAGGGTACTTGTGCTTTTATGGTAAATGCTTAAGAGTTTTTAGTTGTGAGAAATTCTAAAATAGATTCCCCAATATGAAAAGCAATAGTTAACATACCACGAACATATAAAAAAAGATGAGAAATTTGGGCCCTTTTTATAAAACATCATGGAAGCAAATTTAATCCCCTATTTCAATACTTTTAATCTGCCCCATAAAATAGAGTCCTATGAAATTACCTGGGATATACAGCTAAGGCCACGGAACAAAAGTAGTCAAAGGAGACTCCAAAGGAATATCCACATAATCTTTTAATAATGAGGCATTGTATGGACTCTGGGTTGCTACTCATGGTCATAGCAGAGAGCATGCAAACTCAACACTAAAATGTGCTCCTCATTGTTTATTATTGACTATCTTATTGTTATATTTAGTTATTAATACCTTAGTTCAGGAAATTTTGATTATATTGTTTGACAGAGTTCCACTTTAAGGATATCTATTTTTGTTTAGACATGTGGCACACAGATCTTTATCAGAAGTTAGTTCATTTAGAGGGGAAAAAAGGCAAAACCAATTGTAACAAAAATCTGGGTGTGACTTCTGACCTCTTTTTCAGCAACGAAAACAGATAATACCACTCTTAATTAAAACAAATGTGCTAAAAATAACAAGGTTCCCATGGTGCTATGGAGGAAAAAGAAGTTCAATTATGCTTCTGTCAAAGCTGGAGCATCATTAAGAATATTGACTAACAAAGAGGAAAAGCATTGCCTTTTTCTGTAATTTTCCCCTCAATTTATTGTTAACTATTAAGTTCACTTCATTTATATACATATGTACACACACACACACACACACACACACACACACACACTGTGGCTTGGGCCTCAAGTTAGTCCAGTCATTGGTTTGCCACTTCCACAAGCTTTGAGCCACCATTGCCCCAACACATCTTACAGGCAGGATAGGTGTTGCTGAATGCTTTGCAGCTCTGCTGGTGTCCCAGTGCCACCACTGGGAGACTTACATGGTTGCAGAAGATGGCCCTTTCAGGCGCTGTATTACTGTTCTTACCCAAGTCACCCTCATATATCCAAGGAAGTTTCCATACTGCCCCATGAGGATTTGTGTCTAATCTTATTTAATCTTGTTATGCCTTTTACAGTTGATATCCCTGGGAAGCCTGTTTTTTTTTTCTGAAAGGAAATGAAGGAGTAGTGGATCTGGGAATGAGAGGAGGTTGGAAGGTTCTGAGAGTGGAGGGAGAAGAGGCTTCTATCAGGATGTATTGCATGAAAGAAGAATAAATAATAAGAAATGTAGTAATAATGGCAGCGGGGCTGCGTCCCCAACACCCCAGCCGCCTGCTAGCTTATGGCCGAAATAACAACACACAACCTGTATTCATTTAAACACTGCTTGGCCCATTCTCTTCTAGGCTAATTCTCACATATTAATTTAGCCCATTCTAATCATCTGTGTGTAGCACCCCAAGGTGCGCTTACCGGGAAGATTCTAGCCTATGTCCATCCTGGGTCGGAGCTTCATCCCGGGAGCGGGGCATGGCGTCTCTCTCAGGCGTCTGCTCCCGAGAGGAAAGCTGTCGAGACTGACCTCACTTCCTCTTCCTCCCAGCGTTCTGTTCTGTTTACTCCTCCCACCTATCCTCTAACCAATAAAATGGGCCAAGGCAGTTCCTTTATTAGCCAATGACCTTCCTCCATCATTTCCCCTTTTTTGGTTTAAACAAAAAAAAAAAAGGCTTTAACATAGCAAAATTACATATAACAAAACAGTTATCAAGTAAAAGTTACAATAATCTTTATCATAACTAAGGAAAACTATAACTATAACTAACTATTCTTAACTCCATCAAAGACTCCAGAAAGATATAATATTACCTAAGTAAACAAGAACTAAGAAACTTCAAACTCTAGAAATGACAAAGACGTCTCGCTGCCTGGACAGTCACCCAAAGTTCTTTTGTACCGTTGGGGCATCCATCTTCAGCCTTCAGGCCCATGGTATCCAGCAGACATTTCCATAAAGCAGGAAAATTCAAAGTCAGTTCAGTCACTATCTGTTGTGTCCTGCAGAATGTCTAGCAGACTCTTTCATGAATCAGGAACCCCAAAATATCATCTCACCTTTAGGCAAGTTCAGTAGTCCTCTCTCTGTGGGTTCTCTGTGTCCAGTTTATGCACTAGTCCAGGCAAGAGCAGTTTCTTGCCCACATGGCTATCAAACTCCATATGGTGCCTCTTCGATGCCCATCTTCCTCTTGAAGTACATTGGTGCTGCCAGGAGCAGTGTCTCATTGTCATAAAAAGTCCTCAGTTATTAAAACATTAAATGTCCTATTCTGTAATCTTTGAAAGACATGAAGAATGTCTATCTAAAATATATCTCTATATATCTAGAAAATCTAACTAACATGACTACAAGCTTTACTATTATCGATGATTATCCATTAACAACCTATATTTCTTAATTATACAGTACATATTTAAATGAACTACACAATCACAATACCTTAATCAAAATCAGAAACACTTATATATATATATAAGAAAATTGACCTTAAATCTCTATCAATAAAGCAAAATCTATACTAATGCAAATTATTCATACCTATATCATATCCCCCTTTAAATGTAAAAGAACGTTTATAAACCATATTTGGGAACATGGGCACAGTTTTTTCTTTCCAAACTGCTTCCTGCTGAATGGGGGCGTCGTTAATTAGGTCTTTCATGGTATAACCTGTGTGCTAGTTTCATCTCATTTGGCAGTTGAGCGATGCAATTTTTTGAAGGCGTGCACAGGAACCATTCAGGAGGACGTGGTCTATCATACCACATCGGAATAGAAGAAGTGAACAGCGTCTCATCCTCTGTGAAAACAAAATAAGAAACTCCTTTCCAAAGTATCATATCTTTAGATCCAAATTCAAAATATCTATGTTGGATTAGTTCAGCAGCATATATAAACAAATATCTTTTAGTAGCTTTTGCTCTTTCCTCAGCATTCAAACAATTCAAAGAGAGAATAATAGCATACAGTATCAAAATTCTCTGTGTATTTTCCATCTTTGTATAGCTTTATTTTAACCTCTATTTTGTTTATTTTTACTTTTAACTCTTTGCTTGTTGAGACAGGTTCTCTGTATCTTTGACCTGAAGTAACTCTGTAGACCAGGCTGTCTTTGAACTCTCAGAGATCCGCCTGTCTCTGCCTCCCAGGCATTGAGATTAAAGGTGTAAGCTACTACACCTTGAACTCACAGAGATCTGTTTGTCTCTGCCTTCTAGGCACTGGGATTAAAGGCGTGTGCTACCACACACAACAACTCTCTTCCTTTTTTTTTGTTTTTTACTTTAAGAACTTCAACTTTTAGTCTACATATTTTTAACACACTTTAAACCATTCAGAAATTTTCTGTCTTTGAATCTCTCTTTACTGTATATCTCTCTTTTTCTGACCACATGAATCTTTAATTTACCAAGCAATCTCAGTAGGACTAAAGCCGTGGCTTTTCCAGCTAGATCCAGTCCATTCCTTAGCTTTCTAGTTTCATGGCGGATATACAAGCTGTAGCCATGTTTACTGCAACAACTGTATGGCATTTTAAGGTCCCTGCCAGCAAGTGAGCTACAACAGACAACACTCAAGTCCTCTCTCGGTAGCCGGCCCTCCTGCCTCAAACAGTCAGAGTTTGCCCTGGCAGGATGGCCCAGAAAGCCGGCATTTTTAAATGGCGCAGCTTTTTTCCTGCTACGGCTGAAAACCTAAAAGCATGCGTTCAGCTTTTCGTCAACACCATTTAAGTGTTTCATGGCAGGACCTCTTAATGAGCTGCAGGCTTTGCAGCTAAAGCTGAGTCAGGAAGCTTCTCTTAGAAGAAATCGCATGCTTGCCTCTAACAAGCAGAGAAGACCCGAGAACACAGCGAGTCTAGTTGCCATCAAACAAATCGTAGCACTTTACTCCAAATGCTCTATTCAAAAGCTCTGTCTCCCGCAGGAGCCAGACAGAGATCTCAATGGCGGCACAGCCCCAGGAAGTTGCGCTTTAAAATGACACAGCTTTTTTTCTGCTACTGTTGCCGAATCAGGAAATCTCTCTACAGCACGCCACCAACAAACAGCAAAAATCTGTGTTAAACTCTCTCTCCCTTATTTTTAAGCCTTCTCAGGTTTTTTTTTATTTTATTTTTTATTTAAATTTATTTATTTATTAAGGATTTCTGCCTCGTCCCCGCAACCGCTTCCCATTTCCCTCCCCCTCCCCCGATCAAGTCCCCCTCCCTCATCTGCTCTAAGAGCAATCAGGGTTCCCTGACCTGTGGGAAGCCCAAGGACTGCCCACCTCTATCCAGGTCTCCTAAGGTGAGCATCCAAACTGTCTAGGCTCCCACAAAACCAGTACGTGCAGTAGGATCAAAAACCCACTGCAATTGTTCTTGAATTCTCAGTATTCCTCATTGTCCGCTATGTTCAGCTAGTCCGGATTTATCCCATGCTTTTTCAGACCTAGGCCAGCTGGCCTTGGTGAGATCCCAATAGAACATCCCCATTGTCTTAGTGTGTGGGTGCACCCCTCGTGGTCCTGAGTTCCTTGCTCGTGCTCCGTCTCCTTATGCTCCTGATTTGGACCTTGAGATTTCTGTCCGGTGCTCCCATGTGGGTCTCTGTCTCTGTCTCCTTTCATCGCCTGATGAAGGTTAATATTCATGAGGATGCCTATGCAAACTTGTGCAACCACTCTGGAAAGCAGTGTTTCGGTTTCTCAGGAAATTCAGGATCAACCTACCCCTGGATCCAGCAATACCACTCTTGGGAATATACCCAAGAGAGGCCCTATCATACAACAAAAGTATATGCTCAACTATGTTCATGGCAGCATTGTTTGTAGTAGCCAGAACCTTGAAACAACCTAGATGCCCTTCAACGGAAGAATGGATGAAGAAAGTATGGAATATATAGATATTAGAGTACTACTCAGCAGTAAAAAACAAGGACTTCTTGAATTTTGCATACAAATGGATGGAAATAGAAAACACTATCCTGAGTGAGGTAAGCCAGACCCAAAAAGAGGAACATGGGATGTAGTCACTCATATTTGGTTTCTAGCCATAAATAAAGGACATTGAGCTTATAATTCATGTTCCTAGAGAAGTTAAATAAGAAGGTGAATCCTTCTCAGGTTCTTTAAGTGGGTTTAGTTCATCACGTGGGGCGCCAACTGTAGTAATAAGGGCGGCGGGCTGCGTCCACAACACCCCAGCCGCCTGCTAGCTTATGGCCCGAAATAACAACACACAAACTGTATTCATTTAAACACTGCTTGGCCCATTCTCTTCTAGGCTAATTCTCACATATTAATTTAGCCCATTCTAATCATCTGTGTGTAGCACCCCAAGGTGCGCTTACCAGGAAGATTCTAGCCTATGTCCATCCTGGGTCGGAGCTTCATCCCGGGAGCGGGGCGTGGCGTCTCTCTCAGGCGTCTGCTCCCGAGAGGAAAGCTGTCGAGACTGACCTCACTTCCTCTTTCTCCCAGCGTTCTGTTCTGTTTACTCTTCCCACCTATCCTCTAACCATTAAATTGGCCAAGGCAGTTACTTTATTAGCCAATGACCTTCCTCCATCAAAGAAAAAATAATGAAACAATGAATACAGAGCACACAGACCTTTACCTGATGGAATCAACCACTGATTTTATGAGGAATAATTCTTGTGTTGGTCTTTTAATGGAGTTTCCTTTCTACAGTAAAATATTTTGTTATGGAAATTTGGTGATGAATATTATTTACATACTAATATTAAATATAAGGGCAATGTTTCTGGGATAGCTGATTATTCTAGGGTTGGTTTATACAAGCTTAAAGTCTACTTTTAGACTTTCCATATAGTTATATGATTAGCTTATAGTCATTAGTTATAGTTTTGACTTACATAGCCCAAGTTGTGAGACATCAACTTTTTCTGGGGCATAATACAAAAATAAATCTGCTCAATGAATCTCAAAGTCCCTGACTGAGGCCTTTTAAATAATCCGTGGGGTAAGGGAGAAATTTCAATGGAAAGGCAAGGCAGCTACAAGTAGTGCAAGCATGAAGACTTGTGTTAGAATCTATACAATCCTTACCTTCGTCTCTCTCTCTCTCTCTCTCTCTCTCTAAAACACTGTTATTACACAGTAAACACAAGTCCAAGTTTTCTTACAGGATGGTACCTCCTTTTTAAACTTTACATTTCTTTTTCTTTTTCAGGACAGAGTTTCTCTGAAGCTTTGGGCTTGTCCTGGAACTAGCTCTTGTAGACCAGGCTGGCCTTGTACTCACAGAGATCTGCCTGCTTCTGACTTCTGAGTGCTGGGATTAAAGGCTTGTTACACCACCAACCGGCTTTTAAACTTTTCTATTAAATATATTTTTCAGATCATATATTTTAATTGTGGTTGCCCATCCCTCTATTCTTTCCAGCTTCTCAGTTTCTCCCTCTTTACCTCTCCTTTCATCTGGATCCACCCCTTTTCTGTCTTTAATAATAAAACAGACAGACATTGAATGGATAAGAGTAAAAGAAAATATAATACAGTGAAAGAAAACAAAAGCAAACACATTGGAATAGGACAAAACAAACAAACATAAGGTAAAGTGCTCAAGAAGAAGCACAAGAAACAGAAAATAAATGCCAAGATCCACTCCTTTACACATTAAGATATTCCATAAAACCACGAAACTGGAAGCCACAATATATGTATACAAAGAACATGTAGGGTATAGAAAAAGAGAAAAAAATAACTAAAAACTAAAACTAAAAGATGTAAAAAATGCCCCAACATTATCTTATGAGTCAAGGAACCTCCATAGATGCCAGTGAGCTTGTTTTCTGTTGGCTCTCTAATGCTGGGGCATGTGGCTGCCCTTAAGTTCGTTTCCCAAATTAAACTCCCTTGAAAAAAAATGAATCTTCATATACAAGTGGTTATCAATTGGAGATAGCTTCTGTGTTAGGGATGAAGGCTTGCTCCACTGCTTCTTTCATGTCTAGGATGGCATCTGGTGCAGACCTGTGTAGGCCTAATGCATGCTGCCTCTCCTGCATGTTCAACTCTGTTTGTCCTGTTGTGTTTAGAGGGT
The DNA here is from genome assembly GCF_018167655.1 of Microtus oregoni. Taxonomy (NCBI): domain Eukaryota; kingdom Metazoa; phylum Chordata; class Mammalia; order Rodentia; family Cricetidae; genus Microtus; species Microtus oregoni. The sequence continues at coordinate 26,551,617 of NW_024543089.1, forward strand.
CGTCTTTTTATTTTATTTTATTTTTTTGGTGTCTTTCCTCCCCTGTGACTCTTACACTCTGTATTTTCTGTGGGGTTTCTTGAGCCTTGAGGAAGTGGTTTGATGGAGATGTTCCATTTAGGGCTGAGTGTTCCACAGTTTCTCAGTTTCCTTATATTGTCTAACTGTTCGTTTTTGTATTTTTCTCATCTGCTGTAGAAGGAAGCTTCTTTAATGATATCTAGACAAGGTACTCTCTACAAGTATAGCAGAATGTCATTAGGAGTCACTTCATTGCTATGGTTTCTATAGTAGACCGGTAGTATTTGGTTATCATAGTCTCATTTAGTTTCAGATTCTGGTCACGTAGGCATTGTCTGCTATTGGTTTCTAATGGCATCTCACGGAGTAGGTCTTAAGTCAAGTCAGCTATGGTTGGTTACTCCGATGCCCTTTGTGTCATCATTACCCTAGAATATCTGGCAGGCAAGAACTTGTAAATAGAGACTGCTTCTTCGTTTTCCAGCCACCTAGACCTGAATAATCACACAGAAACTCTACTAATTACAACACTGCTTGACCTATAGCTTAGGCATTTTCCTGACTAAGTCTTATATCTTAAATTAACCCACATCTGTAAATCTGTGTACCACCACAAGGCTGTGGCCTACTGGTAAAGGTTCTGGGCATCTTTCTCCTTCAGCAGCTACAGGGTGTATCTCTGACTCTGCCTACATTTTTTCCCTTTATCTCTGTTTGGATTTCCTGTCTGACTTTAATCTGACCTGCCATAGGCTGAAGAAGTTTCTTTATTAAACAATAGAATAAAACATATTCATAGCATACAGAGGGGAATTCCATATCAGGAACTATTGTAGGTTGAACAGTTTGTATCTGCGTTGCTTTACACTTCTTTTGTAGTAACATGCAGAGTACCTTACAGTACCAAGAACAGTAGTCAGTAGTGGTATAGGCTCTTGGTAGGCACCAGCTTGTCTTCATGTTCCATGAGTTATGTAGGTGTCTTTAGCAGTGGGTTGTTACTGTCAGTTTGCAGAGAACACCTTATAGTCTAGACAACAACCATGTTGTTTGGGGGGTTCCATGGAACCCCTTTGCTCAAAAATTCCATTAGCCATAACTCAGTCACATTACTTGAAGCTTCATTTGGTGACAGGAGATGTTCATTTGGGGTTCTGTATCCCCTATTATTCATTTATATCATTATTATTTATAACATATTATTCATATGTTTATTTTTAAAAGCTTCTATTCTATTAAGTTTCCACACTACTTATCAAATGCCCTTAATTTTCACTGCTTCTGCCTATATTACCTACCTCATCCTCCTCTTCCCTTCCCCTCCCCACTTCATCCTTCTGTTCCAACCCTCCCCTCTCCCCATCCATCCATAACTACATATTCTATTTTGCTTTCCTAGAGAGGTCTATCTTTCCTTACCATCGGTCGTTATTTTATACCTAATCTCTGTGGTTGTATGGATAGTAGTTTGCTTACCACTATCTTAACAACTAATATTCTCTTGCAAAAGAATACATATTTGTGATTCTGGGTGTGGGTTAAGGTAAACACTTTTAGCATTTGGCATATTTATTTATTTCAAATTTTATCTTCATCACCATTTTTTGTGGGGTGTGGCAGGGTGGGCGTATACTTGATGCCCAGGCATACATGTGGAGGAAGAACATAATTTCCCAAGGTAGTTTATCTTCTGTCACACTGGCATCCAAGTAACAAACTCTGCTCACAAGGTTTCCTTTATAATTATGTTAAATATCTCATTGACAAGTATTTTTAAGTATTTTTAGTATTTATTATAAAAATATAATCTTAAGTAACTTTTTTATTCATAGACCAACATGTTTTTCTAAAATTTTCAACTTATAGAATAGAACAGCATCATATATTAAAATTTGACTTTAAGAACATTTTGTTCCCAGAAACATTTAGGTTGCTGTTTTGAGTGATAGGTATGTTTTATTTTTCAGATGTGTGATGTGGTAAGATATTATGCTTACTATTGTCATTTGTCAAGCTTTATTTATTTTTTGCTGGCATAGGCACAAAAGAAAAAAATGTGTTTATAAAGTGTTGCATATTTTCAGTGAGTTTTTTCCTTTTATCGTATTTAAACCCTTTAATTTACTTGTGCAGTCTGCTACTCTCTGATATATGAACTTGGTATTTATCAAACCTTGGTAGCTGGTGCTAAGGAAATCTAACTGAAAGCTGTGTATTCTTACACTTGTTTCATTTGTCCTGGTCTGTTGAGTTTTCCTGAAAAGAAACTAATGCCTGTCACGTGTCTCAAAACAAGATGATAGCAATAAAATTAATATCATTTATTCTAGTGTTTTTAAAGAATGAGTATTTGCTTATTTATACAAAGAGATAGATATAGATATAACAGATAAAGACATATAAATATACATACAACTGAATAGCTGAGTGTGTATTGAGAGTAAAATCACATCTCAGTATACCTTACGAGTATGCTTGTAATGATTAGAGTCCCATTTAAACAATTTATTAACTGAGGAGAATAGTGTTATTCTGTGTGCCTCAATTTCTATTGAATGTGGCAGAAGATCTGAGGGCCAAGAGAGAGAATTTGAATTTAGGATTGATTGAGGTCTTAACTAATCTTTAAGGCAGGCATTTAGTGATTATGTCTCCAAAGACTCATGTACATGGTAGAGATATTAACACTTTAAGCAGTTGCACTGTCACAATACATACATGCACACACACATTGCACATACACACACCGATGTACACGAACACAAGCATGCAGAGGTAAGGTACACTTAGAGGCGAGCTACAGCTTCTGGGAAAATACCTCTTTGCTTGACAAATGTCAGATATTAATATTTATAATCAGGGATTTCATTTTAAAGGTACAAATCATTCTTTCATTTCAATAGTGTTTGAAGATAGAGTAGGACTGTGGGTATACATTTTTTTTTTGTTTTGAGAAAAATCATTTTGCCGTAAATGATAAAGTGAAAATCATCTTTGAAAATAAAATGGTCAGTGCTCTTTAATGATAATGTAAAGGCTTACCTTTATGGGCAGCATTCAATCTTTAAGTTTTTTTTTTATAGGAAGACATGTTTAGCTTTTAAATAGACATTTAGACTTCTTCATCTTGTAAAGATTTACATTAGTGGTTAGATAAGAAGACTAATGTTCTCTCTGCACAGAATCAGAGATTTCTCAGGTGTAAGCTGTGTGACCTGACTGAGCTTTGTAACCTCCATATCTCTGGAGATGTAACTGAATCTCCTTCCTATTTTAATCACAAGCAAAAATACTCATGCATTCTTAATATAATATGACAAACATGAGTTTGCACCATGTAGTTAGCTCAATTGATACAACTGAGGATTCCTTTAAAACATTTTTTTAAAGAGGAAAGTATAAAATGTTTATTATACTTACAAGGGGATCTTTACATGGGATTGACTTCAGAACAATTGCGGAAAAATGATGTTTTCATATTTAAAGAAATTGCCTTAAAGTAGAATCTTTCATAATACATGAATACATTTTATTTTGATCAAATCCACTTGTAACATGTTACTTTAACTCTTCCCAAGTTCCTTCCCCTCAATATCCCTCCATGTTTTATGTGTGTTGGCTAGCTCACATGACATTTGCACCATTATTATATCAATGGGCATATCTCGTCAGGTCAATCATTATTTTAATTTAAGGGTTCGCAGATGGGTAATACAGTAGGTACCTGTTCTCTTCTGGTAGCCTGCCTAGCAAAAGGAAGATGCTTCCAGTTCACTATCAACTTGATTTCTTTAAGTCCTGTGCCTGAAGTATATATTGTCTTCAGCACTAGGGTTTTACTTTCTACTTCTGTTGTGCAGTCAAGTGCAATGGCAAGATCCTTTGTTGCTTATGAGATTCCCAGACTCCCTTGTCTTGAAGGAAAATATCCCACATTTCAGTCTATTTATTTGATAGATTTTTGTTTCTGGGGGAAGTATTATCTGTTACGTAGAATTATTCCAATCAAGTTACTACTGTGAATACTTTTTTCTAAGAAACAGAAAATGAAGGCAAAGAGATTTAAGTGGAAATAAGATAGGAGATAAAGTGATTGGAGGACAGTTAAGGTAGATAAATAATATTAAGAATGTTTGAAAAACCAGATGGAAACCTATTATTTTATAAACACATGCGCTCTCTCTCTCTCTCTCTCTCTCTCTCTCTCTCTCTCTCTCTCTCTCTCTCTCTCACACACACACACACACACACACACACACACACACACACACACACGAGTTTAGCTGGAGATTCTTGAAATTACTAAGTTACTTTGGGTTGCCAAAGGATTCTGACATGATTTGTAAGAGTGTATTTTCTCAACTAGAGAAATGACAGTTAGGAGTTTAGATTTTAATGAATTGTCCCAGTTGGAACTTAATGCAAGGATAACCTTAATGAGTGAAAAATATCCATCAAGTTGCCAAGTATTCAAGAAAGCTATTAGTCTTAGGGGAGAGATGAGCATGAAAGACAAATTAGAAAAACTTAGTTTGATATAATACGGAAATGTTTTTACATTTCTAAGACAAGTTGATACTTGGATATCAAGAGAAGAAAACTTCTGTGCACTATTTATGGAGAAACTGAAATGATGGTGCTGGGCCACAGCACATTGGCAAAGATGAACTAAAGCCATCAGAAAAACTTAATGCTGTGGGTCCAGGGTGTCATGGTTTTGTTCCAAGATTAAATTATTTGCTTTGATGTGCATGTGTGGTGTCTGCAGGCCTCTGGAAGATAAGTTTATCTATCATTACCAGTAACATGCCAATCAGAATAAAAGAAAGTGCTTATGCTAATTTGAGAATCAATGTGATGCAGAGAAAGCACTAGTGGTCTATGCATCTCTCATCTCAAGTGAGTAGGAAGTGACCCATGAAAGAGGGCCATTGCAGAGGTGGTTTCAAGGCACACAAGCTGGGAGAGGTAGCTCATATCATAATATAGTCTCAGAAGAACATACCAGTGTTTCTCAGCCAGAAAACCCTGATACACTGGATATAGTAAGTGATGAAAGCTGTGAAAAAATTAGGCTCTCGTAATATGGACATTAAAGTGCCTGCTTTGATAGAAAAAGTTGTTAAGCAGCACTATTACCACCATTGCTTCACAGGATTATGTGACCCCACAAGATGTAATGAAAAATAATTTGTTTTTCTTAAACGTTTTTAGTGTCAGCACCAAAACAAAGACAGATGACTCATCTTCCTAAGTATTCTAGTTATTTTGATCTTTCCTCAGGTTCCTAGTACCTACAACTGTCCTCAGGTTGGCACTGGCCTCCTTGCTTTCTCCTATTGCTTCTCGACTACTGCTAACCTATTGAATGTAAGATCTCCTGATGGTAAGAACCATGGCTACAAATTTATGGCCTTTGATAGGAAAGGAATCACTTCTTCCATTACCCAGAGCATAAGCAACATCAGGCCATGACTGTTTACAAAGACAAGTGTTCATTCAAAAGCTAATGTTTACTCACATTGATCAACCATAGATCCCTCAGGCCTACAACTTAGAATTTGAATTATTTCTTCTCCATGAGTTTCCTGATGGAAGTATGCCCATTTTCTCCATGTGAATGCTCTTTAAATCATCATTGTCTCTGAACTTAGTGTGCCATTTCCCTATTCTTAGACCTTATGAACCTATTCTCTTAATGCAAGAGAAAAGCAGAAGATTTTCTTCATAGTATACATTGATTCATTAATTCCTCAATATTAAACATGGACTAATGTTATTGACAGTGAGAGGATGCATAATATGCAAGTGGAAGACCCTGTGCCAGTTCAAAACACACACCTCACACATGACAATACTCTGTAGCTGGCGGTGGGCTTTCAAATGTCTGTTTATTATGTCTGGAAAGCCTCACGTGAAGGAAAACTGTTATCTAGCACAGTTTGTAGTTCTTTGAATACCTGACTGGAAGTTAGAAACACTGTTATATGTGTAATTATGTGTATTTGTGCATGTGTATGTGTTTGTGTGTGAGTCTACATACAAATGAATGAAAGATCCCGCAGAAGCTATAAAAGGTTGTTGAATACCCTAGAGTTGGAGTTATATCTTATGAGCTACCTAACTTTAGTGTTGGTCCTCTGCAAGAAAAGTACATGGTTTTTACTGCTGAGTAATCTCTCTGACCTGACCCTTTTTCTTCTTTCATATTTTCTCTCTCATCTGTTTTCTTTCTTATTTTTCATAATTTTTTAAAATTAGTTCTTAGATATTTTCCTACAATGTGTTTTGTTCATGTTAACTTTTTTTGTCCCAACTCCTCCTAGATCCTTTCCCTCATTTCTTACCATACTTTGTATCCTTTATGTTCATAAAACCCATCAAGTCCAAGTTTTGTTACCCATATAATTTTAGATGTGTAGACTTATACTGGACTATGATAGACTTATCTGTGTTATATCCTTAAAGAAAATAGATTTGTCCTCTCACAGAAGCTGTCTTTTGTCAAAAGCTCCTGGGATTAGAATGAAGCTTGTTGCTCATATTCCCTGTTTTCAATTGCAGATTTTCAAATATCCTTTTATGAAAACTCAATGAATGTATCTGAAGAATGTGGTTCAGTTTGCACTGATAAACTCCTGTACAAAGAGGTTATGAATGTCTACTTTGAAGATAAATTGTCCGAGTTTTCCATTCACAAACTATGCCATATTAAAAAGAATTATTCAATATTTTTATATCTCAATTTCCTCATCTATAAAATAGTAACAATAATTACATCTGCAATATGGAGAATGGACTTTAACCAGGAATATATGCACTTATACATATGTGGAAATACACTTGTATAACACTGCAAGCATTAAATAAATATTTTCATTTTGTAGTTATGAACACACAGAGGGCTTCTCAATACATATAGAAAAGGTAATAGTCTCATTTTAATCATATATGTTGCTTTAGTTCTTTTTATTTAATGAATATTTATTATTAAATATTCTTATCTCCAATTTTACAAAGTAGATAATAATTGATGTTTTATTTGTAGGTGAAAGGTGAACCATTATAAACTAGGAAATAGCAGATACAAGTCAGAGTCCAAGATAAATTCAGATTCTGCTTGCTTCAGGCTCGAATAGCATAATATCACCAAGTACTGTTTCATCCTTTATTCCCCAGGGGTAGTATTCCAAGGGTATTATTATTTATTTCTTATCCAGTAGAACATGTTGATATATTGTTAGTATGTACTGTTCCTACATGTATCAACAGAAGTGCTGACAATTTAGAAGAAGGTTTTGGCAGCTAAAAAATTTAGAAACTCTATTTGGAAAACAGAGTAAGACACACACACACATTCTCATATACACATATACACACTTCAGCATTGTGGTGTGCGATATGTTTTAAAAATTAAAGGCATTGCATGAAAGTCTTTTATTTGAGACCACTCATGAAATCTGACATATCTAACTTCCTATAATTATGCTGTCAGTCCTACATCGCTGTTTCTAATTATATTATTTGGCAGCTTTTCATCTTTTTGACATTGACTAGATTGCAATGAAATGATAAGGATAAAATATAATTTCTGGCAGATCGTATTGCATGGGTTATGAGTTTTGTGTAATGTTTTGAAGCTGAATCTTAGAAGGATGTACTATTGAAATGCGACAGCACTCTCAGGAGCAAACTGTCTTTGTAAGAATCACAAGCTGATGATGTTGATGAGTTGTCTTTCTTACAAAAATGACAGTGGCAGAATGCACAGCTGCTAAAGGTGTATTCCTGTACTTGTTGATTTGTTCATCTGTTAACCTTTCTGACACAAAAATTTCTAGCTTATAAAATATCATTATGACATTTCTTTGCTCATAGCATGATTATGTAAAATAAATTAATTAGTGTATCTGAACTACTCACCACATAGTAAATACTAGATAAGAGATAGCCCCAAAATAACTTTCAGTGAATGATAAGCCTGGGGTAGCTTCTGCTTCTATGAGGATGGAATGAGTGCACTTTACATATTAAGGAGACATAAATTTGGGATAGAAAGCAGTAGATTTAATATCTCCCTTCCTTAAATTAATGCAATTTTGACCTTAATTGCCAATGTGAAGGTATTTGGAGACACGAATTTTGAGAGATAATTAGCCATAAGTGTGGAGTCTTCCCAAATTCATTTAGCAACCCCAGAATAGCGTTTCAAAAGACACAAAGCAAGTTTTCAGCCATGGGAGGATACAGGAATTAGTTATCACTCTCTAGAGCTTGAAGACTCCCTAGTATTTGACCACACTGGGACCTTGATGTCTTAAGCTTTTCCAGTCCCCAGACTAGTGAGGGATAAGGCCTGGATACTGATAAACACTCAGCCTATAGCAATCAGAATTAGCATAACACTTTAAGGCATTGATAATCATTGATTTATTTGTCTTCTTGTATAATAAATAATAAAAAATTACTTTAAAAAATTCTCATGTGATAATGCCTCATTTATTTTCAGTCTGAAGAATCTCCCTTTTTAGCCCCTCATATCATCGTCTGTTCTACTTGATTTATACATTTTTGGTCATTCCTTATTTAACTGTATCCTAAGAATCTCTGCTACATCCATTTTGTAAAAGGCAAGTTGAGTCTATTACAGTTATGTTTTGTTCTTGTCATAGCACTAAGGTCTATGGGGACATTTATACCTTTGACATACAATGAGCATCAGACACTAAGAGACCATGTGGATGCAAGCCCAGACTAGTATGCCCAGTAAAGCTTTCAGTCACCATCACTGGAGAAAACAAAATATTCCATGACAAAACCAGATTTAAGCAATATTTATCCCCAAATCCAGCACTACAGAAAGTACTAGAAGAAAACTGCAACCAAGGAAACTAACTGCACCCACAAAAATACAGGCAACAGATAACCTCACACCAGCAAACCTCAAAGAAAACCTAATCGGATACAAAAATATTGAAATAATCCCCTGTACATTATTGGATCACCATGGTTTAAAGTTAGAATTAAACAACAACACTAATTGCAGAAAGCGTAGAAACTCATGGAAATTGAACAGTGCTCATTAAATGACTCCTGAGTCAAGGAAGAAATAAAGAAGAAACTAAAGACTTCCTAGAATTCCATGGAAATGGAGCACAACTTACCCAAACTTGTGGGACACTATGAAAAGCAATGCTAAGTTCATAACATTAAGTGCCTACGTAAAGTGGAGAAATCTCACACTCATGACTTAACAACACACCTGAAAGCTCTAGAACCAAAAGAAGCAGACTCACCCAGGAAGAATAGATGACAGGAAATAATCAAATTGAAGGCTGAAATCAATAAAGTAGAAGCAAAGGAAACAATACAAAGTTCCTATTATTTTATTTGTTTTATTTACTTTTTGATGGTGATATTGTGTATGCATTTCTCTTCTTTGGAATATGGTGGTGTAGTATCATCTAGTTCCTGTGTTTTTGTAAGTGTAGCTCACTTCCTTGGGTTGCAGTTTTCCTTCTAGTATTTTCTGTAGGGATAGATTTGTAGATAGGTGTTGATTCCATCTGTTTTTCTCATGGAATATCTTATTTTCTTCATCTATATTGATTGAACGCATTTCTGGATGTAGTAGTCTGGGCTGGCATCCATGATCTGTAAATGTCTGCATGACACCCTTTCTGGGTTTTATTGTTTTTATTGAGAAGTCAGGTGTAATTCTGATAGTTCAGCCTTTATTTTATATGTTTCATGTTTTGACTATTTTGTGAGGAGAGGATTTTTTTTGGTCCAGTCTATTTGGTGTTCTGTAAGCTTCTTGTATTTTCATAAGCATGTCCTTCCTTAGGTTGGGAAAGTTTTCTTTTTTGATTTTGTTCAATATATATTTTTAAGATGGAATTCTTTTCCTTCAATTCCCATTATTCTTTTTTTCTATATTTTTTCTCTCATTCACTCCACACACCTTCCCACCCCTCCCCCATGTAATCCTCAGAGTGGGTAAGGCACATTGCTTTGTGGAAGTTTCAAGGCCCTCCCTACCTAATCTAGGCTGAGAAAAGTATACATCCAAAGAGAACAAGATCCCCAAAAGTACATGCAGTAGGTATAAATCCCAGTGCCACAGCCAGTGACCCCACAATTTGCTCAGCCGTGCAAGTATCAGCCACATTCAGAGTGCCTAGTTTGGTCCTATGCTTGTTCCTTCCCAGTCTGGCTGGAGTTTGTGAACTCCTATTAGCCAAGGTTAACTGTTTCAGTAGGTGAACCCATCATGGTCTTGATTTCTTTGCTCATATTCTCATTCCTTCTACTCTTCAACTGGACTTTGGGACCAGCTTCCTCTCATGGCAGCCTGGCCCATGATGCACAACTAATAAAACATCATGGTCAGAATTTGGGGTTCAACCTGAAGATCTGAAAAGCAAAGCAGCCAGCCACTGGCTTTTACATTCGACCTCAATCTGAAATAGTATTTTTTTTTCCTTCTAACGGTATTTATTTATTAAAATACAATAGAAAAGCCACTACATAACTACATAAGCCGACACGGAATATGAAATCAGATGTCATGGTCATTTAATGCTATAATGTGATAGAATGAAACCATATCAAGTAACATACAGTCAGAAGTAACTAAAGTATTCTCATGCTCTTTACTAGTGTAGTCAATGTACCAAGTATCAAGAAATAAGATCTAACTATATCCCAAGTCCATTTGTAAAATAACCTAAAAATAAAAAAAAAAAAAACACTGTTGTAATAGGAGCGGCTGGGCTGTGTCCCCAGCATCCCAGCTGCCTGGCTAGCTTATGCCCCGAAATAACAACACATAAATTGTATTCATTTAAACACTGCTTGGCCCTTTAGCTCTAGCCCTTACTGGCTAATTCTGATATCCCGATCAACACATCTCTAATAATCTGTGAGCACCGGTCTTACGGGGAAAGATTCAGCATGTCTAACCTGGCGGCTTGCTTCATCGCATGCGTCTGCCCGGGAGAGAGAAGCATGGCGGCTCTGCTCCAGAGAGCAGAGCTGTTGAGTCTAAGCTCTCTTCCTCTTCCTCCCAGCATTCTGTTCTGTTTTCTCCACCCACCTATGTTTTAACCTATGAGGGCCAAGCAGTTTCTTTATTGCTTAACCAATGAAATCAACAGATTGATATATGACACTCCCACATCAAAACACTACGTATTATATGGGGATTTGAAAGATTCTTTTGAATGCCAATAAGAACAATCTTTTTACCTTGAAGAGAAAATTTAAAACCTAAATTATGACCTAGAATTTCCCTTCAATCTGTGTTTCTCAATCTTTCTAAAGCTGAGATCCTTTAATACATTTTCTCATGTTATGGTGATCCTCCCAACCATAAAATTATTTTTGTTTCTACTTTCTAACTGTAATTCCACTACTGTTAGGACTCACAATGCAAATATCTGTGTTTTCTGGTGATTTTAAGTGACCGCTGTGAAAGGGTTGTTTGCTACCCCTACAAAGGGGTTGCAACACATAGGTTGAAAACTATTGCTTTAATTGGAAGTGTATGTGTGTGGGGCGGGGAGGGGGTGCTGGAAAAAGAAAAGGAGGTAATGCTAAACTTCTTGGTTCCCATCATGGTGAAAGAATCTATCAACTCTGCTTTCCGAATTTTTTGTATGTTATGTTGAACTTACATTGTTACTAATTTATTTATATTAGAAATAATTTTAAAGTTGTCCATTTCTTTTATGAGTTTTTAAGTGTGTGTCTATGTAAGTATATATCTATATCAATATATATTTGCACATACATTTGAAGGTACAGAAGACTTAAGAACATTTTCTCATAGAAAGCGAATAATTCTTGCACTTGAAATTTAACCTTCATTTTATACCTTTGGTTCCATATTCCTTCCCTAAGTAATTAGGCTATATAATGCTTTTTAAAAAAAATTTCTAGTTTGTTTTGTTTTGCGAGTTTAAGAAGTACAATAATAAACATGGCAAGTGATGTGTTCAATACTATGTAATTAAAATACCGAGTGGATTATGCATGTGGATATGTATATTTGTATTTCTTATAAGAAATGCAGTTTATGTTGCCTTGGAGTGCTTTATAGTTTCAAATACATGGTTTTTGAAAGGAACAATTGAAGAGCAACATATCCATCAAAGAGCTCTGGTATGCAGTGTGCCCTCTGGGCTGGCCAGCTCGAACAGATGGCCTTCATGCTATAGTAAAGGTCAATTTATTTGTCCCATTGGCACATAAATAGGGAAAGTGACTTGAAATTCTGTCGTTCTAATAAGTGGTTCACTGCATATTTTTTGAAAATTTAAATTTAAATTTAATTACATGGTTCTTTTGTTTTAGTTTCCACCTTTTATTCTTCTTTAATTTTCTTTAATTTTTTAAAAAGAAAACAAACTTGGCTTCTTATCAGCCTTCATTGTCCGCCATGTTCAGAAAGTCCGGTTTCATCCCATGCTTATTCAGTCCCAGTCCCTCTGGCCTTGGTGAGCTCCCAATAGATCAGCTCCACTGTCACAGTGGGTGGGTGCACCCCTCGTGGTCCTGACTTCCTTGCTCATGTTCTCCCTCCTTCTGCTCCTCATTTGGATCTTAAGAGCTCAGTCCGGTGGTTTCGATCCTAATACATGAACTGGCTTTGTGGGAGCCTAGCCTGTTTGGATGCTCACCTTCCTGGATCTGGATAGAAGTTGGAGGATCTTGGACTTCCCGCAGGGCAGGGAATCTGGACTGCTCTTCATTCTTGAGAAGGAAGGGGAATGGAGTAGGGGGGAGGGGGCGATGTGTGGGAGGAGGAGGAGGGAAATGGGATACGGGGAGGAGGCAGAAATTTCTTTTTCAACAACTAAAAAAAAATTAAAAAAAGGGAAAACAAACTATCTTTTTTTCATTTTACCTACCAATCCCAGTTCTCACTCCCTCCCCTTCTCCCATTCGTTCCACCTCCCCCAACCTCCCATCCACTCCTCAGAGAAGGTAAGGCACATAACTTCCGGGAAAATCTAAGGCTCTCCTTACTATATCTAGGCTAAGCAAGATATCCATCCAAAGAGAATGGGTTCCCAAAAAGTCAGTATGTAGTAGGAGGAGTGGGCCGCATCCCACCACCCGGCTAGCTTACAGCCAAAATAATCACATGGAAATTGTATTGATTAAATCACTGCCTGGCTCATAAGCTCCAGCCTCTTATTGGCTAACTCTCACATCTTGATTCAATCCATTTCTAATAATCTGTATGTCACCACGAGGTCGTGGCTTACCAGGAAAGATTCAGCATGTCTGACACTGGCGACTTCATGGTGGTTCTCTGTCTGACTCTTCTTCCCAGCATTCAGTTCTGTCTCCCCACCTGCCTAAGATGCTGCCCTATCAAAAGGCCAAGGCAGTTTTTTATCCAACCAATGAAAGCAACACACAAATACAGAAGGACCTCCTACACCACCAGTACAAGCAGTAGTAATAAATCCTGGTGACACTGCCAGTGGCCCCATAGTCTGCCCCAGTCATACAACTGTCACCCACATTTAAAGGGCCCCGTGCTAGTTTGGTCCTATGCTGGTTCCTTGTCTGGCTGGAGTTGGTGAACTCCTAATAACTCAGGTAAGCTGTTTCAGTGGGTGTTCCCATCTTGATCTTGACCTCTTTGCTCATATTTTCACTCCTCCCACTCTTCTATTGGACTTTGGGAGCTCAGACCAGTGCTATGCTGTGGGCCTCTGCATCTGTTTGCATTAGTGACTGAATGAAGGTTGGTGAAATTTAAGACATTCGTGAATCTGACTACAGGGCAAGACCAGTGCAGGCACTGTGTCCTTTATTGTTTAAGGTCTTAGCTGGGGTCATCCTTGTGGATTCCTGGGAATTTCTCTAGTGCCTGGTTTATACATGGTTCTTTTCAATTTATTAGAAAACTCTGGTTTCCAACTTTAAATCCTGAATGAAGTTTAAGTTTAAAGTATGAAATTTAGCATTGAAACTATAGGACCATTGCAGGTCCATTATTTGGTCTATTCATAAATCTCTACATGACTCTGGTATGGGTCTCACAACCAAACAGCAAGTTCCCTCAGTTCTCTTAAGCTGATATGGAGCCTTGCTTGGCCAAAGACCACTATTTCTCCTGTAGAGTTGTCATCCTTATGCAAGACTTTTCCCAGTTTGGTTAATAAAATTGCTCTTTCTTTTACATGCCTTTAGTCCTTGCTGTGCATTTCATTAATTTAACTTTTAACATTTTAATGATGTTAATTTTTTAACGCAACTTTTCTGCTCTCCATGTGGTGTGTTAAAATTGGGCCTCCTGTAATTCCTTTTACAGACAGGGAGGAAGTAATTGGGCCTCAGCCAGCATTCTAATCAGGTCATTTTCCTTGTGTAATGGAAGAAAAGAGCAAGCCTGAGGCTTTGGTTTTTTCTCATCAGCTCTTATGCTTCTGGGGATTTCATTAACCACTGAACCTTTAGGCATATGTTCCCAAGTAAGTAATTGGAGAGGTACCAGCGATATGTTTCTTGTTTACATATGCATCGTATAATGCTTATTTGCACATGGAGTTGGAAACCAAGGTGGACACATCCTCATCACACAGTAGCAACCCTTGGCATCTGGTTTAACTTTTTACTTCTAATGTCGATTATTTGTTTAATATCACTTAGCACCTTAATTTACAAACTTCCTGATGTTGTGACCCTTTAATCCAGTTCTTCAGGTTGTGGTGACCCTCAGACATAAAGTTATTTTCATTGATAACTGTAATTTTGCAAGAGTTATTAATCATATTGTAAATTTTTGGAGATAAATGTTTTGTCAATGGGATCACAATTAACAAGTTGAGAACCATTAATTTAGAATAACAAATACCTATAGAAAATGCATATTTTAATAAGGATACCAGGGTCTGTCAACCCTTCTTCTTTTTAACAAAACTGTCTGTCTTACTATGCTTGTAAAACTAATTTTTTTCCAGATAAGCAAAGTTGCTTTCCATACCATGTATGGACATCTACAGAGATAGGAATTACCGTCAGAGAAGGCATAGTATGGAACTCTGTCATGTTCTTGGATATTTCAGAGATGATTCTCTGTCATACTTATTATTTTCCTGGTGATATAGACATAGATTCAAGTAGAGGTTGAGGTAGTTAGAGATGTAGATATAGATACATATTCTTCCATGATTAAAGTCATACTGGAGTAGGGTGGCTGGAAGATAAAATAAGGACACAAACACATACTTACCATAATTTTGTCTTATTCTGTTTCATTTGATCTTGTTCTTAATTATATGTTTGTGTTGTGGATGCCATGGAGGCCAGAAGAGTACGTCAGAATCCCTGGGTCTAAAGTTCAAGCAGTTGTGAGCTGCCCTAGGTGGATGCTGGATTCCAAACTGGGGTCCTCTGGAAGATAGGCAGGTGCTCTTAATGCTTACCCATCTCTCCAGGTCCAGTTTTCTCTTATTGATATGAGTATTTCACCATGGATAAAAGCCATGTAATGGTAAAGCAGCAGCTTTCAACCTGTGCATCATGACTGCTTTGGCAAACCTCTAGCTCCCCAAATATTTGCATTATGATTAATAACAATAGAAAAGTTACAGTTAAGAAATAGCAAAAATAATTTTTAGTTGGGATTACCAACAGCCACTGGCATGAAAATTCCACTTCTTGCACTTTTTACATATTTTGCCATGTTGATAATTTTCGTGGCTCATCAGTATGGGTGGAACTGTTTTATTGCTTTCTTCCCTTAGCTTTTTGTGTAGAATTTTTTGAAAACATGAAAGCTAGACTACAGAAGAGAAGATTTAAGGTCCGGTCCAACTCATACGATCCTTATCCTCTTTCCCAAGAGTGTGGTATCTTCATTAATAGGGGCCAGCCCTTAAACTCTGAGAGGTAACTAAGGGCTACATTGTTAATTTATATAATTTTTGGGGTCATTTGAACAACTCTAATAAACCATTTGAAAGGAGGTTACTTTTGCTTGGTACTGGGGTTTTTGTTAGTCTGTGATTCTCAAGAAAAGTATCTTAACTTTGTTTAAGATATATATGCACAAGTACATGAATATTCATATATTTATGCATGTATTAAATATAACTTTAGGTAAATATATAATGTTATCAATTGAGGCTTTATCCAAAGACCTTGATGATACCCTTCCCTATGCCCTTCCTTATCTTTCTGTATTGATCTCCTTCTGCCTTCTAGAGTTAGAGTTCATTTCTCACTATTCTGTTTCTCAGCTTGAATACTGGAACCTTAACTCAAAAGTTCTATAATTCATCTACAGATGTCTGATGCTTGTTACCAAAGGTGGTTAGTCTCTTTCCACGTACTCAGGAAAATGAATCTTTACCATATAATCATTCTGTCATTTCTGTACTAGGAGAGACTTAGATTGATAGTTTTGGTTTTGAACTACCTTGGTTAGATATAAGTAAATATATCGATATTATTCATAATTTATTAGACTAAGTTAATTTCATTGCCTGCTGTACATTTTACTGCTGGGAGGGCTAGGAATTGTAGAATGATCTTTTTAATGCTTTATGAACATTGAGTGTATCTTCAAGATAACGTCTCCTGTTTAAGCAGCACAGTTTTTCTATAAAGGATTGGAAGAGCCATTAGTCTTAGGATTTCTTCTTTGTACTTGCCACTGCCCCATAGGCAAGGATATGCTAATAACTTCGTTAATGACTTAGAGTAATGAGTAGACGCATACAAACCATAACAAAAAATTGTTCCAAGATACAGCCGTCTCCTTTCATTTTGAAAATGTCTCTAACTGAATTCCTGGTCACATCTATTTTCTCCAGTGGCTAGAAGATAAGAAATTTCCATTTTGTACTTCACTATCTCATCAGCAAGTTTTTCCCATCGTCTGGTATGCAATCTTGGGAGGCCTGGAGACCTGAAAGCATTTAGAGAAGCCAAATGCTATCTCAACATCTCTTTATATATCTTCAGGTTCAATTTCTTTTTTACCAATATTTATTCCATCTTCTTCAGGCTAAAAATTATTCTCCCAGTCAAAGAGTTGAGAAGTAAAATGGAATTTTCAGAATTGCATTTGGTAGAACCTTTTTAGTTTATAATATCTTGCCAGATACAGTGCAGATGACCTCTTTGTTCTTTCTGTGAATATTACCATAACTTAAAATGTTTTATTTTTCCAGGCACAGTTTTTTCACAAACATCAAATTATCTTTGCTTCTAAACACTGTATCCACAGGCTCAGGTTTGTTTTTTACTTATGTTTGGTGATGCATTCTTGTCACCTATTTTTGATGCTCATATTTAAAAGTTATAACCATCAAATAAGGGTTTATAGGGACAGGAAAAGTTTTCAGATACTTTCGACACTGAGGGTTTTTTTTTTGTAATTTCACAGGTAGAAATTCAATTTCCCATTACTTCTAGACCATCTAAACTTTTCTGTATCAGAGTTTGAAGTCACACACCTATTTATTTCTGTCATTTCAACTCTTTGATATCTTTCTATTCTTGTTGTTAAAGTAACTATATTTCCATGATCATCATGATCTCATTATGTCTAGAATATTTTTGGTCCTCAGTAGATAGTTTTTGAGTGACTGAATTTAGAGTTAATCAAGGACATAATTCCTTTTCATAAGAATCCTATCAATATTAAATGTCTTTCTCAAAAATGAGTCATTTGGTAAGCTTCTAGAGACAGTGATGATGTAGCCTCAATGCAACTTTATAAAAAAGTGAGACTTTGAATGAGATTATTTTGAAAATTTCTTATAATCTTATTCATGGACCTTAAAGTTTGTACTGAAAATCTTTTGAATTTTTTACCTGTGTTATTAAAGACAAACACATGTTTAACACCTACATAAGAGTCTTGCAATTCTGCAAGTAATTACATCATATGAATTTATAGCATTAAAATCAAGTTTAAACAATCAAAATAAGAAAAGATCAAAAGAAGAGATAAGTTCTATTCTACTCTCAATATTAAGAACAAATGATCTTTAATATCTCTTTTGTATTTGTTTGGTTAAGATTTTATTAAAGCTGGTTTGTACTGAGTGTGTAACCATTTGTCCAAGTTTAACACATTCTTACTGAAGTTCTGCAGCTTTGTATCAGAATAAAAGGAACAAAATATATTAAATAAAAGTTTATATTCGATATTAAAAAGACACCAACTCATAGTCACCTAACTGTACTTTTGTTTTCATAATATGATATGGTATAGGTTTACAGAGAAGATATTTTTACTCCCGATCATTCCCTATCCATTTATTTACAAATCCAAGGTGTCTGAATAGTTCTGCCCATCAGATTTAAATGAGAAATCCTAAACAAGCACACTAGAATTTCCCTTTATCTTTCTCCTAAGTAATCTATTTCTTGGGTACATACTTTAATAGTTTCTGGAATTCTTGCAGTTCAATAAGAAAATATGATAATCTGCTGGAAAAGACTACGAACTTGAATATTTCTCTAGAGAAGGCACACAAAGGCAAACAGATAAATGAAGAGCTGGATGCTTTGACTCATCATCAGGGAAATGTAAATCAAAATTACAGTGAGCTATCACCTCACTCCTGTCAGCGTATCTATTATAAAAACACAAATGATTCAGCCTCTATGGAAAACAGAATGAAGGCTACTCAAAAAAAAAAAAAAAAAAACCTAACACAACTGCCTCATCTTTTAAAAAAATCTTTTTATCTAAAAGAACTCAAACTAAACCCCTAGAATAGAATTACATCAAAATTGAGCTGGAGTGTAAAGACAAACAAATCCTCAGAAAACTTTTCACAATAACTAAAAACCAAAACAACCCAAACACCCCATATCAGATGAAAGAATAAAGGGAATATTCTATGTGGTTCTAACTTGATAGGATTCACCCATAAGAAAGCAGTGAGCTAGCAGTGAGCTTAGCTATGGACCACAGCAGTGTGAACTCTGGGATATTACAAGAAAGAACATAAACCAATCATAAACAGACATCAAACAATGCAAAAGAAGCTTTCTTACAAAACAGTACCAAATGGGTCTACTTATATTCAGTATCTACAACACTGAAAACCATTGATCAGATAAGAACAGTGGGTAGAAGTTGGCAGAGGCTAGAGGAAAGACAGCAAGAGGTACTCATGATAGAATATAGAATTTCCCCTAAATTAGATAAATAGGCTCTACAGACATGCTATATAGCATTGTATCTAAAGGCAACAATCAGATATCACATACTTAAAATTTGTTAAAAGGCAAATTGTATGTTAACCTCTCTTCTTACAATAAAATAAAAATAGAAGGATAATTTAAATGAGAGATCTATTGTAACCACAAAGACATGATAGAAATCAGTTATTATGTTAATCAAATATAAATATATATCCACCTTACAGTTTATTAAACCTATTTTTTATTCTCACTCCTTAGTTTGAATGATATTTTATAGTGGACTTTAAATTGAAGACAACTCTTCTTCAAATTTGCAGGCAGTTTTTCCTCACCCATAGCTAAAATTATTCAGTCTGAAACCACTTAAATGTATTGCTTCTGATTTCCTTCTCACTGGGAACAAGTAGAATAATTTAAATGCTCTGTTCTTTAGCCAGAAAGATTTTTGTGATGGATGATCTTAAGGAATTTCTTTACTATTAATCAACACATTGATTAGATTTTTTGTTAGTTTCTTTCTCTCTACCATCTCTCTATCTCTGTTTCTCATTCTTTTGATTATCTTTCTTGTTAACTTAGTACCTACATATTTAGTGAAATATTTGTTGGTATCATTTTCTAGGAAAAGGTCTTGTATAGAAAATGAGTTGAGTTCAGAGTGTCATATTTTCATTAGGAACTGAACTAAGAATTAGGGAAGGAAAGAGTATGGGACAAACTGAAGTGGATTGAGCGCACAATAAAACGTGGCTAATTAGAAATCTCTAGAGCAAACAGTTCCCATCACAGTGTTTTGAGCAAGCTCCCAGTGGGTTGGTATTCTACAGTAGTCATATTGCCCAGTCTCTCATTATGTACTTCCTAGGGTAAGAAAAAATGCTTGAAAAAAAAAAAAAAGAAGCTGTTAACTGATCCTGAAAGAGCAGTCTATTGGAGGTTCCGGTTAGGTCACGTTTGCTGCAGGTGGATACTAAAAGTTGCTCTTATAAATGCTTCCCTGTCTATATTACACACACACACACACACTTTGGAAATCTTGTAAGAGAATAGTTTTCTTCAGTTTTCAGGACTATTTGAATGTATCCTTCAAAGAGCCATTTTTCAATATCTCTTTAGTAAGTACAAACAGAAGGTAAGTTATCTAGACTTTTGATTACTATGAAATTGAAGCTGGAATATATGTTCTTTTTTACCCTTAGTCAGGAAAAGGATTCCTTCACTTTCAATAGTTTTCTTTAAAGTAGATCAGCATGAATCTACTTCCAAGGACTTAGTGTTGTCAGTACACCAAAATCATGAAATGCATTTATTCTTTTAGAAATTTATTGAAGCATTGTTCTCCTAATAGCACAAATATAAACCTCTCAAATAGAAGTATAAGTTTATGCATTTTAATCTTTTAAAAATTGAGGTGATAAGAAGAGTTAATTTTTTTAAAAAAATGCATGATGCATGTGGCAGAATTCATTTTAATTGAAAATGAACTTAATGGTATTTAAATAGTCTTCATTGAGAAATATATTTCATGAATCTAACTATATGACACATTAGGAATAAACAAAGTAGCTATAGAGTATAAAATGGTGATTTACAAGATCTTGCGGAAAGCAGGAACAGGGTCTAGGAGTTGATTATTTAAGAATATGAATAAATTATGAAGAGATGCAGTATAGCATTTGCCTAAAGTTAAGAAAAACTATACTGCACAGTTAAAAAAATCTGTTAATGTTGTCTTACGTATTGCTTTTATTATAATAAAAATAAAAACAAAACAAAAAGATTCTATTAATGATTAACATAAACAAAAGAGAACAAAATAAGCAAAAAACCCAGTCTTAGCTATCTTACACAGTTATGAAAACTTTATGTGACCCTTCTTTTTTATACATTTCACATCAATTTTCTTTATTATTAGAATGATTTGTTGATGTGACCATTAATTATTATTGGAATCAAATTTTAGAAATAAGAGCACAATCAATGTGACTTAGTTTAATTACTGTAATTTAAGAATTGAGTTCCCCCTGACTGTTCTTCGGGCTGGAGAGGGAGGGGGAGAGGAGTGGGGGATGAGGGAGAGGAGTGGGGGAGGGGAAGGGAAATTGGAGGCTGGGAGGAGGCTGAAATGTTTTTCAAAAAAAAAAAAAAAGAACTGAGTTCCCTGAGAGTGTTAAGATCACAGATAATCAGTGATTCAAGTCTAGGTCTGTTATTTGTCTTTATTATTCCCAAGCTCATGTCCCTGTCTTGACTTGCAAACTTTGAAGATACTTTGTGGTATAATTCATCTGTTCTTCTTATGTTAGATTGATAGTAGACAGTGGAAGGAAAGGCTTTTCATCTTGTAACATGGAAAGAAGCATCCACAATTGCTTGAGGTGCTTAATATGTTCTACTTCTTGTTGTATGCATTTGCTCCAAAGTTTTCCTGAATTTTCAAATTCCTGATAGCTTAAGAGGTATAGGGAAAGGTATGACTCTCTGCTGAGATTTAGAGCTAAGAGAACACTGTTACTAGAAACTAGGTAACCATGTGTGTTTCCCTCGTCTGCCTTTGTAGAGGATCAAATGCATGCTAGCATGGTTCTTGTTAATTTGGATGTACTATATTTATAATATTAAGATCAGAATACAAATCCCTGAAGAGATGAGAGAACAGCAATGGACTGAAGGGAGCCAAGATTAGAGGAGCACAACTTGTGTTATCTCAGATACGTAACACTCTAGAAAATGTAAATTCATTTCTAATTACAAAATCAGAACAGGAACCAAATGAAAATGGAAGTGGTGTCAGAGAAGAAAGTAGGAAAAAGAAACTTCAAATGATACAAGAAACTTTCGTTGGAGCATAGTATCTCCAATTATTACTTGCTTGTGCATGCAAGGTAAATATTTTTAAATATATACTTTAAATATATTCAGTGTATCATACTTCTATACATGCAAATAAAGCCATTGAAATTGTTAAGATAATATTGCAAGATGATTATTATTAAAATAAACAGCAATAGTTTCTTTGGAATTAAATACAAAAATCTATAAATTTAAATTGAACCAAAGTCTATTCAAATGTGTGTTAAAAAATTTAAAACAGCTCTATGGAGAAGACTGTAAGACTTAAGAGAAACGGATTTTAAATGTAACAAAGGTATAAACATTATGATAGAGTGAAGAACAACCCATGTTGCTATATGAAGAAACTTAATATCATGTAGGAGTTTCATTTCCTGAAAATTAGATTTTAAGGAGCCAGACACTATGTGTGAATCCATAACTTGATATAGATTTTATTCCACCAGCGATTATAGAATTTCACTGAATTGTGTAGTGTGAATAATGTCAAATGACTTTGAGTACCTTGTGTCAACTGTTAGCAACCAACAAATGTAACTATTTTACATCAAGATTAATGCCAGGCACTGAGGCATAAGAGAGTAGTCTGGAGCCCAGGGTTTCACGTGTGTCTTTCAGTGGAGTGCTTCTGTGCGTGTGGGTAATACTAAATAACCAAGTGAACCAAGAACAGGAAAATCACAAAAGCTACAGAACTTTCCTTTCTAATTGGCTTTTGAAAATATGCAAACTACTTCTCTATTAAAAACTACAGATATGACTTGTTTTAATTACAAGCTTGGTTTAGAATCGAGGACAGCGTCTCAGACATGCATTGCTTTAGTTGACATACCTTTACTATGCTTCTGTGAGCTTTTATATCTACTATTATAATATACAACACAGGTGTATGCTTATAGTAAAAATGATTTTAATGCTATACATTTAAAAACTTTCTAAAATTTTCTAAGTAATAAGCTTTACTAAAATAATAAAATAATCTAAAAATAGTAAGCTATGGTACATTTATCTTCTCTTCCTAAATTTACCAAGTCAGGATCATCAAATCAATGAAAAAGGATAATCTTTGATTTTTATTAAAATCCTTTGGAACATGCTTTCAAGAATGTCCCAAGACACGGTGTCTTGATGTTGCTGCTTTGCACTTCTTATATCTAAGTGGAATCTCCGGAAGGAAAACTGTCTGACAGTTAAGTGAATGAGCCTTCGTTTCAAAGAATCCATTTCCTCCAAATAAGGATAACACAGCAGAAGCCCACAGGGGTAGTTTTTTGGATGATTATAGCTATCTTACAAATGATGTAAGCTATATACTTTTATAACTGATGAGCAAAGAGATACAAAGAATAAGGTAGAGAAAGGAGTAAGGTATCTTTTCACTATCATGGCCACTGAATCAAAGCTGGCTACATTTACTAACTATCTGAAAAATATAGAAGTTTGAGTGCTGATATCAATTTGGTTTTGCATATTTTAGAATTTTGAAGTATGTATTCTCCTAAATCTAGTGAAAGAGTTTACATCTTCTTTATTTTCTCTTGTTAATGTTGAGATAGGGATTCGACCTGGGTTCTTGGCATTTTAGATCAACAGTCTCCTACTGATTGATATCGCATGTCTGAATTTTCATTCCTAATATTCATTAATAAATTTTGTTTTGAAAATTTTATTCATTTAGTACAAAGAACTATATGCAAATTTTCCATGCATTAAGAAATCATTTACTAATATTTCATTACTGATCTGTGCAAATTTCACTGGTACCATTAAAATATGGGAAATTTCATATTAAAATTTTCAAAAGTTTTTTTACATTTTAAGATTTGCTCTTTGTATTTGGCCTACCAAATATTTAAGAATTTACATATTTGTAGCATCATATTGTAGTCCTTAAAATGGAGCGATGTGAGGTTTTGTTATCTCCAAATAACTATGACAATGGACTTCATGGATATCATAAAGGCCTTGTTTCATTCCTTTATTTAAAAAGCTTAGGAACATTTGCTTAACTGTTGTTATGAAGTGGTATAAATTTTTAATTTATATGATAATCTCTCAGAGGAGTTACATATTAAAACTGAACAAGTTACTCAGGGCTTGTAGTCAAATTCTTGATAATAGAAATGGACCAAGTAAACAGTTTCTTTGATGTAACACTCAGTCATATTTTCTGAAGAATCAATCAGGTTCTGGTCTGATTAATTAACTTTAATTATGTTGCTCAGTCCTTGCTAATCTTCAAATCTTGTACTACATAATCAGGATAAAACAAACTGCAATTTTTAGAAATGAAGGAATGAATCTTACTTGGTTACATGATTAACAATAGGACTATTTTTTCTTTACCTAAGAATATACTAATGATGAGTTTAGGAGAGCAGTGAACTGTTCCTTTGGGTTGGAAGCTAAATGGAGAATATTAATTAGCTTCTTTATGACAGGTAGGTTCTTTTTTATTGATTTTTATTGAGCTCTACATTTTTCTTGCTCACCTTTCTGCCTCTCCCCTCCCCTTCAACCCTCTTCCAAGGTCCCCATGCTCCCAATTTACTCAGAATAGATTCTTTTATAAGTTCTGTTTTGACTTAGTTCATTAAAGACTTTGTCTCACAATGCATAAATGCAGTTTGAAATAAATGTTATTATAACCCTTAATAGAGCAATTTTTAAGTTTTTAATAGCTATGAAGAAATTAAGTCACTTAGTTATGAAATTATTAATGATAAAAGAAAAGCAAAGAGATGAACTGAGGTAGGGATAATCAAATAAAACAGGACAATTGAATTTCTGAGTAATTCTTAGTATGGAAGTCAGCAAATTATTTAATTTTGTATTGAAAAAGAGAGAATTGACACAGACCTATGATAAGAGTATAAAATTACCTGAGTTTTAGGGGCATGCTAAGGCAAATTGGCTGTTATTTTATTAACTAACTCTAATAAAAATAAGTTTTGTTGATTATCCAGTACAAAATGGTCAGTCCTAAAACTTATACATAGAAGTAACTTTATACAGACTGAGTTAGGTTATTCATATATATGTACATACATGTATGAATGTATATATAGGTACATCCTAGTCAGTCTGTATACTGTAAAACAACACACAACACACACACACACACACACATACATTTGTAAGCTGTGCTTACTTACCAGTGCAATGTTACCTGAAATGGCTGTCAGGAATGTAATCAAGTTTGGGTTAGAGGGACCACAGCAAGACAGAGCCGGTGACAACTTTATCGAGAGCAATCAAACTTTTATACCTTTATTAGAAAGAGAATATAATAGCAATTGCCAGGATCAATACAGTTGTTGTGGTTGCCAGGATATAATGATGTTTGCAGGCTATATAGGATACACAAGATTAATGTTCCAGACTAACTGTCCTGTCAAGCTTCCATGTTTCCTAGACTTGTAGGGAAACATACAGAAAAACACAAGGTGTACTGAACTCATCACTGCCTGAGGGAATACATTGGTCTCTCAGAAATTAGAAGGCACATTGTGCTCCAGGAGCCATAGACTGAAAAACCTAAAATGCATGCATTTCAGGGCAGATAGAGCATGCCATCTCCATGGTTCCCTTAACATGTACATACGTACATACGTACATACATACATACATACATATATTCTTACACACATCTAGGTATATGTATATCTATTTATGTATCTCTGTCTATGTATCTATTTATGTATCTATCTATGTATCTATCTATCATCTATGTATCTATCTATCTATCTATCTATCTATCTATCTATCTATCATCATCTTTCTATCATGTCTCTATATATGAAAGGAAGGGGAAATGATGTAACTACATTATAGCCTCAAAAAATAAAAAAAAATTATTAAGAATTTAGTTGTGCCTACAATATACAGTGTCTAGAGAAAAATCTACAATGTACCTCAATGTCCTGTTAAGCTTTCAGTGATCTATAGTTATTTTCTGTACCCCCTTAATCTTTTGTCTGGATCATATAGTATAGTTTCTAAGTCTTGTGCTCTGAAACATAGCTTCTGCTTTTGTGTGATTCTTGATGGTGTGCTAATTTTTGCAATTCTCTTATAGATATTTTATTTCATAAGAAAATAGATATTTTTTATTTCTTCTTAGCATACTAATCTCGATCCTCGTGATAAAACTAATATGAGATTTCCATTAAATTTACAATATATCCAGTGTCGATTTAAAAACTATGCTTAGAAAATTTCAAGTCTTACCTTGTCTAGAGGAACATGATGATGTTTTAGGTTTTTGAAAATATGCATGAGTCCAGAACCAGTAACTAAATAAATTCTGAATAACCAGTATACCACTATACTAATTTTGCAAAATAGTGTTGATTATATTTTAAACTGAATACAGCATTTTTAATTAAGGTGGTTCGACTAAGCCTTCAATATGGAATAGTTTCTGAGTTTAGATTGACTTAGCTGTGATAAGTGTGCTGTAAGTCTTCAAAATGACAAATAGAATTGAACTTTCCTGAGAAAATCTACTACTTTTCATTCATTGTATGTCAATACAATTATGTACATTTGGGGGAACCATGATTTCTTATTTCAGAAGCCATATATAATTATCAGTAGCGAATTCTATGACTATATTAATGGCTATTTGTATGGCTCAGAGGATTCACTATTTTACTACTATTATACAATGGTTGAAATCTTTTCTTTGGGCAGAACACCCATCTTCACTATATTGCTCTAAAACCTCACTGCTATCACAAAGTGAAACTTTTTTTTTTTTTTTTTTTTTTTTTTTGCTTTTTCGAGACAGGGTTTCTCTGTGGTTTTGGAGCCTGTCCTGGAACTAGCTCTTGTAGACCAGGCTGGTCTCGAACTCACAGAAATCCGCCTGCCTCTGCCTCCCGAGTGCTGGGATTAAAGGCGTGCGCCACCACCGCCCGGCCACAAAGTGAAACTTGACTGCAACTTTTCACATTGATATTTTTATATCAGAAATAATAACCACAGCAATCATCCTAAATTTTTATGTTTTCCTCATGAAGCCATTTTTTTCTTTGAGATAGGGTTTCTCTTTATAGCCCTGACTGTCCTGGAACACACTTTGTAGACCAGGCTGACCTCAGACTCTCGGAAACCCATCTGCCCCTGCCTCCAGAGTGCTTGGATTAAAGGAATTCACCACCATTGCCTGTATATAAAGCACTTTTTATTTTAAAATTATTATTATTATTTTTTATTTTATGAGCACAAGTGTTTTATCTACATGTTATGTCTGTGCACTACTTCCATGCCTATTGTCCATGGAGGCCAGGAGGGACATTAAATTCCCTAAACCTGGAATTTTCAATGGTTGGAAGCTACTTTTTGAGTTCTGTGAATCCAATTCAAGTTCATAGGATGAGCAGTCATTACTCTTAACCACAGAGCTATCCCTCCATCTACATTTCTTAATATCTTATAAAAGGAATACATATGATATCTACCACTGAGTCAAAATTCCCAACTGCTTCAGCTTAAAAGGAAAAACAAATGCTTGTTTTGCATCATAAATCATAGATTTCCATCCATTGTCACTTAGTTCTGTAGCTTTGAACCCAGTAGTAACATCATATATCATGCCAAGCATTCATGGTTAAAAGGTACCTTTACTCATAGTGAGCAAGGAGAGAAGGAGGCCACCAGAACTGAGTGGAAAAGAAAAACCCACATGTCCTCCCAGGGATGTCCACCCTGTGCAGGAAGGAGGAAACAGGGGCCGCCTGCCTGGTGCTATTAGGACTCAGCAGATGAAGGACATTCACATACCTACCCACCCATAGTTGCTTGATTTGAGTGGTGAAGAGAAAACATGGGCCTGACAGCTGCCTTGTGGCACTGAGTGGTCAGGCACTATTATGGTGAGCAAATATAAGGTGGGGTAAGGGAGAGAGAGAGTGAGGCAGAATGGTTCGTGTCCGGTGGGGAGAGGATTGTGAAGAGGTGAAGGCAGTGAGGAGCAGGCTAAGGTGTATGGACTGCTTGCCATGTGGGGCCATGATGATGTCTGAGCCTGGGCTCCTACCAAGGGTTGTTTCTGGGCCAGTGGCCTTGCCAGAGCTAGAGTCTGTTTGTGTTCATGGGTCCTGTTACTATCAAAGGCCACGATGATAGGCTGCAGAGATTTGGCCCCTTCCCTCACTGGCTGCAACGCTAGGGAGAATTGGCCCTGCCCCTTACCTGTGGCAGCACTCTGAGAAAAGGTCCTATATCTTGCCTGGGCAGCATGGTGTGCAGGTGAACTAGCCCTGTGGACATGAGAGTGGGAGAACTGGTTCTGTCTCTCTTGTCTGCCATGTAATGATGTTGGCAGGGCAAAGATGCCCTCCTCCCGTTCATTCTATCTGGATACTTGCAGCAGGCAGAGCTCTCCCTGTCCCTCACTAACAGTAGCACTCAGAAGAGCAGGCCCTGTATATCGCTTGGAAAGCACAGTAGAGCTGATCCTGTTGACAGGCGCACTGGTGTCCTGGTCCCAAGGGCATGACCATGTGAGAGCTAGTCCCACCCCTTATCTGCCATAAGGTGGCAAAGGCAAGAAAGAGAAGCCCTGCCTCCTGCCATCTGCAGAACTCAAGAGAGTGGCTTCTGTACCTGGGCAATAGGTGCAGTTGGTGAGATCACAACCCAACACACCAGCCCTGTAAAACAAACAAGTAACACGCTCTACTCCATAGTTTTAACTTCTGCTTGTATGGGAACTGTTACCCAGGCTTCCCTAAACAATAGACTGTGGGCACCGTAAAGGTAGCTCAGTGATTAGGATCACTTGCTGCTCTTGCAGAGGACCATTCTCACCACCCACATGGCAGTTCACAGCTCTGTAACTCCAGTTCCAGAGGATCATTATGCCTTCTGACCTCTATGGGTCCTAGGCACATAGAATCATACACACATGCTTAGAAAACATCCATACTCATAAATAATTATTTGAAAAACAATAAACTCTAATCAGGATATTCTATAAGTCAACATATTTTTTTCTCCAAAAGTTGATTTTGGTCATGGTGCTTATCACAGCAGTAGAAAGCAAATTAAAAACATAGCATATTCGTTGTTGTAGGCCTTAACGACATAAGGATGGTCTTCATAGAAAATCATTGTTATAGTATTTCTTGGATAAGAATCCTTTGTGGTACGCTACCAACACAGTGGTACAACTACCATTGAGTAACTCTTCACCCTCTAAATAACACTTATAAACCAGATAATATATATTCACTGTAGAAATATTTTCATTGGTGTAGATATAGTCAACATATTTTTTTGTTGAATGTATGGACTTTGCCACAAAAGAAGACTAATATTTAACACAGTAAATAAATCAAGCCAAAGACCTGTGACTGGAGAGGTCATATGTCTTACTTGAGAGGACATTGCCATTATTTTGTTAAATAGATATATTGTGCCTGTGAAATTTCCTTCTAAAGACTTGTGGTTATGCCCATAGAAGACTGTTGCTGTCAGTCTCAGTCAGGGAAGGGAATATCTCTATCTCCATCACCATTTCCATCTCGATCCCGATGCTGCGATCTCTATCCCTATTCCTAATCCTATCTCTATCTCTGTCTGTTTGTCTGTCTGTCTGTCTGTCTGTCTATCTATGTTGGCAGTGTTCACTGCAGAGACTCAAAGCTGTCCATATTGCTAATAATAAGTGACAATTGCAGTGCCATAGTGGCTTTTAGGACTAAAATAATAAGAAAACTTTTTCATTCATCCCAGGATAAAGGAATATCATGGAAGAGGAGTAGAAATAATGTAGTAACACAAAAAGGATGAAGTCATATGGGTTATTTTTTGGAAATTAGACATTCTCTGTCAGAGTGAGTAGCAAGGATCATAAGGTTCAGAAAACTAATGAAACTGATGAGATTCAGGTAGCTCAGAAAACTACAGACTTCACAAGGGTCCTCTACCCTGACAAGAGCATAAACAAGAGGGGATTGTATAATGGAGGTGACTGAAAGCTGTGCAGAGAGATCCTTGGGGGCAACTGTTGGGAATAATCCCATGCTGGGCTAAAGGATTCCGTGCTGTAGCTCCCATCGAGCCACTCATGTTAAATAATTCTTCACCCTGTAAATAACTCTTATAAACCCATTAGTATACTATAGTAGTATGATGTTTTTGACTCTTTAGACTCCTTTGGGGAACCCACCACCCAACTCCCAAAGGAATAATACAGAGGCTATTCTTATTTATAAACATCTGACCTTAGCTTGGCTTGTATCTTGCCTGCCTTTATTAACATTTATTATCCTGTCTACCCTTTGGCCTCCATGTCTTTCCTGTTTCCTTATTCATTAAATCTTGCTCGTATTCTATGGATTGCTGTGTAGCTGGATGGCTGGCCCCTGATGTCCTCCTCCTTCTCAATTTTCTTCTCTGAACCCCTTCTCCTAGTTTTTTCCATTTATATATTCCCTCTGCCTGCCAACTGCACCCATCCTTTCTCCTGCCTCGCAATTGGCCATTCCTATCTTTTTTTTTTAAATTATCAGGTATTCTAGACAAAGTATCACAGCTTCACAGAGTTAAACAAAATACAACATAAACAAAAGTAACACACCTTAAAATAATATCATTAACAATTTTTCATGCCAGAGTAGGGTAAAATATTTTTTATCTATAAATGGTGCACCATGTGGTGGAAATAGATCTTTGGTTTTTTTCCAAGAAAAGTCGTGCAACGTCACAGGTTGGAGACTAAGTCTTCAATACGTGTATCTTTGGGGAGAGAGTCACTGTAGTAGGCTATGATTTCCCAAAATACCAGAGAGATGAGAATAAGTGACAGATGAGACGATTCCACATAATATATCCATTACAAGCCTAATGCCCTACAAATGATAACATCTTCCTTTGCATTGCTTGGAGTTTTTCAATTTCATTAACTATAACTGTCTATTGAGGGAAAGGTACGATTTGTCAACCTAGCAGAATATTAATGGCATGCATGGGTGCTCAAGCCTACATACAAATTCTGAAACCAATCTGAGTGCATTCATGCCAATTAATTAGAAACTAACGAGTCTTAAATTATATCTGTGGCCTAAATCACTGAGAACCAACTATGACTCATGGTCCATAGCCTCCCACAAATTTTACTTGTGAAGAATTAAAAACTCCTTTTATAATCAACAAAAAATAAGCAACAAGGACCAACTCCAAAAAACAGAGGACATTATAACCCTAAAAAAACATGGTATGGCCAGAGAATATACACACCTCAGAGAGGTACTTCTAAAGGTGAAAAGCCCATGTAAGCTTTTTTAATTCAAAACTCATTATCTATAAAGCGATAATTGCAGGAATTGTGGATCACCAATCAGTAATACCAGATGTTGCTTGAAAAATGTCTTTATAGAAATGAATTATTTTGATCTTTTGTGGTTTGGAGAGTCCTTGCAATATATCTTATCCTACACAATTTTATTTAAGATGTTTTATGGACTTCCAGTTATGTTTTGTTTGAATTTGATACCAATTCCTTCACATTAGTATTTATATATTTTGTGGGCAAGGCTATCTCTTCCTAGTATAGAACTTTTATCTTACATTCTACAATATGCTGAAGTATAATCCATATTATTTGTCTGGAAGGAAGAATCAGAGAAGATTGGTTGAAAATCAGTTTTACCGTTATATAAGCCTAGGTGTCACTACATTTTGAAGATGCATTGCTTTTCGGTTCAAGTGGAGAGAGACAGGGAAATCTGAATCTTCAAAATTAGCCTCCCACCATCAGACTTACTCAACAGGGGAGACAGACTCACTGACTGAAGATAAAGAAGGTTCCTCTTGCCTATAGGTCTAAAGACTTTACAGGAAATTTTCTGGATTCAGACTCAATGCCTCATGTCACAGACTGTGCGCATGAACTCATTCTTCTGTAGTTTACAGCCTCCAGAAATTAAGACAACACATAGCTTCAGAGAACCACTGCTCTAGAAATCCATGAGAGCTGTAACACTTCTCAGATATGAACACTTGTTATGGAAGGGATAGCTCTTAATCGTCATCCTGGCACTGCTGAAAGGGAGCTTTGGTCTGTAACATGGTTTAGAGCCATAATGGCTCTTAGCAATCATCTGCTGTTACTGAGAATTTAAATTGTTTCGTTTATATTCCTCATGGAAATCTTTCTTAAGTTATTTTATCTGAATTGACAATAAAGTACCTCCTGTTTGCATGTGTCTGCTCATGCATTCTTGGAGGAAGGTGGGATAGGAATGGGGTTGGAAACAGGAGATAGGACACAGTTTCCTCCCACCTACTATTTTCAACGTTACTTTATTTCATTCTCTGCTAGCATAGAGGTTATATGTAAACTCAGAGATTATATGACCAATCTAATACTAGAGACTTACTATGAGGGTATCTCCTAAGACATGCCTGGTATTAATTACTGATTAGGCAACAGGAAGTAGGAGACATATTGAAATTGAGATAATTCTGTAGATGGTTTATTTTCAAACAATTAAAACACAATTTCTGGAACCATAGAAAATCTGATGTCATAGAATAGAACTTTCTGAGTTTGTTCCATCATTACCTTTTTTTAGGTAGACGTATCCAGAAGCAGTTGTGTAGAATCAGCTATATTATGTATACCAATGACTTTCTTAAATGCTTTAATATTGGCATGGCTTAAAAGGAAATTAAACAGGGGACTTAAACCTTACCTCACACAGTATCTTCCAAATCCAGTGAAACCATGTCATGTGTGAGAGATTCCTTTGCTAGATAGAGGAGGTACAAAAGTTTTGATGATGCATAGCCATAGGCCAGCCTCTGCGCTACAGAATAAGATGACTGAGGGTAGAAAGTGATCTGAGGAACAAATGAAAATGTGAAGTTGATTGATTATTTTGTCCTGTGGAATCCTAAGTATAGTTAGGCCTTTTGTTCTTTCACAGCTGAGTTTGCTCTTTATTTAAACCATTAATCATTTATTAAACATTAAAAGTACAATAATCTAATTTCCTAAGAATACTCCTAACAGAAAAAAAGATCCATTAGCACATCCTCTGTGTAGTTGCTATAGTAACGATCTAATTCATAAAAAATAATGAATAGTTTTTAGTATCCAGATCCCAGTACTTGAGAGGTGGAAGCCAGAGTGTCAGGAGTTTCAAGGTCATTCACTGCTACAAAATGAGTCAAAAAAAGAAAAAAACATTCTGAGAAAATCAAACATAACCAAGCTAGAAGACTATCACTAGCAACAAAATAATATCAAGGCCTTGTTCTTATGACTTTTACATTTAGGATTATGTAGCCTGAATTTGCAAATTACTTTTGCCAGGTTAAATTCAATTGAGGTGTTATGATAGTATGAGCAGGACCAAATCAAAGAGCCCTGGTTTGCATGGAACTCACTAGATGGACTGTTCTCAAACCCCCAAATATCCACCTGCATTTCACCCCACCCCTTCTGTGGTGATTGCATGGTTCTAATATGTTTTGAGCACAATTTTTGCAGCACTTGTATCTCTTTGTAGAAAACAGTTACTAGAGACTTAAAAACATAATTTTACTTTTCTACTTTGTGTTCATTTTATAACTTTTTTCCTTTTTTCTCTTTCAAGACAGAGTTTCTCTGAGTAGGTTTTTCTGGCCACTCAGACATGAATAATCACACAGAAACTATATTAATTACAACACTGTTTGTCAACAGCTTTGACATATTCTTAGTTAGCTCTTACATTTTAAAATAACCCATTTCTATTAATCTGTCTATCACTACGAGGTCATGGCCTATCGGTAAGGTTCTGGTGTCTTTCTCCTTTGGCAGCTATATGACCTCTCATGACTCCACCTACTCTGTTTATATATCTCTGTATTTCTGCCTGACTTAACTCTGCTTAACAATTGGCCAAAGCAGTTTCCTTATTAACCAATAGTAATAAAACATATTTGCAGCATACAGAGGGGAATCTTTTTCTGTATCTGTCATCTCCCCTTTTCTGTCTAAATAAAAAGGTTTTTTTTCACTTTGACATAGTAAAATTACATGTAATAAAACAGGAATCAAACAAGACTTACACTTAAAATATTTCTTTGTAAGTCTAAAGTTTCACATCTAACATTGTTTTATTATAACTAAGGAAAACTGTAACTATAACTATTTAGTTTTCAACTCCACAAAAAACTACAGAAGTATATAATATTATGTAAAGAAACAGAAAATACATTGTAAGCAATTTCCAAAGTTCTAGAAATGACAGAGATGTCTGGCTGCCTGGAAAATCACCCAAAGTCCTTTTATAATATTGGAGCATCCATCTTCAACCTACAGGCCCATAGTATCTGACATACTTTTCCATGAAGCAGGAAATTTGAAAGACTGTTTAGCCTATATTGACAGTTTGTCAGTCACTTTCTTCTGTGTCCTGCAGAATGTCTGTCAAACTCTTTCATGAAGTTGGTAAACCTGAAGGACCCTCTCACCTTCTTTTTGCAAGTTCAGCAGTCATTTTATCTGTGTGTCCTGCACGTCCAGTTTATACAACATACCATCAAACAGTCCAGGAAAGAGCAGTTTTTTGCCCAAATGCCTAACCAGCTCCATAAGAAGCCTCTTTGATGCCCATCATCTTCTTGCAGTAGATTGATGCTGCCAGAAGTAGACATGTCTAACTATTTAGAAAAGTCTTGAAAGTTCTTAAAATATTTTAAATGCAATATTCTCTAGGTCTTTGAGGTCAGAAGTGGACACCAAATCCTTTGGAACTGGAGTTGCAGAGAGTTAGTTGTCAAATAGGTGTTGGGGATCTGGCATTTCTGGAACAATAGCAAGTGTTCTTAACCACCGAGCAGTCGCTCCAAATCCAGCACATTCTTATTTTGAGAATAGTATTAAATTAAGGATAAAGATAAAGGAGAAAGTTTATCACCACCTAATATTCACTTTAGGAATGCATTCTTCTAAGGAGGTATCATAGATACTGAGCCAAATGACTGCTTAAGGGTTATATCTTTACGCTTTGTGCTTAACACATGATTCTGCCACATTATTTATGTGGTCATGTGTCATTGTATTAGCTCCATTAAACATAGGCAAACTAATAGTGAATTCACGAGGAAGACATAAAAAGTAAACAAATAGAAAATATGTAACAGCATCAAAACAATGTAGCGTAGTACACTGGTTATTGTAAATGGTTTCCCATTGATCATGTGGAACATCAGAACACTTGACATTGAAAACTTTGATGTATTTGTCTGGCCATATTTCTGAGAACAAACCATATACATCAGTCTCAGAACTAGCAGAAGACACAGGGTTTTTTCACCTTATTGCTGAAACATGTCTTTCAAGTCAGTATGGACAGGAAAAGCTCATTATTAATTTCTTGGAAGACAGGCATGAGAGGTCAAATTACCATTTACAACACAAAATGTTCCTAAGGAATGCTATTAATAAAAATTAAATGCAGAAATTATAATAAAAATATTTATTTAAAAAAAGAATAAAAATTCAAAGAATACCTATTCATCCAAAATATATCTCTATACATCAAGAAAACCTAACTAATATAACTACAAGTTTGACTATTATAAATGATGATTTATTAATCTGTAATTTTATTCATACATTACATTTTTAAGTGAGCTATAAAAATACCTTAAATAAGAACATAAATACACATAGATGGTATAACAAAATCAACCTTAAATTTGCATCAATAGACCAAGATCCATACCAATGCAAGTTATTTTTCTTTATATTATATCCCTCTTTAAATGAAAAATAAACATTTATAAACAATCATTTTGGGAATTTGGGCATAGTTTTATCCAAAATGCTTCATGCTGCTTGTTGGGTGAAGTATTTTTAGAGTTTATGGAGATCAGTCGAGGGGAGAGGGTTTTGTTTCATTAATCCACATTAGCCAGGAAGAAATCCACAGGTTCTTATTCTCTGTGGAAACAAAAGCAGAACTTTTTTTCCAAGGTAAATTACACTCAAGTTTTGAAGTTGAGCTACCTTTAAAATATACAAGTTGGTTTAACCTAGCAATCCCCATAATCAAGTGTCTCTCTGCAGATAAAAAATTCAAAAAAAAAAAAACACAATAATATACATGGCTTAATGGACACATACTTTATTACTCTGTTTCTTTTTAATGTTTGATTAGCTTATTCCTTTAATATATGGCTGTCTGTAATTTTATATTACTTTTTCTGTCCCTTTAAAGACTTTGTTTTATTTTTTAAAACCATTTCTTTCTTTAATTGCCTATACCTATTTTCTTTTTTTTCTTAAGCCTACATATATTTGTGAACACACTGTGGCTCTTTCAGAGGTTTATTTCTGCCTTAATCAGTCTTTATTGTGTATCTGTAATCCTTTTTTGATCAATATTATGAACAGTTAAGGAGGCATGGCTAGGACCATAGCAGTCACTTTACTGTTGATTCTAACCTGCTTGGATTTCCAACATGGCAAATGTCCATTTACCACTAGTTCTGGGGGCCATGTTTACCACCTCAACTCTAAAAAGCAGTTGTCCCATACCATCACCAAGCAATTTACAGTACAATGCTCACAAACCCCATTCAAATGCTCAACCTCATGAAAGAGCCAGAGCTGTTTGTCTTGCTGGAATAAACCAGTAATCTATTATTGAGAGTAATCTCTTAATGAAGCCCTGCAGTTTTTCTGATAAAGCTGAGTCAGGAAGCCTTCTCTTAAAGGAGCTGCACCTCAGCTCACCACCAGCAAGCAGAGCTTATCTTAAAAAAATGTGACTACTAAGAAACTACACTTGGCTCCCATTTTTTTGTCGGTCCAGAATTCCTCTTGATTTTTCAGCTTTTTTAAGTCTTATATGGATCCATGTCCTACAAGGTGAGCATCATTTCTAAATGGGGACTGTGTGTTCATTTCCTGGCCACCCAGACCCAATTAATCACACAGAAACTATATCAATTACAACACTCTTTGGCCAATAGCTTAGATGTATTCCAAGTTAGCTCTTCCATCTTAAATTAACCAATTTCTGTTAATCTGAGTATCACCATGAGGCTGTGACCTACTGGTAAGTACTCAGTATCCTTCTCCTTTGGCAGCTGCGTGGCATCTCCTGACTCTGCCTATTCTCTTTATGTATCTTTGTTCATATTTCCTGCCTGGATTTACTCTGCTAAGGCATTTTCCAAAGCAGTTTCTTTATTAACCAATGATAATAAAACATATTCACAGCATACAGAAGGGAATCCCACATCAGTTTTGGTTGTATGTTTGAGGAAGAGGATGGCCCTTTGTTTTGTCCCAGCCACTCAGCTAGTTTACACCTGAAAAAAAACACACAAAAATTGTATTAATTAAATGCCTGCCTGAACCATTATCTCTAGGCTCTTATTGGCTAACTCTTACATCTTGATTTAACCCATTTTTAATAATCTGTATCTCACCACAAGGTCATGGCCTACCGGGAATGATTCAGCATGTCTGACATGGCAGCTCTATGGCTGTTTTTTCATTTTGATTTCTTTCTCCCAGAATTTAGTTCTGTCTTTTCCATCTACCTAAGTTCTGCCCTATCAGGCCAGCAGTTTCTTTATTGATTAACCAATGAAAGTAATACATAAAAATAATGACCTCCTACACCATTTCCCCTTTTCTATTTAAAAAAGAAAGGAAGGCTTTAACTTTAATATAGTAAAATTACATATAACAAAACAGTTATCAAGCAAGAATTATAGTTACAATATTTATATCTATTTTATCTTTTATCATAAAAAAGAATAATTATAACTATCTATTTTTTAACTCTAGCAAAGACTTAAGAAGGATATACTATTACCTATGTAAACTGGAATTAAGCAACTTTCAAAAAGTTGTCCTGGAACTCACTCTGTAGAACAGACTTGCCTGGAACTCATAACTCACAGAGAAATATCTGCCTCTCTCTCCCAGGTATGTAAATTAGAGGAGTATGTCACCACTTTCTAACTTAACTTTTTTTTTTAACTTTTTTTTTATTGAAAACAGGAGAAAAAAATTTCCTCCTCCTCCCAGCCTCCCATTTCCCTCCCCCTCCTCCCACCATTCTCTCCCTCCTCCCACCCTTCTCCCCCTTCCCCCACTCCTCTCCCCCTCCCTCTCCAGCCCAAAGAGCAGTCAGGGTTCCCTGCCCTGTGGTAAGTCCTAGGTCCTCCACCCTCTGTCCATTTCTAGGAAGGTGAACATCCAAACTGGCTAGGCTCCCACAAAGCCAGCATATTACGTAGGTTCAAAACCCCGTGCCATTGTCCTTGGGTTCTCATCAGCCCTCATTGTTCACCATGCTCAGAGAGTCCAGTTTTATCTCATACTTTTTCAGTCACAGTCCAGCCGGCCTTGGTGAGCTCCCAATAGATCAGCTCCACTGTCTCAGTGGGTGGGAGCTCCCCTCGTGGTCCCGACTTCTTTGCTCATGTTCTCCCTCCTTCTGCTCCTCATTGGGACCTTGGGAGCTCAGTCCAGTGCTCCAGTGTGGGTCTCTGTCTCTGTCTCCATCCATCACCAGATGAAGGTTCTATGATGATATGCAAGACATTCGTCAGTGTTGCTATAGGATAGGGTCATTTCAGGTTCCCTATCCTCGGCTGCCCAAGGAACTAACAGGGGACCTCGGCTTGGGCATCTGGGAGCCACTCTAGGTTCAAGTCTCTTGCCAACCCTAAGGTGGCTCCCTTAACTAAGAATTGTGCTTCCGTGCTCCCCTATCCAACCTTCCTTTATCCCAATCCTCCTTTTTCCCCAGGTTCCCCCCATTCTCCCCTTCTCCCTTTTCTCTCCCCATCTCCCCTTACCCCCATCCCACCCCACCCCCAAGATCTCAATTTTCTCCCTGGCAGTTTTGTCTACTTCCCATAGCCAAGAGGACAACTATATGTTTTTCCTTTGGTTCACCTTCTTACTTATCTTCTTTGGGATCACCAATTGTAGACTCCGTGACCCTTGTTTATGGCTAGAAACCAATTATGAGTGAGTACATCCCATATTCATCTTTTTGGGTCTGGGACACCTCACTCAGGATAGTGTTTTCTATTTCCATCCATTTGCATGCAAAATTAGAGAAGTCATTGTTTTTTACCGCAGCATAGTACTGCCCTTTTATACACAAAGGATATGGAAGCAGAGAGGGAAATCAGAGAAGCTTCACCTTTCACGATCGCCACAAACAGCATAAAATATCTTGGGGTAACTCTAACTAAGGAAGTGAAAGATCTATTTGATAAGAACTTTAAGGCACTAAAGAAAGAAACTGAGGAGTATACCAGAAAATGGAAGGACTTCCCTTGCTCTTGGATTGGGAGGATCAACATAGTAAAAATGACAATTCTACCAAAGGCAATTTATAGATTCAATGCAATCCCCATCAGGGTCCCATCAAAATTCTTCACAGATCTTGAGAGGACAATAATCAACTTTATATGGAAAAACAAAAAACCCAGGATAGCCAAAACAATCCTATACAATAAAGGATTGTCTGGAGGCATTACCATCCCTGACTTCAAACTCTATTACAGAGCTACAGTGATGAAAACAGTGTGGTACTGGCATAAAAACAGAGAAGTTGACCAATGGAATCATATAGAAGACCCGAATTTTAACCCACAAACCTATGAACACCTCATTTTTGATAAAGGAGCCAAAAGTTTACAATGGAAGAAAGAAAGCATCTTTAACAAATGGTGCTGGCATAACTGGATGTCAACCTGTAGAAGAATGAAAATAGACCCATATCTATCACCATGCACAAAACTCAAGTCCAAATGGATTAAAGACCTCACTATC
The DNA here is from genome assembly GCF_018167655.1 of Microtus oregoni. Classification (NCBI taxonomy): domain Eukaryota; kingdom Metazoa; phylum Chordata; class Mammalia; order Rodentia; family Cricetidae; genus Microtus; species Microtus oregoni. The sequence goes on from NW_024543089.1 coordinate 26,591,494, forward strand.
AGTCAGAACACATTGAACCTGATAGAAGAGAAAGTGGGAAGTACCCTACAGGAGATGGGCACAGGAGATCGCTTCCTATGTGGAACCCCAACAGCACAGACTTTAAGGGCAACATTGAATAAATGGGACCTACTAAAACTGAGAAGCTTCTGTAAAGCAAAGGACACTGTCACTAAGACAAAAAGGCAACCTACTGACTGGGAAAAGATCTTCACCAACCCCGCAACAGACAAAGGTCTGATCTCCAAAATATATAGAGAGCTCAGGAAACTAGACTTTAAAATGCTAATTAACCCAATTAAAAAATGGGGCACTGAACTGAACAGAGAATTCCCAGCAGAGGAAGTTCAAATGGCCAAAAGACACTTAAGGTCATGCTCAACCTCCTTAGCAATCAGGGAAATGCAAATCAAAACAACTTTGAGATATCATCTTACACCTGTCAGAATGGCTAAAATCAAAAACTCCAATGATAGCCTTTGCTGGAGAGGCTGTGGAGGAAGGGGAACCCTCATCCATTGCTGGTGGGAATGCAATCTTGTGCAACCATTTTGGAAATCGGTGTTTCGGTTTCTCAGGAAATTCGGGATCAACTTACCCTTGGACCCAGCAATACCACTCCTGGGAATATCCCCAAGAGATGCCCTATCATACGACAAGAGCATTTGTTCAACTATGTTCATAGCAGTATTATTCGTAATAGCCAGAACCTTTAAACAACCTAGATGCCCTTCAATGGAAGAATGGATGAAGAAAGTGTGGATTATCTAACTTAACTTTTAATATGTTCTTGTAATTATTATAAGTACATACTTTTTCTTTTCTATTTGCTACCCACAACTGCTTTCTTGCACCCCCCTTCTTCTTTCTCTCTCTGACTTCCCCACCTCTGTTTCTCTCTTTGTCTTTCTCTCTGACACACACACATTAAGTACATAAATAATCACCTGTACATATATAACTTCAGAACTGACAATTTGGTATTGGATAATCTATTGCCTTTTTAGTATGCACTGATATAACTCTAGGTTCAGAGATGAAATTTAAGTATTTTATAGTAGACAGATAAACAATAATACATTGTTATCCACCAACAATTCTTATATTTATTACTTATTCTGAATTAAGGTCTCACTCTGGAACCCAAATTGGCCTGGAGTTTATTATGTCTTAATAAGCCATGTGTCTTTGAAATTGTGGCTCAGCCTCCCAAGTGCTGAGATTGTAGACATGAGCCCGTATACCCAGATTCCATTTCAGATGTAAGAACAGAAAAGGAAAGAAGTTCAGGGAGTAACTTAATATTTACCAACAGGACCAAAACTTCATTTTTGCTTTGACAGAATAAATCTATATGACCTTATGTCAAAACAAAATTTAAAAAGTAAATAAAGACCGCAAAGACACAAGAAAGTGAAAGTGTCTAATTTAGGGTAGTTGAAATATTTGTCTTGACTATTATGTTGCAAATTTGTTGCGCAAGATAAACGTAAATTTCTTGGGGAGTTATTTGGAGAAGATATTTACCAAAGTGAAATAACTATCTTTGATATAATTCAGTTGTTGAAAGTGTTTATCATCTCAAGGGAATCTTGAGTACTCAATACTTTCCTCTCCATTAGATCCAGTTTATGATGCGATTTTCTTTAGTCCACATCACAAATGTTAAGACATAAACCCACTACACCTTTTTTTAAGATGTACCCTTTTCTGCCACCTTGTGTATGATAAGTCCTTGAAGAGTATTGATTAACTTGCTGTCTCAGTTAATCAGTGTTGAATGCCATGAAGAACTTAAAATATTTAGCTGATTTCAGCTTATGATTGGTGTAAGAAGAATCACCACCAATTAATAAAATTCCAAAATTTATATAAATTTTTACTATAGTAAAGTTGGCAATTGGCCAAATGTCATGGATAAGTACAAAAATAATCAACTGGTCACCAAGTGACCATATAGCTCTACTAACAGCAAATTTTGAGTAACATGATAGTATACAAATACACTGTTGATTCTGGCTAAAGAAAGCTTGAACACTTATTAATGGTTGATTGAGTTGATAAGGTTATACCCAATGTCTCAATCTGTGTGCAGTTTCTGTCCCTATTGTAGGAAATGATTTTTTTTATTATTGATAATGTGCAATAGTTAAGAAAAATAAGGGCTAAGATACAGAAAATAGTCTTTACATAGGATTGTTAAAACACTTGTACAAAATGACTAATTGGTAAATATAAACCTAAGAAATTTGCCAGCCTCATTTAGAGACATATACATAACCCTTCATGAAAACCATATTTCATCAATCTTCTAGTTAAGTTTTCTTTCCTAAGTGTCTAATCTTTTTGTCGTAGCTTTTGTCCCTGGGTCAATGGAGATCACATCCACAAGACCACTTCTTACAATTAGTAAAGCTACTTGGACATCCAGTTTGATGATTTTTCTTACTGGAAACACTTGTTAATCATTGATGGAGTTATGATGTCTCATTAGTACGCATCTTGGTTATAATCCCAGCATTTTACACTGCATCATTAGAATGTTAGATTTTATTTATTTTGGATCTGGACAGTTATCCAAAGAGAAGTTTGATTTGTTTCACCATTGGCCTTGGTGGAAGCTTGAATTGTGATATTTCGTATAAATATTTTGGCATTCAATGCAACACACACATTATGTACTAGAATTGGCAACTTTTGTATTCTTTTCTTGATAGTGAATTGATATTTTATGCAACTGAATTGTGTGTTAATTTTTAGGTATGAAGAAATCTAACATAACTATAGGTTTGATTTTAGGGTCTTCTGTTCTCTGAATAACTATTCAAGCTTTGAAAGAACTTTAAAGGGGATTTACAAGAACTTGTCAAGAAAAAGTGATGTAGTTGATGAACAGGATACAACTTGGCTTTACAATTTTAAGTGATTCTGATATCCTCCTTTTCATAAGTACTGCACACCAAGAAACACATTCTTTAAATGTTGAAGGCTTAGTCCTTGCCATTTAAAAATTTCTTTCTTTTTTATAAACTGTCCTAATGAACAAATTATACCTAGCTATAAATAAATATTATTAGGTTATCCATTTAGAATATGGAAGCATGATAAATAAATATATTTTCCTAATTATAAAGAACAATCAATTTGCCTTTTCTTTTGGAAAGGATGCCCTGAATGTTCAAGATCCTAATCATGTATTTTATATGATTCGACTCTATTTGATATTTATATGTCATTGAAAGCCATATTGAGGATTCATGAGCTGAACCAAATGGATTTGGTAATGGAACCACATCTGGAAGACTAATTATAACTTGGAATCACTCCCTGATTAAGCTTGAAAAGATGTGCTCTTCAAATACTCATTAAGCTAATTTGAAAAAAAGTCAAAATATATTCATCTTTCTAGTCTCAGTTGCCCTATTTATCTCTGTCATTTCCACATGGATGTGAATATGCCATTTTATTTTTTCTTCTTTTTGGAGAAATGGAGTTCTCAGGATCATTTCTTTCCTATTTCTACTGTAGCGATTCCTATGTCATAGGATGTAAACCCAGGAACAACTTCTTTCCATTGACAGGATTCTCCTTTGAGAATATAGCACCATGAAATTGAAACACAACAATAGAGTTAGGGCTTAAGAAAATAGTAACTAAGTGATTTTTAAGTAGTGTTCATATTTAAATTATTTTTCATGTTCCAAAATTATTTTAAAAATAGTTCATTTTGACATTATTTTAATCCTTGATCTATTTAACTACATGTTCTAGTCCTAGTTATGATAGAATCAAATTTTTGGTATAGTCCTGCAATTCATGAGAGATGAACTTGAGGGTGAATAATTAAGTGATATTATTTTATGGTAAGATTTTTTAAAGAGCGAGAGATACAGCTCTTCACACAAAAGACTGCGTTAGTTGTACATAAACATTAGAACATTCCATGAAAACTAGTTGTTTGTACAGATTTTACTATAAGAATCTGAGTTTTTCCAAACTAATGTCATCTATGCCTTCTACAAAAGGAGCGAGCAAGGCTATTAATTCAGCTGCTATTGTAAATCAGCAACACACAGGACTAATCTTTGCATTTGATTTTCAGTGCCCTGTCTGGAACCACAGGTGAAAATAGATGTTTTAACACCATTGCAGAAAGATCCTAGATTCAAGTCCATTACTGGAGCTCAAAAAGATAGAAATTTGACTTGGTACTGTTTTTAAGCTGCCAAATGGCAGTAAGAACAGTCACAATACTCTACAGTTTATGTGTTTTTCAGTCTTTTTTTTTTCAGATGCTCTATAACAAAATATCACAAAGCCAAACTAGTTTGATGACAACAGAAACTTAGTATGCCACAGTTATGGAGGCCAAAAATTTAGAACAAAAGATCTGGAAGGGATTCTTGTGAAACAGGCATGGTATTTTGTCCTTGTTTCTATTACCTCCTGGTGGCTTGTCAACAGTCTTTAGCATTTATTTATAGCGGAAACATCTCTCCTGTTATTATATCATTTATTCTCTTGAAGTATATCTCTAGCTCATTGGCCACATTAGGCTAGATGCCATTTTTTTCTGTAATTACAGAAAATCTGGAGATACAAAACTTCCACTGACTCAAAAAAGAGTGTATAATAGACCAAAGTATGGATGCCACTAAAGCCCAACTTGGCAAACCAATTAGGTTTGTTTTGAGGTTTCCGAAAGGAGTAGGGTTTAGAAGTTACAGACAGAGGAAAGAATAACCCCCAGTCAACTGCATCACTGAAAGCCCAACCAAGACAGTGCTGGCTCAAGAAAATGTGAACCTTAGGGATCTCTATAAGATGTTTCAGCAAAGTGATGGGCCAGAGAATGAGTTTTTTTGAGCTTGATTGTTCTGTACTCTCAGAGCCTTTGACTTTTATATAACCTTGGGGATAGAGAAGACTTACGCATGTTGTCAATTTCAGGGATTTCATGAGCTTCTCAGATGGTTGCTTCTTGAATCTTCACAAACTTTCTCTTCAGATTTTCTGGGTCTTAAGAAGCCTTTGAAGAAATCATTGCAAAAGAACTAGACAGCAATGCTTAATATCATGGTATGATAGCAAACTCAGAATCTGACTAGGATTAAAGTAGAGCAAATTTTATTAAAGGATTTGCTATGCCCACTTCTGCAACTGAATGTCTGCCCAATTTGGTGGTGCTGTAGATTTAATAGCTCTGTTAATCACTTTTTCTCTTAAGATCTACATCCTAGTCAGGATCTACTTGGTGATTCTGACTTCTGCACCATGTTTTAACTGATATTAACCAGCTAGGGAAAATGACTTCTTATTAATCACTCTCTCCCCTCTTCTCTTTCTGTCTCTCTCTCTTTCTCTCTACTTTTTGCTCTCTCTCTAAACTGTTAACTTCACCTGTACCACTAAATCTCTGCCAACCTGAAAGGCAGATTTTTCCTTAATGTTGTTGGCTCAGAAGTATGCTCATGTACCAAATTTTCCTTTCCAGATTTCCTGTGGTGTCTTATAATAGAGAAAACATAATCTAAAAATTGGCATATTTCTTGTGTTCTTGAATTTTCCCTGTCACATTTCTTTGAGGGGAGAAAAAGAGCCAATAAAACTTCTTAGTGTAGTAATGAGTGAAAAAGTAAAAAAAAAAAAAAAAAAAAAACCAAAAAAAATCCCAAACAAACAATAGAAAACAAATAGATAGTTGAATATTTTCTCTCAAAGATATTTTACTTTGTAGATAAACAGGCAAATACACTTCAAGTCAAGCTCATTAAAATGCTGGACTGAAAATGTAATTCCATTGTGACTGCAATATTAGATCTTTTGGTACACTACACTGCTCTTTAGTGCTTAAAATGTGGAGAAGTTTTGAGCTGAAAACTGAAATTATTCAGTGACAAAATACGCATTAATATTGCTAAGATACAAGTTCTTTCCAACTTCAGCTATGCAGCTATCAATCCCAATTAAAGACCTAGAAAATTACTTTGTATTGACAAACTCATTCCAAAGTTCATATAGAAATACAAAAGACCCAGTATCATCACCACAACTCCAACAAAGGACAAAATATTCAAACTTGTTGGTAGATAATAAGATAAATAAACAAAATTCAGCATAGAATCTGTAAACAAACTTGTATTTATTAATTTATCTTAACAAAGAAATAAAGGACTTTGGGGGCAAGAATTCCCCCATGAAAGTGAAAAACATCTTTAGAGACCTTATTTTATACATCTTACAAAACTGATCCAAATGGTTTACAAATCCAAATATTAAATGCAGAATAATAGGAATTGTAGAACATTGTATATTTAAAAATGTGGGTGATTTTTGGTAAAATGAGTTTTTTTTTTCTTAAGGCACACTAAGTTAATTGATCAGAAAATAAATACCGCTACGTTGGCCTTCATCAAAATTAACAAATTTACCTAGAAAGTTCCTTTACATAAATGAAAAAAAAAACCTCTGGGAGAAAAAAATTTTCACAAAATACATATCTCTTAAAGTACTGGTGTTGAAAATGTAGATACAAATCTTAAAACCCAACCACCAGAAGATAATTGGATTTTAAAAGGGAATGTTGATTTCTTTTTAAAAAATTTGAAAAATAACTCATTAAAGATTTTATGCATGTATTATCTCTCTCATTCCTTTATCTTTATAATCTATGTATCTCTGTATCTATCTAGGTATCTAGGTATCTAGGTATCTAGGTATCTATCTATCTATCTATCTATCTATCTATCTATCTATCTATCTACCTATGGCAGTCCATATGAGAAAAGATGCTGAATGTTATATCACCAGGAAACTTTATACAAATAAGACAGTGTGGTACCATTGGACATCTATAAAGAATAACTGAAGCCATAAAATAATAAAACCAAAATAAATTCTCTCCATTATTGGGGAAGTGGATTATGTACTAGTATATTAAATAGATAGTTAGATGATTTTGGATGGTCAAAATTTATGTTCATTTCTTAGGTCCATTAATTGTACATGCATGTATTTGACAATAACAAAATCCTATAGATTGTTTAACACAGAGTAAAACTTGATGCAAAGTTATTGGCTCCAGTTAGTCACAATGCGCTGGCTGATTCATTGTAACAGGTGTATTAGATCAATGCAATATGCTGCTGATAAAGTGTAAACAGAGACTGCTTGTTCATTGCTTAGCCTCCCAGACCCAAATAACCACACAGAGCTTTTAGTAATCATAACATTGTTTGGTTAATAGCTTAGTCATATTATTAGCTAGCTCTAATATCTTCAATAACCCATTTCTATTAATCTGTGTACCACCACAAGCTGTGGCTTAATGGTAAGTTTCCAGTGTCTTTCTCTTTTTGCATCTATATGGTATCTCTCTGATACTGTCTTCTTTCTCTCTGCATTCAGTTTAGTTTTCCCTGCCTAGCCCTATTTTGCCCTTCCCGAGGCCAAAACACTTTCTTTATTAACCAATGGTTATAAAACATATTCATAGCCTACAGAGGGGAATCCCACATCAGTAGAGTGTCATATATGGACTATAAGGAGTGCTACATGAGGTATATGACAGTTCCTGTAATTGTAACCCTAATCTAAAATATGTCTATTAATTAAAATATATAGATAAAAAATAGGAAGGTTATGATGTTATACAACAAAATAATGTCAAAAATATGTACAGCAGATAAACTCATGTGACTGTTCTGTGTAAAATACTTGGCTATCTTAGAGCCAAGTGAGAGGCAGGTTCTAAGAGCAGAACTGAACCAAACAGCCTTCATGTGAAGTTAAACGACGACAGGGGCTTAAGAACCAGAACAGCTGTGGCAGGATTTTGGAAGATGATGCTAGAGATTTCTGACACATGTAAAAACATTACATCTCAAGAAGTCAGCTAATGAAGAGCAGAGCTATTCTCATGAACCAGAAGTAATCTCTGTCAAGAGGTCTCCTGTGAAAATGTACTTTAAAAGTAGTGACAGAAATGACATTTTATCTCTGCCTTTTTGTATGGCCTTTTTGTCTTAGTTCACAGACTAGCTTCCATTATCTTCATCCACATATGAGCTGTTTCCTCACTTGAAAAAAAAATCCTTTTGCTATCACATCATTCTGTCCATTCCCACATCGCCTAAAAAATCATAGGCCGTGTTAGATCCATAAAGTTTACATTGTCCCCTAATAATTAAAAGTATTTCTTGTTTGACATTTAAATTTTTATCCTTATTTGAGCTGATTTTCTCATGTGATGTGAGATAAAGCCTAATTTCATTCTTCTGCCAATGTTTTCTTTTGTAGTTTCCTCAGCAAAAGAACTTCTCTTTCTTTCTGGCATGTTCTTTTTTTCTTTTGATTCTGTAATCGCTTCACATGTCTATATAATACACTTTACCAAATGACTTCCGATATGGAGATGAAATTCGGTGATATGCAAATAAATTCTGATAAACATTCAAAAACAATGATACAGGAGTCGAGGATATTGTTCAGTGGATAAATTAATACACTTTAATTATTCTCACCTCTCCTCAGTTTCCCTCTTTCGCATGTACTCCCACTCCTGCTAAAACACTTTTTTCTCCCAACACAACTTCTCCCTCTCTACTATGCTCTTTTCTTTGTGTGTGACTCACCGAGTTTAAATAAAATTTTCTTTCTTATCCTAGGGGAAGGCTTATTTACTGGAGCAAGGACATTATCAATAGCTACACTACTGAGGACAATGTTTCATCTAATCCCCATAAAATGCTCATTAGTTCCTCAGAGAAGGGTGGGACCCCATGTGCTCCCCCTATTTCCCATGATTATTAGTAACATTAAACATCGCCCACATATTATTTCCCATCTTTGTAGATAAGTCTGCACAAGTACTTAACACCTTTTATAAGGATTAACTTTTAAAAAAAATGATGAAGTGTATTAGCTTTTGGTTATTTCTAACATTAACCTCTTTTTCTGATGTGTGGCTTGCAGACATTTTCTTTCCATTCAGCAGGTAGCTTTGGGCTTTTCTGGCTTCTTCTTTTGCTTTTTTTGAAGATTTGTTGTTTAATGAATTCTGGTTCTCTATTTCTGATTTTTTTTGTCTGAGCTTTGTGTGCAATGTCCATAATAAAGAGAGCTGACACACTAACATCTATCTCTCCACTTCTTGACTGCAGATGCAATGTGAACAGCTGAGTCATGATTCCATCACTTTGGTGATGGCTACTAGCTCCTCATTTCCTCCTCTATGACAGACTGTACCCTCAGAATCAGAGCCAAAATGAATCCTTTCCTTCTTAATTTGTTTTATCAGTTGCATCATGACACAAGAAATGAACTTGATACAGCATTTCTATTTCCTGAAGAGTCTGCAAGATTTCTTGGCTAATATTTCCTGAAGAGAGTTTTAAATATCTTTCATCTTTTCTTATCTTCTAGAAAACACATAATTATATTTTTGTGTTATTGTTGACCCATGAGTCTTTCTTTAGTTTAGAATTTTTTTATCCCCTTGATGTAATCTGTTGTGGAACTCTATTGCACTTATAATTTCATTGATTGATGCTTTTACTTTAAAAATTTCTTATTAGTTCTTTTGTGTGTTTTAAAGTCTCCTTTCAGCATTTCACATTATTTTCTTGTTTTTCACTGTATATGATATGTGATTACCATCTATATGTGTATTTGGAGGTAGAGGACAGTCTTGGGTGTAAGGCCTTGCCTTGTACCTTTCTTTGAAATCCGTTCTCTTCAGTTTTCACAGCTGCACATGCCAGGCTCGTTGGTCTCCAGATTTCTACAGATTCTCGTGTCTATGCTTTTCATCTCACATAGGAGTTTTGGGATTAAAGATTCATGCTAGTTTTCCGTTCTTAACACAGGTTATGTGGATTTGGATCAAGATCTTCATAATATTTCTTTTTTTTGTTTTTTTTAAAGATAAACAATTATATTTTTTTTATTATTTTTCCCTCCCCCTCCTCCCACCCTTCTCCCCCTCCCCCCACTCCTCTCCCCCTCCCTCTCCCCTCTCCAGTCCACAGAGCAGTCCGGGTTCCCTGCCCTGTGGTAAGTCCTAGGTCCTCCCCCCTCCGTCCATATCTAGGAAGGTGAACATCCAAACTGGCTAGGCTCCCACAAAGCCAACACATTAAGTAGGATCAAAACCCCGTGCCATTGTCCTTGGCATCTCATCAGGCCTCATTGTTCGCCATGTTCAGAGAGTCCGGTTTTATCCCATGCTTTTTCGGTCACAGTCCAGCTGGCCTTGGTGAGCTCCCAGTAGATCAGCTCCACTGTCTCAGTGGGTGGGTGCACCCCTCGTGGTCCCGACTTCTTTGCTCATGTTCTCCCTCCTTCTGCTCCTCATTGGGACCTTGGGAGTTCAGTCCAGTGCTGCTGTGTGGGTCTCTGTCTCTATCTCTATCCAACACCAGATGAAGGTTCTATGATGATATGCAAGATATTCGTCAGTATTGCTCTAGGATAGGGTCATTTCAGGTTCCCAATCCTCGGCTGCCCAAGGAACTAACTGGGAACCTCATCTTGGGCCCTTGGGAGCCCCTCTAGGGTCAAGTCTCTTGCCCACCCTAAAGTGGCTCCCTTAACTAAGAATTGTGGTTCTGTGCTCTCCTATCCACCTTTCCTTTATCCCAATTCTCCTGTTTCCCCAAGTTCCCCCTCCTTCCCTTCTACCTTTTCTCTCCCCATCTCCCCTTACCCCCATCCCACCCCACCCCCAAGATCCCAATTTTCTCCCCGGCAATTTGGTCTACTTCCCTTAGCCAAGAGGATAACTATATGTTTTTCCTTGGTTCACCTTCTTACTTAGCTTCTTTAGGTTCACCTATTGTAGACTCCGTGGCCCTTATTTATGGCTAGAAACCAATTATGAGCGAGTACATCCCATGTTCATCTTTTTGGGTCTGGGACACCTCACTCAGGATAGTGTTTTCTATTTCCATCCATTTGCATGCAAAATTCGAGAAGTCATTGTTTTTTACAGCAGCGTAGTACTCTAGCGTGTATATATTCCATACTTTCTTCATCCATTCTTCCATTGAAGGGCATCTAGGTTGTTTCCAGGTTCTGGCTATTACAAATAGTACTGCTATGAACATAGTTGAACAAATGCTTTTGTCATATGATAGAGCATCTCTTGGGTATATTCCCAGGAGTGGTATTGCTGGGTCCAAGGGTAAGTTGATCCCGAATTTCCTGAGAAACCGAAACAGTGACTTCCACAGTGGTTGCACAAGATTGCATTCCCACCAGCAATGGATGAGGGTAACCCTTCCTCCACAGCCTCTCCAGCAAAGGTTATCCTTGGTGTTTTTGACTTTAGCCATTCTGACAGGTGTAAGATGATATCTCAAAGTTGTTTTGATTTGCATTCCCCTGATTGCTAAGGAAGTTGAGCACGACCTTAAGTGTCTTTTGGCCATTTGAACTTCTTCTGTTGAGAATTCTCTGTTCAGATCAGTGCCCAATTTTTTAATTGGGTTAATTAGCATTTTAAAGTCTAGTTTCTTGAGTTCTCTATATATTTTGGAGATCAGACCTTTGTCTGTTGTGGGGTTGGTGAAGATCTTCTCCCAGTCAGTAAGTTGCCTTTGTGTCTTAGTGACAATGTCCTTTGCTTTACAGAAGCTTCTCAGTTTTAGTAGGTCCCATTTATTCAATGTTGCCCTTAATGTCTGTGCTTCTGGGGTTATACATAGGAAGCGATCTCCTGTGCCCATCTGTTGTAGGGTATTTCCCACTTTCTCTTCTATCAGGTTCAGTGTGTTCGGGCTGATATTGAGGTCTTTAATCCAATTGGACTTGAGTTTTGTGCACGGTGAGAGATATGGGTCTATTTTCATTCTTCTACAGGATGACATCCAGTTGTGCCAGCACCATTTGTTGAAGATGCTTTCTTTCTTCCATTGTATACTTTTAGCTCCTTTATCAAAAATGAGGTGTTCATAGGTTTGTGGGATAAAATCCGGGTCTTCTATACGATTCCATTGGTCAACTTCTCTGCTTTTATGCCAGTACCACACTGTTTTTTTTACTGTAGCTCTGTAATAGTTTGAAGTCAGGGATGGTAATGCCTCCAGAAGATCCTTTATTGTATAGGATTGTTTTGGCTATCCTGGGTTTTTTGCTTTTCCATATAAAGTTGATTATTGTCTTCTCCAGATCTGTGAAGTATTTTGATGGGATCTTGATGGGGTTTGCATTGAATCTATAAATTGCCTTTGGTAGAATTGCCATTTTTACTATGTTGATCCTCCCAATCCAAGAGCAAGGGAGGTCCATCCATTTTTTGGTATCCTCTTCCATTTCTTTCTTCAATACCTTAAAGTTCTTGTCAAATAGATCTTTCACTTCCTTAGTTAGATTTACCCCAAGATATTTTATGATGTTTGTGGCTATTGTGAATGGTGAAGCTTCTCTGATTTCCCTCTCTGCTTCCATATCCTTTGTGTATAAGAAGGTGACTGATTTTTTGGAGTTGATCTTGTATCCTGCCACATTACTAAAGCTGTTTATCAGCTGTAAAAGTTCTTTGGTGGAGTTTTGGGGGTCGCTTAAGTACACTATCATATCATCTGCAAATAACGAAAGTTTAACTTCTTCCTTTCCAATTTGAATCCCCTTGATCCCATTATGTTGTCTTATTGCTATTGCTAGAACTTCAAGCACTATATTGAAGAGGTATGGCGAGAGTGGACAGCCTTGTCGTGTTCCTGAGTTAAGTGGGATGGATTTGAGTTTCTCTCCGTTTAATTTGATGTTAGCTGTCGGCTTGCTGTATATAGCTTTTATTATATTTAGGTATGGCCCTTGTATCCCTAATCTCTCCAAGACTTTTAACATAAATGGATGTTGAATTTTGTCGAATGCTTTTTCAGCATCTAATGAAATGATCATATGGTTTTTTTCTTTCAGTTTATTTATATGCTGGATTACATTGATAGATTTTCGTATGTTGAACCAGCCCTGCATCTCAGGAATGAAGCCTACTTGATCATATGGATAATTTTTCGGATGTGTTCATGGATTTGATTTGCCAGTATTTTGTTGAGGATTTTTGCGTCGATGTTCATGAGTGAGATTGGCCTGTAGTTCTCTTTCCTGGTTGAGTCTTTGAGTGGTTTTGGTATCAGAGTAATTGTGGCTTCATAAAAGGAATTTGGTAATGACCCTTCTGTTTCTATAATGTGGAATACATTAAGGAGTATAGGTATTAGGTCTTCTTGGAAGTTCTGGTAGAATTCTGCATTGAAACCATCTGGTCCTGGGCTTTTTTTTGGTAGGGAGGTTTTTGATAACAGCTTCTAATTCTTCGCGACCAACAGATTGTTGACCTGGTCCTGGTTTAATTTTGGTAAATGGTATTTATCTAAAAAAGTGTCCATTTCTTTTACATTTTCCAGTTTTGTGGCATACAGGCTTTTGTAGTAAGATCTAATGACTCTCTGAATTTCCTCTGTGTCTGTGGTTATGTCCCCCTTTTCATTTCTGATCTTATTAATTTGCGTGTTCTCTCTCTGCCGTTTGATTAATTTGGATAGGGGTTTATCAATCTTGTTGATTTTCTCCAGGAACCAGCTTTTTGTTTCATTGATTCTTTGTATTGTTTTCTGTGTTTCTATTTTGTTGATTTCAGCCCTCAGTTTGATTATTTCCAGTCTTCTACTCCTCCTAGGTGAGTCTGCTTCTTTTTTTTCTAGAGCTTTCAAGTGGGCTGTTAAGTCTCCAATATGTGCTTTCTCTGTTTTCTTTAGGTGGGCACTTAGTGCTATGAACTTTCCTCTCAGGACTGCTTTCATAGTTTCCCATAAGTTCGAGTATGTTGTTTCTTTATTTTCATTAAATTCAAGGAAGACTTTAATTTCTTTCTTAATTTCTTCCTTAATCCAGGTATTGTTCAGTAGTTGACTGTTCAGTTTCCATGATTTTGTAGTCTTTCTAGGGGTAGCCTTGTTGTTGATTTCTAACTTTAATCCATGGTGATCTGATAAGACACAGGTGGTTACTAATATTTTTTTGTAACTGTGTAAGTTAGCTTTGTTACCGAGTATGTGGTCAATTTTCGAGAAGGTTCCATGAGCTGCAGAGAAGAAGATATATTCTTTCCTCTTTGGGTGGAATAATCTATAGATATCTGTTAAGTCCATTTGCTTCATTACCTCCATTAATTCTCTAATTTCTCTGTTAGGTTTCTGTCTGATTGACCTGTCCATTGTTGAGAGAGGAGTGTTGAAGTCTCCTACTATTAGTGTGTGTGGTTTGATGGCTGCCTTGAGTTTTAGTAATGTTTCTTTTACGTACGTGGGTGCTTTTATATTAGGGGCATAGATATTCAGGATTGAGACGTCATCCTGATGAACTGTTCCTGTTATGAGTATAACATGTCCCTCTCCATCTCTTCTGATTGATTTAAGTTTGAAGTCAACTTTGTTAGAAATTAGTATGGCCACACCTGCTTGTTTCTTAGGTCCATTTGCTTGATAAGCCTTTTCCCAGCCCTTTACTCTGAGTAGGTGCCTGTCTTTGTGGTTGAGGTGTGTTTCTTGTAGACAGCAGAATGTTGGATCCTGTTTTCGTATCCAATCTCTTAGCCTGTGCCTTTTTTTTTTTTTTTTTTTTTTTGGTTTTTCGAGACAGGGTTTCTCTGTGGTTTTGGAGCCTGTCCTGGAACTAGCTCTTGTAGACCAGGCTCTCTCGAACTCACAGAGATCTGCCTGCCTCTGCCTCCCGAGTGCTGGGATTAAAGGCGTGCGCCACCACGGCCCGGCCAGCCTGTGCCTTTTTATAGGTGAGTTGAGCCCATTGATATTAAGTGATATTAATGACCAGTGGTTTGATATAGGTATGAATAATTTGCATTAGTATAGATTTTGCTTTATTGATAGAGATTTACGGTCAATTTTGTTATATATATAAGTGTTTCTGATTTTGATTAAGGTATTGTGATTGTATAGTTCATTTAAATATGTAATGTATAATTAGGAAATATAGGTTGTTGATGGATAATCATAAATAATAGTCAAGTTTGTAGTCATGTTAGTTAATATTTTCTAGATGTGTGTAGATATATTTTAGATAGGCATTCTTCATATTTTTCAAAGATTATAGAATACGGCGTTTTAAATGTTTTAATAATTTAGGACTTTTCATGACAATGAGACACTCTGCTCCTGGCAGCACCAATCTACTTCAAGAGGAAGATGGGAATCGAAGAGGATCCTTATGGAGTTTGATAGCCATTTGGGCAAGAAACTGCTCTTGCCTGGACTATTGCATAAACTGGACACAGAGAACCCGCAGAGAGAGGACTACTGAACTTGCCTAAGGTGAGATGATCTTTCGGGGTTCCTGATTCATGAAAGAGTCTGCGAGACATTCTGCAGGACACAACAGATAGTGACTGAACTGACTTTGAATTTTCCTGCTTTATGGAAATGTCTGCTGGATACCATGGGCCTGAAGGCTGAAGATGGATGCCCCAATGGTACAGAGGAACTTTGGGTGACTGTCCAGGCAGCGAGATGTCTCTGTCATTTCTAGAGTTTCAAAAGTTGATTTTTTTCCTGTTTGCTTAGGTAGTATTGTATCTTTCTGGAGTCTTTGATGGAATTAAGAATAGTTAGTTATAGTTATAGTTTTCCTTAGTTATGATAAAGATTATTGTAACTTTTACTTGATAACTGTTTTTGTTATATGTAATTTTGCTATGTTAAAGTTAAAGCCTTTTTTTTTGTTTAAACCGAAAAAGAGGAAATGATGGAGGAAGGTCATTGGCCAATAAAGAAACTGCTTGGCCCTGTGGGTGGAGTAAACAGAACAAAATGCTGGGAGGAACAGGAAGTGAGCTCAGAGACTTGACAGCTCTCCTCTAGGGAGCAGACGCCTGAGAGAGACGCCATGCCCCGCTCTCGGCATGAAGCTCCGACCCAGGATGGACTAGGCTAGAATCTTCCCGGTAAGACCGGTTCTCACAGATTATTAGAGATGGGTTGATCAGGATGTGAGAATTAGCCAGTAAGGGCTAGGGCTAAAGGGCCAAGCAGTGATTAAAAGAATACAGTGTCTGTGTAATTATTTTGGGCATAAGCTAGCCAGGCAGGCGGCCGGGGTGTTGGGGACGCAGCCCCGCTGCCCTTATTACTTCAGTGGTTGATAACTCCGGTCACTTTTTTAGTAGTAGGGTTTGTGTGTTTCCCTTCTTTGATTTGCGCTGGTGAAGGGTCTCTAGATGTCTGATTTATTGTGGTCATTGTTGGACTCCTTGGTTAGTGATTTTCCTTCTATTTTTTTCTGTAAGGCTGGATTTGTGGCTACGTATTGTTTAAATTTGTTTTTATCCTGGAAAATTTTGTTTTCTCCATTTATAGTGAATGAAAGTTTGGCTGGATACAGTAGTCTGGGCTTGCATCTGTGGTCTCTTAGTTTTTGGAGTACATCTATCCAGGACCTTCTGGCTTTCATGGTTTCCATAGAGAAGTCAGGTGTAAGTCTGATAGGTTTACCTTTATAAGTAACTTGGCCTTTTTCCTTTGCGGCTCTTAATATTCTTTCTTTATTCTGTACATTTTGTGTTTTGATTATTATATGGCGAGGGGATGTTTTCTTTTAATCCAGCCTATTTGGTGTTCTGTATGCTTCTTGAACCTTCATAGGTACATCTGTCTTCAGGTTGGGAAAGTTTTCTTCTATAATTTTATTAAGTATATTTTCTGGACCTTTGAGCTGCACTTCTTCTCCTTCTTCTACTCCAATTATTCTTAGGTTTGGTCTTTTTATTGTGTCCCGTATTTCCTGAATGTTTTGTGATGAGAGTTTGTTGGACTTGCTGTTTTCTTTGATCAGAGCGTTTATTTTCTCTATGTTATCCTCAGAATCTGAGATTCTTTCTTCTATCTCTTGTATTCTGCTGGTTATGCTTGATTCTGTAGTCTCTATTCGTTTACGTAGATTTTCCATGTCCAGCCGGCCCTCTGTTTGTGTTTTCTTCTTTGCCTCCATTTCAGTTTTCAAGTCATGAACTGTTTCCTTTATCTGCTTGATTGTTTTTCCATGGTTTCTTAGGGTATCATTCACTGATTTACTCAATTCCTCGACCTTTCTGTTATACTTCTCATCCATTTCTATAAGGGCATTTTTTATATGCTGTTTAAGGGTGTCAATCACTTTCATGAAGTCAGTTTTTTCTACTTCTTCTTGATTAAGCTGTTCATGTCCTCCTGTTGTGAGGTCACTGGCTTCTGGTGGTTTTGTGTTGTTTTTCAGATTGTTGGGAGAATTCCTGCATTGGTGTCTGCCCATCTCTTCCTCCCAATACTCCCCTTTGGATCTTCTTTGACAGGATCAGGTCTTCTTGCCCACTGATGTACCTTCCCAGTGATGTCACTCCCCAGAGATGTTTCTCCACAATGATGTTTCACTTGGGGCCCAGATCAAAACTCCACTGCTTGGTTAGCTCGCGAACAAAGGGCCCACCCTGCTCGCTTTGGGCAGGCTATGGGAACAAAGGAGCTGCAGGCCACCCCTTTGTCCTCCCAGTTCGGGTTCGGTCCCAGCGCCCTATCAGGCTGCTATGTGGCCAAAGAAGGGAGGGAGGGAGGGAGACAGGGGGTGGGGGGATCTGGATGTAAGCTGTATGGGAGAGGAAAAGAGAGGAGTTATGGGCAGTATAGCCCCTGTAGGATGGCCAGGAAGTGTGGGCAGGCTGAGGTATGTTCCCAGCTGCTGCAGCACTCACTCACCACAATGATGTTTCACTCGGTGCCCAGATCAAAACTCTGCGCTGCTTGGTTAGCTCGCGAACAAAGGGCCCACCCTGCTTGCTGCGGGCAGGCTATGGGAACAAAGGAACTACCTGCCACCCCTTTGTCCTCCCGGTTCGGGTTGGGTCCCAGCGCCCTAGCAGGCTGCGCAGGTCTTCATAATATTTCTACAAACATTTTATCCACTGAACAATATCCTCGACTCCTGCATCATTGTTTTTGAATGTTTATCAGAATTTACTTGCATATCACCGAATTTCATCTCCATAATGGAAGTCATTTGGTAAATGTTCTGTGGTTAATTAGAGTCTATAAACATTGTCTCTGTGTGACTTAATTTTTTTGCTCTCTCTTTTTTATTGAGCTCTACATTTTCTCTGATTCCCTTAATTTTTGATATCAGTACCATCTATGATTGTATTGGTAATCGAGATTATAGGAGTTTATGAATTCTAGATCTTATAAGATGGTTGCAGGTTGCAATTACTGTTGGTGCTTATAGTAGTGATAGCAGATTTTGCTGAGCTTTCAAATATAGACAATATCTTTACCATAGCTAGGAACAAGCATAGATAGGATCAGGATATTTTTTGCAAGAGTACCTGTAGACTGAATTCCATTTGATTTGGTAGAGATGCTTTGAAAGCCTTCTGAAACTTTTGCAGGTAATATTTAATACCCTTACTCCTCATTTTGTATGCATGGTACCCCTCACTAATACCTATAGGTTTCTGAAGCTTTAGCTAAGGCATCTGAATTCCTGGATTTCAGGGTCTCATTTTGCATGTTCCATTTCAAACAGTAAGTGCTTTGGTGACGACAAGATTACTAACCATAGCTATAGAAATATCACAGCATGGGTGTACTCTTTCCCCAGGCTCCATGGAGAAACATGAGTTATGCTCAGTGCTTTTGCATTACAGCTTCGGTATGAAGGACGTGATAGAGGAAAATGTTGATGAACTTGCAGATGAGTATAGGTTTCACTAGGGTTGGAACAAATACTCGGGCAGTAATGAACCTATAAAATTCATTCGTGGACTTTCTCAACTTTGGTTGGAGGTTGGATCTTTGTTGTTGAAGTCAGGACTTAGCAACGGTGGATACTTGCCAAAGGTTTTGTGCTCAGAAAGAGGTCTTCTTCATTGCATAACTTCTGAGTTCCTCAAAGCTCTTACATTTGTTTAAGTTTCTTGTTGATTTGATTCCCTCTTCCACCAGGAAGGGAATGTTCAGTTTTGAGGATATAACAGCACAGTAACACATTTGAATAGTGTCATTTAGGGCACTATTATACAGGCAAAATTATACCTTTCAAAAAGGCACTTACATTTTTCTGTAAAAATTAGTTCTTTAAATCTGAACTAGTCATTCATCTTTCACTTTGTTTAAGAAATATTGCAATTGCTGGGTGGTGGTGGTGTATGTCTTTGATTCCAACACTCAGGAGGAGAGATAGGAGGATATTTTTGAGTTCGAGGTCAGCCCGGTTTACAAGACCTAATTCTAGTACAGGCACCAAAGCTACACAGAGAAACACTGTCTCAAAAAACCAAAAAAAGAAAAAAAGAAAGAAAAAGGAAAAATAAAGAAAAAGGAAGTAAGAAAGAAAAAGAAATATTGTGAGCACACAGTGTAAGGTACAAATACATTTAAAGCACTGCTCTTACACATAGATGCCTGTCTGGTGTCACACAGTCTTAGATATATTTTTGAGTACATCCTGGGTGAAAATGATAGTTGTTGCATAAAATGCCAAAAGTACTTTTTGATTACTTATATAAGATTATGAACACATGTATGATTTTCAAAGTAGAGAAAAATAAAAGCTGAAGTACATAATTAACTATGGATTGAGTTATCAATGCTCAGACAGCATAACTAATTCAATGAAACATAACTCTATGCACTTCATAATTTTGAGAGTTTATTGCCATTATTACAAGAAAATTAGCATTGCAATGTAATAATACAACCTAAGGGGCTTGTTTGCCTTCTGTAGTTCTAAAGATAATGAAGGCTGAATGTTTGTTTATTATAGAAAATAGACCTCCTCATACATTAAAACTTTTTGTATTATCTATATTATAATATGATGCAAGTTAATTCCCATTCTTTGAGCTATATCGGATGAAATGGTGAAAGATATTTTAGTAAAATATGTAGGCTATTTATTAATATCAGGAGCAGCAATTGATATCTCAAGGGAATGATGACTAGTTTTATACAAACTTGTCTCAAGCTAGGGTCATTAGATAGGAAGAAATCATGTTGAGAACCTTGGGTTCAGCTCTAACCCCCTAAAAGTCTTCAGTAAATTCATCAGTTGTTCCTACACTGTGCAAAATACTAATGAAAATAGAGCATAAACAGTTTTGTTCTAAAGTTGTTCACAGCCTGGTGAATTAAATACACAACCACATAGGCATTCAGAATTGAAGTGATATTATGATAGAAAATTATGTGCTTTTTCACAGCACTTAAGAAACACATATTGGAGAATAACAATCACCAAAGGATATACAGAGGTTTTTTCCATGGGAAGGAAGTTGTAGTTAGCAAGGTGTAAGACATTTTCATATGCCATTTGTACCATTGTGACTCTATGTATAATTAGTTAGTCCACATTTCCAAAACATGAAGTAAAATGCTTTTATTGTTTTCACTTCAAAAAAGAATAAATGTATTGATATATATGAGTAAATATATATTATAAAATTTGTATTGAAATAAATTATATAGTACTTCACATATATGAGGAGTTTGGGTTTTAAATATCATTTAATATAAACTAAGATCAAAAGAAATAAAGTGATACTAGCCCATGTCTGAAATTTGAGCGATGGAGGTGCAGATTGAGAAAGGATGTTTAGAGGGTAACATTGATGGGAGGTAACCAGTAATGGACAAATGGGAGCATAGATGGTAGGATAGAGCAGTTGTGGAGGGGTTAACTCATCAAGAGAAACAATGGTGTCTTCCAAGATCTCAGAGAATCTTTTGGGACAAGATCAATGTGTGAATTAAGGAATTACCTGAAGAAGTTGATGAGATTAGTAGGTCATATAAACCATGTAATATTTATTAAACTATGTTATTACTGGGTGAAGACTGGGATTCAAGCAGGTAAATGACATAAATAGATCTGTTTTAGAAAGATTATCTGCTAAGGATCAACGGAGAGATAAAGGATGAATAAAATGAAAGGATCAGAGATCTGTGGAAGTAGTTGTTAGTTGGGGACAATGGTAAAAAAACTAAGGCAGTTTGACAAGAAGCCATTTAATTATTTTTTTCTTTTCTTTTTGTTCAGTTGCTGCTGTTTGTTTTATTTTGTTTTTGAGACAAGGTTTCTCTGGCTGTTCTGGAACTTACTCTGTAATCAAAGATGACCTCAAACTCAGAGAGATCTGCTTATTTCTGCCTCCAAGTGCTAGGATTAAAGGTGTGTGCTGCCACCATGACCAGGTCATTTCATTTTTAGTGAGCACTAGACTCTGAGTGCCATGAAGCAGAAGCCCTGGAGTTTTAGTCTTGACAATCATACATTTGTCCTGCATACACAGATCAGTTCTTACAACATATGACATTTAAGCATTAAGCTTAAATTCATGAATTACCGAAAGATGGAAAATATGACAGACTAGAAGATAGGATAGTATAAATATAGATATTATTGTATTTTAGGTTAGTAAGATAGTTAGATGATTCAATTAATGACTGAAAATGAGCTCAAAGAAGAATCAGTAAAAGGGATAGAATTAGGATGTGAGTAGATAATACACTTTTAGGTATACTGACTTTAAGAGAATTGAGGTGTTCTAGCATATTTCATGTGTATGTAAGTGTGTATTCATGCGTACACACACATACATGTGTGAAGGCCATAGATCATCTTGAGTGTTCCTCAGGAGGTGTACAATGTGGTTTTGAGACAGGGTTTCTCACTTATTCCTTCAGTCTCCATTCTCTGGGAAAATTCAGCTAAAGGAGAATATGACAGTTCGTAGAGATGGTCATAAGACCAAAATAGAGAATGATTCACTAATTCCAATATATCTGAAATAGGTAGACACAGGAAAAAAGACAACACCAACAGAGAAGAAAGTTTTAGCACGTTACAAGAGGTTTCAAAGGTTTCAAAGATTAAGACATGGACAGTTTTGATTGGGACAATAGACTTCCTAGAATACAACGTAAAAATAAGTAAAATTTGGAAAATAGAGTATCTCTGATTGGAAAAGATATAAGATCTTGAGTTAATAGTGAAAAATTTGGGATTTAAAAGGTAGGTTTGGATTTGGGGATTCATTTCTGGCAACTGAAGATTTTTAAGGAATGCAATGTCTTTACCATCAGTCACCTTTAAGTGATCAGGAAAGCAGCATATGGATGAAGGAATCTGAAAGGAAATGCCTTGCAGAGATAGTTGTTTCCGTGGCTCTAGGGTCAAAGACTGTGCTGATTCTCATAAGCTTTTGGTAGCCAGCTCTGCTGAGCTAAAGTGTGTGTGTGTGTGTGTGTATGTGTGTTTGTGTGTGTATATGTGAGTCTATCTTTCTTATCCTAAAGCACTTTATATATGATATATAGATAGACCTTTAATTTTTATGATATAAATTAGTTGATTTTTGACCATTGCCAAGTTTTTTATCCTTTTCAAACATCAATTTTTAGTCCGTAATTCATAGGCATGTTGTGAGACTTACATACATTTACACAGTCAACATATACAAAACAGATACTGAATGGAACCACAAATTATTACTGGTTTATTTTCTTTTCCAATTTTTTGTTTAAAAATCACATGTACATTAACTTTTGTTTAGATTTGTCATTTGAGTTACTGATTGTCTATAAAGTAATTTGCAGTCTTTCTCAATATTTCACTTAATAATCTTATTATGCTCCTAATATGGTACTCACAAAATCTATTTCAAAAAAAGAAAAATCAAGATACTGGGTCTATGGTTGATAGAATTCAAAGATGATCCCCAGTATTCCCCACCTCCTTATACTAGTACATTGGAGAAATCCCTTTCCTTTGGATACAGATGGGTCAGGACACGCTTGGAATTGATAGACACTGGACTTTATCTTCCCTGGATACATATACTATTTGATTGTTATTGTTTTGTGAGTTTTCCACTTCTAAGATCATCACGGCTGTGGCTCGGGTCCTTGGCATGCTCAGATTTGGGTTCCTTTTGATGCCTTCAGTCTCTCATTCATTCGTTTTCATGGCGCAATCCATCTTAAGACACAGAAGACACATGATTTCCCCTTCATGTACTTTCAGGTTTCTCTCACATCCTCTTTTATCAGTCAGAGAAAGCTTTCTTCTCACTACAATCTACTTTATTTAGATTATGTCCACATATATAATCCTTATGTTCCCCATTTCCAAGCCAGCTGTTCACGGAAAAGTAATAATCACACACGGTGACATGTCAGAATATTGAAAAGCACTTGGGATCAGTGCAAAACTTGGGGACCCAGGCTTAGCATTCTAGATGAGAGATTCTACCACAGGCCTGAAAGAAATAATGACCAGGTTGGGTGATGGATAGATACATGTGATGGTGCTGTAGGCATCCTCTAGGAACTAGTTGTAGTCCTCAGGTCAGTAAGGATGAGAAGTGTTCTCTCTTGTGTATGTTGAAACATAAAAGGGAAAAAGTCCTCTTGTAAATATCAAGGATTGTCACAAGCAAGGGCAGCCTGGCTCATACTTGGATTTCAATCCTGGGAATACCTAAACCAAGGACCAGCAAAACTGCACCGAGACTCATAATCCCCACAAGGTTGTGTTTTGTTTAAAATCTCTATTTGGTAAGCAGTTACTCAGTATCAGAAAACTAGCATGTGAGATTTGTGTATATACATCCTGTCTGGAATAAGCTGGAATTGGGATCACGTGTCTGCAGCTTGACAGATAATGTATAAATCTGATGAAGGTATTTTCCTGATTACTTTAAAACACCCAGAATTTATTTCTCACAACTTTCATTTTTCATTAAAGCAAGAAGAAGCTCACTGGGGGGGGATTTTGTGCCTGGGAGAAGTGCATGTTTCTAGAATTTTCATTCATTCATTTCCTTCAGGAGAACATTACTCAGTGAAGTAGCTTAGCATCTGTAATAACCTGAGAGAGACCCCAAGGCAACAGAATCCACAAAATCCATGGCAATCAAGACATAAAACAGCTTGTTTCTTCCAACTATTGGGTAATTCAATCATCTTCCAGAAGGCCACCAGCAGGAGAATGATAGAAACGACACATTTGCTGTTCATGGAAGAGAAAAAAAATGTAATTGAAGGAAATAAGGCAAGATGTTCATAGATAAAGGAGGAAATATCTTCTGGCTGAAAACACTCTGTGCTAGTTTACTCCTATGCCAACAATAAATCTCTGTTTTTAGTATCACCATCAAAGCTGGGTTAGAATCAAATCTGAAAAATTTCTGCATGCAGGAGTTTGGTGGATTTTTACTTATTTATTTATCGTGTCTAGAGATGGATCCATAAAAAAATAAAGGTTAGTCACTTTAGCAGAACGAGGGAGCTGTTTATCATTTCATAAATCTAATAACTGAATCCCTAAGAACAGCACTAAGCACTAGGGCTGCAATTATAACGCCACCACATACATTCTGGCATTTAGCAGCAACTTCGATTTTGTGATTAGCAAGCAAACTGCCTCGTCTGTGCTTATTGGACTATATACTCTTGATGTGGCTTTGGTGCTTTGGTCTGTAAAATCTTTTACAGGTTGCATTAATCACAATCTCTTACCTAAAGGATGTTTTGACATCACTGAAGAATCAATATGAGTAACTAGACGAGGGCTGTGTCTAATGCAATGTTTACACTCGATTTGGTAAATCATTGCCTTTCTGGGTTAGGAAGACGAATAGCTAAGTTCACATGTTCCAGTGAACATGCTTAGAATTGCTTTGCTTCTCAGAAATGTCATTTGAAATTAGAGACTAATATTGGGGACCTAAACACAGTTTATTAGTTTATAAAAGGTAAAGAAACACTGTACAAGGCTGATTATATTTTGTGTGCTTGTGGGTGTGGTGAACAAAAGGGAATTTGTTGAAGAATAACATTTTACTAAAATAACTGAAAAGGTTACATGAGAATTGACCTATGGTTTGTAATGTCCATTTGAATGATATTTTAGAGCATACCAAGAAAGATCCTGTAAACTTACTATGATGTGGGACTTTCTGCTCCACAAAATCCTGTAAGATAGACCACATATTGAAAAGCTTCATTATTTTCATTTAATATATGTTAAAAAAAAATATCCAACAGAAACTGCATGAGCTACAAATCCTAATGTCTGTGTCTTCAGAAGTAAAACATTTGCTGATGCCTACTCCACCAATAAGTAAGGGAATTTACTGAGTTATACAGTGTTAGAAAATTTATTATGTAAAACTAACTCTTTTTCATGCATACAGTGTTTCTATGTCAAGGAATTATGCATTAGATAGTTCATTTGTTCACAGTTTTCAAGGTTTGAAGTCTGAAATTATTGTGTTCTCATGGTTATCTCTCTAGATCTCTTCTCAGGTTGTGTCCTTGGCCTACAGTTCTGAGTCTCCCTCTATGACTCTTTCCCACATCTCCCAGTGTGTCTCTGTGTCCTAGATTTTCTTCAGCAAAGAAGCCAGTCGTCATGCATCAGGCCACGCTCTAATGGGCGTACTTTAACTTAGTTGCCTTTGCAAACCCTCTTTCTCCAAATACTGTTGCCTTTTGAATTATTTAGTTTTAGGACTCCAGCACTTGAACTTGGGAACCACTTCATTCAGCTCTTAACAAAATTCTTGATTACTTTTCACATGACTCAGTTGAAACTCAAATATTCATAAGTAGATTATTTAACATGCCCACATTTAAATGAATTAAATGGTGAATAATCACAAAAGTATAGTGGGAAGCCATTCTTTCTTGCACTAAGTCAATTATATTTTTATTTCCACACATGTGCATTTTAAATCCGCACTGTTTATCATGCATGGTTATGTATATAACCAGTCTTTTTTATAAGGAGAAATAAAAATATACAAATACATGTAATGAAAGAAGAGAAATAACTGAATTCCAGAAATATTAATATTTAAGACAAGATTTCATGCCTTCATAAGTACAGTTTGCATCCATATCATTTACAGCTCACAAAGTGTATGCCACTTACAAAAGTTCTGCTAAGATTCCACCTTCCCTCTTTTCCCATGTTGGCACGAGAATATCAAATGTTACCAGGAGCCTTTTACAGAACCAATTATTGATAATAATTTGTACTGCTCTAATTTGGTCATTTTTAGGAAAACAGAAAGTAAACAATAAGAACTGAACTGCACCATACAGTGAAAAGTATCAAAAGTTAATAGATGCATATATATTATATAGTAGAATTAATACTCTTGATGAGATTTGGGTAATAGTTTCCCTCTTTATAATACATAGAAGAAAGTTGTTATTTGCTACGTAGCATTTTTTTTCAGGTATCACTTTGTGTGTCCTTGTTAAGTTTGGGGTTTTTTAATGGTACGACAGTTGCTCTGACCAGCCTGTTCTAGGTCAATGAAATCTTTCTCTTTGTTACTATTAATTTATGCTTGGACTTCCTCGATTCCATGTGTTATCACTAGTTGCAGAGAATTCACAGTATCAATGGAAATAATCACTACAAGTTTATAGTATTTACATGCTCATCTGGATCAGTCTAAGATTTGCTTTGATCCCAAGTGTGATGTCTCCAAAATTATGGCTTCTGTCTTCCTGCCTTATTTTTCTCCTCTGAGATAAGGACTTGTCTCCTGCTGAGCTAAGCTGTATTGTAGGAAGGGTTTTTATTGTGCTTCACTTTTGGCAAAAAGAGAACAGCTTTGAAGTTAAATCTAAACTGTGAGGTCTCTTCCTCAGCACAGATGTCATGGATTTAATTACCTCTCCTTTGATATAATAGTGAATATCTCCTCTAACCACCACCTTGTAGAGCTCTATTGTTTAAGTACAGATGGCTTACATTTGAAACATCGGTAATATGCAAGTTCATTGTATTTTTAAATCAATTATTTTATAAAAAGCACACTTGAATAATCATGTAAGTTGACCAGCCTTCTCCCTTTGAGTTTAATCAGTAGCCAGCCTTTCTTGGGTGGGGCTTACAGAGTTACAGAATTCTAAACAATTTAATATGTAGACTAAATTCTCTACGTTGCATTTTATAGTCTTTAAGTCTAAACTCAAGAAATGTCAAAAGTCTGTATTGTTAGGTAAACCTAAGCACTTCCTTCTGACTGAGCAAACGCCTTTTCTCCACAAATGTAAACATTTTCTTCATGGCTCTTCCCCTCTTCTATCTGAGTAAAAATTCAACTATTTGTTTAATTTAGTGAACTGATGTGTTTAATGCTATTAGTTTCAGGTGCAACAAGCCTGCTTACATTTGTTCAGTAAGTGGCCTTATATATGGTAATTTATGTTAATGAATTCCCTTTTGCACCTAGGGATTTAGGAACACAAAATAATTCTGTGCAGAATGACATTTTTCTTCTTAACC
Source organism: Microtus oregoni (assembly GCF_018167655.1). Lineage (NCBI taxonomy): Eukaryota > Metazoa > Chordata > Mammalia > Rodentia > Cricetidae > Microtus > Microtus oregoni. Next base: position 26,618,842 of record NW_024543089.1, read on the forward strand.
CCAATTTTACTCACTCAACAGGACTCTAGAGAAGTAGAAACACATTTTCCTTTGAAGATTTATGTTGAAAATAAATAGACTAGCAGCAGAAGAATACGAGCCTTTTGCCTGTGACTTTCCACACTTCAGACTATCTTCAATACGAGAGAACTCTTTCCAGAGGGTGGATGTATTAGTCAGCTTTCTGTCTTTGGGTCCAGACGTTTCAGGTCATGGCCAGCTAGCTGCATTGTCATGGGCCTGTCACATAGTGAAGCAAGTCAGCTAAGCACACAGCCCAAAGGAGGTAAAGAGACAAATTTATGGACTAAAGACCGGGTATGGTTCCCAAGGTCATGTCCCTAAAGATCCACTTCTTTTGAGTATATGCCATCCCTAAATGTTTACAAATGTCTAAATTACAAACCTAAAAATGGATAAATCCTTTGATGGGGTTGGACTCTTCAACAGAGACATATACTCATGAAACCATGGGTACCCACCAAAGTCAGTTGCTTCCATTAACTTGAAGGTTTCGCTTACACACTTTGCAATTAATGCTTGTCTATTTCCCGACCCCAGAAAATGGTTGTCTGTTTAATTCACCCAGTTTCTTTAGCTTGTTGTAACGTCTTATATTTTTTCTTAAATGTCCATTAAACTATTTCACTTCTTCCTTGTTTTCTTGTTACTAGTACATTTATAATTACTCTCTATTATTTCAGATGTTTTTGATCAGATATAGAGTTTAACATAGTTCCTCTTAATCTAAGTTTCTTTTTTAAAAAAGTGGGGCATACTTAGTAGTCTTTCCAAACAACTTTATTTACCATGTCAGGCCCAAGAAAGTCTGTTTTGAAACACGTAATTAGTTAAGTCTATCTTCAATCTTCCTCTAGGACACAGTGATGCCACACAAGCAGGTATGGCTGTGTTAGATAGAGATAGAATATAAAGTATTATATGAGAGTTTCTTATGACTTTAAAGAGAGCAGCAATGTCTTCTATTTCCCTTGGGTTATAATACCAGTCTGGATTTGATATTTTAGGTAGGAAACAGCCATTTCAATTTGGCTTTCCTATTGTGACAAGTATTTCCTTACTGATCAATAATATGTTTTAAATAATTATTTCAACTTTAAGAAAATTTAATTTCTGAGATTGTATTATAACTACATTTTCCTTCCTTCTTTCTCCCTCCAGACCTCCCTTAAATACATCTGTTGGGGAATATTATTTTCAGGTGTGTGACTTTTATTTATGCTGTGTTTGTTTAACTCTGTGAAGCTGTGTTACTATACTTGTCTAAAACACCTGATAGTTCTAATAAAGAGATGAATGGCCAACAGCAAGGCAGGATCAAGAATAGGCGGGGCTGGCAGGCAGAGAATATAAATAGAAGGAGAAATGGGAAGGAAGAGCAGCAAGAGAACATGGAGAGGAGGACATCAGGGACCAGCCACCCAGCCACCAAGCCAGCCATGGAGTAAGAAGGAAATAAAGGTATACACAAATAGAGAAAGACAGGAACACAGAGGCAAAGGGTCGTCAGGATAATTTGAGTGAAGAAAAGCTGATAAGAAACAAGCCAAGCTAAGTCTGGACATTCATAACTATGATTAAGCCTCCATGTGTGATTTATTTGTCAGCTTGGTGGTGGGCCCCCTAAGAGCTAAAAGAATAAAAAAAAATCACACAATATTCATCTATACTCTTTCTAAAATGAATGCCTCTTCTTTCACCATTAATGCATACATTTATTTATATGCATATTTATTTCTAAATGTAAATTGTTCTTGTCTTCACCCTCATTAAGGAAACTTCTCTTTGAAACAGATGGAGACCACTATAATAAACCACAATAAATCAAAATGCAGAGCTGGAGAGTCCAGCCACAATGAATACTTCTATAAAATAGTCCCACACTTATGGCTCCAGGGGCCTTGGGGAAGAGGCAGTGGAGAGATTATAAAATATCCATGATCAGGAGATTTTCTGTTGGACTGTGTCTCCTAGCAATATCAGAAGCCATGTCTTCAAAGTCTCACTAATCTATCAATGTTTAAGTGTCATAATTAGAATCTAAATATACGGAAGGTGGGTCTTCTGACCCAATACAGCAACTTTGTTTCATATTTTAACTATAACTTATTTTATTAGCCAGAGTCCATCCTTAGTTCTTGACTCTTAAATGGTGTCTGATGATGTGTTAGGTTACTACTTATCAATGTTAATACCACTTTCCACGGTACTTGGTGCACCCCTGTATTTTCCTTTCTAAAAGTGCATTCAAACTAAATAAATGACAAAGAGAATGGGTCACATCACATTATGCAGCTAGAAAAGTCTTCAGCTTTCTAAAAATGGCACCATTTTCAACTAATGGCGTCAAGATATAAATCTAGATTAGTTTGGAAAATTAGCATGAATAAATAATTCATATAGGGACCACATTAAGAATTCCTTTTTAATTTTGGCTCTGGGTTTATATTGGATTTTTTCAGAACGTGTGTTCAATCATTGTGTATATCAAACATATACCCATGTTCTATTAACTATCACTAAAATTTCATATAGATTAAGTTTTTTCAGTATCCATTTTACTTTGTCATTCATATAATAAATAGTCTTTTTTGCTTCCTGGTCTAAACAACTCATACATTAAAATGAGGCCAGCTCTAAGATCACCAGACATTCCATTGACTCAGGTTCATAGAGTGAATTATTCCAAAATCAGTGGTGTTGAGCCTTCTCTCCTCTAAGAATTTATAATGTTCTTAGTAGATGTTCTGAGAAAGTTTTTGAGTAGTACACCTGTTACCTTTTTGGGAAGATCCTTTTGAAGTTTTTTTTCTAGTGCATTAAAAATGCTAGCTTTTACTATGAAATTACGCTGAAATGTCTGTCCGTTCCAGTGGTCTCTCAGTAAACTGAATAAATATCCCCGGATTCACTCATCAAGATATCTTTATCACCCGTGTCTCAGATTCTAAAAATTATCATAATTGGATACCTGATTTTAAAGCAGATATTAGATTCAAATATTTCTGTATCTCTTTCAGCTTTCCACTGTCATTTACACACATAAATTTATGAATATATACATATATATGAATACTTATTGGAAGCTCTCATTTTTTTCTTTCTCTGTGAGTCATGAATATAAATTACCAATAGTCAATTACAGTAAAGTTATATAATTGTTTCCTTTACATTTCTAAACACCTACATTATTGCTCCTAACAGGATTCTTCTCACGCTTTGCATTCCCTTCCCTTAGTACATTTTTCTATGAACTATAACTGATATAACTGAAGGCTTTGTTATTGTCTTCAGGGTACTGACTATGTCTGTGCTACCTGTCCTCTATACTGAGCGCACAGTGAAACCATGTTATCCCTGGCCTGTTTGCTATTTCTGGTGTAGGTTTGGTGTCTTTTAGATATAAATGCTGAAATAATGTTTTACATATAAAAATCATCTGATGAAAATAACTGTAAATAAAACAATGAGTTGTGCTAGAGCAGGAGGTGGGTTGTGTTTTAGCTAGCAGAATTGAATGTCTGGCCTTTGTGAAAAAGAGTGGTATAGTAGAGTTCAACACAGCACAATAATTCCAAGAAAAATTCAACTAGAACTACGAGGCATGTTGTTACCCTAAATCACCTGAAGCAATTATCTCATTACTCACAGGAATGTGTCTTCTTTAGTATCTTACACACAATTGATAATTTGATAGAATATCCCCAGAATAAATGCTCTAGTTGAAGCTACCAATTAGAAACATTTCGTATTAAGAAAATCTGAGGGTACTGTTTTCTGCTGTAGGAATTCCTGCCACCAGTAGCCTTTAAGCTACCTACCCAGTTGGGCATGGCCTCTTATACTATTTATACCAATGGAAAGTGTGCATTTCGACTCTTTTCTGGCTACAAGATTGGATTGCTTTTCTCCGTTCCAACCGAGGATTGTGATCTGTGAGTCTATCCCTAAATAAACAACCCTCTATTATTCTCAATTCTGAACTAGTGTGGGATTTCTTTTAAGCATCCTTCTTCAGTTTTCCTACTGTGGAACACATAAACGAAAAAAATATATCTTGGAAAAGTTATTTTCACTATTATAAAGATTTTACATGTCAAAGATAAACAGATTACTTAATTGAAACATTATGATTTATGAAACTACAGAGAGATTTGTTGTGTCTGTAATCCTTGAAGGCCATGCCTCTTTACTAAATATGGGAAAGGGGACTTTTAGAGTGGCATTGTGTACCTTGGACTGAAAATTTTTCCCTTTGTTTCAAATTTAGAATGCCATTTAGGCAAAGAGCTGGATTAGAAAATTTAACGTCGTGACTGTACACATTTATACCCCCACCAGCAGTGCAGGAGTGTTTCCCATACTCCACATCCTCTCCAACCTAGGCTGTCATTAGATTTTTTGATTGTAGCCATTCTGAGAGGTTAAGATGGTATTTGAGATTTGTTTTGATTTACTTTTCCTTTATGGCTAAGGATATTGAACAATTCTTTAAGTGTATCATGACCATTTGAGATTCTTCTGTTGAGAATTCTATTTAAATCTGTACTCTATTTTTAATTGGATTATTTGGTATTTTGATGTTTAATTTCTTGATTTCTTTATATATTTTGGAGATCAGCCTTCTGTCAGATATGGCATTGGTGAAGATCTTTACCTATTCTGTAAGCTGTTGTTTTGTCTTATGGACAATGTCCTTTGCCTTACAGAAGCTTTCATTTTCAGGAGGTCCCATTTATTAATTGTCAATCTCAGTGTCTGCCCTACTGGTGTTATATTCAGGAAGTAATACCTTGCGTCAATGTGTTTATGGGTATGGCTTCTTTCCACTTTCTCTTCTAACAGGTACACTGTAGCTGAATTTATGTTGATCCACTTGGACTTGAGTTTTGTGCAGGGTGATAGATATGGATCTTTGTGCATTTTTCTACATGCCAACATTCAGTCATGCCAGCACCTTTTGGATTTTGTGAAAATCGGGAATGAATCTACCTCAAGACTCAGAAATATCAATCTTGGGCATATACTCAAAGCATATTTAATCATACTGCAAGTGCACTCACTCAACTATGTTCATAGCAATATTATCCATAATAACCAGAACCTGGGAACAACCTAGTTGCCCCTCAACTATGGAACAGATAAAGAATAAGTGGTACATCCACACAATAGAGTATAACTCAGCAGTTAAAAAAAATGACATCATGAAATTTGAAGGCAAATGGATAGAACTAGAAAAAAATCTAGCTGAGTGAGGTAACCCAGGCACAAAAAGATAAATATGGTGTGTATTCACTCACAAGTGGATATTAGCTGTAAAGTAAAGGATAACCAGTCTATAATCCAAAGGCCCAGAAAAGTTAGGTAACGAGGAAGGCCCAAAGAGAGACACATGGATGAATCTGGTAAGGGAAAATAAAAGAAATATCCTGCATGAACTGCAGACAATGTGGGGAGGGGGGTGATGCAGGATTGGAAACATAAGTGATCTAGTTGTGTGGATTGGGATGGAAGGGCAGAATAATAAAAGAGATATCTTTATGAGGGCATTTTGGGATTAGGAAGAAACCTGGTGCCAGGCAAACTCCCAGGAATCCACAAGGATGACCTCAGCTAAGACTATGAGCAATAGTGGAGAGGTTACTTGAACTGGCTTTCTGTAATAAGATTGGAGACTATCCTAATTGTCATAAGTGAGCATTTATCTAGTAATTGATGTAAGAAGATACAGAGATCCATAACCAAGTACTGGGGCAAGCTCGGAGAGTACTCTTAGAAAGAGCAAGGATTGTATGAGACAGGGGCATCAAATCCAGAGAGACTGCTGACCTAAGCTCATGGGAACTCGCTGACTCTTGATCTACGGCTAGAGGAGCTTCAAGGGACTGACCTAGGCCCTCTGTATGTGGATGACTCTTGTGTATCTTGGTCTGTTTGTGGAGCTCCTAGCAATGGAATCAGGACCTGTCTCTGGCACTTAAACTGGCTTTTTGGAAGCAAAATTCCTAAGTGGGTTCCCTTGCCCATCCTTGATGTGGGTGCTGAGGGGAGCTTGGTCCTTTCTCAATGTGATGTGCCCTGTTGTGTTGACTCCCTCCCAAGCGAAACCTGTCCCTTTGTGAATGGAGATGAAGGAGGAGAACATGGAGGGGTAGAAGGGAAGTGTGGGGAAGGAATGGGGAAAGAGGAGGGAGGGGAATCTATGGTTGGTATGAAAAATAAATGAGAAAAACTAAGAAAAATGTTTTAGAAATAAAATTTATCCTAATATTTGAAAGTTAAAAATTATATAGAACCAAATTCCCAAGCAAAGAATTTATCAGGTTTTCTGATCTCCTTATTAACAATCTTACTGAAAAGGTTAAATAACAATATGCACAAAATCTCAATGATGTAAGAAGTGTTTCCTTCTTTGCTGCCTTAATATCTCTGACTCAAGTTACTTGAGGTCTATTCTATTTCTCTTTTTCTTTTATCTTTTATATTTCTCTTCCTTTTTTCTACTTCCTTTCCTTCCTTTCTCCATCTAATCCATTCCTTTTTCTTTTTTTACATGCATGTATAAATTTCCACATCTCATTAGGAAATAATCAGTCTCTTCTTTCAGTCTTCACACACACAAATTCTATTCTTCCTCTTCTCTCTTTTGCCTTGCTCTTTCAATTTTATTTAATTTAATAATTGGACTCCAATGTCATAATTACAATTAAGTGGTAAAAGAAGGGACTGGCAAAGCTGCCCCAAGAATTTAATCAGAAATGTTACTGGAGAGTTGGAAACTATAAACGAACTTAATGTAATAAAGTTGATTACTAGGAGAGATATAATGTAAGATCTACTAGGCATTAAAGAAGTCTGGATATGAACAAAGTTTCAATTAGATCTCCTATGTTTTTCTGGACACATTAGTACACTATTTTTACTAAATTTTTCTTTAAATCAAAGAACATTTACAATAAGCTAGGGATTTTTCTTTAATTGAAAACATGTCTGAAGTTACATAACACTATGTGGAGTAGTGAGAGGCTTATATGCTGTCGGTAAATCGCATGAGAAAGCACTGGTAAAAATGAAATTATTGAAATATATTATAACACTGTTTGATATAAGATAAAATATAATAAGACCAAATCTGCTTGACATTTATAGTTTATAGTCTGATATCACACAATTAATTTCCTCTTTAATGTTTCATCAATAGAACATTATGTTTTTGCTGAGCTCCAAGACTGAAAAGCTAATTTTAATAATTACTATAAACTCATTTCCTTTACTTTCTACATACCCCAAATATCCCTGAACTCAAATTCATTTATTGTAATGAATTGGTGCTAACATTGTTCTGTTTTGTCCCGCTCAGCACTGAAGGTATTGAACTCATCTCAGTAAAAGCTTTGAAATGTCAATTTGAAAGTATTTACATGGGAAGAACTGTCGATCACTGTTCAGACTTATTGTTTTCACACTCATAATAGAAATAGGTTGCTCTTTAGACACCTCAGGAGTGAAATTATGAATTTTTTAAAAATAATGGCTGAGCATTTTGTTGTTCAAAGTTTTGTATCAACAACATAAGAAATGAACAGGATACCTCCACTCTACCCCTGAGTTGAGAGAAATCTCAAGTATAGTAGAATAAGAAACTGGGAGCTAGGGACTTCAGGGTATGTGTTTCTCCAAAGGGAAGGACACTGTTTGATCTTTCCAACAGAATTTTCAAGAAACAGCAACTGAAACCAATATACTTGGTCTGAAAATAACTGCGGTAGTTAAGGTGTGATACCTGAGTTCTCTTTGCTCACTTTTATAATTCCTTCTGGCTATGGCTGCTACTGATTAATTCTGTTACTTGAATTTTGCAGGGGAGACCACTTCAATTTTTGCCCATCTAAAACTTACTTACACTTTTACAGGTTTATTAGTTTAAGGTTTTGGTTGTCTCATGTAATGGTTTAGAGGTAATTAAAGAAATTTTTAGTTTTTCAAAAATATTTTGTAAGTATTTTAGTATGATTGTGGAACTACTTTTCAGTATAATATTGTAGATTAAAATAATTGGTGTGATGAAAATTTAAATCAAAACTTGAAAGATTTCTACAAATTTTAAAACTGTTTATATCTACTTGAGAAATTGTTCTGTTTCTTCCAATGGTTTTCATTTGCTGATTATTTGGAATTTAATATATAGGTTTCTTTCAAGTTAAAATTGAGTGCTTAATTAGTTTAAATTTTATAAAGTTTTTTTGTTTACTGAAAAAATGAAATATGATCTAAAGCGTTTATGGTGTAGAGAGCTAATATCCTGAGGTGTGGCATAAAAAAGACAGCAATCGCAGATTTTGTTAGCTATGCAAAGATAAGTGACAAATACTTTAGGATTACAAAGAAAATTCCAGTAATACTCCTCATTAAGTCATATTTTAAAAGTACCTGGAAAGGGTGATCAAAATACAAAATGATGAATTTTGCCACTTAAAATATGTTAGAATGGGATTAATAAAGTTTCTTTTAATAAGAGACCTTTGTTTCTAGGTTCTGGCTATTACAAATAAAGCTGCCGTGAACATAGCTGAGCAGGTATCCTTGGGCATCTTTTAGGTATATGCCCAAGAGTGGTATAGCTGGATCTTGAGATAGATAGATTCCCAATTTCTGGGAAAACTGTCATATTGGCTTCGAAAGTGGCTGCACAAGTTTTTACACTTCTACCAGTTATGGAGGTTGAACCACATCCTTTCTAGCATGAGCTGTCACTTGTGTTTTTTATCTTAGCCATTATGACAGGTGTAAGATGGAATCTCAGCAATATTTGGATTTGCATTTCCCTGATGGCTAAGGACGTTGAACATCTCCTCAAGTGTTTCTCAGCTATTTGAGATTCCTGTATTGAGAATTCAGTTTAGATATGTACCCCATTTTTAAACTGCATTATTTGTTCTTTTCATGTCTATTTTCCTGAGTTCTTTATATGTTTTGGTTTATATATAAACCAACCCTCTGCCAGATATGGGTCTTGTGTAGATATTTTTCCATTATGTTGGCAGTGGTTTTGTCCTATCAATGGTTTCCTTTGCCTTGCAGAAGCTTTTCAGTTTTATGGGGTCCCATTTATTAATTGTCAGTCTGTGGTATTGGTGTTCTTTTGAGGAAGTTGTTTTTCTATTCCAATTGTTCAAGGCTGCTCCCACTTTCCCTTCTTTCAGGTTCAATGTATCTGTATGGTATTGAACTATTTAATCCACTTGGACTTGACTTTTGTGTAGTGTAGTTGTTGTGAATTTATTTATAATTTTCTATATTCTGATATCAGGTATATCAGCACCATTTGTTCAAGATGCTTTCTTTTTCACATTGTATAATTTTGACTTCTTTGTCAGAAAGCAGGTGTCCATACGAGTGTGGATTTATGTCTGAATCTTCGATTTGATTCCATCAATCAGCATGTCTGTTTTTATGCCAGTACCATTCAGTTTTTATTACTATAGCTCTGTCGTGGATCTTGACATCAGGGATGTGGAATCTCCAGATCTTTTATTGTACAGGATTATTTTAGCTACCCTGAGTTTTTTGTTTTGCCATATGAAGTTGAGTATTCTTCTTTCAAAGTTTGTAAAGAATTGTGTTGGGATTTTAATGCTAATTGCATAAACCTGTAAGATTGCTTTTGGTAAAATGGCCATTTTTACTATGTTAATCCTACTGACCCATGAGCATGAGAGATCTTTCTATCTTCTCATATCTTCTCTAATTTCTTTCTTCAAAGATTTGAAGTTCTTGTCTCTTGTCATACAGGACTTCAATTTTACACAAATTTCAATCAGTAACTAAACAATGCCAAGAGCAGGAGAACTTGTCTTTCTTAGAGAAGACCACATGGACTGGTTATCTGAATCTAAAATGTCAGCCCTGAGAATATACATGCAAGTGGCCTTGTACAGAGTGAGCAGGTTGTACCCTTGTAGTCAGAAATATGTGTGTATATGCTTATACATGTATGCATGCAGTATATGGGAAGAAAAGTTATGGGGAAATGATAAAATTTTATTCTAAAGAAATTAAAAGAATTAATTGAAGAAACTTCCCATTTGGATTGGGGAAAGTCTCCAACCATACCTGAGGAACCATTGGAAACTGAGGCTTCTGGAGAGTGGAGAGTGGCTTTTTTCTAAGGATGTGCTTACTGTTAGGTTCTCCATATCTCAGTGAGTGAATCCACATTCATGTGCCCTTGGGTGGTACTAACTGGACTCTGCAAGTTAAATATAAATATGAATAAATTTAAATGTAAACAAATACTCTCAGCAGTCCCAGCAGCCTATAAGCAGGCAAGAGACCTGCCTCTAGGCTATGTCCCCACCCCTCCACCCTCTCGACTCTGTCCCTCCAAAACCCACTCTATCACTGAAGCTCATGCACTTGAACATCATCCTTATAGCCAGCCTTCTCCTGAAACCCCAGCAGTCTAACATAGGCACAGATTCAAACCCTACCAGTTGAAAAAACAGACGAGTTACTGATCTCTTGGCTGGACTAACCCGAAGCCCCAAACCTAACTAAACCCCAGGGTACATTCTGTGTTCCTCACCCTCCTATCCCAGTCCCAGAAAGGAAGCTGGACCCTGAGACCACCTCTTGTGGAAGTCCACTGCTCTGATGCTGTCTCCACAGCCTTCAAGCAGGTGAGAGACCTGCCTCCAGACTGTGACCCTGCCCCACTACCCTCTGGAATATGTCCCTCCAAGACCCCAGTAGACTACATAGGCAGAGGCACAAACTATACTAGCAGACTACATAAGCACGGGTACAAACCACAGCAGTTGAAAGAACAAGCACAGGCATAAGTCACACCAGGTGAAAGAAAATATAAGTAAATAACAGTGTAAGAATATATTCAACAACTGAAAGTGCAATATGGCACCACCAGATCCCAGTGATCATATGACAGCAAGACCTGAACATTCCGATACAGCTGAAACACAAGAAGGCAGACTTGAAAATTACTTTATGAGGATGATAATGTCCCTTAAAAAAGAAATAAATTCCCTTAAAAAAGTCAAAGAAAGGACAAACAAAAATTGGAAGAAATCAATAAATCCCTTTACGAAATCGAAGAAAGTCAAGAGAAAAGCAATTAAACGGGTGAAGGAAATGGTTCAACACTTGAAAACGGAAATAGAAACAATAAGGGAAGTAAAAGCTGAGGGAATTCTCAAAATAGAAAATCTGGGAAAGCAAAAAGGAACTGTAAGCCTCCCCAATAGTTATAAATATGCATGAGATAATTGGCCAAGCACTTTTGTAATTAATATAGTGTCTGTGTGATTATTTTGGGCCTAGGTGGCCAGGAAATGAAGCAGCAGACTTAGCCAACAAAATGTCACCCCATGTGGTCAGGAAATCAGAGTGGTGCGCACTGTCTGGGACACGGATCCACATAAACCCGAAAGAAATCATTAACTAAAAGAGGACTTATAGATCCACAAAATGGGAGCCAAGCATGGCTTTTTAGTAGCTGCATTTTGTGTTCAGATAGGCTCAGTTTATTGTCAGTGAACTAAGATATGATTCCTCTAAGAGAAGGCTTCCTGATTCAGCAATAGCAGCAAAAACTGTATAGTTCCTTTGAAAATGCTTTCTCCTTCATGCTAGTTGTACGAACAGCTCCAGCTTTTTTAAGAGGTCAAGCACTTGAATAAGGTTTATGAGCAGAGTGCTACAATTTGCTTAATGGCAGCATAGATCTGTTGTGTGCCTGGAACTGGGGCTGTGAGCATGGTTCACAGAGCTGACGCTGAACAGACCTCTGCCATGTTGGACTGGGTGGAGCCAAAAGGCAAAAAGCCTCAGTCCTAGCCATGTCACTTGGCATTTTAAGAAGGACTCCCGAACAAAAAAGGATTTTAGATAAGCAATAGAACAAAATCAGACATAAAAGACTCCTAAACCAGACACAGTATTTAAAAAAAAAAATGTACATAGGCTTGGGAGAAGAGAAAAAGAATATAGAGAGTTATAAAAAGAAGTAAAAGGTTTTCTTTAAAAACATAAAGCAAAGTCTTTAAAGGGACAGAATACAGACAGTAATAGATTAAAGGAGTAAAAAAATGAGCCACATAAAGATGAAAATACACAGAGAGTCTGTATTATATATATTATTGTGTTTTCTTTGAATTTTTTTTCCTGTAAATGAGCTAAGTAAAGAGAGACATTTTATTGTACAGGCTGTTAAGCTAAACCAACATACATCTTGACTTCAAAATTTGAGTCTAAGTATATGTTGCTTTGGAAAAGAATTTCTGCTTTTGTTTCCACAGAAGATGAGATCCTGAGGATTCCTTCCAGACTAATGTGGTTTTATGGAACAATACCCCCTGAAAGGTCCCTGTGCACCCTAAAAATACTTTGCCCCAAACTAGGAGGAAGCAGTTTGGAGAAAATTATGTCCAAATTCCCAAAATAATTGTTTATAATTGTTTGTTTTTATTCAACGTAGGATTATTATAAGTGATTAATGGTCACAATCAATTTCTCAAAAAAAAAACAAACAATGGGGATATGCTATAGAGATGAATACTTTGCAATGATATGGATCATGGTTTATTGATACAAATTTAAGGTCAATTTTGTTATATATATATATTTCTGCTTTTAGTTAAGGTGTTGTGTTTGTGCAGCTCATTAAAAATGTAATGTAAAATTAAGAAATGCATTTAATAGTCATCTCTAATAGTTAAGCTTGTAGTCATCTATAATAGTTAAGCTTGTAGTCATGTTAGATGTACAGAGATATATTTCAGATGGATAGGTATTCTGCAAACCTTTAAATGACCTACTGAATATGGCATTTAAAGTGTTTTAAGAACTTAGTACTTTTCATGATAATGAGACTCATCTGCTCCTGACAGCGCCAATCCACTTCAAAAGAAGGATGGGCATAAAGAAGGCCCATGGAGTTTGTTAGCCATTTGGGCAAGAAACTGTTTTTCCCTGGACTGCTTGATGGTATGCTGTATAAACTGTACATGCAGGATGCACAGAAAAATGACTGCTGAAGTTGCCTAAAGAAGGTCAGTCATTCCTTCAGGGTTCTTGCTTCATGAAAGAGACTGCCAGACATTTGGCAGGACACAGAAGAAAGCAACTGATGAACTTTACACATTCAAGGCATCATAGATCTTAAAATTTCCTTCTTCATAGAAAAGTCTGCCAGAATCTATGGGCTCTGTAAGGCAAAGGACACTGCCAATAAGACAAAATAGCAGCCTATGGAATGGAAAAAGATCTTTGCCAAATCAACATCTGACAGAGGACTGATCTACAAAACATATAAAGAACTCAAGAAACTGGACATCAAAATACCAAATAATTCAATTAAAAAATAGAGTACAGGTTACAAAAAAAATTCTCAACAAAAGAATCTCAAAAGGATGAGATACACTTAAAAAGTGTTCCCACATTCTTAGCTATCATTGAAATGCAAATAAAAATGACTCTGAGATACTATCTTCCACCTGTCAGAACGATTAAAATAAAAAACACTGAAGACAACTAATGTTGGAGAGGACTGGATTAAAGGGAGCACTCCTCCACTGCTTGTGGAAATGCAAACTCATACAGCCACTTTGGAAATTAGTATGTCGGTTTCTCAGAAAAATTGGGAGTAAATCTACGTCAGAATCCAGTAAAACCCCTCTTGGGCATATACCCAAAGAATGTTCAATCAGACCACAAGGACACTTGCTCATCAATGTTCACAGCAGCATTGTTCATAATATACAGAATGTAGACACAACCTTGATGCCCCTCAACTGAAGAATGGAAAAACAAAATGTGGTACATCTACAAAATGGAGTATTGCTAAGTGGAAAAAATCAATAACATCATGAAATTTTCAGACAAATGGATGGAACTAGAAAAAAAACATTCTGCGTGAGGTAACCCAGACCCAGAAAGACAAACATGGCATGTTTCTGGAAGGAATTTGACTGGGAATGTAAGGGTGGGTCTAATCAAGAGACATTGTATATGTGTTTGAAATTTTCAAAGAATAAAAAATGTATTAAGTAATTGTTTTCATTAAAGTATATTTTTAAAAGGAGACTGCTCTTTTGTTCCTTGCCACCCAGACCCACACAGAAGCTATATTAATTACAGTACTGCTTGGCCAATAACTACTTACATGTTAAATTAACCCATTTCTATTATTCTGTGGATCGCCACAAGGCTGTGGCTTACAGGGTAAAGTTCCAGTGTCTTGTCTCCTTTGGCAGATACATGGTATCTCTCTGATTCTGCCTATTCTCATTCTCTCTATCTCTGTTTGGATTTCCAGCCTGGCTTTCCTCTGCTAAGCCATTGGCCAAATCAGCTTCATTCATTAGCTAATAAAAGCAACACAAATACAGAAGGACACCTGCATCATATCCCCCTTTCTGTCTAATTAAAAAGGAATGTTTAAACTTGAACATAGTAAAGCCTGGCTAACTCAGTCAATAGAGCATGAGTTTCTTAATCTCAGGGTTGTGGGTTCGTGCCCCATGCTGGATGCCATTACATAAATGGAGACTGCTCTTTCATTCCCAGCCACCCAGACCCAAACAATCACACAGAAACTATTTTAATTACAACACTGCTTGGCCAATAGCTTAGGCATATTTCTCGCTAGTTCATACATCTTAAATTAACCTGTTTATTTTATTCAGTGTCTCGCCATGAGGCTGTGGCTTTCCGGGTAAGGTTCCAGTGTCTGTCTCCTTTGGCAGTTATATGATGTCTCTCTGACTCTGCCTACTCTCTCATATGTATATATATATATATATATATATATATATATATATATATACACACACACACACACACACACACACACACACACACATATATATATATATATATATATATATATATATATATATATATGCTCAGATTTCCCAGCCTGGCTTTACTCTGATAAGACTTTGGCTTTATTCATTAGCCAATAAAAGCATCATATATACATCATATATTTCTAATGAAAATACAAGATCTATTCTAACATGGTGTTTACCATTGTTTGAATATAATTTGAGTGGGCCTTAAAGGGCTTATCTGTTACAAATTGATTGTTGTTAGGAGGTCTTAAAGTAATGGATACTTTCTCTTTTCTTTGTGGATATAGGATCTTTGGGAGATAGAGTTAGAAAACATGCAATGTAGAAACTTCATGATTGATACTGACTTCATAACTGAAGATAGAGAGATCCCCTATACGTGTGTATATTCTGTATTTTTTCTTATTCAGGCTAGGACTCTATTGAAATGAATGCCATCACCAGATGCAGCCACATGACCTGAGACATCCACAGATGAGTTACTTTAGTCATTTTAATAAACGTTACAGTCTTTCTAATATGTTGTTGGAACATAATATAGATGCCTATAGATTTTATCCCTTTTGATACATAGCAAATACTATTGTAATATTTGTTTTTATTTTTCTAGAATGAAAGAAAAGGAGAAATAAAGAATGAATTCAAGAAAGATGAGGAAAACAGAAAATAAAGAGGAGGTAAATGCTTTATTTGAAGATTTGTATATTTTGTAACACAGGTACTTCCAGAGATGTTGGTATCTACCTTTGCATGGGAGACCCTAATGGATACTTAGGGCGCTATCTGCTTGATCAGCTCATTAGAGTCAGGGCAATTTACAGTTCGGGCTTTGTTCATGTTCTCTAGCCCCATATAATTTTACTGATGTTTTAAATTCTAGCTGCTGGTTTCTGGATCTCACTGCCTGAAGTTTATGTGTGGACATGTGCTTCCCTTCTACCTGAGCTACAAATAACAAGACAATATTCTTCTTCCCAATAGAACCCAAGCAACAACTGACTACAGCTAGTATACAAACTCATCATCTCCTTATGCGGTACATCAGGGGTCTACGTTCTTACTCATCAGGGTTGAGCTGCAATGATGTAATGCAGTGTGTTTTAGTGAATGGGACACACATGATTGTTTCTCCTTTCCTGTGTTGATTTTCCACACCTCTCCAAGTGTTTCTTTAGATAAACCCATAAAATTATTTCACTGAGTCTTTTTTATATGAAGGAACCTGTGGATTTATCTTTCTGTGATCTTTCAGTGTTTTAAGGTAAAATCCACATGCTTATATTCTGCTTTTTTCTCTTTCACACCAACAGGATTTTCCATAAGCTACTTACAATCTGGGATGTTTCTATTCTTTTGTTCATTTTTTTAAAATAAATCCTTGTCAAATATCTATGGCTATTGAAGATTATTTTCAATATATATCTCCATTATCCAACTGAGAATATGTGTTCACTATAGAATTGAGAAACAATGTGCCATAAGAAAGCCATATAGAAACTGTGTCTTGTATAAAGACAACAAAGTCAGCCACCTACCTAACCTTGTTCTTATCTATAATGAGAATTGCCCTCTCTACAAGAGGCAACATGACAGCAAAGAAATAGGAACAAAGATGCAAGGGGGAATACACATAACAAAATGTTCCACTCCATAGTCCCTCTGGAGATGTGCAATGTACATTGTGTTCGACTATGATAAAATGATGCCACCTATATTATTTCTTCAGAGTGCTGCTAAGTCTCACAGGAACTAGTTGCAAAAAATTATATCCGTCTTCTAGCTTCTGAGAACTATTCTGAGCATTGTGCCTGTATTAGGATAGCCTCTGCATTTACACAGGTGCCTGAATGTCACTATAGATCTTTTGATTTCAGTTTGCTAGTACTTAAAGTGAAACTTTTTCCAAAACCTGAACAGAAATCAGACAAGGATACATTGATGAGGTCAAAACTGAATCTTGAAATAGTACAAGCCAGTCAAGGCATGGTTTTTCTCCGGCTACCATCACAGCCCTATTTTGTCATTAAAAGGTGATATCAGAGAAGCATTTTTATTCTACTCAGAGTTCTAGGGTAGTTTTCCAGAGTGTTTAACCTATGCAAATGAAGAGAATGATCTTTTTGAGAAAGGACGTTTAATGGTAAAGGACAATTAATTCTAGATTTTTGGAGATATCAGGGAAGAAGTATGTGGTGTATAAGATTGTTTTTGATATATAGACCTGCTGAATCAGCAAGCTATTCTATCTGACATTTGGTTTGGGGTTTGAAAAATTTAAAAAAAGATGTGATTGTTATATGATGTGGCTAAAACTGGTGCTTTGAGTAACAGAAATCAAATCGACTTCTTTTTAATAAATTTTAGTTAATCTTTTCAACTTTTTGAGGGTACCAACATTATTATTAATTTTTATTGAGCTCCATGTTTTACTCTGCTCCCCTTTCTGCCTCTCCCCGCCCCTTCAACCGTTCCCCAAGGTCCCCATGCTCCCAATTTACTCAGGATATCATGTCTGTTTCTACTTCCCATGTAGATTAGATCTATGTATGTCTCTCTTAGGGTCCTTATTGTTGTATAAGTTCTCTGCAATTGTGATTTGTGGGCTGGTATTTCTTTCTTTCTTTTCTTTTTTTTTTGCTTTATATTTCAAAACCACTTATGAGTGAGTACATGCAATAATTGTCTTTCTGGCTCTGGGTTACCTCACTCAATATGATGTTTTCTAGCTCTCTCCATTTTCCTGCAAAATTCAAAATGTCATTATTTGTTTCTGCTGTGAAGTACTCCATTGGATAAATGCACCACATTTTCCTTTTCCAATCTTCGGTAGAGGGGCATTTAAGTTGTTTCCAGGTTCTGGCTATGACAAACAATGCTGCTGTGAACATAGTTGAGCACATGTCCTAGTGGCACAATTATGAGCATACTTAAACATAATAAAGGCAATATACAGCAAGCTGACAGCCAACATCAAACTAAATGGAGAGAAACTCCCAGCGATTCCACTGAAATCAGGAATAAGACAAGGTTGGACATTCTCTCCATATCTATTTAATATAGTTCTTGAGGTCCTAGCCAGAGCAATAAGAAACCAAAGGAAGATCAAAGGAATAAAAATTGGAAAAGAAGTTAAACTCCCACTATATGCTGATATGATAGTTTACATAAGCGACTCCAAAAATTCTACCAAGGAACTTCTACAATTCATAAACACTTTCAATAATGTAGCAGGATACATGATTAACTCAAAAAATTCAGTAACCCTCCTCTACACAGATAAAAGGGCTGGGAAAGAAATCAGAGAAACATCACCCTTCACATTAGCCACAAATAGCATAAAATATCTAAAAGTAACTCTAACCAAATAAGAAGAAGACTTGTATTACAAGAACTTTAAATCATTGAAGAAAGAAATTGAAGAAGACACCAGAAAGTGGAAAGACCAGAAAGTGGAAATATCTCTCATGGTCTTGGGTAGGTAGAATTAACATAATAAAAATGGCAATCTTACCAAAAGCTATCTACAGATTCAATGCAATGCCCATCAAAATCCCAGCAAAATTCTTCACAGACCTTGAAATCAAGGTACTGAACTTCATATAGAAAAGCAAAAAACCCAGAATAGCCAAAACAATCCTGTACAATAATAAGAACTTCTGGAGGCATGACAATCCCTGACTTCAAACTCTACTACAGAACTACAGTACTGAAAACAGCCTGGTATTGGCATAAGAACAGACAGGATGACCAATGGAAACAAATCTAAGACCCAGATATTAATCTACACAACTTAGAACACCTGATTTTTGACAAAGAAACAAAAAATATCAAATGGAAAACAAAGAATATTTAACAAATGGTGCTGGCATAACTGGATATCAACATGTAGAAAAATGAAAATAGACCCATATCTATCACCATGCACAAAACTCACATCCAAATAGATGAAGGACCTCAAAATAAAGCCAGCCACATTGAACCTTATAGAAGAGAAAGTGGGAGGGTACCAACTTTCATAATTATTTGATTAAAATTAAAAGCTACTCTCTTTTTATATGCTTGCTGTCACAGTATCTGAGCAAAAGTCTTCTGATTTTTGTTTTAATCTCTTCTTTGTTACCCGTTCTCATACATGAATCACAAATGAATTACTTTTCTTATGAAGTTGTTTTATTTCTATGAATGAAATGGCTACCAATTCATAAGGAGGAATCATAATTTATCTGTTAATAGGATCATGAAGCATAAATAGGATTTGACTATAAAAGATGAGTAACTGACCAGCTAAATTTTTATTGCTGAATAGGTTTTTAGTATCATTCAATATTCAAATGTATTTTAGCAAAGACTTTTTCAGATGAGCACAAACATGCTTATTTATGTGTGGGCATTTGTGCGTGCATGCATATGTGTTTGTGTTTGTGTACATGTTGAATGGAAAACTGAACTTTTTTCATCATTAATTTTGTATCCTCCAACTGAAAACAGATGTGAAAACATTTAGAAACACTTAGGAGAGCAGAATTGCCAGGAATAGATTAGCACCTAAGATTGGAAAGTTGTTTAGCTAGAATTTCAGTGGATTTTTTCTTTATATCCTTCCTTACTCCACCCCTACTCAGTATTTCACAGATACTCTAGTTCTTTCTTCAAGAATCTCAGTAACTTTGGTTTTGATGACTCATTCTTTCGTTACTAGAAGATCTCCCTTTTCTAAGAAGAGCATTTTTCTTTCTGATATTGCAGCCATGAGATTATGTCGCGCACACTGTGCCCCCGTGTCTGCCCTCAGTGTGCTTGAACCCAGTTACCAAGCTTCGGGCAAGGGAGCTGGAGGTTAAAATACACAAATACACACAGACAGAAAGACAGAGGCACTAGTCATCCTTGAATTCCCCAAGAATGCCCCCTTTATTGTGTTCTGGGGCAGATTATATAGGGATAGCCACGCCCCAGCCAAACCCACCAGAAACCACTCTCCTGCCATCAGGAACTCCTGAAGGTCTCATGCTCAGAGCAGCTGTAGGCACTTAGATCAGGGGATTACAAGAAATTCAGGATCTGGGGTCTCACTGCTCCCAACAAGATTACACTTTGTGGATGGAATTTTCTTTTCCTGTGCATTCAATTCAGTCTCTGAGGAGTCAGGTTCATATTGTCATAGGAAGCACATTTATAAGGGATAGCCTCATAGGCATGTCCCAGCCAATTATCTTATTTTCATCAAACCAACATTTGTAGCTTAAACAGACAAGAGAAAAAAAACAAAAACAAAACAAAACCTGAGAAGGCACAGAAGCTGCTGAGTAACCTCTTGGAAACTGAAAGGTCTTCTGCATAGAAAAATTATAAACAAAAATGGATTTTAAAATTCAATGTAAATGCAAAAATACCCAGTTTAAAAATTAATACAAGAAAGCTTTGAGTCTTAGGCAGTGTGGATGGAAAATCTTATGCTGAGTCCATTTCCCCAAATATATATTCTCTTCCAGTTTTTCTACTCATTATTACTTTTTTCCTTTTATGTTTATTTTAACTCTGATTAGAAGTAGTTACTGTACAGATAATTCACAAAGCAATACTTGTTCAATTTTTTTTTTTATCTGTAGACAGGCTTCTTTCCTACCAATTTACTTTGGATTTATTTATTGTCCCTCTTTTACTTCTGTCTTCTTTACAGGTATAGAAACTTGGAAGGGTCATGATTTATGTCCAATTTTTCCCTTCCATCTCCCCTTTTACAAAATTTCATTTCTTTGAACTCATTCTACAGGACATTTATGTTTTGAAAAATGAGACAGACTGTGTTAAGCACTGTTCATTACCACTGTATTCTTCTGTTTTCCCATTGTAAGAAATCCTGAATGCCATGTTCTATTGTGAATGTGTCAACACAAAATGAAAGAGCAGTTTAAGGCCTCTGTTCATTTACTTTCTATTATCCTACAAAGTATTTCATATTTTGAAATACTCTCCATTCATGAAAGAAAAATTAAAAGTCTGTATCGTTTTCTCCTTTTAGAAAAATAAGACAGTAACTTTTCATTTAACCCTCTTTTTTTATTTAAAAAAATCTTAAACGTAAAACAAGTTTTATGGTTTTATGTATAAAGGACCAAAAAAAAATAATAAAGTAAAAAACCATGATACAATGCCTGCTATTATCTTGGGAAATTAGCTAAACAGCCTTCAAAGCTTTCAAAGGCTTTCTTCCAAGTGTTCTGAATTCATTTCTTTGAATTCTGAATAGAAATTTGTTTGGACAAGCAGGTGTATGAATCACTGAAGAATTTTTTTTCAGTCAGAAATGATCCTTAACATCCTCAGTTCTTCTATCTCTGTCTTCCTGTGTCTTTGACTGTGAATAGCTATAGAAATTGATTTCATGGGACCACAGGTAGTCAAGACAGAGAAAACTACCTTCAGACCATGGCCAAGAGACTTAAAGAAATTGTTTATACAGGCAAAGTGTAGGCAACTGGGCAATATGTTTAGGGGATATTCACACCAAGGAGAGTCTAGCAACAATGTGGCTAGTAGTGTGGATGTACTTTTGCCCCACAGTAAATTGGAAGTTAGGTTTCAAACATGGCCACTTGAAGTACATCCTAGGCTCTTTAAGTACTAACTAAATCAGAGCAGTACTGGGTACTACTTTAAAAACCATCTTGGCTTTAGATGGAAACTAGACAGTGAAGAAACTCAGTATTTTATTGGAATTTTCAAGATGAGTGATAAAAAGACTTTGTAATGCAGGGAAAGTGAAAGACAGGAACACCTGGTATATTATGGACATATTCCAACAGGATAGAAAATGGATGCCTGAAAAGCCTCTTAGAAGCTCAGGTGGAGCTACATATTGTATGTTGACTCAGCAGTCAGGAAGCTCAGCTTCTGACTATGTGTGGTTGTAATTTTGTTACAGTGGAAGGCCTTCATTTCTAAGCCAAAAGATCACATAAGGTAGAAATATCTGTTTGACAAACTAGTGTAAAAGACCTTGAACTTGAGCAACTATAAAATTTAAAATGGTCACTTGTTGAGATACAGAGTGATAGCAAAAGACTAGGTGTCATGTGTAATTAGTTTCCTGTGGTGCCATCCTGCAGTGTGTGTGTGTGTGTGTGTGTGTGTGTGTGTGTGTGTGCATGAGCACATGAACATGCAAGCATGTTTGTATGTGTGTACACATTTTCACTGTTAGATTTTTTAGTTTTACAAATAAGGCCAGTTATCTAAAAATCTCAGAATAATGGTTTGGTCTGGACATACATTTTGGGGAACTATTATTTCACTGGCAATTGAAACTATAGAAAGAGAATGGGATCTTGAGTTCCCCCAAATCCCATGGGTCAGGAAAAGAGCTCAAGATAGCCAGAAGATCAGTGTATGTTCAGAGTATGGGATAAACCCTGATTACACAAAACTCAAGAGAGTTTTATATATATATATACACATATATATGTATATATGTATGTATATATATATATATATATATATGTCTGTATGTATATGTATATATGTCTACTTTCTACGTCTTGCCTCAGTCTACTCATTTCCATGTTATCTAGTAGCTGCTCTTGGGAGTTTCTCCTACCCATAATGTCTCTCACACACCAACTCCTGATTTACTTTCACATTTTGCATCCAGCCTTTAAAACGGGCATTGTGATTTTAAATAAAAGCCTTATTGGTCATTTCTTTACATAGAATCTTCCAAAACTTTACATTTCTAAAAAAAAAAAAGTAAAATTTTGACATATATTGTAATGTCTTGTATAATTTGTACACTGGGTTGGAGTGGGAGAATGGTCTGTATTCTGTCAATTATATTTTAAATAAATGCTGATTGGCCAGTAGCCAGGCAGGAAATATAGGCAGGACAACTAGACTAGAAATAGAGGTAGGCCAAGGAGAACAGGAGAATGCTGGGAAGAAGGAAGTCCTAGTCTTAAGGCATCATGATCCATCCACAGAAGAGGCAAAATGTGACTGCCTCGCTGAAAAAGGTGCTGAGCCAGGTGGCTAACATAGACAAGAATAATGGGCTAATATACATTATAAGAGTAAATAAGCCTGAGCTAATGGGCCAATTAGTTTATGACTGATGTAGACCTCTGTGTGATTTCTTTGGAAATTAATGATTGCAGGAACTGGACAGGACAAAAAATTCAGTCAACATTGGGTCTAGCAGTATGATTCAGTAAATAAAAGAGCTTTCTCTAGAGTCTTAGCAAGCTGAGTTTCATCCTCATATCCCACTGTGGAAGGAGAGAATCAACTTGCAGTAGTATTTTCTGTCCTCCATGCATATGTCATGGTATGTGTGTGCCTACTCTCACAAATATATCAAACACCATACACACACACACACAGACACACACACAAACTCATGGATTGTGACAAATAATGAAATATTTGGTCACTGATATTTTCTCTTTAGTCATATTCCCCATGACTGTTCCTGCCCTCTGTACTTGTCTATAAATCCTCAGGTCCTTTAAATGTTCTAGGCTCTTGCCCATTTACTTGTCTGCCATGGATTCTTCTTTGTACAAAACACCAGTCACTTCCTCACCTACTTATGGATAAGCCTTCTTTCTCATACATACATAAATACTCAAATTTTTGAAATTGGCACACAACTTTATTGACAATGTTCACAATTGATAACAATGGAATAAAGATCCCACAAATAAAATTACAAAGAGTAACACATTCCACAAGACCAAACTCATGCTTGGTATCAATAACTGGACCAAAAATGGTTTTGATTGGGTCATAGGCCCTAGAAAGAAACTTTACATTATTGTTCTGTTAAATGAACACAGTATTAAACACCCATCTAAGTTCTATTGTTTATAGCTAGATATAGGTACATTTCTTAACCTTTCTCAGAAAAACTTCTTTTTGCAGTGGACGGTGATTAATACAGAAATCTACAATTACAACTTGTAGAGAATAAGAGACAGTGAAATTATCCGCTTAAAATAGGACATTTCATTTTAAACCTGTGCCATCAAATATGAGGGAACTTGTGGAAGAAATATGAGAATGATTTTCAGACAGGAGGTAGTAGATGTCTAGAGTGTAGAACTAGACATCTAGAACTTTCTGGACATAAAGGCCTTTTCACATAGGGACTCAAAGAGACTGTGACTTCAGAAGACCTGCACCAGATTATGACACTCAAATTCTAGCATGGACATAAGAGAGAATCATACAGTACCACCCTGATCTAAGAAGTTAAAGGTGGTTGATGACCACTGGGAGAGGGAAAAAACAATTTCTTCTTCAGAAATACTACCATTGTTCCTCACACTCATGTGGATAGGTGGTCCTACACAAATCAATGTACATACAGACAGCACAAAGAAGACTCTCAGTCATATTTTTATAAAATGATCATATAAAGTTGGCAGAGAAAAGAATAGGGACTTGATGAGGAAAGAATGTAGGTATAAACCTGTTAAATTCTCAAATAATAAAAATATCTCATAGTGTTTTAATGCATTTTATGATTTTGTGTTGGGCCTCATCACTGTCTTTGGTCACAGCTAGTCATATGTAGCTGGTGGACTACAGATGGAGTGTGTCTTCTTAGCGATCAGATGTAAAGACATTTCCACAGGATGCTTTCCCTCACTCCTATTACATTTATCTTTGTTATTTTTGTCACAATTTTCTGAATATTAACCTAGACTCAGCACTCTTTGAGGCAATGCTAACACTTGTTTGTGTCTCCTTTCTCATTTCCTGGCTTACTACCTCAAAAATCCAAAACTGCTAGTAAGTTTTTGCTGTGTGACTATGTGAAATACTATTTTCATCATTGACAATTTTTCAGATGACTCTAAATGTTCAGAAAAACTAGGGAATTTGTGAACTGTATAGGATGTCTTGTGAGTGTGATAGTCTGTATTTATACTAATTAGTTACAAATAAAGGCGACCTCTATAAGTAGGAATAACTTTGACATTTTGAATCATTAAAGATTATTTTTTTCAGAAAAATCAAGGTCAACAAATGGCTAATTTACGTTTATGCAACTGTTTTCTGAGATAGCTTATGCTGGTTGTCAACGTGATGTGAGAGTGTGCAAAGAACTTGTTAAGAAGTTGCCTCCAATCTTGTCCACTTCCAATATCCAGGAGGATAACTAATCTTTGGGTTTACCTTCTTATTTAGCTTCTCTAGAATCATGAATTATAGGCTCAATGCCCTTTATTTGTGGCTAGAATCCACTTATGAGTGAGTACATACCATATTCATCTTTTTGGGTCTGGGTTACCTCACTCAGTAAAGTGTTTTGGACAAGATTGCCAGACAGGGGTTGGGAGCACGGGGGTGGGGTGAGGATAAGGAGAGATGAGGAGAGAGAAGGAAGAAGGGGAGGATGGGGAGAGCTTGAGGGCTTGAGGGAATTTGGGATGGTTGGGATGGAGGAGGGGTGGATGAGGGAGCAGGGATGTAGATATCTTAATTAAGGGAGCCACTTTAATGTTGGCAAGAGACTTGACTCTGGAGGGTTTCCCAGGTATCCAATGAGATGTCTACAGCTTGTTCTTTGGGCAGCAGAGGAGAGGGTGCCTGAACTGGCCTTATCCTATAGCCACACTGATGAATATCTTGTATATCACCATATAACCTTCATCTGGCGATGGATGGATATAGAGACAGAGACCCACATTGGAGCACTGGACTGAGCTCCCAAGGTCCATAAGAAGAGCAGAAGGAGGGAGAACATGAGCAAGGAAGTCAGGACCTCAAAGGGTGCATCCACCCACTGAGACTGTGGGACTGATCTAATGGGAGATCACCAAGGCCAGTTGGACTGGAACTGATGGAGCATGTGATCAAACCAGACTCTCTTGATGTGGCTGATGGTGGAGGCTGACGGAGAAGCCAAGGACAATGGTGCTGGGTTTTGATTCTACTGCATGGACGAGCTTTGTGGGAGCCTAGTCTGTTTGAATGCTCACCTTCCTGGACCTGGGGGAAACAGGGATGGCTTTGGATTTCCTATAGGGTAGGGAACCTTGACTGCTTTTTGGACTGGAGAGGGAGGGAGAAGGAAAGTGTGGGGAGGGGAGGGAAGTGAGAGGAGGGAAAGAGGTGGAAATTTTCAATAAAAAATAAATAAATTAAAAAAAGTTGCCTCCATATTGGCCTATAAGGACGCCTATGGAACATTTTCTTGATTGCTCATTGAAGGACAAGGGTCTACCTACTGTGGGAAGTGTACCTTTTTGTCAGGGGGCCCTGGATTGAATGAAGATCATAGCAAACAAAGTCAGGTAAAGGGGCACAGTGTGCATTGTTCCTCTCTGGTTTCTGAATCCAGGTTCCAACTTCAAGTTCTTACCTTGACCTCCTTTGATTATAATCTGTAGGAGATATAAAATATTTTCTCTCCCTGTTGCTATGATTGATATTTCATAACAGCTACAGAGAAGCACTGATGTGGGAGTGTCATATATCAATCTGTTGATTTCATTGGTTAAGCAATAAAGAAACTGCTAGGCCCATTTGATAGGCCCACCCTTAGGTGGATGGAATAAACAGAACAGAAGGCTGGGAGAAAGAAGCTGAGTCAGTGAGTCGCCATGATTCTCACACTCCAGACAGACGGAGGTTAAGATCATTGCTGGTAAGCCAGCTCATGGGCTACAGCAGATTATTAGAAATGGGCTAGTCCAGGTGCGAGAGCTAGCCTAGAAGAGGCTAGATAGAAATGGGCCAAGCGGTGTTTAAAAGAATACAGTTTCCGTGTAATTATTTCGGGTAAAGCTAGCTGTGGGGGCGGCCGGGTGCTGGGGAAGTAGCCTGCCGCTCCTATTTCAACAAAGCACTCAAGAAGATCGTTTATTCTTTTCTATATCCTTTCTCTTTTCTTCATAGAGATATATAAAGTCCTCTATTCCCACATTGTTGATGATATGTGATGAAATATATGTATATTTCTACTATATTTGAATATTAAAAATGAAACACTTAGAAATATCGAGTGTAGTAATAAGGGCGGCGGGGCTGCATTCCCAGAACCCCAGCCGCCTGCCTGGCTAGCTTATGCATTCCCAGAACCCCAGCCGCCTGCCCGGCTAGCTTATGCCCCGAAATAATTACACAGACACTGTATTCTTTCAAGCACTGCTTGGCCCTTTAGCTCCAGCACTTACAGGCTAATTCTCACATCCCGATCAACCCATCTCTAACAATCTGTGAGAACCGGTCTTACCGGGAAGATTCTAGCCTAGTCCATCCTGGGTTGGAGCTTCATGCCGGGAGCGGGGCATGGCGTCTCTCTCAGGCGTCTTCTAGCCTATGTCCATACTGGGTCGGAGCTTCATCCCGGGAGCGGGGCATGGCGTCTCTCTCAGGCGTCTGCTCCCGAGAGGAGAGCTGTGTAGTCTCTGAGCTCACTTCCTCTTCCTCCCAGCATTTTGTTCTGTTTACTCCTCCCACCTATCCTCTAACCAATAAAATGGGCCAGGGCAGTACCTTTATTAGCCAATTACCTTCCTCCATCAATCGAGAGTGTAACTGGGCACTGGTGGCACATGCCTTTAATCTCAGAATTTAAGAGGCAGAGCCAGGTGGATCTCTGTGAGCTCGACACCAGCCTGGTCTACAAGAGCTAGTTCCAGGACAGGCTCCAAAGCTACAGAGAAACTCTGTCTCGAAAAAAAAAAATCATCAAATCATCTACCTTTTAGTCTCAATTATTATTAGTTACTTTTTTTGTATTGATGTTGTTGTTCTGCACAGTTGTGAAATATAGGATTCTATTAGACATGGTTGCAGTTTAAATAAATCCTGCTGGGACAAGTTCAGTTTCGGGGATCACTAATTGTTTTCTCAGGTGAGAACAAGTCTTGACTGAATCTGGCAGGCCACTTGCCATAGTTCACCAGTCCTCAACGCCTCTCAGTACAAGCAGCACATCTGCCGTACTTCCGATAACGTAACATCATTTCCATATTAGCAGAAGGAAACATGAAGTGCATGCTGTATGAGAAAATAACCACTGACATTTTCTTTATAAAGTTTTTTGAGAAAATATCTTGCTATGTTGCTGGGGTTGATCTGGACCTTACTATATAGTCTTGGCCTCAAACTTTTCTTCTTCACCCTCCTAAATCCTAGGATTAAAGGCATGAGTCACCATTCCTGGCATTTTTTTTTTTTTTACTTTTTTTGTACTTAATCAACCAACTCTAGTTTGCACCTAAGCAACTTAAGCTCAGTGATCTGAGGAAACAGTTTTGTTGGCCCATCATGGTAGGAATTATGATTTTGGTGGAACACAGTGAGAGTGGCTTGTATTTGGCTCATGATGACTGGGAGTACATGCTGTGTTCTAAACTTCTGGAGAAGCATGGAGAGTTGTGAGGTGTTGGTTCTGGCTGTCCAGAAAACCTCTCAGTCTTACTCACTAATGTACTCTGAAAGGAACATCCAAAGTGGTTTCTCAAATCATGCTTGTGACAGGAAGGCTAAAAGAACTGGAATAAACAACCACCCTTCCATGCAGCCTCTCCAGCTGGCTGGCAAAGAGCCACACAGGAAAGCAGGGCATCCTACAAAGTTCTATTTGGTTTCCTCTTGAGCGAATATTCTAAGAAACAAAGGCCAATCCCTGTAAAACCTATCTGAATTTGAGTTAATACATCATTTTTGCCCTTATGTACTGTATGCATAAAAACAGTCCACACTTTGGCTACCAGGTTATTTGATTTTCTAAAGAGAAACTTTGGAGATTATTTACTACGTTGTTTTGGACCAACAAAATTATTTTTCTCTCTTCATCTATTTTCTATGCCCACTTATCTGTACATACTGGTTGAGACCCAAAGAAATATTGCTGCCTTGATATCTCTCTTGAAAATAAAAATCAGTATGTTTAAGCTACTTATTTAAAGAAAGTTATATTAACATTGTGAAAACTTTGGGTGAAATTAGAAATTATTATGACCTTATCTGCTCTCCTGACAGTAATTCTGACACTTAGGTTTAAATACCTATCATTCTAAAACAAAACATTAATATTTAACATTCAACAGCATTATTATCAAGTTTAGAATTGTTACCAGGCCAAGACAGCTACAGAAGTACAATCTTCAAATTATTTTGTCATTTATGAAAATACTATTCGACTATTGATTCTAACAAATGCAGTATTTCCCTCAAATCATTATTCTTTCTTGTATTCTTATTGAGTTTCAGAATAAAAATAGTGAAAATAAACATCCTTTTCTTCTCCGGTTTCTTTGTTTACAGAAACTAGTATCCTAAAGGAGATCAAGCTACTCGAGACTGTGAATGTATAATTATAGCCCTGCTAGCTGTACAAATGGTTATCTGGTGAAAATTTGTATAGACTGTCAGACAAAAACATAGAGGTATAATCTTCCCTGATCGATCACAGTTTTCATTTTTCTTCTCTCTGAGAGGTAAATTGAAGCACTCATAATATTGAGACAATATTTTAAAATATTAAAGAAGACAACCAGCATAGTAATTTTTTTTTACTATGAACCAAACCAAGACAAATAAATTGTATTTCATTGTGTGGATGAATTCAAGACAAATTAACAACTGTTCATTAAATGCTTACTACTTACCAGAAAAATATCAAACCCTGGAAATATCAAGGTATATGTGACATAATACTTCATACTAATTAATTTATTGTTCAGAATGCCAGATAGGTATACAGACAGATAAATAGGACATACTGTTCCATGTTCTCTTCAGTTATCCAGAGAGCTAGGTGGAAGAGTTCTTTCTTTAGCAGGCTCTCAGAAGGGAGTCTCAATTACATGCGAAGGTGAGATCCGACCTTCCTTTTTCTTCCATGGGATGAAAATGGATAAGCACAGAAAAAAGCTATTTTCAACTTGAGCAATTTAAAGCTTCTACTGATATCAGGGTCTTGAAAAGGAATATGAAGATGAAAATCAAGAAGCATCGAATAATATCCACAGCAAATATGCAAATGGATTAAGAGTGGAACGTGTCATTTAAATGGATCAAAATTGTTTTAATTCTAGATACTAATATGGATAACGCAACAAAAATTGCTATTTACTTTTTACATGTCTTGTTTCTACGAATGCAGTAAAATATGGTGAATTGAAGATACAAACATTCACTGCCAAATAATACATTGGTTTTAACTAAGAAAGGATTAAAAAAAAACCTCTCTCCAAGGTATTTTGAAACACTTAACATAATAGTCCTAGGACAGCTTGATAGGATTGAAAATTTAGTAACATGTCTGGCAAGACAGAAAAAACTTTCTTTGCCTTTGCTTCTTATGCTACTTTTCCATTTGGCACCACCACCTGGTAGAGTTGCATGGACTATCAGTGTCTGCTGTCCTTGCTTTTGCTTTTGCCCCAGGGATGTGTAGCTTCTATTGGCTCTTTGGAATCATTGTGTTATTGGTATCTATCTACAAAACACAAACATCCTGAATATTTCCAGGCTGTAGGTAAACGGAAGGTATTTTTTCACTCAGTTAAATGTGACCAAAATTCCAGTTGGAATAAGGCTCAGATTACAGTCACAGAGGGTACCTGAGTGATTTTCCCAGTAGTATTTTCTGAAAAGTCAACATTTTTACCTCAGCCCGAAATTATTCTTAACCACATTATTACATGGTAGCTTACATGGATTAGTTTATACTTTTGTCAGACATTAAAATATAAAGTGTCTAATAAACATGCACTCATTTTTGCTCCCTTTGAAATCTTTCAACAGGCACCTGTTGAAATTAGAGGAATCATATACATTTTTGAAAGGTTGTGTTTTGATATTCAAGAATGGGAACAATTCTCATAAAAGTTTGGAAGTAAGAAACATATAAAATCATTTAAGGATTGTGAGACCTCTCCTCAGTTTTCAGCGGGGCTTCTTAGGGAATCCACAAGGTAGGAGAGGCCTGACTGCACTCATGTGCAATGGCATGAACACACCTCCTCTACAAAAAGTAATAAACATGAAGAAAATGAAGCCTCTCTTTTCCAAAGATAGTGACTATTGACTGTGTTAGGGTCCTAGTTTTGTAAATAATGCTTACTAGTGAATGAAAGTTCAATAAATGTTTTATGTATTTAATCCACAATGAAATACATATAAGAAGCACACTTACTTAAACTATTTATTTTAACTGGTAGCTGAATTCCTTTACAAACATTGGGTGTGTTAAGCTTGATTAAAATTTAAAAGAAATCAAACAAGATGTGCCCTGAAATATTTTCCAAGATAGTATGCTCTGATGGGAGTTAAGACTTTCAGATCCTCTTTCTATGATGCCATCATAATTACATATCACTGCCTAAGAAATGGCTTAGTGAGTGATTATGCCTTCAGGAATATTTAGCAGATGATGGGAGGAGGACATAAGGATATTTCAAATTTATTATGACTTACGCATGCACTAAACATGATGTTCTTGGACAAGGACTGCATTATTGTCAACTTGTCACTGCAGCTAATTCCTGATCTATCACAAGAGTCCTGTTGACAGCACACTAGGTGAGGAAGTTCTACTCTGTTCAGAAGGTCAACAGTGTAATTTAAAAGCAAGTGAAGAAATGAGGAGTAGATCATCACACTGTTTACTGAGAAGCTAAAACTGATTCTTGCATCTTCTGGTGTTCATCAGGAATGGTTTCATACGTAAGGAGAAGAAAATGGGAGGAATGAAAAAATGATTAAAGTGCTAAGTATGGGCAACCATCCATTGATGGATGACAATGTAAATTTAGCAATCTGTGAGCTTTTATAAAGATTTTTCCTAGTCACAGTTGGTAAACTGCTAAGCCGTCCGAATATACTAAGTAAACATATCTTCTTTTTGTTCTTAAGCAACAACAACAAC
The DNA here is from genome assembly GCF_018167655.1 of Microtus oregoni. Classification (NCBI taxonomy): domain Eukaryota; kingdom Metazoa; phylum Chordata; class Mammalia; order Rodentia; family Cricetidae; genus Microtus; species Microtus oregoni. Next base: position 26,650,621 of record NW_024543089.1, read on the forward strand.
AACAACAAAATCTGCCAATATTTTTCTCACATTTTGTAATGGTTATCTGGATTAACTATAGTTGTCCTAGTGAATCTGAATCATGTAAGGCTAACGTGAGGCTAGCAGAGGGTGAGGAAACTCATACATGACCATCACATCATTAACTATAGTTGTCCTAATGAATCTAAATCATGTAAGCTAACATGAGGCTAGCAGAGGGTGAGGAAACTCATACATGACCATCACATCATTGCCGTCTTATGGATAATGAAAAGGAAGCCTGTTTATAATTTCATGAAGTATTCACCAAAGATAAACCAAAATATCATTGTTGTGTGATATTCATATACCATGTGAAGATGTGTCTCATACACTGGTTTAATAAAGTCATGAATGGCCAATACCTAGGCAGGAAGAGGTTCGTGGGGACTTATGGGGACAGAGTTGACATTTAAAGGTAGAGGAGACAGGAGGGACAAGATGAAAGAGAAGCAATGCCATGTGGGCAGAACATAGATTAGTATGGTATTCTGTATGAACCGGACATGCAGGACCCACAGAAAAGTGACTGCTAAACTTTCCAAAAGATGGGATGATTCTTCAGGGTTTTTCCTTCACAGAGGAAACTGCCGGACATTCTGCAGGACACAGAAGAAAGCAACTGATGAATTTTGCCATTACAAGGCAGAAAAGAACTTAAAATTTTCTACTTTATGGAAGACTCTGTTGGATGCGATGGGTCTGTACTCTGAAGATGGATGCCCCAAGGTTACAGAAGAATTTTGAGTGACTGTCCAGGTAGCAAGATATCTCTGTCAATTCTAGAACTTTGGAAGTTGATTACAATGCACTTCCTGTTTATTTAGGTAATATATCTTTCTGAGGTCTTGGAAGAGTTGAAGAGAGTTACAGTTTTTCTTAGTTATGATAAAAGAAAAAGTAAGTATAAAACTTTAGACTCACAAAGATAGAATCAATGACTGAGCATTTTCCTTAATTTGTCAAATGTAAATGGACTAAATATTGTAACTGTAATTCTTGCTTGATACCTCTTTTGGTATATATAATGTTACTATGTTAAAGTTAAAACCTTCCTTTTTATTTAGACAGAAAAGAGGAGATGATGATGGATTCCCCTTTGTATGCTATGAATTTGTTTTATTACTATTGTTAATAAAAAAAAGCTGTTTTGGCCAATGGCTTAGCAAAGTAAAGACAGGTAGGAAATCGGAACAGAGATAAAGAGAGTAGTTGGAGTAAGGGAGATGGCAAAGGAGACAGATGCTAGATCCTTACCAATAAGCCACAGCCCTGTGCTGATACATAGATTAATAGAAATGTGTTGATTCAAGATATAAGAGTTAGCTAGACAGATGCCTAAGCTTTCAGGCAAACAGTATTATAATCAATTTAGTTTCTATGTGATTATTTGAGTCCACAGGTGGGAAATAAATGAACAGTCTCTACCTACATACACTGTGTTTTAATCCAATGCTAATATGTTAATGATAAGTCCTTTGTGAAAATAAAGGGTTCATATTATCAGTTTTGGTGCTTCCCTGTTAACTGAGGTTTCTCTCCTGCCTGGTTCGCGCAGTTGTTAAGTCCCAAAGATATCACACAGAGGTCTACATTAATTATAAACTGATTGGCCTAGTCTCTCAAGCTTCTTACTAACTCTTAAACTTATATTAGCCCATAATTTTTGTCTATGTTAGCCATGTGGCTTGGTAACTTTTATGGTGAGGCAGCCACATGTTGTTTGTTCTGTATCTGGCTTCCTTTCTGTCTGGCAGCAGCAGAGTAAAAATTCCCTCTTCCCAGAATTCTTGTTGCCCCACATCTACTTCCTGCCTGGTCACCCCATCTATACTTTCAGCCTGGCTACAGGTCAATTAGTGTTTATTTAAAATACAAGTGACAACGTACAGATCATTGTCCCACAACTCTGCCCCACCATTTTTTAAACAAGAATTCTGAATTGAATCTCTTTCGTTGAACTTTTCCTCTGAGCATTATCCATAACAACTTATAATCAACATTATAAACAAAGGCAAACATCTATAATCCATTTTGGGAAGAGGATGTGGGCATAGTTTTTCAGGCTACTACCTGCTGATTGGAGACAAGGATAATCTTATAGGGACCTAAAGAAAATTTAGAATGATGACCAAATCCTGACTGGAGTATCGTGTGAGGCTTGATCATCGCAGGCAGCAGTCTTTGAACTGTTCTGGATAAGGAACTCAGATATCTGAGCTATTCCTCCTATCAGAGATTTCTCAGGAGGTCTTCCTTAGTCAAACCTGATTTTTCTTAATACAGAATGAATCTAGTCTCTCATTTCCTGTGGAAACAAAAGCAAAATCTCTTATCCAAAATAATATATCTTTTGACTTAAATTTTAAGTCTAAGAATTTTTAATATATTTATATATATATATATGATTAATCTAGCAGTATTTATAATCAAATGTCATTTAGCAGCTTTTGCTCCTTCCTCAGCCTTCAAACAATTTAAAGAACACAAAATAACATACAGAATCCAGACTCTCTGTGTATTTTCATCTTTACATGGCTTTATTTTAACCTCTAATTATTTTATTTTTATTTTTAATTTTTTTAGCTTTTTGAGACAGGTTTTCTCTGTGTATCTTTGGCTGTTCTAAATTCATTCCATCGACCAGATTGTTCTTGAACTCACAGAGATCTGCCTGCCTCTGCCTCCCAAGTATTGGAATTGAAGGTGTGCGCATGACACCCAACTGCTCTCTTTCTTATTTTAAGTACTTTATCCCTTTTCTTTTATCTCCCAAACCTACATATATTTTAAAGAACACTGTAAACATTCAGAGTTTTTTTTTTATCTGAATCTATCTATATCTCTCTTTTTCTGACCACATGAGTCTTTAATTTGCTAAACAATATGACTAGGGTTAAAGTCGTGGCTTTGACAGCTGAATCCAGGCAATTCTTTAGCTTTCTGAGAGTAAAACCTCATGGTAGAGGTACTGGCTGGTGCCAGGTTTGTTGCCACAACTCTATGGCATTTCACGGTCCCTGTTACCACCAAGACGCATGCTCTTGGCTATTCATAAACATCATTTAAGTGTTTGGTAGCAGGGCCTATTAAAAGAGATGCAAGGTTTTGCAGCTAAAACTGAGTCAGGAAGCCTCTTTTAAATGAGAGCACTTGCCTCTAGCAAGCAGTACTCACCCAAGAAAGTGCTACGATCAAGAAGCTGTGCTTAACTCTATTCTTTTCTATTTAGAGTAACTTCCCAAGCTGATGGAGGAAGGTCATTGGTTAATTATAATAAAGAAACTGCTTGGCTCTCATAGGTTAAAACATAGGTGGGTGGAGTAAACAGAACAGAATGCTGGGAGGAAGAGGAAGTGAGCTCAGACTCCACAGCTCTCCTCTCGGGAGCAGACACCTCAGAGAGACGCCATGCTCCCAGAAGCTCTGACCCAGGATGGACATAGGCTAGAATCTTCCTGGTAAGCGCATCTAGGGGCACTACACAGATAATTAGAAATGGGCTAAATTAATATGTGAGAATTAGCCTAGAAGAGGCTAGATAGAAATGGGCCAAGCAGTGATTAAATGAATACAGTTTGTGTGTTGTTATTTTGGGCATAAGCTAGCCAGGCAGCCGGGGTGCTGGGGACGCAGTCCCACTGGTCCTATTACAACAGAGTGGTGAGCAACGTGGGGCTAAATCCACTTAAAAGCCTGAGAAGGCTTAAAAATAAGGGAGAGAGAATTTCACACAGATTTTTGCTGTTTGTTGGTGGCCTGCTGTAGAGAGATTTCCTGATTCAGCAACAGCAGCAGGAAAAAAGCTGCGTCATTTTAAAGTGCAGCTTCCTAGGACTGTGCTGCCAGTGCAAACTCTGGCTTTAAAGCATTTCAATGGCTTTTATGGGATTGGATGTTTGTGTTCCCACTTGGGATCAGAAGGAGAGTGCTCTGAGACTGTGCTGATGGCTCAGCGCTCCCCGCCTGCACCTGGGCAGATGGCAGAATCAGGCTTAGGCAGGCGGGAGAGCATGGTGGAGTCGAGAGCATGGTGGAGTCCTGCCCCTATACAGAGACGTGTTTTTAGACTGCGCAGTGTTCTGCATGTCAGATTTGGATGTAACTTGGATGAAGAGAATTTCTGTGCTGCACACTCAGTCTCAGAATTAAAGTGCTGAGTGCCGCTCCTACCTGGTGGCCCCAGAGCAAGCACAAAATGGTATGTCCTCCATTTTGAAATTTTCCTGACTCAGCAGCAGGAAAAAACCTGTGTTGTTTTAAAATGCCGGCTTTCTGGGCCGTCCTGCCAGGGCAAACTCTGACTGTTTGAGGCAGGAGGGCCAACTACAGAGAGAGGACTTGGACATAATGCTGCAACTTACTTGCTGGCAGGAACCTTGAAATGCCATAGAGTTGTGGCAGTAAACATGGCTACAGCCAGTACCTCAGCCATGAGGCTGGAAAGTTAAGGAATGGACTGGATCTAGCTGGCAAAGCCACAGCTTTAATCCTACTGAGATTGCTTGGTAAATTAAAGACTCATGTGGTCAGAAAAACAGAGAGAGATACAGTAAAGAGAGCGTCAAAAACAAAGAAAATGTTTAAATGATTTACAGTGTGTTAAAAATATATACAGGCTAAAAGTTGAAGTTCTTAAAGTAAAAAACAATAAAAAAAAGAAGAGAGTTGTTGTGTGTGGTAGTACACACCTTTAATCACAACACCTGGGAGGCAGAGGGAGATTGACCTCTGTGACTTCAAGGTGTGGTAGCACACGCCTTTAATGCCAGTGCCTAGAAGGCAGAGACAAACAGATCTCTATGAGTTCAAGGTGTAGTAGCATACACCTTTAATCCCAATGCCTATGAGGCAGAGACAGGTGGATCTCTGAGAGTTCAAGGACAGCCTGGTCTACACAGTTATTCCAGGTCAAAGATACAGAGAACCTGTCTCAAAAAGCAAAAAGTTAAAAGTAAAAATAAACAAAATAGAGGTTAAAACAAAGATGGAAAATACACAGAAAATTTTGATACTGTATGCTATTATGCTCTCTTTGAATTATTTGAACGCTGAGGAAAGAGCAACAGCTGCTAAAAGATATTTATTTATTAATGCAGCTGAACTAATCCAACATAGATGTTTTGAAAATGCCTTGACTTTGAAATTTGGATCTAAGGACATGATGCTTTGGAAAGGAGTTTCCTATTTTGTTTTCACAGAGGATGAGACCCTGTTCATTTCTTCTATTCCGATATGGTATGATGGACCACGCCCTCCTGAAGGGTTGCTGTGAACATCTTCATAAAATTGCTTCGCTCAACTGCCAACTGAGATGAAACTAGCACACAGGTCATACCATGAAAGACCTAATTAATGATGCCCCCATTCAGCAGGAAGCATTTTGGAGATAAAAAACTGCACCCATGTTCCCAAAAATGGTTTATAAATGTTCTTTAAAACATTTAAAGGGGGTTATAATATAGATATGAATAATTTGTATTAGTATAGATTTTGCTTTATTGATAGAGATTTAAGGTCAATTTTGTTATATGTATATGCATATTTCTGCTATTGATGAAGATATTGTGATTGTGTAGTTCCTTAAAAAATGTAATGTATAATTAAGAAATATAGGTTAATGGATAATCATCAGTAATAGTCATGCTTGTAGTCATGTTAGTTCGATTTTCTAGATATATAGAGATACATTTCAGTTAGATAGACATTCTTCATATCTTTCAAAGACTGCAGAATATGGCATTTAATGTTTTAATAGCTTAGGACTTTTCATGACAATGAGACACTCTGCTCCTGGCAGCACCAATCTACTTCAAGAGGAAGATGGGCATCGAAGAGGATCCTTATGGAGTTTGATAGCCATTTGGGCAAGAAATTGCTCTTGCCTGGACTATTGCATAAACTGGACACAGAGAACCTGCAGAGAGAGGACTACTGAACTTGCCTAGGGTGAGATGATCTTTCGGGGTTCCTGATTCATTTTGAAAGAGTCTGTGAGACATTCTGCAGGACACAACAGATAGTGACTGAACTGACTTTGAAATGTCCAGCTTTATGGAAATGTCTCTGGATACCATGGGCCTGTAGGCCAAAGATGGATGCCCCAACAGTACAGAGGAACTTTGGGTGACTGTACAGGCAGCGAGATGTCTCTGTCATTTCTAGAATTTTGGATTTCTTGTTTACTTAGGTAATAATATATTCTTCTGAAGTCTTTGATAAACTTGAAGAATGGTTAGTTATAGTTTTCCATTGTTATGATAAAAGATAAGGTAGATATAAATATTGTAACTGTAATTCTTGCTTAATAACTGTTTTGTCATATGTAATTTTGCTATGTTAAAGTTAAAGCCTTTCTTTTTTTGTTGTTTAAACAGAAAAAGGGGAAATGATGGAGGAAGGTCATTGGTTAATTATAATAAAGAAACTGCTTGGCTCTCATAGGTTAAAACATAGGTGGGTGGAGTAAACAGAACAGAATGCTGGGAGGAAGAGGAAGTGAGCTCAGACTCCACAGCTCTCCTCTCAGGAGCAGAATCCTCAGAGAGACGCCATGCTCCCAGCTCCCAGGCAGACGCACGCGATGAAGTTCCGACCCAGGATGGACATAGGCTAGACTCTTCCCGGTAAGCGCACCTAGGGGCGCTACACAGATGATTAGAAATGGGCTAAATTAATATGTGAGAATTAGCCTAGAAGAGGCTAGATAGAAATGGGCCAAACAGTGATTAAATGAATACAGTTTGTGTGTTGTTATTTTGGGCATAAGCTAGCCAGGCAGCTGGGGTACTGGGGACGTAGCCCCGTCGCCCATATTACTACACCAAGCTCTCTCTGGCTTTTAAGTGAATTTGGTCAGCTCCATGTTGGCATGCCATTCTGTTGACTGGGGTTTCTATTTTTCCTTGTTCCTGTAGTTGTTACGTCCCAAAGAAATAACACAGAGGTCTACATTAATTATAAACTGATTGGCCTAGTATCTTAGGCTTTTTTATTAACTCTTATAACTTATATTAGCTGGTAATTATTGTCTGTGTTAACCATGTGACTTGGTACCTTTTTTGGAAAGGCAGTCATATGTTGCTGGCTCTGTGTCTGGCTTCCTTTCTGTCTGTGACTGCAGACTGAAGCTTCCCTCTGCCCAGAATTTTCATTGCCCTACCTCTACTTCCTGGTCACTCCATCTATACTTTCAGCCTAGCTACTGGCCAATTAGTGTTTATTTAAAATACAAATGTCAGGGTACAAAACATTGTCCCACAGCATTTCACTTTTCCCACATTCTGGCTAGCACTTAAATAGGGTATAGAGCTAAACAGATACTTTTTCAAAAGATAAAATGGAAACAGCTGAGAAAAACTTAAAAAATATCCATTATTCTTGGCTATCAGAAAAATATAGATCAAAACTCCTTTGAGATTTCATCTTATCTCAGTTAGAACAATCAAGATTAATTAAACAAGTGTGAATGCACTCAAGATACCAGTACTTTTATTTGCCTGACATTATGAAGAATCTTCAGTACTCAGTAGACTGTAATGCCACCTTAGACATATATCTTAAATTAATAAATTAATCATCCATGTTTGATTAGTCCTAGAAAAATTCTTAGCTGTTTTAAAGTAATTGGTTATATGAATCGTTTAAATGACTATTGGCAACATAAAGAAAATCTGTATTCTGTTTAAAATGTAAAGTACATTTAGAGAGTTATTGAGGATATCTGTGAAGTTTTGAGAATGACAATATCATATTAAACAGTTTCACTTTGGAATTATGGTAAAGGTAAACTGCCTGAATAAATGCCAAGCACTCTCAAGTCTCCATTTATTACAAGACATCCTTTACAATATCCATCTATCAGTGTTAATTTACAACCTTTTCAAAATTTCAGCAGGAAGAGGTCAAAATGAGCCTAAGATTTCAAAGACTCTGAAAAAGATATTGGTTATGACAGTTTTTATATTAGGATTAAAGATAATACAGTTCTTCATATACAAATTTGGGGTAGGGAAGTTTATAAGGTTATAAGGGTTATACTTCTCTAGAAGTATACATCTTGGATATAGTGAACATACCCATTCTTTAGAATTCTTGTGTGCCATAAATTTCCACTGTAATGCATCTAAAACAAGGTGCACAGAGTTTCCCTTTCTGGCTTTCTTTCAATGGACAATAGGAATCAAACAAGTCTTCATGCTTGTTCAGCAGGCTCTTTACAAACTGAGCTATTCATTTCTTCACTTTTTAGCACACACATAGGTATACCTTTCAAATCCTTAACTTCATGAACTGTATTTCCAACTCAACCACTGCTCCATGGCCATGAAGGCATTTTCTTGCTTATGGCAGAATTATATTATGACCTTTCAACTTTCCCAAGCAAAATTTAAAACTATTATGCAAATAGATGAAAACTCTTCTAATTATTTATGACTTGGCTGATATTTAGATGTTTAGTTTTATGTTAGTAGTGTATTAAATGAAAGGCATGATTTGAGTTTTTTGAGGTATATTTGTTATTTGATGGAGGAAGGTCATTGGTTAAATAAAAAGAAACTGCTTGGCCCTCATTGGTTAGAAGCTAGGTGGGAGGAGTAAACAGAACAGAATGCTCGGAGGAAGAGGAAGTGAGCTCAGACTCCACAGCTCTCCTCTCAGGAGCAGAATCCTCAGAGAGACGCCATGCTCCCAGCTCCCAGGCAGACGCACGCGATGAAGTTCCGACCCAGGATGGATATAGGCTAGAATCTTCCCGGTAAGCGCACCTAGGGGCACTACACAGATGATTAGAAATGGGCTAAATTAATATGTGAGAATTAGCCTAGAAGAGGCTAGATAGAAATGGGCCAAGCAATGTTTAAATGAATACAGTTTGTGTGTTGTTATTTCGGGCATAAGCTAGCCAGGCAGCCGGGCTGCTGGGGACGCAGCCCCGCCTCCCCTATTACTACAGTTATTTCCTATAATTTTGTCAGCATTAGGTGTGTTAATCACAAATTATACACATTATAAATAGTTTGCCATAGAAATTAGTTTTCAAATGAAAGTCCCTTAAAGACACCTGCTTACCTGTTCTTCAAATGCTCTGTGTGATTTAAAGTTGAAATCCCTTTTGCATGCCCTGATTTCTAAAAATGCCTGCTCTTGAATGTTATTTCCCACATGGTGACTGAAGACCAGCAGACACACTTTTTAAAGAAGTATTGTGGAAGTAGGTTTTGCCATGCTATTGCAAAAGCAAAATTGGCTAGCCTTAAGCCAGTGGGCAGTAAGATTATATTGGTTACAATATATCATAAGCCAAGCTACTTTCCTTCAATCACAGTGTGCCTTCTTTTTTCTGTTTATTATTGGGTTTATCATTTGCTATCCTATTTTCAGATTAGGGACTTTGACCAAAGCTCATTTTTGTGAAATTACTTTTAGGAGTAACAATATCCAATATTCTATAATACCCACAAAAGCGTGACATATAGCTTTAAAGTCTTATTTATTTGCAAAACCCAAAAGGAAATGACTTATTTAGTGTAGCTGTGAATATACAACATTTCATAATTGTAAGAGTAAAAGGGGTTTAAAACATATTGGTTTTCTTTTCATGCATACTACCATTTGAAATTTCGTATTAGTTTTAAAAACTATTATTTGTGATTTTTGGTTAATAAATCAATTATAGGAAATTTTCTCTACTTTAGAATATTTTAGCTTTCTAGAAACTGGCTAGAATTTTCTTTATGCTATTTTTGTTTATTTGTCTTATTTATTCTGCCACATAACATTACTTCTAATATATGAAGATTTCTATGTAATATCTTTCTGAAATTAATATATTGAATCTTTTCTTTCTAATATTAAATTGAATATAGTAGAAACAATGTTTCTTAATTTCTTAAAATTTTTATTATTCATTTTGATATCTGTAATATTTAGTTACTAAAATGATAGATAAATAAAATAATAAACACTAATATGCAACTTTATGACTTTATACGTAAGGTTTTAGGGATCAGTCTTCTGAATAGTGTGCAAGACATTGCTTATTAGCTTATTGACCTTAAACATCAACCATTCTTATTGCTTACATACAATTATTTCTCTCAGTTATTGTCATAAATTTATTGCCTATTAAAATACATTCCATGTGAGGGGGAAATGAGGCTTATTTATCTAATCCCAATGTGTAGGATGCTGAATCTCTTCCAAAAGTTGATGTTCAACCTTTAAGGTCATGTTTATGTATAAAATCCAGAGCGACTGGTTTATTTAAAGTAGACTTGAATATATAACACTATGTTTTAAACTCATTTATTTGCAAAATCCAAAGGAATCGACTTATTTAATGTAGCGATGAATATATAACAATTCATAATTGTAAGGGTGTAAGGGATTCCAAACATCTTGGTTTTATGTTCTTGCCTACCACTTGAAATTTTTATCTGATCTAATAAACCTTATTGGTTAAAAGTGTCATGTTTTGTCACATAAAATAAACATAGAGGCAATTTTTACTCTCTAAGTTGAGGTTTCTCTCCTGGCTTCCAGTTCTCAAATAACCACTCTGAGGTTTAATGTTAATTACCAACTGTTTGGCTATTAGCTTAGGCTTATTAATAACTTGCTGTTACAACTTAAATTCACCCATTTATATCAGTTTATTTTTTTTTTTTTGCCAAGAGGCCCTTGGCTTGTTACTTTACGTATTGTTTCTCAGGCAGATGTTGGCATCCCCTAGACTCTGCCTTTTTTTTAACTTTATCTTTGCTTGGGATTTTCTGCCCAGCTATTGGCCAAATAAGCTCCTTCATTATTCATTTATTTATTTATTTATTTATTACCAATGGTAATAAAACAAATTCACAGCATACAGAAGGGCATGCCACATCACCACTCTACCTTCGGTAGGAAAACATCCACATGCTCCTATTCCATTGAATGAGGTCAAATGGATTTTGTCTAGGATAGATGAAACAATAGTATCTAGAGTGAATAAAAAAGGTTTTCTCTAGAAAGTAAGTCTTTGGGGTTTGCAAATATCTTTTAAGAATATATACATGAACATATATTATAAATCTTCTGTAAGTGAATATAGATTACTATTAATATGAAAAAATGTGTATCAACTTGAAATGTGTCTGTTGACTTTCTAATCTGTTGTTCATGTTGCACATCTATTTTGCAAACAAAGAAGTTCTTTCATGGTTTTTAATTTGTTTTTTGCAGCTGAAGAATTTTGGCTTTAGATTTTTTTTCTGTTTTCTCTAATTTACTATTAAGTTTCATTTAAATGCAATATTTAAATGAATTTTCTTTCATCCAAACCCTCCCATATGAGTCTTTATTCTCTCTTTAAAACTCTTGGTTTTTTATTTCCCTAATGTTATTGATGCACGTGTGTGTGTGTGTGTGTGTGTGTGTGTGTATGTGTGTGTTTGTATGCGTGTGTGTTTCTAATATAAACTATTTGGTCTGTATAATTCTAACTGAATGAATGTTTTCAGGGCTGGCCTTTTGTCACTGGACAACCAGTTGGTGTGTTTTTCTCTGGCAAAGCCGTATCTTTGGGTTCCAGCTTCCCTCCATTGCCTACAGTTCTTTGTATAGGGCTATCTTTTTATAAACAATTAATTCAGGATATTAATAATGGTACTTCTGCAATTTCATCATTTAACAGATTTCACTTTCGATGCACCTTTGGGCAAACATACCAAGGGCTAAATCATTCATCACATTCTAAACAATGCTGTGCTTTCATAAGACCTCAGGTTTCTTTTACTTCCTGGTGTTGATTGTTTTAATTTTACTACTGAACATCCTCATGTTTTGGCTTATGTGACATCAACTGTGAGTAGATTCAGGTCATGCATCCTTGCAGAGATTATTACAAAAATCTTATTACATTCTTCAGTTTAACGTGCTGGATTGAACACAGTAACTGTTTCCATTATACACAGAGTTCTATTTAATTATTTTATTAAAGTAGCAAGTGACAGAACCCAACATGTCACTATTTTTTTATTTTCTGAACAATTACTTTGAAGCTATTCCAATTTTCTCTGTATTCAAAATTTAATTAATTAAACATAGATATGTAATTTCCTTTTTATTGAATGGATATTGATTTACTTTTACATTATTCTATATGACTAATAGTAGCTCTTAAAATAATTTTTTGTTTTATTTTAGCACAGAATTGATCCTTAGAGCTTCATTAATGCTATGAAAACTCTTTACCACTGAGCTAAATGTGTGTTTGAGGAAATAACATACTTCAATACAGTCAGGAAGCAAAGACAGGAACAGGGTACAAATCCAAAATAAAGCCTTTAAAGGCACTCTGATGATATTTACCAGTTAGGATGTGTATCTTAAAGTTTTCAATACCTTTTTTTTAAAAAAAATGTAAATAGCTTGTGACCAAAGTTTCAAAAAGTGAAATATGAGAAAATTGCGTCTATTTATCCTGAAATTTAAATTACTAGTTTTTATGTTTTGTAATTATGTGAATTTTATCCACATTACAAGTCTTTTTCTATAGCATGTTTTACATTCAGTTTCTTTCACCAGTTTCATCAAATATATGTTGTTATTTCTATTACTTCATATTATAGATATTGAGCTTATGAATATTTTAGGCCAAATGCACAACATTCCCTGGAACTAGATAACAGGTGTGTTGCAATGTTTATAATGATGAAAAGACTATTCTAATAGTGTTGAGAATGGAAATGGCAAATATGGAGCCTGACCTGGTCATCTTCTGTTACCAGGCTAGACTCCCAGTGGTAGGACTGGGGCACCAACTCAACTGAGCCACAAAACCTACAACCCACAACCTGTACTGCCTGCAGGATACACTGGGGTAATGGTAGCTCAGAGATTGTGGAAGTGGCCAGTCAATGACTGGTCTAACTTAAGGCCTATGCCAAGAGAAGTAATCCGTTCCTAATACTGCCTAGATGACCAGGATCTGGAAGTTGGATAATTCAGAGACTTAAGATCGAACTAAGCATTACTGCCAAAAATAAATAAAAGAAATAAAGAAAGAAAGAATGAAAGAAAGAAAGGGAGAGAGAGAGAGAGAGAGAGAGAGAGAGAGAGAAAGAAAGAAACAGTTCCTGATGATATTTTGCTATACTCTTAGGATCTGTGCTTGGTCCAGTTGTCAACAGATAGGCTTCCTCTAGCAGCTGATAGGAGCAGATGCAGAGACCCACAGACAAACACCACAAACATCAGGTGGAGCTCATGGAGCACTGCAGAAGAGAGGGTGAATAATTGTAAGAGCCAGGGAGTTGGAGAACACCAGAGGGACACTGACCACATAATCAACTAAGCAGGCTTCACAGGGGCTGCCAGAGATGGAACTGGCAGTCACGCAGCCTGCATGGGTCTGTGCTAGGCCACCTGTGCACATGCTGTGGCTGTGGGTGTTGTGGGACTCCTGACCATGGGAGTAGGAGTGTCTTTTACTCTTTTGCTTGCTCTTTTCTGAAGGGAAATGGAGAAGTAGTAAGTCTGGAGGAAAGAGGAGGTGGGGGGGTACTGGAGGGAAGGGGAGGGTATGAAAGAAAAATAAATTAAAAATCAGAATGAAATTATTTAATTTTATGGTAGGAATAAATTTAAATCTATTAGATAAATTACTATTATTTCTAAAAGGTTACAATGATATGTACCCAGAGTATGACTACTCTTTTGAAAATATGCTTACCAATGACAGATTCTGAAATAATTTGAATATATAAAACAGGATAAAATGGTCTCACCTTCAAGCTTTGGTTTATGTGGCTCTGATACCAAAATTATTATGTTTTACCCTATCTCAGTTTGTGTGTGTTTCCCCATGGAATGTATAGTGGTTGTCTTTGCATATTTCTATTTTTTTATTTTGTACTTGGGGTTTGCTTCTTATGGATTTTCAGGGTTTCTTTAATGTATTCTGAATGGAAATGCACTGTAAGTTACACAGGCAACATTTCATTTACTTACTTTGTCCTGTTTTGGTGGCTTTTCTTTAATAACTTCTTAGGGAATAATGTAGTTGACCATTTCAGATTTACACTGTCTGTGCTTCATAATATCATTTTTTATAAATTTGTATTTTAGATCACAAAAATTTTCTTTAAAATATAATGCAGTTTTATTGTCTGTAAATAACACTTTACTGTATTAAAGATTTATCTTTTTAAACAGGGAGATAAAATTACACTTTCTATAACAAAATTCCAAAAATGAAATTGTTTTCCAATGAGATTAATACTTTTATTTAACAGAAAGTTATTTTGATAGCTGTTTCCTCTTTACTTATTGGTCAATTTCAAGAATGATTTTTTTTAATCTTCAAAGTTATTTATGTAGTTTTATTTTTACTGGGATTTTAAAAATATTTTATAATAATCAGAAATATTTTCTGTATTTCATTAATGATTCAAAAGTTTTGATACTATAATTATTTTTATGACTGTTGTTATTCATGGGACTTAAGCCAGGCCATCATGCATATTAAATATGTGCTGTCCCCTTTCATGCCCTAGATGATGTTTCATATATCAGATGGACACAGCAATGGAATGAACAGATATGTGTTCCCTACATTCATTTCTATTTGTGTTTGTTAGGATAATTCTGGAGTAAGAGTAGAATTTGAAATTACAGAATAAATAAAGTAAGTGATCTTTCCCATGGCATGGGCATCATTCTATCATCTAACACCATACAATAAGGTTTACATAGGATAGATTAGTGTTTATTCTCATGAATTACTCGAGATATTGCTTCAATCTTTTCGTACACAGCGCCTCTATTCCTCAGGCCTGGACACTGTGATGAGAATTCCTATCACTGGGTTCAGGTCCCAGTATTTCTAATTATATACTCAATTTCTCTGGGTTGTGGTGATATAGGTTGCATCTCATGGACTTCTCAGCCTCTATATCATTTGAGCCAGTACCACCTAACACACACACACACACACACACACACACACACACCTGGTGCCATTTCTCTGTAAAAAAAAAATCAACTAATTTTTCAGTTAATCAACTAAGAGCTAGAAAGGAAGTAGGAAAATGTAATATTGAAGAATTATTAGTAGCAAATCTTAGCCCATATTTCATTTTATATACTTAATTCAAAATAATTATAATTTCTCTTCTAACATATTTTTTGTCTTATCATTCTAATTTTTATTATTCAGTACTGTTATTTTCTCTCCATATCGCTGACAAATTTACATTTTAAAATATAAAACTGAACATTTCATGTAGCCTGTATAGCAAAATCCAGATTGCTGAGCAGTGCACACTCATTTGTCTACAGCAGCATTTTAACTCTTCATGATTTACCTTTCCCGGGAAGATGCATCTTAAATTCTTTGTTATATACATGCTGCAACACTGTGGCTTTATTCTATCTACTCTAAATATCCTTACTGAAGGTCAACTTGTCATTCATTTCACAGTGTAGTTACTGTTTTCTCTAAGAAGAATTTCATTATTTCATCCCAGGCATAATTAATTTTGCTTATTCTACAACTTTTACAAAAATATATTTTGTTATAATTCTATATAAATCTTTAAAATTATTTGATTTCTTACTAGAACCCTTTTACTAAACAAAGAAAAAATGCTTTCTCATCTTTTTTTTTTCTCAGAACCTCTCACACCAATGGACATTATTGAATGAATGGATAAATGGTGAATCGGTAAAGCATCCAATCACAGAGAGTAAATACAGTAGTCTATCACAATAAATATCAAGCATAATGTGGTTTAAAAGTGAATATGTGCTAAATGTTGCATTAATAAGTGTGAATTTATTATGAGAGGAAGAATTTCCTTAGTAGTCATGACTATTCAATTGGGCATTCATTTACAACTACAACAACATTAGAAAGTTCATGCCTTTCAGTGGAGTTTATGGTAAACCTTTTATTGTAAAAGAGTACAGAGCAATAATTTTCACCAAGAAGCAGGGTGTTGCTACTGCGAACAGACTAGACTACAAAGAGAGCATTAGCCTCCTTTCCACACTTCTTGTCAAGCATCAGAACCAGTATTTTCTAGTTTATAGAAGAAAATAAAAGCTTATAACAGAAGAATGATGAAAGTGTAGGTTATAAATCATATTCCAAACACAGAGACACAGCTAAGGATTGTCTAGCTTTATTTTTATTTTTGCACTATTTTAATGTCCACACAGGCTGCTGAGCAATAGATCATCCTGGTAGTTATATCAGAAAAGTGGACAGAAGAAAGGAAGAAGTATCAGAGTGATCATGAAGCTGAGTCTCAGTTACTATTTGCCAAAATCCTTTAATGAAGACTTACCATTACCTTTTACTTTAGCAATCAGCAAATGTCACTTAGAAAATCATCTAATATGCCTTGATAAATTTCAAAGTTCACACCGATTTCTCTCTATCTTTTAATTAAGTGGTCTTTTCACATTGCTGTCATGTTGGTGATTTGTATGCTTAAGGATTCTTTTTTTCTTTAAGAGGGTGAATTAGTATATCTGAAGGCAACTAGTTCTATTTAAATCATTAAAATATATTTACAGGTAATAAAAAGCACATATAAGTCCACTGATAAGACAGAAATTGTTTTCCTTTCACAAATACAAAGTTCAATTTCTAATTTATACTTAAAAGTGAAATCTTAAACAGGATTTTCTTCTTAAAATCTCTTTTATTCATTCTTTAAAATTTTCTACAATGTATTTTGATCATATTCACCATCTTATTTCCTTCCAGACCTACACCATTCTACATAACTCCATTTGTGGTCCTTGTGTTTCACTCCTTTAAAAAATAAATCCTCTACTCAAACCTTTCTGCCATTCTACTATTGAATAGAGGAGCACAGGGACATGCACTAGAGTGTGGTCAACATACAGGGGGCCATAATGTTAAACTAATTCTTCCTCCTTTAGAAAGTATAGGATTTCCAGAGTTGCATGAACACATTTTTATTCCTTGTAAGAATGTTGATTGCCTTAATCTCATGCAGGTATCAATAGATGAGATTTTAGAGGTTTTTAACCATGCTCAATCTTGCTCTATTCACAATATATAGAAAATGTAAACAATCTAAATGTCTTTCAACTGATTAATGTCTACTGAAAATGTATATAGACACAGTGGAATGAAGCTATTTGTTTCTTTTTAGCTTTAAAGAGAAACAAAAATCATGAAATGTAAATTGAATGGATGTAGAAAACAGTATATTCAGTGAGGTAACTAGACCATGAAAAGACAAATGTCACAAGGGTCATAAGCTCTCTCATCTACAGTTTCTGGCTCCAAAATTTCAGGTTGTGAGTATTTAACCTGAAGTAACTGCAAAATCCAGGAAAGTAAAAACAGACTATGTGGTGGGGTAGAGAGGGTAATACCATGATATAAGTGATAAGAAATCAGAAATTTGAGAAATGAAAAGGAAAAGCTGAAATTATGGAAGGGGTTGTCATTAAAGATGTACAAGGAGAAAGGATCAGAAATACCAGCGTAATGTTTGAAAATCTATAAGAAATCATATTTCTCATCCTGCTGGGGCTATACTGCCCAATACCTCCTCTCTCTTCCTATCCCACCCAGCTTGCATCCAGACTCCCCCCCTCCCAGCTCAGCCTGTTCCGGCACTGGGACTGGGACCGAATCCGAATCCAACCAGAGGGCGGTAGTTCCTTTGTCTCCATAGCCTGCCTGCAGCAAGCAAAGTAGGCCCTTTGTTTACAAGCTACACAAGCAACACGGAGAGGAGATCTGATCTGGGCACTGAGAAAGCCATCATTGGGGTGAGTGAGTGCTGCAGCAGCCCAGAACAGGGAACTCAGACGTTCCTCATCCCTCCTACACTTCCTGGTCATCCTATACTGCCTGATACCCCCTCTCTCTTCCTATCCCATCCAGCTTGCATCCAGAACCTCCCCCCCCCCCCCCCCCCCCCCCCCCCCCCCGTCTGCCTCCCTCCCCTCTTTGGCCACATAACATCTCCCAGCTCAGCCTGTTGGGGCGCTGGGACAGGAGGGCGGTAGTTCCTTTGTCTCCATAGCCTGCCTGCAGCAAGCAAGGTAGGCCCTTTGTTTACGAGCAACCCAAGCAGCACAGAGATCCAATCTGGGCACCAGGAGAGCCATCACTGAGGAGTGACATCACTGTAAGGTACATCAGTGGGCAAGGAGACCTGATCCTGTAAAATTATATCCATAGCGGAGCATTCGGAGGAAGAGATGAGCAGGCGTCAATGCAAGAATTCACCCAACAATCTGAAAAACAACATGAAACCACCAGAACCCAGTGACCTCACATCAGGAGGACATGAACACCTTAATCAAGAAGAAGTAGAAAAAATTGACTTTATGAAAGATATAGGCCCTTAAACAGCATGTAAAAAATGCCCTTATAGAAATAGATGAGAAGTATAACAGAACGTTTGAAGAATTGAATAAATCAGTGAATGAGACCCTAGGAAACCAAGGAAAAACAATCAAGCAGATAATGGAAACAGTTCAAGACTTAAAAACTGAAATGGAGGCAAAGAAGAAAACACAAACAGAGGGCCGGCTAGACATGGAAAATCTAGGTAAACAAATAGAGACTACAGAATCAAGTATAACCAGCAGAATACAAGAGATAGAAGAAAGGATCTCAGATTCTGAGGATAACATAGAGAAAATAAACGCTCTGATCAAAGAAAACAGCAAGTCCAACAAACTCTCATCACCAAACATTCAGGAAATATGGGGCACAATAAAAAGACCAAAGCTAAGAATAATTGGAGTAGAAGAAGGAGAAGAAGTGCAGCTCCAAGGTCCAGAAAATATACTTAATAAAATTATAGAAGAAAACTTTCCCAAACTGAAGACAGATGTACCTATGAAGGTTCAAGAAGCATACAGAACACCAAATAGGCTGGATCAAAAGAAAACATCCCCTCGCCATATAATAATCAAAACACAAAATGTACAGAATAAAGAAAGAATATTAAGAGCCGCAAAGGAAAAAGGCCAAGTTACATATAAAGGTAAACCTATCAGACTTACACCTGACTTCTCTATGGAAACAATGAAAGCCAGAAGGTCCTGGATAGATGTACTGCAGAAACTAAGAGACCATGGATGCAAGCCCAGACTACTATACCCAGCCAAGCTTTCTTTCACTATAAATGGAGAAAACAAAATCTTCCAGGATAAAAACAAATTTAAACAATACGTAGCCACAAATCCAGCCTTACAGAAAGTAATAGAAGGAAAATCACAAACCAAGGAGTCCAACAATGACCACAGTAACTCAAACATCTAGAGACCCTTCACCAGCGCAAATCAAAGAAGGGAAACACACAAACCCTACTACTAAAAAAGTGACCGGAGTTAACAACCACTGGTCATTAATATCACTTAATGTCAATGGACTCAACTCACCTATAAAAAGGCACAGGCTAAGAGATTGGATACGAAAACAGGATCCAACACTCTGCTGTTTACAAGAAACACACCTCAACCACAAAGACAGGCACCTATTCAGAGTAAAGGGCTGGGAAAAGTCTTATCAAGCAAATGGACCTAAGAAACAAGCAGGTGTGGCCATACTAATTTCTAACAAAGTTGACTTCAAACTTAAATCAATCAGAAGAGATGGAGAGGGACATTTTATACTCATAGAACGAACAACTCATCAGGATGAAGTCTCAATCCTGAATATCTATGCCCCTAATATAAAAGCACCCACGTACGTAAAAGAAACATTACTAAAACTCAAGGCAGCCATCAAACCACACACACTAATAATAGGAGACTTCAACACTCCTCTCTCACCAATGGACAGGTCAATCAGACAGAAACCTAACAGAGAAATTAGAGAATTAATGGAGGTAATGAATCAAATGGACTTAACAGACATCTATAGATTATTCCACCCAAAGAGGAAAGAATATACCTTCTTCTCTGCAGCTCATGGAACCTTCTCGAAAATTGACCACATACTCGGTAACAAAGCTAACTTACACAGTTACAAAAAAATATTAGTAACCACCTGTGTCTTATCAGATCACCATGGATTAAAGTTAGAAATCAACAACAATGCTACCCCCAGAAAGCCTACGAACTCATGGAAACTGAACAGTCAACAACTGAACCATACCTGGATTAAGGAAGAAACAAAGAAAGAAATTAAAGTCTTCCTTGAATTCAATGAAAATAAAGAAACAACCTACTCAAACTTATGGGACACTATGAAAGCAGTGCAAAAAATTATCCATTATGATCAAGGAGGCTTCATTCCTGAGATGCAGGGCTGGTTCAACATACGAAAATCTATCAATGTAATCCAGCATATAAATAAACAGAAAGAAAAAAACCATATGATCATTTCATTAGATGCTGAAAAAGCATTTGACAAAATTCAACATCCCTTTATGATAAAAGTATTGGAGAGATTAGGGATACAAGGGTCATACCTAAATATAATAAAAGCTATATACAGCAAGCCGACAGCTAACATCAAATTAAAAGGAGAGAAACTCAAAGCCATCCCGCTTAACTCAGGAACACGACAAGGCTGTCCACTCTCGCCATACCTCTTCAATATAGTGCTTGAAGTTCTAGCAATAGCAATAAGACAACATAATGGGATCAAGGGGATTCGAATTGGAAAGGAAGAAGTTAAACTTTCGTTATTTGCAGATGATATGATAGTGTACATAAGAGACCCCCAAAACTCCACCAAAGAACTTTTACAGCTGATAAACACCTTTAGTAATGTGGCAGGATACAAGATCAACTCCAAAATATCAGTCGCGCTCTTATACACAAAGGATATCGAAGCAGAGAGGGAAATCAGAGAGGCTTCACCTTTCACGATAGCCACAAACAGCATAAAATATCTGGGGGTAACCCTAACCAAGGAAGTGAAATATCTATTTGACAAGAACTTTATGGCAGTGCAGAAAGAAATTGAAGAGGATACCAGAAAATGGAAGGACATCCCTTGCTCTTGGATTGGGAGGATCAACATAGTAAAAATGGCAATTCTACCAAAGGCAATTTATAGATTCAATGTAATCCCCATCAAGGTCCCATTAAAATTCTTCACAGATCTTGAGAGGACAATAATCAACTTTATATGGAAAAATAAAAAACTCAGGATAGCCAAAACAATCCTATACAATAAAGGACCTTCTGGAGGCATTACCATCCCTGACTTCAAACTCTATTACAGAGCTACAGTAATGAAAACAGTGTGGTACTGGCATAAAAACAGAGAAGTCGACCAATGGAATCGTATAGAAGACCCGGATTTTAACCCACAAACCTATGAACACCTCATTTTTGATAAAGGAGCTAAAAGCATACAATGGAAGAAAGAAAGCATCTTCAACAAATGGTGCTGGCACAACTGGATGTCAACCTGTAGAAGAATGAAATTAGACCCATATCTCTCACTGTGCACAAAACTCAAGTCCAAATGGATTAAAGGCCTCAATATCAGCCTGAACACACTGAACCTGATAGAAGAGAAAGTGGGAAGTACCCTACAACAGATGGGCACAGGAGATCGCTTCCTATGTACAACCCCACCAGCACAGATATTAAGGGCAACATTGAATAAATGGGACCTACTAAAACTGAGAAGCTTCTGTAAAGCAAAGGACACTGTCACTAAGACACAAATGCAATCTACTGACTGGGAGAAAATCTTCACCAACCCCACAACAGACAAAGGTCTGATCTCCAAAATATATAGAGAACTCAAGAAACTAGACTTTAAAATGCTAATTAACCCAATTAAAAAATGGGGCACTGAACTGAACAGAGAATTCTCAACAGAAGAAATTCAAATGGCCAAAAGACACTTAAGGTCATGCTCAACCTCCTTAGCAATCAGGGAAATGCAAGTCAAAACAACTTGGAAATATCATCTTACACCTGTCAGAATGGCTAAAATCAAAAACAACAATGATAGCCTTTGCTGGAGAGGCTGTGGATGAAGGGGTACCCTCATCCATTACTGGTGGGAATGCAATCTTGTGCAACCACTTTGGAAGTCAGGGTTTCGGTTTCTCAGGAAATTCGGGGTCAACCTACCCCTGGACCCAGCAATACCACTCTTGGGAATATACCCAAGAGATGCCCTATCACATGACAAAAGCATTTGTTCAACTATGTTCATAGCAGTATTATTTGTAATAGCCAGAACCTGGAAACAACCTAGATGCCCTTCAATGGAAGAATGGATGAAGAAAGTGTGGAATATCTACACATTAGAGGACTATGCTGCGGTAAAAAACAATGACTTCTCGAATTTTGCATGCAAATGAATGGAAATAGAAAACACTATCCTGAGTGAGGTAACCCAGACCCAAAAAGATGAACAGGGGATGTACTCACTCATATTTGGTTTCTTGCCATAAATAAGGGTCACGGATTCTACAATTGCTGAACTTAAAGAAGCTAAATAAAAAAGTGAACCCAAGGGAAAACATATAGTTATCCTCTTGGCTATGAACCTTCATCTGGTTATGGATGGAGATAGAGACAGAGACCCACACAGGAGCACTGGACTGGGCTCCCAAGGTCCCAATGAGGAGTGGAAAGAGGGAGATGATGAACAAGGAAGTCAAGACAACGAGGGGTGCACCCACCCACTGAGACAGTGGGGCTGATCTACTGGGAGCTCACCAAGGCCAGCAGGCCTATGACTGAAAAAGCATGGGATAAAACTGGACTCTCTGAGCATGGCGAACAATGAGGGCTGATGAGAAGCCAAGGACAATGGCTTGTGGTTTTGATCCTAGTACATGTTCTAGCTTTGTGGGAGCCTAGCCAGTTTGGATGTTCACCTTCCTAGACATGGACGGAGGGGGGAGGACCTTGGACTTTCCACAGGGCAGGGAACCCTGACTGCTCTTTGGACTGGAGAGGGAGGGGGAGAAGAGTGGGGGGAGGGGGAGAAGGGTGGGAGGAGGGGGAGGAAATGGTAGTTTGGGGGGAGGCCGAAACTTTTTTCTTTTTTTTTTTCCTTTTCTCAATAAAAAAAAAAAGGATTCTTGTTGACAAAATGTTTTGTTTAATATAGTATATCAATTGTATATAACATAAGCTATAATTCTCAATTTTAAAATATTGTATAATAAAGAATTTATCTGGGCTTAGTTCTTCAAAAAAAAAACAAAACAAAAAAAAGAAATCATATTTTTGTTTACCTAAAATCGAAAGCACCATATATATGTATATTACGCATGTACGTACAATACATATTATATTATTATATGATATATATTAATTTATATATATTTGGTAATTAGATTCTCACATACCCTAGGATGGCCTGAAACTCTCTATTTAGTCAAGAATAGGCTTAAATTTCCAATTCTCTTGTATTAATATCCCAAGTGTTTGGATTAGAATATTGTTTCAACCATCAAGTTTTCTATGAAACTTCTAAATTCTTGATGGTTCAAGTTTCCATGAACTGTTTTCTTTTACCTCTCTGTGGTAAAGTAATCTCCATGTCAGCTGTGGATACACAACTACTTGTATAAAAATTTAACTGGGGTCTCTTAATGCTATAAATTGGCAGTCCAGAATTTTCACTAAAACTGATTCATACCTTGTGACTTTCATATCATGTCACTTTCTTCTATGTGTGTTGTTAATTTCTAATCTAAACCTTTTAAATGCCTATAATGTTACCATTTTTAATTTATTGTTGTTGATATGTTTTGATTTTATCTAAAGGACAAAAAACAGTTTCTACTGAAATAAAAGCATATTTATACACAGGAACTTCCTTCATATATCCTCATTGTTACTGGATGTCATGGTGTGAATTTGTAAACTACCACTGGATTGCACTGTAAACTGTAAAACAGTACTGGCGAGGTGGAAGTAGAAAGAGCATTGATTTGAGAATAATCCTGACTGTGTGGTTATAAAATATTTTCTTTTCCAACAAACTAAAAGTGACAATAAGTCACTAGGGTTTGAGTGTCCGTGAACACATTCCCATTCCCTGTAACAGTGTTAATTGGCTTAATCTTGTGCAGGTCTCATTAGATGATACTTTAGAATTTTGTTGAGCCATACCTAATCTTGCTCTATTCACCATATATAAAAAAATGAAACAATCTGGTGCAAATACTGAAGCATGGCCCTTCTCTGTGGTGTGGTTTGGCAATAAGGAAGAATCATCTACTTCCAGAAGGTCAAGTGCATTATTAATTAAATGCTAATTTACTACTTAAGAATTTTGTGTAGTTTATTCACTCCCAATAATTCTTGATTTACTTGGCTTACTAGGTCTTGTTTTCTGACTACTACTCTCATACTGATCACAATATCTGTAGAAAGTGAAATGTGTGTGGAATTGAAAGCCCACAGATCTCTTAAAACTTGCCATCAAAAGAGTTAGCTAAGATGAATTACTGTTAATCTTCATAAATTAGTCAATTCACAATTAGTTAAACCTCAGTTTATGGTAGGAACATGTCTCTTAGTAGACTTATTTATTTCTTTTTCATTTACTCCTGATTTTGCTGCCAATTTTCTCAACACTATCCCTATATCTGATTTATTTTTCAAAAACTATTTTGATTTATTTAATCTTTCATTGTGTGCATATGTGTGTATCTCTGTGGGAGAATGCACATGTGTGAGTGTGCAGATGCCCTGCAGTCAGATCTTCGGACCTGGAGTTCTAGGCATTCAAAGCTGTCCAATGCAGGTTCTGGGAACTGTACCTGGGTCCCCTTCAAGAACAGCATTTGTTCTCAGCTGTAGAAGCCATATCTTTCACCGACTTCAGATACTTTTAAACTCATTGTATAGTCCCGTTTTGTTGCAATTTTTGTTTGTTTCACATTTCAGTACATTTATATAAAGGAATTTATTTATTTTTATTAAATCATCTTCCTGCCTCATATTTCATTACTAACATTCATCAGTTACATAAATTCTGGAACCTGTTAGGTTGTCCACAATGTAAATCCAGTATTTCTTCTCTTCACTATTTTGAAAATTAGATCAGATTCTGGGACACTCTCGAGAATGAGACTGAAAATTGTTGTTATCACACTGACTATGTAGGCATCACTGCGGAGATGATTGGGACTGAAGAGATGTCTCAGCTACTAAGAGTATTAACATCTCTTTCAGAGGTCACAGATTAAATTCTCAGCACCCTCATGGCTCCTCACAACCATCTGTAACTCTAGCTGCAGAGGATCTACTGGCCCACTCTGCCCTTTGCCTGTTCTACAATACACAATGTGCACTTGAGGACAGGCAGGCAAAACACTTAAAAGGATAATACTTAAAATAAAAATAAAATCTTATATAAAGAACCCCGGAGACAGTAGAAAATGTTTTGACTGGAAAAAGTTGCAATCAACATATTCAAAAGGATCACTTTTTTGGAGACTTCCTCCTCTTAAACAAAAGCTTTTTGTAAGTTATTCTGCTATTAATTCCCCTTTGAAGACAGAATTTTCTAAAGGGGAGTGACCACCAGTAAATCCACATGGATCTAAATTAGGGGGCATTATGGTTACCTCAAAAATGTACTTGAACCTTATTGAAATAAGCATGTTTGCAAACTTCTTTCTAAATAGTTCCTTTTGGAAACCAATTTATTTCTTCCTGTAGAGGCGTGCCCTATTCTTCTTTGTGTATGGTTAGTACATAAGGTATTCATCATTTGTTAAGCTTTTGTAGCCTTCTGTGTGCAAATAAATACATGTTTCTCTTGCTAGTCTGTCTTTTATTAGTTTAATTTGAAAATCCCCAGTATTTGAACTAAGAAGGCAGATAAAATTTGTTCATTTCTGATGACTGTACAGGTTTTGGCTGTGATGATATATCAGACTTAAGGTTAAGTAACTTTATTGTAATATAGTTGTTTGGTTTCTGCAGATTACAAAGTGCTGTATAATGATTATCTCACTTAATTCTTACAACAGTGTTGGGAAATGTACATTATAATATCTTTAAAAGTTTCTATGTCAGTGAAAGTAAGGGGAATATATTTCAATGTGTACTTACAATAAGGTTTAAATTCTATTTTACTTCATAGTGCTCCAAGTTTCTAAGATATTCATGTTTCAGTGTCTTAGTTTTGAAAAGTAAGTTACATCCAACAACAAGTCTATCAATCTAAGTTTTTTAGAAAACACAATAACAAGTAACATTTATTGTCAGTTTACTAGGTATCAGTCACTGTACTGAAATGTGCGTATGACTGCTATTTCATTTGACTGTTGCAACTACCTTCCCAGATAATCTGCAATAGTAATTCACATGCGTGTTCTGCTTAACGTGTTTTAGTAGCATTTATCAATGCTTCCCGATGTTGTTAATGAATAATTGGAAGATACTGCAAATCACTCATGCACCAAGTCATCATTGAAGATAGCAAAAGAGGAATTTAAAGAATTTGTTGAAGGTCACATGGTTATTTGCCTGTAGAGGCAAATTTTGAACTTCTGAAATCCATTACCAGATTCCAGACACTTCATTTCACTGTGCTTGGTAAATCAACCTCCTACCTGAGAAATCAGTGTTTAGAAAACTCTGCTTCCATACTTGAGTGTCTCCAGAGCACATGCAAAGAAATTGAAAGAAAAAGAAATAAAGCATTTGCTAGATAGCTTCTTAGCAAGACATGAATCCGGGCTGAACCAGTCTTACATTCAAGTTAAATATGGTTTGTTTTTTTATACTTCCTACACACAGCTGTCATATACATACTCAGTGCTAGCTGTAATAAACACCCAGGCTCTGGCAGAAAAATGTCTTGATTATATACATTGTAGTCTTTGTGAAGATACTTTTTAAAGTGAAAAATATAGGAAAGCCAACTTTACTCCTGTGTCTAGATATCTTTGGCAGAAATTTTCCAAAGATATGGACATTTCTAATCCAAGAAATCTTCAAGATTAGAAATGATCACATTCTTCAATAACATTGTAGTTTTAAAGTGCATATATATTTAGGCCAGTGTATTCAAGAAGCCATCTCAAATGATTTGTAATTCTCCTGAACAGTGCTTTGTGTGAGTCTATTCTTGAATGTTAACTCCTCTATATTGGGAATACATCAGAAAATTATTCTCTAGTTTTCTGCATCAGAAATAAATGAGCACCAAAAATACAAGAAGATGCTTTACTAGAGAACAATTGCATGTTTAAGTTTACCCTAGTCTCTTACACTATGCTTGGTTACTTTTCATCTCTTTTAACCACCAGGAGAAGCTTCTTAAGGCAAAAGGGCACATCTTCT
The DNA here is from genome assembly GCF_018167655.1 of Microtus oregoni. Taxonomy (NCBI): domain Eukaryota; kingdom Metazoa; phylum Chordata; class Mammalia; order Rodentia; family Cricetidae; genus Microtus; species Microtus oregoni. The sequence continues at coordinate 26,677,918 of NW_024543089.1, forward strand.
TTGCTTTTGCATGCTCAGGCTTAGTAGATATACATATGTCTGTCCCTGCTTTGCTCTTATTTCACTCAGAAGCTTTCATGAAAAGCTGGTATCTGAAATGTATGCTCATTAACTGCTTCATGGATCCTTTACAAAGCATGCTTTGTATTGTATATCTTTTAGCTGTATCTATCCTAGAGCTTTAGAAATACACTCCTCTATTTTTAGTAAAAAGTAATACCACTACTAAGCAATTGAAGTCCATCAACCACATGTCATTAATAAACAGTGATATTTTGGCTTCAAAACTACTAACATTAAATATGATCTCTTCTCATCTCTACTTCCTACAAGTATTTTTATCTAACATATTGACCTAATCTGCATGCCTAATAAACTGCTTCAGTTATAGCAATGTGGTTATTAACTGTCAAGTTATAAATTTTAGATAAGCATATACTATTTTTCCTTACCCTCTACTAGTTCTGAGCTCATAAATATTTAAGATACAGCTATGTCAGTCATAAGATGGAGATGGGAACTACAGACATTGAGTTGGAAGGCATGTATTTATTTTTTTTGTGTGGTCACATAAATTTTCTAACACTCCCATTTAATCAAACATATCCAAGTAGCATGAATGTTGCTTTGTTGTAGGATGAAATGAACGAAACACATCTTATTTTCAAGTTTCTCCTTCCACCTTTCCATTATCTTCCTTCTGGAAAAGGTGCAACTGGAAAGACCCTATGGGAGCTACATCTCTATAAATAACTACAAGGTCAGTGATAATGAAAGTACCTGGGTAGTATTTTTCCTACTTCACCTAGTTACAACTGTGACACATTTCTATGTGTTTCTTGCATTCTTGTCCATTCCTTGATGATGGTTGTTTTTTTTTTCCCTCAATTTTAATCAGAAGTCCTTTGTTGTTTGTATCAAACTCCTTCTTATGGTTTTGTCTCTAACTACTTAAATAGTTATGAAGAAAAATATAAGGTCCATCTCTTCATTTTTTCTTTCAGAGTGTAATATGTCATTTAGTCAGATAAATGGTCATGTAAAAATACCTATTCTTTTAGTGTTGTGTTGAAATACCCATCTCTATTCTGGGCCTCCTTTAAGAGCCTAAAATCTACATATTCAATTGATAAGTAACATCAAGTATGTATTTTGTGACAGTCGCATTAGGCTGTGTTCTTGAAAATATAAGGAACTGTCTTAAGGTTTTCTGTGAAGAGACACAATAATCACAGCAGCTCATTAAAATGAAAGCATTTAATGGTGGCGACTCACCAAACCATTATGATCATGACAGCGAGCATGGTGGTGTAGGCTACATGGTGATCAGAGGAAAACAGGAAGTGGACTGTGGCACTGGGAGTAGCTTGAGCATAGGAGACCACCAAGTCCACCCCCACAGTGACACACTTCCTCTTGCAAGGTCATACCCACTCCAACAAATCCACCTCTCCTAATAGGGGCATTCCCTATGAGATTATGGGTGCCAACTATTTTCAAACTACCACATACCACTCCCTGGTCCCTCCTAAGCTTATAACAATGTCATAATGCAAAATGCATTTAGTGTAACTTCAAAAGTCCCTGTAGTTTATCACAGTCTCACCAATCAATGTTCTTCTCAGATTCATGCAATCTCTTAACTTTACTCCCTTGTAAAATCAAAATAAAAAAAAAAATCCAGCAGATTGCATACATCCAACCTATAATGGCACAGGATATACATTATCATTCCAAAACAAAGGGAAGGGAGCCTAATGAGGAAATACTGGAATAAAGTAAGATCAAAGTCCTGCTGGAAAAACTCCAAACACTGCATCTCTACATCTGATGTCAAAATTTCACTTCACAACTCCAACTCTGTTCAGCTTTGTTGAATGCAACACAATTCTTCCTTTTGGGCTGTTTCCATCCCTGTTAGCAGCTTTTCTTGGCAGGTAGTCCACAGGTCTGGCATCTGTTTCATCTTAGGTCTCCAAGGCTTCAACTTCAGAGCTTTATGTGATGGTCTCTATACTATACGTCCATTCAGGTACACACCTGGCTCATGCCTGGCTTCAGCAGTTTTCTGTAGACACGGAGGTAAATTCCATAACCCTTTCATCCATAACTTTGAAGCCAGAACCATGTGGCCAAAGCTGCCAAATTCTGTCTCTTGCTGGGGCTCAAACATGACCACCTTGTTCAATTAGATCTTCACCACCTTTCTGTGCTTCTCTGCCTACGTTTGGCTGTCCTGAACCTTGCTCTATAGACTAGATTGGGCTCAAATTCAAAAGATCCACTTTCCTCTGCCTTCTGAATGCTCTGATTAAAGGTGTACACCACCACATCTAGTTCTAAACTTTTCTTTAATTCCTTTCACAAGTTGGAACCTTAGCTGTTAGGATCTGGCACTGAGGTCACTACTCCATCTATTCAATTTCTTAATCCATTCATCTTCTTGAATATAGGATTTAGCTCTATTCTACTTCCTGGTGACCCTTTTCTCAATCTATGCATTTTCTAATTATTTGTTCAACTAGCTCCTTTTTATTATAAATCTTCATTAGAGATTACCTATGACAGAGTCTATACTAGGCTGTTTTGATACTTCCTCTGCCAGTAGAATCAATCTAAAATGTATCACTTTATCTTTAGGCAGACTCTTCAGAAAAGGACAAAAGGCAACGACATTCTTCACCAAAATATCACAATAAATATCTCTAGGCCACATATTAATATTCTTCTTCCCTGTTACCTCTTGAACGAAGCCTCCACAGTTCCTCAAATCCTATTCAGCACCACCAACTTCCATGCTCCTATTAGTATGACCAATTAAGCAGTGCTGAAAGTACTCCCCTGATTTCCTAACCCAAAGTAACAAAATCCAAATTCCTTCCAACCAAAACATGGTCAGGCCTATCGTAGTAATGCTGCACTCTTGGTCCCAGCTTCTATCTTAGGGTTGCTACTGCTGTGATGAGATACCATGACCATGGCAACTCTTACAAATAAAAACATTTAATTGTGTTGGCTCACTTAAAGTAGTAGAGGTTTAGTCTATTATCATCATGGTGAGAAGCAGGGTGGCATGCAGGCAGACATGGTGCTGTCTACATCTTGACCAGAAGGAAATAGGAAGTGGACTGTGATACTGGGTATAGCTTGAGCATAAGAGGTCTCATAGCCTACCCCCACAGTGACATACTTCCTCCAACAATGCTGTACCTGCCCCAACAAAGTCACACCTCCTAATAGCGCCGCTCCCTATGATCTTATAGAGGTCAATTACATTCAAAATACCACAGAAACCTTTCCTCAGAGGTTACTTTCATAGTCAACAGCATTGAAGTTCACCTTTGTGTTAGAGCTAGACAGTCAAGCTTCATTCATTTGTCTTCTCACAGTCTTACCCTAGAAATGTAGATCTTCACCTTTTTTGTATTTTTCTCAAAATTTTAATTCAGGTCTTAATTTTTACTTTGAATAATAGGAAGGTAACCTGATTTGCATTTAACACTTCATTATTTATTTTTTGTCTAATCAGTTTTCTAAGTGATTAACAGACCAAACATTTAAGATTATGAATCTGGACTCAGTTCCTGTTCATTGCTCAAAGTTTCAGATAATTTTGTTTAAGGATCCTGGTAATCAGCTGCTGAAAACAAATTAATTGACTTCCTAATTTTAATAAAACTAAAATTCAGTTAAAAGTGAAGTTCTTTAGATTTTTTTGAAGTATCATTAGATTCAAGAGTATAATGCATCTATTTTAAGTTCTTTATAAGAATTGAATTGTTAGAGTCAATATATTTGTGTACTATTACACATAATTGCAATTCTGAAAACCTTATGAATCTGCCAAATGATGTAAAATTATAACTAATTGAATGGAAAAGTGATAACTTTGTTGAGAACAGTTTTGTGAGTGTTTTAAAGTATTACATACATAAACCGTTTGAAAAAGATGTGTATTGAATACAGAAAATGTTAAATGACAAAAGGGGAATGAAAAAAAGTGTTTTCTTTTCATTACCAGATGACTTTGTGGTATTTTTACTGGCATCTCTTAGCCCGGGATTTTCAGGCAGTTATGTCCTACATATAACTCTTTAGAATCTAGTTGAACCTTTCACCATTCACTGAGATCTACTTTCTTTCTTCTAGTTAAAAAGCTACTGATTTTGCAGATTATTTATTCTCTCTTTAGCATTATATATAACAGGCAGAAGAAAATGCTAACAGCTTGCATTCTCCCACACCAAATAAAGCTATAATTACCACTATGTGCAATGTCACAGAAGGATTTGGTACTCTAAATCTACTATGGCACACAGAGGTTTGACTTTTAGGAAAATAAAGACTGTGTCCTTGTGTACTCACTCCTCGCTGTTCTGCAATGTTGCCAACTGTTTATTTTTCAGGCAAATCACTACCTCCATATGGGAGAGTAAATGGGCAGTCCAATGTATTCCTGCAATGACTGATGGAGGGAATGGCAGCTGTCACCAGCAAATCTTCTTAAAGCTTTCATGTAGTGTCTATTCAACCACTGAATGGACCACCACACAGCTTGAAACTCGTAATGGCTGCCAAACGTTTCACTGACTTGTTACAGCCTTTGTCTCGCAGTGAGATATCTACCCAGGCTGTTTAGTACAGAAACTTCACTGTCTTTTTTTCTAGGCAGCACCATAACTGCTCCACCTGATGTTACATTACCCCTTTTAGAGGGAGTTGCATCTCAGAGACATCTTTATTTAAGGGGGCCTTATGATTTTGAACAAACGTACTCCCAAGTTCAGATATATGATAGATAAAAGCAATAGAAGAAAAAAGCATGGCTCAGATATTAAATGCCATTTTTTTGATAAAATTATTCAGTTTCTCCATTTTTAGAATTTGAGGATTTGTTGCTTATACATCAAACATCCTTTAAGAGGTGGGACAGTTCAGTACCCATAGGCTTGTTTCCAAACTTCTTCAAGCATATTGTGGTTTTCCTTTGTAGAGACGATTCTGTGGCTACTCAGGCTGAGCCCAGTTTCTACTTTCTGAGATATATAACAGTAGGAGTGTTCAAAGTTTGGAGGGTTAGGAATGAGATGCTGAAGTGAGTCCAAAACTTTCATGACACATGTTAGAGAAAACTCTTCATTTTGGATCATAAATCTCTTGCCTCCTGAAGAAAAAGTTCTGAAAGTTTCTTTGTGACAGTAGACCTTTATTTCTGTAGAACGTTATGTCTAATTAGCAGACACAGAGTTCATGAGAAGGAAGTGTTGAGAGAACAAAACATTGAGAGGTTACAGCAGATGTACACCCTGAGCCTTGGAAGTAATAGAGGACTGCTTGTAAGATATTTAGCTTGAACCAGATTTTAGCACTCGTTTTGAAGTGAAAGCCTTTGTCGAGTTATTTGGCAAAATCGTGCACTATGTAAGTTTCTTTCTTTCTTCATTCCGTACTAAAATCACCCAATAGACTTGAGTGGCCCACATTTCTACTCTCATCCAAAGAATTTTTTTCAATATTTTTCACGCTGCCTGAAAGTCCTATAAATTTTTGTGAGAAGTGATAACTCATCCCACACCTTCAGCTCCGTCTGTCTCTACTTTGGTGTTTTACCTTGCAAAGTGAGTTTTACAAATGTTATCAGGACCTATCTTATCTGTAAAAATGAGCTGATTTCTTTGCCTTTTCTACCTCTAAACTAACCTTATTCACTTTAAAACTGTCATTTTTGCATACATTTGACTGAATACTAAGATATTTATTTGCTTGTCAATCTTCAATTTATGTGTATAGGCATTTTGCCTCCAGTTATGTATATCTACCACATTCATTTTCCTGTGCATATAGAACCCATAAAAGGACATTAAATTGCCTGCAACTGGAGTTAAAGAAGGTTTTGAGCTGCAACATGGGTGCCTGGAATTGAATCCTTTTTCTCTGAAAAAACAAGTGTTCTTAACTATTGAGCCGTCTCTTCAGCCTTAGTATATTAGAATGCCTTTTAGTTCCTACTTCTTTTGCCCTCTCTTCTTCTTTGTAGCCAAATGCCTTGATTTTTAATCCCAAGGTTGTTTGTATGCTGTAACTAAACTAATACATTTATTCCCTGAATCCAATTTTCTCATAAACTAAGTTGTTTTTTTTTATTGTCAAACTTAAAAAAGAGGTTTGCTTTGGCATATTCAAGGCCTAGGTTTGCTCCTAAGAACTGAAAATAATTGATTTCATTTATTTTATTTTTGGTTTTATCTTGGAGGAATGGAGAAAAGTTAAAATAAACAATCTCAAAATAAAAAGAGAAAAAGAAAAAAGAAAGGAAAGTAAGATAGGGACAAAAACAAGAAAGAGAGGATGATGATTATGATGACTATCTAAAATGATATAGATTAATTTTCTAGCATTCTTTGATTATTGTCCTATGCACACATGACCTTAAACATCACAATGTATTCCATGAATATTTACTATTGCTTTTCAATTAATAGTTCCTGATTCTTGATACTTAACACCAGAGCCCAACAAGTGACTCCAATTTAAAACATTCATCCATTAATTGTTCTTTTCTATCGGTTCTATTTTTTTAAGTACTTTGAATGAAAATTGAGATACATATTAATCCCTTGTCCTTTTGTACAAGGATTTACTGTATGGCTAAAGCTGTACTTTATCTACCTTCTTCTGTGTCGTGAGTGCATGCATTAGAGGATTGCTCCCGTGCCTGGCATCCGTCGTGAGTGCATGCATTAGAGGATTGCTCCCGTGCCTGGCATCCACTACTACTATAGGCTTACCTTTTGCTTTGTTTTGTTTTGCTTTTTATTTTTTTGAGACTGGGTTTCTCTGTGTAACAGCTCTAACATTCCTGGAACTTGCTCTGTAGACCAGGTTGACCTCAAACTCACAGAGATCCACCCGCTTCTGCCTCCCAAGTACAGGCATTAAAGGTGTGCAGCACCACCACGCAGCTTCACAGGCTTACTTTTATCAACAATTTTCAAGCTATCTCATTTATACTGGCCTATATACATTTGGGCTCCTATGACAAAGTGCTGTGAATTTTGAAACTTATTAATGATATAAATCTGTTTGTCACAGTTCTGCAGACTGACAATTCCAAAGTCAAAACACCTGATGCTTTGGTTACTAGTGAGGGTCCAGGGTTCATGAATGGTGCTTTCTTTACAAGATTCCCACAGTGGAAGGCAAGGTAGCTTCTCTTGAGGGGGTAGGGTAGACTGCTTTCTTGAAGGACACAGATACCATTCAGGAGGATTTACCATAATACAAAAACATGCTGAAGGTATTACTTCCTAATACCATTACACTGATAATAAACTTTCAACATGGGATTTGGGGTTACAGGTCACAAATATGAAGACATTAACGGTCAGTTAGCAATTCAGAGAAATGGTAGTTTCTCTTTAATTTCTCTAATGGTGACTAGGTAGCAGAGTTTGATGTATTATTTTTTTAAATCAAAGAGACTCCCGAGGATAGATAGGGAACACATTAGACCAATAGCTAGTGTCGAGAACTGACCGTGACAAAAATCATCTTTTATTAGAGTAGGGGTGTAGGAATAGAAAAATTAAATGAAGATGCATAAAAATAACAAGACAGAAAACCTAAGACAGTATCTGGACGGTATTTCAGGAATCACTCAGGTCCTGAAATTGTCTGCGTTTATTTTCCACAATTTTTATTCTCAATGTAAACTCGGGGAGAAGGTAACAAATCTTCATTAACATGATACAAAAGATTAACTCACACAGTCAACTCTGAGACATCCAATCATCAGCATTCTGTTGCCTAGGTGACCAGGTGCCCCAACTCATTTACACTGAGTCAGGAACACAAAGGACAGCCCTTTCCCAGGTGACCTTGTAGTTACAATGGAAGGAGCAGAAGTACGTTTGCATATCCTGACCACCAGCCTTTAGGGTGGCACAGAGCTATTTGCAAAAGGGGCCGGGCAACCACCTCCTGCGTTAGAAGGTGCCATTAAGTCTGTTAGTCAGACTCTCTGACCATCAGACAAGCTGAAAATGGCCCTTCATTTTTTGGCCTCCACACTAGTGTACATCCTTCCTTAATAGCTTTCTAAAGGAACTGTGGAGAAATGATGACGTTTGAGTGAAAAAAATCCCCCGCAGGTTCAGACATGTGATCACTCCTTCTTCAGGTGGTGGTGCTGTTTGGGGAAGTTTATGACATAGGGCCTTACTTTTTCCGAGTATCCAGTGTGACTCTGCTTATTTGTAGGTGAGAATGTTCACTTTACTCTTTCTGCCTTCCAAATGCCACACGTCCTTGTCACACTCTGGAACTATAAGTTTCGAATTAATTCTTTCTCCTGTAAGGTGTTTTGTTCATGATGTTTTTATCATAGCAACAGAAAATACTAATTTTATTAGTTATTTATATGACATTCTGTCTTTCCCATATATACTTTCTGTTCCAATTATTAATTAATTCACTTTCTTGTTGGCATAGTCTTTCTTTAAATAAAGTAGATTTATAACTCTAAACTTAGTGCCAGTCTGCCTTGTACTAAAGAGCAAAAAAAAAAAAAAAGTACTTTGTATCTGAGATTTCCAGTAAATACTCAAAGAATTATTGAACCAATTAATTGAAAGCAGCATTTATTGTTGATAGTAACGAAAACTTTTCTTTACACCTATACAGCTAAGAGTATCAGAAATTCAATATTTTACTTAAAGTTTATAAAAAGATGGATGTTCAGCATCAATCTTTGGAGATTTTTATTTAATAAATTATGGAATAATAAGGATTTTTGAAATCAATAAGCTTAAAAATAGATTCTCAGTTTCTTCATTTCCTTTTCTTTATAAGAATCATATCCAGAGAACAGATGTTAGATGTTTCCTTTTTTATAATCTCACTATAAGATCCTGGTTAATTAGCTATGCTGGGGAAATTCTCTCACGTACCATCTTCCGTACTTGAAAGTTTGCAGTTCATTTCATATATTTAGTTAGATAAATATATTAGTAGATATGGTTATACTTATCCTTTACAGCAATCTAAACTTTCTATTTCCCATGACTTCACTCATTTCATCTTTACTACAACACAGTCTTATGAAATGTCTGCGAGACAATCTAATTAAAATCCTCTAAAACACTCAAACACACTGGACTGTGCAAATCTTTAATGCTAATTAAATAGTGCTAAAGTGTTAATTGAACTTTATTTTTATAACTTTAATTCACACACTTAAGATCTTGCATTTAGTTTAGATACAAGGCAATGTAAAGCCCCCTAGGCCTCAACTCCACACTATGAACTGCAGTTAACTAGGACAAAAGAAATAGTCTTCCCAAGGGAAGAACATATCAACTGTTACCCTGTACCAAATAGTCAGCTCTGAAATGTATATAGAAATACTATTATAAGTAGAGATAGTTGTGTTTATAAATATATAAATTTGTATATATACACATGCAATACAAATTAATGTCAAAAAAGAGTCCATAGATTTGAAAGAGAAAGGAATGGTATATAAAAAGGGTTTATATTGCAATATAAAAATAATAAAAATGCTGTGCATAAAAAATTTCAAATTGTAGTCTTTTAAAATATAAAAATTAAATACTGTGAGCCTTTATATGATGTATAAGCCAATTTCTCATGCTTTTCAAAATCTATTTTCTTAAACATACATTCATTATATTTTCTCGATGTAGTAGGTATTTTGTGAGAAGGTAGAAATTATCGGAGTGAATAGAGCATATATAGTTTGCCAGTTCATGGAATAAAGAGTCGAATATATATATATATATATATATATATATATATATATATATTTTTTTTTTTTTTTTTTGATTTTTCGAGACAGGGTTTCTCCGTAGCTTTTGGTTCCTGTCCTGGAACTAGCTCTTGTAGACCAGGCTGGCCTCGAACTCACAGAGATCCGCCTGCCTCTGCCTCCCGAGTGCTGGGATTAAAGGAGTGCGCCACCACCGCCCGGCTACCAATATATATTTTAAGGCAAATCTTTACCTATATTTTTGGCATGCTATGCCAAAAAATGATCAGAATAAACAGTAAATTTTATTCAAAATCATCACTAAATATGTGATTCTTTGTGACCAACATGTCTCATTTAGCACAGTGTTTTTAGGGTTTGTTTGTGTTGTAATTTTCTTGACAAACAGTAATCTATTATATGCACACACCACATCTTGTTACTGGGATCCTTACTGGGTTCTTTGTAAACCAATATCCATAATGTAATGTAAAACTTCCGTACCCACAACACCTACATTTGGGCTGGAAAGATGGTTTGTGGGTACAATATTTATCACATAATATTGAGAACCTGGAGTTTGCACAATCAGAACCCACATAAACGTAGGATGTATTAACTCAGTCAGTCTTCTGTAAAATGGATGACTACTACAAAGGAATTAGAGGCAAATATAGGTCAATTGTTGGAAGCTCATAGGCTGGTTAGCTTGGCACATGAACAAGATATAAAGCTGTAGCTGTCCTCTGGTGTCTATACATGTGTTGGATCATGCAAGGATCGATACATACAGATATACACACATTCAGATATCATGCACACATACATACTAATAAATATTAAAACTATACATGCAGAGTTTAAAATAAAACCTACCTAGAGCTGCAGAGGACAAGAATACACACTAGGTACTTCAGTTCCTAACGATTATGAGAATCAGAGTCATGTCAATGACTTCCAATCTCTGGCTTCAGGTCTCATGAGTCCTACCTGTGGCAGAAATAGCAGCTCACAATGGCATTGATTTAATGAACATTAAAGAAAAAATGTTCTATAGTAAGGAAATAGTTCCTTACCTTATCAGCATCTTATACACAAGATCGTAGTCCAAGTGAGTCTTATATCATTTTGTCAATGTAAGATTTCTTAGTGAAATGGTAAGTGATAAATGACTAGATCCTATATTTTGTGTCTGTGGATGAACCACATGTACCATGAAAAAAAATCACACTACTCGGGAAAATATATGGGAAACTTTCATTTGATGAATCAAACCCTCTGTGAACCTTCAATTGTGGTTGTAGATGATAAATAGGCAAAATGTATTCTTAATATTGGTTGATGGCTACAGAAATATTTGCTACATATTCTAGCATAGATAGATCTAGGCATACAACTTATCACTAACCAAATGGAAGGTCTCCTTAAGGGATAAGTAAGTTATTGGTATACAATGTTGAGAACATAAGTCAGCTTATGTTATTAAATTTATTTGTAAGTTCCATTCTGATCATTGTATTAGTGCCTGCTAGAAGCATGGCAGTGTTATTTATTTCAATTGCCCATTAATATATATCCTCAAGTGTTCAATGTTGAATAATGAGTGTTCTCTGCTCTTTTACTGAGAAGATATAAACAAACGTCTACTCACTCCAGATAGGGAACTAACAACAGACAAGAGTAATGATATCACCAAAGCAAACTTTATAAATCACTGGATGTTATTGGGGATACTTACAGGAATATGGTTAAGATATTACATACATGAGCATAAATGATTTGAAGAAAGCTGCATGACCCAAAGCTACCACTCTGTGAATGACAGCTTAACCGGAAACATGGGATATTAATACATGGTATAAAGATCTTCACATTTTCCGAAAGCACAAATGGCATATTCAAAATCATTTTGACTATCACTAGAATTTCTTAGTCTGTGCTTTCTCCTATTTTTTTTTTCTATAGCGCTAACCCAACAACCAAACTATTTGTCCTGCTAATTAATAACACTGAAGTTCTGTTCTCTGCTGCTTTCTATTTTATGCAAACTAGATGGCTGGATGCTCTGACAAAACTCTCATTAGTGGAGAAGATTCTCCATCACTGTCACAGCTTACTAATTTCTCTTTAGAAAATATTCTGCTATATTCACATATGAAAGGACTATTCTGTGAACAAATTTGTCATTTTCATTGGCTATCAGTTAGTCTTTAGGGTTTTCCCATTCCAAGGAGCGTGATCACAATATGGGTTAAAGGATAAATGTGTGCTGATTCTTAATGATGTTATAGTTTATAGACTATCTTCTCACTCATTTTCCAGGATCCTTCTAAGCTTGTTATTTTCGAAACCCAGGTTTGTCATTTCCAGTTTATGATAAAAGGCCAGAGTTTATGATTTTCTTTGTAAGAGAACCAACATTATAAACAATTTTTCTTTAGAAGCCTCTATTGCTGAAAAAAAAAGGTTGGAAAGGAGTAATAACTCCACTTACCCTGGGTATAAAGGTAAATATTTACATTTACAGTTTAAACTATATTGATTTAGGAAAAATGAAAGTTCTTATTTCTAGATAATATATACAGGGAACCAACTGCTGTTGAGAGAGGGAGAATAAATTTTATCTGAGGCCAAGTGGTCCATTAACAGTTATGAGTTCATGATAACTACTGAAGGACTTCAATAGTTTCATCCATGATCAGAAAAAGAACCCCTTCGTGAAGAACTTCTTGAAAGCTGAAGGTATAAGATATTTCTTCCTATTGAGCATATATAGTTGATGCCTCAAAACTTTAGCTAGTTTGTTCCTCTGAAATAGTTGCTTTAGAAGACATACCACCCTGTATCTTTAGTAATTCTCTCACTTTCTATTGACCTTTTAAAGTATGAAAATGTTTAAATATTTTAACTCTTTACCCAGTTGAAAAGAAACTGATTTCATGAGAAACCAATGGGAAAGCATAATAAGGAAAATAATTCAGCTAGTGTGGTTCAGACAAAGTTCCAGAGACGTGGTTTCTGTTAATCCTTCAAAATGGCTCTGAGGTAAAGTAGTCTTCAGGTGATACAGTGATGCTTTCAAATCCATGTCTTGGAGACATTAACTAACTGGAGCATCAATTTCCCAGATTTCAGCTTTCATATGTGAGGGTAAACATATTCAGCAACGCTTGTATAAGATGTTAAAGAGAATTAGTGATGTGTTCCACGAGAGGCAGAGGCAGAGGCACAGCAAAACAAGGATGGAAAAAAGTGACAGGTATTAAAGTAGAATAGTGAGAAATCTGGAGCAGAGACCATCATGTGAGTTTTGGAGTCATGAGGGAGCAACTATTTGAATGTTTAATTATTCAAGCTAAGGGTATATTTCAGTGGTTTAGTGCTTGCCTAGCATGTGTGAGTTCTCTCTTTCAACTGCAATTGGTGCAGTTAATATTGCATACAAATCTACTTATTTTTCCTCATTTTTTTCTCACTGGTATTTGGAACTTCTAGAACACTCAATCATCCTATTTTCTTCTATAAAAAAGCACAATTGCTTGCTTATCCCTGTTGCTTAGAATATTTTACATTTACTTTCCCCTAGCTGAAGAAGATGATTAAGGTTATTTTGGTATTGATCTATTTTATTGATCTGGGAAATTTGAGAACACCCATGAGATCTTTTCAGTGTGAGAATGTCAACTAAAGGGGCTTGAACTGTTTGAATACATTTCAGTTTTCATGTTGAATAAGCAGGATAGAAGAGCTCACAAAAGAAGATGCGACCTTTGAGAATAGTCACTTCTAATTAGGGGAGAATGTTGCCTTCCCAGGATGGTCTTCCCTAATCAGCACTAATATCACTGCTTCGTGACTTAGATTGCCTTTGCCAAGTTACTTGTAACAGAATCTGGAATAGAACAGAAATAGAATAGAAATGCTCAAATGAAAGAATAGGGTTGTGTATATGTTTGATTTATAAGTGTTTTAGTCAAAGGTAGTTCTTGTGAAATATTTTGAAATCTTATTCCCACTAAGTAGAAAATATGAAGGCATACATGAAATATTCTGACACTTTGAGGTCAAAATCGACTTTTCATTTCTTACTTTAGAATCGTACATTTTCTTGAATTTAAAAGGTATGATACATTTTCATATTTGATGTGCTTGTCTGTGGTGTATTTGATCATCTATTTATGAGAGTATGTGTGTATATGGAGGCTAGAGAATAGCATGTGTTTTCTTGCTCTGTCACTCTAGACTTCATTCCCCTGAGAAAGTTATTCTCACTGAATGTGAAGCTTGTCTAGCAGACAACAGGACCATCTATCTTCTTTACAGGCTCATGCATGGCCATGTCCTGTTATTTTACAAGTGTTCTATGGTTTTGAATTCTGGTCCTCAAGATTACGCAGCAAGCTCTCTTGTCTCAGGTAAGCGAGCACATATGTTTGTATCTTTTTCTGCCTTATTTTCATGAACACGATATCTTCTAGATTTGTCCATATTGTTACAAATGGCAGATTTTCATATTTTTCAAGAACTGAGTAGGATTTTACTGTGAATGTTTACTTGTGCTTTATCATTTTAAATGAGAATAGTTCTCTCAATTTTTTCCATATAACCATGCTTATATTTTGTGGTTCAAGAGACCACTCTATGGACAACTTTTGTTTTTACCTAGTCTCAACTTTTCATATATAATTTCTCCCAGTGATGTTTCAATTTTCTTTTTGTTTATTTCATGTGCAATCTGTGACATTAAAAACCATTAATCCCCTGACATCTTAGGTAATCTCATTTTTTAAATTCTTTTATGTGGATATAAGAAGGTACTTAAAGTATTTGGAAAAATAATAGAGATAATTAATTAGAGTAATCATAAATTAACGAATTATCCATATAACAAACGCAAACACATTTTAATAAAGTTTTGATAGATTTTTGTACTTTGACAAGTTTTTCTTTCTTTGTGTTTATATTTAGTTTAAAGCTCATCGGATTCCACTATCCACCCTGTTTCGTTTTCTTCAGTGTTTTTAAGGCTAATAATAGAATAAAATTAATATAATAAATCACTTTTCAAAATTAGCTAGTTTCATTTACAATGCAGCCTAATGATTTTAAGTCATTTCCTCTTCCTGCTTATTTCATGAAGATATTTACATTCCATTAACAGTCATAATTTTATTTCCAACACTTCTAAAAATACTTACTATAGACAGCAGACCTCTCACATTCGTTCCCTATGTAGTGATACAAAAGTGTTTTGACTCTTAATGTTTTTCTCCACTAAGTGTAAGTGTATGATGAACAAATCCCCACAGAAAACTCAGCCCTTCTCTAGAAGTGGTTTTGAGATTTGAGAGTAAAGTTATTTATAGGGAGAACCTTGACTAGAGGGTAATTCATAAAAAAGTTAATCATTTCCAAATGGCAGTAACTTATATATTGTTTGTAACAAATTGCTGGCAACACATCCTTGTGACTGATTACAGTACACCTGCTGTCACTGTACTGCAGCTAAAAACTACTGTATTACAACAAGTTGACCTTTCCAATGGATTTTCTAAAGGATTTGTAAAAATCTTACACCTTAAAGGAGGCTCCCTCTGTATGGTATGAAATGTCATCATAATTTGTCTTCCATGCTGTAGGTATTTCAGTTACCCAGGGGAATTATCTACCATCAGGAAGAACAGTTTTGTTATTTTCTTCACTAGAGAATATTTTTTTTCTTTTTTTGTTTACTTATATAGTTTTACAGAGTTCTCTTCTAGAAACATGTTACACATAACACTTTTAGGTTCTCCTTTGGTACAGCATTGTATATAACAGATGGACCTTTTCAACTCTGGTGTATGAGAACTAATGATATTAATAGGTGATGTTCTCTGATCCTGGTTTTCACTATACTTTCTTGAATTTTAGAGAAAAAAGAACTTGCTAATATTTTTAGTAGCTTCCTTGTTTGCATTCCATCTTTGTTAATTAAAAGCATTATTGTAAAGTTCGAGCAAATTTAGTTTTAGTTTAGTTTTAGCAGAAATATGAGAAGATAAAAAGTTTTATTTTCAAGTTGATTTACTGAAGTTAAGAAAAGTGAATCTTGGTCCTGCCTCAAAGCAATGTGCTAGACTTTGTTGACTCCCCATGGGAAGCCTTAACCTCTCTGAGGAGTGGATGGGGAGTGGGGTGGGGGGAATGTGGAGAGGACAGGAGGAGGGGAGGGAGTATTTAAAAAAAAAGAAAAGAAAAGTGAATCTATCATCTATCTATCTATCTATCTATCTATCTATCTATCTATCTATCTATCATCTTTCTATCATGTGTTTGTTTGTATGTGTGTATGCGACATGTGTGTATTTGTGTGTTTGAGTATATGTGTATGTGGGTATGTCTGCCTCTCACTGTTTCTCCGTGTCCATGTCTTCTCTTTTTAACTAATTATATGGTCTTAGTTTGTAAGTTTAATTTTTGTTTATGATGAACCATTTTCTTCTGTTCTTATAACAACTTCATGCTTTCCTTTAATGTGTTTAATTATTCATATAATTCTGGTTATTTTTCTCAGGAACAGCATGCCCACCAAAACACATTACTATAAGTGCACATTTTATTTCCACATAGTAATAGAAAACTATATGTTTTGTTAGGTAATAAAAATGTTACTACTATAATTAATTAAAACATATATTAGAAATATTCACTTGTTCCTATTAAATTAAAGAAAACAAGGTCAAAATTCTGAGAGGTTAAATTTCAAATTTAGCATTACAGTTTTGTTCTATCACAGAAGGAACTTTTAATTTTTATTTCTAAAATTTAGGTGCTGCTAAGGAAACTTGATGGGTAAAGTTGGCCAGTACCAAGATGCAAGAACTAAGTTCGAGATCTGGGACTCATATGATATAAGGAGAGAAGTGACTTCAATAAAGTGTTCTCTAATCTCCACACATACCCTATGGCATGCACACACACACACACATACACACACACGCACACGCCATGCCAAAAGTAACTGAAAGAAAAAAAATAATTGAGGACTTTCATAAAATTTCTGAACATTATCGTTATGTCGGGGATTGATGGAGGAAGGTCATTGGCTAATAAAGGAACTGTCTTGGCCCATTTTATTGGTTAGAAGATAGGTGGGAGGAGTAAACAGAACAGAACGCTGGGAGGAAGAGGAAGTGAGGTCAGACTCCACAGCTCTCCTCTCGGGAACAGACGCCCCAGAGAGATGCCATGCCCCGCTCCCGGGCAGACACACGCCATGAAGCTCCAACCCAGGATGGGCACAGGCTAGAATCTTCCCGGTAAGACCGGTTCTCACAGATTATTAGAGATGGGTTGATCGGGATATCAGAATTAGCCAGTAAGGGCTAGAGCTAAGGGGCCAAGCAGTGTTTAAATGAATACAGTTTGTCTGTTGTTATTTCGGGGCATAAGCTAGCATGTGGGCAGCCGGAGTGCTGGGGATGCAGCCCTGCCACTCTTATTACTACAGATTGGCGCCCAGACGTGTGGACAACTGAATACACTGAAAGCCTGAGAAAGCTTGGGAAAGAGAAGAGCATGTTTTCTTGGTAGCTGCAATTTAATAGAGGCTTCCTGACTCAGCTTTAGCTGCAAAACCCTGCAGCTCATTAAGAGGTCCTGCCACGAAACACTTAAATGGTGTTGACGAAAAGCTGAACACATGCTTTTCGGTTTTCAGCCGTAGCAGGAAAAAAGCTGCGCTGTTTAAAAATGCCAGCTTTCTGGGCTGTCCTGCCGGGGCAAACTCTGACGATTTGAGGCAGGAGGGCTGGCTACCGAGAGAGGACTTGAGTGTTGTCTGTTGTAGCTTGCTGGCTGGCAGGGACCTTGAAACGCCATAGAGTTGTGGCTATAAACATGGCTGCAGCCTGTGTATCAGCCATGAGGCTGGAAAGCTAAGGAATGGGCTACATCTAGCCAGCAAAGCCACGGCTTTAGTCCTACTGAGATTGCTTGGTAAATTAAAGGCTCTTGTGGTCAGAAAAAGAGAGATATACAGTAAAGAGAGATTCAAAGACAAAGAAAATTTCTAAATGGTTTACTGCGTGTTAAAAATATATGCAAGCTAAAAGTTGAAGTTCTTAAAGTAAAAAACATAAAAAAAAGGAAGAGAATTGTTGTGTGTGATAGTACACACCTTTAATCCCAACACTTGGAAGGCAGAGGGAGATTGACCTCTGTGACTTCAAGGTGTGGTAGCACATGCCTTTAATCCCAGTGCCGAGAAGGCAGAGACAAACAGATCTCTGTGAGTTCAAGGTGTAGTATACACCTTTAATCCCAAATGCCTGGGAGGCAGAGACAGGCGGATTTCTGAGAGTTCAAAGACAGCCTGGTCTACAGAGTTACTTCAGGTCAAAGATACAGAGAACCTGTCTCAAAAAGCAAAAAGTTAAAAGTAAAAATAAATGAAATAGAGGTTAAAACAAAGCTGTACAAAGATGCAAAATAGACAGAGAATTTTGATACTGTATGCTATTATGCTCTCTTTAAATTATTTAAATGCTGAGGAATGAGCAACAGATGCTAAAAAGATATTTATCTATAAATGCTGCTGAACTATTCCAACATAGATCTTTTGATGCCTTGACTTTGAAATTTGGATCTAAGGACATGATGCTTTGGAAAGGAGTTTCTTATTTTGTTTTCACAGAGGATGAGACGCTGTTCATTTCTTCTATTCCGATTTGGTATGATGGACCACGCCCTCCTGAAGGGTTGCAGTGAACATCTTCAGAAAATTGCTTCACTCAACTGCCAACTGAGATGAAACTAGCACACAGGTTATACCATGAAAGACCTAATTAACGATGCCCCCATTCAGCAGGAAGCAGTTTGGAGAGAAAAAACTGCGCCCATGTTCCCAAATATGGTTTATAAATGTCCTTTTACATTTAAAGGGGGATATTATATAGATATGAATAATTTGCATTAGTATAGATTTTGCTTTATTGATAGAGATTTAAGGTCAATTTTGTTATATCTAAGTGTTTCTGATTTTGATTAAGGTATTGTGATTGTGTAGTTCATTTAAATATGTACTGTATAATTAAGAAATATAGGTTGTTAATGGATAATCATCGATAATAGTAAAGCTTGTAGTCATGTTAGTTAGATTTTCTAGATATATAGAGTTATATTTTCGATAGACATTCTTCATGTCTTTCAAAGATTACAGAATAGGACATTTAATGTTTTAATAACTGAGGACTTTTCATGACAATGAGACACTCTGCTCCTGGCAGCACCAATGTACTTCAAGAGGAAGATGGGCATCGAAGAGGCACCTTATGGAGTTTGATAGCCATTTGGACAAGAAACTGCTCTTGCCTGGACTATTGCATAAACTGGACACAGAGAACCCGCAGAGAGAGGACTACTGAACTTGCCAAAAGGTGAGATGATCTTTCGGGGTTCCTGATTCATTTTGAAAGAGTCTGCGAGACATTCTGCAGGACACAACAGATAGTGACTGAACTGACTTTGAATTTTCCTGCTTTATGGAAATGTCTGCTGGATACCATGGGCCTGAAGGCTGAAGATGGATGCCCCAACGGTACAGAGGAACTTTGGGTGACTGTCCAGGCAGCGAGATGTCTCTCTCATTTCTAGAGTTTTAAAAGTTGCTTTTTTCTTGTTTGCTTAGGTAGTACTGTATCTTTCTGGAGTCTTTGATGGAGTTAAGAATAGTTAGTTATAGTTATAATTTTCCTTAGTTATGATAAAGATTATTGTAACTTTTACTTGATAACTGTTTTGTTATATGTAATTTTGCTATGTTAAAGTTAAAGCCTTTTTTTTTTGATTAAATAGAAAAAGGGGAAATGATGGAGGATGGTCATTGGCTAATAAAGAAACTGCCTTGGCCCATTTTATTGGTTAGAAGATAGGTGGGAGGAGTAAACAGAACAGAACGCTGGGAGGAAGAGGAAGTGAGGTCAGACTCCACAGCTCTCCTCTCGGGAACAGACGCCCCAGAGAGATGCCATGCCCCGCTCCCGGGCAGACACACGCCATGAAGCTCCGACCCAGGATGGGCACAGGCTAGAATCTTCCCGGTAAGACCGGTTCTCACAGATTATTAGAGATGGGTTGATCGGGATATCAGAATTAGCTAGTAAGGGCTAGAGCTAAGGGGCCAAGCAGTGTTTAAAAGAATACAGTTTGTCTGTTGTTATTTCGGGGCATAAGCTAGCCATGTTGGCAGCCGGAGTGCTGGGGACACAGCCCTGCCACTCTTATTACTACAGGGGATCATGATGGCAGGTAGATAAGTAGACAGGCAGGTATGGTGCTGAAGAAATAGCTGACAGTTTTATAGCATGACAGGAAGGCAGCACACATGGTGAAAAGGGCGTTGGGCCTGAATTGTTCTTCAGAAACCTAATTTAACCTGCCATAACATTTAACAAGACTTTCAGATAATAGTCATATTATGTTAATCATCAACATATATTTAGAACTTATGGAAATGAGTAGGGTGATTAAAAATAACACTAAAATGTTATATGAATTCATATAATATACAAGTGTTTATAAAATACTGTTCATCATTAATATAAATGATGATAATCAAAATATTATTCAACAGTCTGATGAATAGAATTACAAACAATTAAGAAAAATCCAAAATAACACTGAGTGCGAAAATGACTACAGCCAAATATTAAATGAATGAAACAAACATTTGCTGACTTATTACACAAAACATACACACATGTATGGCAAGGTCATAGGTTGACATTGGGTACCTTCTACTTTATTTCCTGAGATAGCATGCCTTGATGAATCTGGAGCTTACCAGTTTGATTAATTTAACTAGGTAGCTTGGCTCAAGGATACTGTGATTTAATATGTGTTTTATGATGGTCCTGAAAATGAGAAAAACATTGAATAAATGGTTATTACTTGCCAACAACTAAATATTTTCTAATGTCTGAGTAATCTTGTTCAGTTATTTCAAACTATTTCCCCATGTTTCTAATAAAAGTTGAACAATATAATGCTGTTCCTTAGAGCTACTCAGAAGGTACTCAGGCTTCTATATAAGGAGAGTGGAAGCTCTGTTCAGTGAGAGCTGTTTATTCAGGGAATAATCACTTTGATTAGGTAGATTAATCATCAATCAATGTGCCTTTAACCATTGCGAAGAAAATGAAGTGCCCTTTTCAAGTTTCCTTTCTGAGTTTGGCCTTGGGGCTCAAATGATTTAGAAAGTTACTTGATTTTCTTTCCCTCATATTTGAAATGCAAAATTTCTTTGATTTTTTCCTTTTATATTCCCTGTGTTCATTGTCAGACTCTGCTTTCTGACAAAATGTCAAATAACTAAGGAAGTAGGCTTATTAAGTGCTGCTTTTATGCCCTGCCACCTGGAGGTAATTCTGGTTCTGGTTTAAAAACAGACTTCTTCTACCAGGATCTACAAAAGGGCTTATTTGGCCTTGGGTCATACTCAAGCTGTGTCAACTCAAGAGCCTCAGATAAATTTGAAAATGAAATAGAGTACACAGTAAGTGATAAAGAACTCACCCTGTGTGGTTCATTGTTGTTTGAGAGAATCTACTTTGAACAATTTAATCCATCATCAAGAATTTCTTCTTAAAAATAAAGAGCAACCCAATATGTTATTTATTCAGACAACATACAATGATTTTCATAAAACATTGTTCACAGCTGACATGAATGAAGGCAACCAAGATGTTCATCAGCAATATGATGAATAGCATTGCAAATAGTAAAGGAAGCCCAAAACAACACCAAAAATGGACATTACTACAGCAAGAGAAGTAAATGAATGGAGCCAAATTTTGCTGACTTGTTGCAGTAAGAATAGCCACTCAAATAATATTTTCGAAATGCGTAACAAGTAAAACTTGTCTATGCTAATTAAAGGTATTGATGAACTTTTGTGAGGAATACTGACTAGAATTTGAGCCAGGGAAAGTTTCATTACCTGTGCTGTTTCTGGAAAGGAGACTTTGGGCATGAATGTCTTCACTTTGCTCACAGTTGTGGGATCGAACATAATTTTATATCTTCTTGGATTAAGGTGATACTTCATTTAGGGTTAAGTAAGTAATTCACAACACAATAACTTATTTATATTGACATATTTGGATATTTTTCATTGTCAAACTCTAGTTGTTTATACCTACATCAAGGTAATTAAAAAGTTTCATTTTTTAAAAAGGAAGTGAGTATTGATTCCAATTATTATGAGCACCATAACTCTATCCCATTTACGGGCAATCACCCAAGTTTCTTAATGGATAGTTATGTAATAATGAACTGTAAATAAATTCTCTGGGAGTGGAATCATTTTAGAGTACAATTATGTATTACAAATAGTCAACTTTATTGGCACTCAACTAAAAGGAGAAACATGCTATTTGAGATATATTTAATAATGTAATGAGGTCAAACATATATCTCTGATGCACCTGCTCATAACTCAGTTTTACTGTGTTTGCCCTTACAAATGTCTGTATTTTCACTTGTGTAGTAAACATATCCACAAAGACACAGACACGATACACACACACACACACACTCACTCTTTCATTCACTCCTTCACTCACTCACATGCTCACACATGCATAAACAGACCCTAAAATTCATTTGCTCACACTTCACTTGAAAACTACAAGATGCTTATGGCATCAAGTGTCTTAATACATCATTTACCTTTGCCCAATTTTTTTCCTATCAGAAGCCAGAAAACTTAATTAATTTGAAGTTTCTAGCTAGAACATAAGTCTTACCAGGCATCACAAGTTTGCCTGTTCCATTTTTATTTCTACTGTCTTCCATATTAATAATACCCTTTAACTATTTCAGTAACACTTGGAGGTGACTGGATTTACCAATGCAATTTTTAGTCAGTAAGACATTCTTGACTATTCTTGGATGATTTAAAAGTTTTCTAATTTTAGGACCAGAAGCAGTAAATTAATTGAAGAAAAAAAGAAAAATATTTTATATAAGAATGAAATTATATTTTTACATGGTAAAGATATTATTGATATAAAAATCTACCAATAAGAAAAAAGCCACCCAACCCAAGTTCATTAGTTACACAAAACATATAATATATAATCTCACACCAGCAAAACCCAAAGAAAGGAAATACACAGACACACAGAGACACATAAGCACACACCCACACAGACACACACACAGACACACACACAGACACACACACACAGACACACACACACACACACACTCACACTACCACAACCACCACCAAAAAATAGCAATAGGAATTCACAATCACCAGTCATTTATATATCTTAATATCAATGGACTCAATTCCCAATTAAGAAGACGCAGGTCATAAGAATGGATACAAAAACAGGATACATCCTTCTGCATACAAGAAACACACCTTAACTTCAAAGACAGACATTAGCCCAGACTAAAGTGTTGCAAAAAGATTTTCCAATCAAACAGACATAAGAAGCAAGCTAGTGTAGCTATTCTAATAACTAACAAAAATAGACTTTATGCCAAAATTAATCAAAAGAGTTGAAGAAGGGCATTGTATAATCAGCAAAGGAAAAAATTCACAAAGATGATGCCTCAGTTCTGACCATTTACACCCCAAATTTAAGGGCATCTACATTTGTAAAACAAACAATAGCATGTTTGAACCATACATACTAATAGTGTGAGTCTTCAATACTCCACTTTCATCCATTTGTTTGGTCATCCAGACAGAAACTAAACATAGAAATAACAGAACTAACAGATGCTATGAATCAAATGAACCTAACAGATATTTCCTCCAAACACAAGAGTATGTATCCTTCTTCTCAGCACCACATGGAACCATCTCCAAAACTGACCATATACTCAGACACAAAGCATGTCTCAACACATACAAAATAAAATAAACACCTGTATCTTATAAGACCACCATGAATTAATGCTGGATTTCAACAAAGCAGAAACTTCAGGAAGCCTACAAATGCATGGAAATTGAACAACCCTCTATTGCATTATCAATGGATGAAAAAAGACATGAAGAAAAAAAAGTAAAGACTTCTTAGAATTCAATTAAATGAATATACAAGGTACCCAAACTTTTGGGCCATAATGAATGTGGTGCTAAGAGTAAAGTTCTTAGCAACAAGTGCCTGCATAAAGAACTTGGAGAAAACTCATACTAGTGACTTACAAGCACTCCTTGCTTGGTTAGAATTATACCAAGATTTTTTATATTACCTGTAGCTATTGTGAAGGGTGTTTTTCCATGACTTCTTTCTCAGTCTATTAATTTTTTATATATAGGAAGGTTTGTATATAGGAAAGTTACTGATTATTTTAAAATTAATTTTGTATCTAGATACTTCACTGAAGATATTTATCAGCTGAAAGAGTTCCATAGTAGTATTTTTGGAGTCACTCATGTATACTCTTCTATCATTTGTAAATAATGATACCTTGACTTCTTCTTTTCCAATTTGTATTCCCTTGATCTCCGTTAGTTATCTTATGGCTCTAGCTAGAACTTTAAATACTATATTGAATAGGTATGGAGAGAGTAGACAACCTTGTCTTGGTATAACTCTAACCAAGTGAAAGATCTGTATAACAAAAACTTTATGTCTTTGAAGAAAAAAAGTTGAAGAAGATAATAGAAGATGAAAAGGTCTCCCATGCTCATGGGTGGGTAGAATTAACATAGTAAAACCATTCATCTACCAAAAACAATCTACAGATTCAATGTAATCCCCATTAAAATTCCAACACACTTTTTTTGCAGATCTTGAAAATATAATACTCATCTTCATGTGGAAAAACAAAAAAAAAACCCTCAAGATATCTAAAACAATCCTATATAATGAAAGATCTTCTGTAGCTATCATCATGGCTGATTTCAAGGTCTATTACAGAGCTACAGTAATAAAAACAAAGCATAGTACTGGTATAAGAACAGACAAATGGATCAATAGAATTAAATTGAAGACCACAGGCAAATTGACATGCCTCAACATAAACTCAGACACAATGAACCTGATAGATCAGAAAGTAGGGGATAACTTTGAACAAACTGGCACAGGAGACAACTTACTAAATAGAACACCAATAGTGCAGACACTCAAACCAATACATGGGACCTCCTGAAACTAAAAAGTTTCTGTAAGGCAAAGACACAGCCAATAAAACAAAACAGCTGTCTGCAGAATGGGAAAAGAAATTCAAGAACCCTACATCCATCAAAGGGCTGATTTTCAAAATACATAAAAAAAATCAAGAAACTCGACAACAAAGTACGAAATAATGCAATTGAAAAATGAAGTACAGACCTAAACAGAAAAATTCTCCAAAAAAGAATCTTGGATGAAAGATAATTAAGTAAATGTTGAACATCCTTAGCCATCAGGGAAATGCAAATCAAAACAAATCTGCGATACCATTTTACGCCTGTCAGAATGGTTAAGATCAAAATATACAAGTGGCAAATGACACTGAAGCAGCTGTAGAACAAGGGAAACACTCTTCCAGTGCTGGTGGAATTGTAAACTTATACAGATACGTTGGGAACCAGTATTATGGTTCCTTAGAAATTTTATAATTGACATAACTCAAGACCCAGCTATACCACTTGACTATATTCCCAAAGGATTTTCCAATCCTACTACAAGGACACTTGTTCAACTATGTTCAGAGCAGCATTGCTCATAGCTGCCAGAACTTGGAAAAATTCTAGATGTCCCTTAACTGAAGAATGGATAAAGAAAATGTGGTACATTCACATAATGGAGTTATACTTAGCTATAAAATAACAATGACATCATGAAATTTGCAGGCAAAGGGATGGATTTAGAAAAAAATTCATGCTGAGTGACGTAACACATACCCAGAAAGACAAGCATGGTATATACTCACTATATAGTGGATATTAGCTAAAAAGTAAAGATAACCATGCTAAAATCCACAGACCTAGGGAGTCTAGGTAATAAGAAAAACTCAAGCAGAATATTCTTAGCTGCCTGGGAATGGGAAATAGAAGAGATTTCTTGGGTGTATTGCAAGTGGCTGGGAATGGGAACATGAGGGATTGGGTTTGGGAGAATACTGAAAAAGATCACTGAAAAGGGAGCTCATTTCAGGGTCAGGTAGAAACCTGGGACAGGGAAAACTCCCAGGAATCTACAAAGATGACCAAGTCAGCACTCCTAATAATAATACAGATTGACCTGGTTATCTCCTGTGACCAGAGATGTCCAGTGAAGGTACTGGAAACCAACCCAGCCATGCAACTTTTGACACACATTCTGTTCTGTCTATGGATTGTACTGGGATAAGGGTGGCACAAAGATTGTGGGAGTGGCCAACCAATGAGTGGATCAGCCTGAGACCCAGGACATGAGAGTGAGCCCACTCCTGATACTACCTGGAGCACAAGGGCCCAGAGACTGGATGGCACTCGATTGACTAGAGAAAAAAAGTGTCAAGGTAATGATGCCTAATGATAGTCTGCTTTACTCATCGATTGGTTGGTGAATGTCCAATTGTCATTAGAGAGGCTTCACTCAGCAACTTATAGAGACTTATGAATCCAGAAGGATGGCTGCCTTGGCTGGGGAAAGATTAATGGCAGCTCTTAACTGAAGGGGCGGAGAGGGTTATATAGGGCTTCATAGGGGAGATCTTTTCCCAAGGACAAGGGACATTGGTTAGTTTTCTCCTGCTCAGGGATTGGTCAGTTTATCTGGTCAGGGGCAGAGATGGCTCCGACATCATGGCCAAACTGTGTTTCTTTCCCTGGTCCTTTTTTAGCTTTTTGACTCTAATCTTAGGACCAGGGCATACTTCTTTCACTGGCTCTGATCCTAGGGACGAAGTGTGTTTCTTTGACAGTAGTTTCAGAGCCAGGGCATATGTCTTTAGTCCTGGGCTCAGGGATAAAGATGTTTTTTTCCTGACACTGGCCTCAAATACAGAGTGTATTTCTTTCTCTGACTTTGGGTTCAGAGTCAGGGTGCTAAGTGATTGGTCAGTTTCTTGCTCCTGTTGTCCCTTTTACTCTACAAATATCACTTAAAATGAAAGCTGTACATAATTGAAATGAAATCTTCACATAGCTAAACAAATGCAGCTTGTCTTTGCTTAGTTAAACAAATATTCAGCAACATTAAACATTTGTTTTTGGAAATTTTGCTTCATTTATTTAGAATGTTTTATTAAAAACACACATATACACACAAAAACACAGACTCCATTGTGGTTTAGTGAAGTATCTAAGATAATGTGTATACTGTATATATTTTAAAAAGTTCATAGGCCAAGCTTTTCTAATATATATAATATTTAAATCTTGTATTAGAAGCCTACATTATCTAAGAAGACAAGAAGAGAGATTTTATTAATTAGTCCTTGAAGAGGAATAATTAATGAGAATGGGTGCTATAGTTATTTGAAGGAAAATGTCCCTCAAATGAAGCAGCACTATTAGGATATGCAATTGGGTTGGAGTAGGTGTGGTCTTATTGAAATAAGTGTATAACTGTGGAGGTTGACTTTGAGGTCTCATATGTGTTCAGACCATGCCAAGTGAGAGAGACCACTTCTTATTGCGTGTGTAAGACAGAGGACTCTCAGAACCAGCACCATGTCTACCTGCATGCTGCCATTTCCCAACATGGTAATAATGGATTAAACCTCTGTATGTTAAACTTACTGAACTGTAAGAAATGGAGGTCAGACTTTTGATCTGGACCTTTTGGCAGGAAGACAAAAGATTTTGATCTGAATCTAGAGGTAAGATGACACATGCCTTTAATCCAGATCTTAAAGAAGAAAGACACACCTTTAATCTGGGCCATACCATCTACTGGAAGCCTGTATAAGGACAATGAAAGAAATAAGAGATTTTTTTTTTTAATCTTCATCTGACTGTTGTGACCTTGTCAGCACATCTATTCTTTCACTGGCATTGGAATCTACTTTTTTGGATACTTAAAAGGAATTGACCAGAAAAGGGAAACATGAATCCCAGGGAACCATGGATAAGTATCATTGCACAAAGTTAAGCAATTCCTCTAACCTGGACAGCAACCCAGACCTCAGTATGTCAAGGCAATGGCAATATAGAAAAAAGACTGAGAACTTGCAATGTATGGCTTTAGGAGACTAAAGACCACTGAGTTTCTGCTAGGAACCAGTGACGTAGAGTCTAGGCAAGAATAGTGCATATTGGCTTATCCCCATAACTCTTCCTCTTATACAAAGTAAAACAGAAAAAGATTGTGTCTCTGTCACCTGGACAAAGGGTCATCGACTGCTGATAACATCTATGCAGTAAACACTAATCATTTTCTGTTGACGCAGCCTAATTTTCTAATACACATATGTAAACAAATAATGCACATAACAAATTAGTTAAAGATTTAAGGTTGACTCAATCTTTCAAGAACTCTGGTCACATTATTATGAATATTAAAATACCAAAGATATCCTCATTTCATCTTCTCATTTTTTCATGATATTATTTAGCTAAGGACTTAAGCCAAGTTAATTATTTTATTATAACGTTTACAAGTCATTTCTTTCTTATGTCTCTAAAATTTTAATTTTATTTCGTCCTGAATTTTTTAAATGATAATTTTTAAGACTTTTTTCTTTTCTTTATATTGGCCTTGAACTCCTATTGCATTCAAGGATAACCTTGAACTTCTAATTCTCCTGCCTCTGGCTCTCATGTGTTATGATTTTGTGACTGCCAGAAGCTTGGACACGTTATACTTGATTTACATTTTCTCTAATAGATTTTTAAATTTCTGGATTTTAGAATACTAGGGATTTGTCTTCTCGTGTGTCTTATTTTTCTTAGCCATTCAATATTAGGTTAGTTGTTTTCTTTTAGTAAAATTAGAAACAAATTTTTTAAAAAGGCATCTGCAGCCACTACTTCATGAATGCTAGAACATTTGAAGCCATTGCCTTTCCTGGTAATGGGATTCTAATTAGACTGATCAGTTTTAATTAGTATGCTGTCATGTAGCAATCTAATGAAATACTGTGTTGAGGAAAATTGATTTGGCCTTGATGCTAATTACTCTCTGAGACTCTATGTTTTATCAAAATGGGAATTGATTGTTTCCAGGCAACTCAAGTTCTGTTTCCCTTCCTTTGTCTTTTCTTGTTTAGTACATACTACTTATATTTAAGATGTCTCCTTAATTCATACCATGTTCTCATCCTTAATTCATATTGTGTCCTCTTTCTCAATTTCGCTGTACCTTGGACTCCAGCGTGTCCTGAAAGGAGCAAATTTATCACCAGTCAGACGAGGAATTCCTCAGATGAACCTTTTCTGAAATGAAAGTTCAAATCAGTCTCCTGATACTGAGGGCTAAAGCCAGTAAAGGCTGGCAGGAGAGATCCTGGTCAGCTTCCAGAAAAATCCAAGTTGACATATCAGGTGGTTACTGGAACTAGAAATTTTAAAAATGACAACATTAACATTACAAAGAAATATATTTAAAAATTTCATATTTGATTTATTTGCTGATATTTTCTCAAGTCAGTATGTGGTTTTAAATATTAAATCAATATTTCTAACAATCAGGTAATTATGTGCTTCATTATGATTTAATTATTTCTAAATTCAGAATTAAATGAGGTAAGTGGTTAAGTGGTATTTTCTTGTAAGATAAGAATTTTGGAAAGAAAAAAATTGGATATCTAATAACGAATTTAAGGTTGAAACTTGCTCCCTAAATGTACATTGAGCATATTCCTAAAATAAAATTGCTATTGTAAACAGTTAATGTGCATCTTCTTATGTAAAAATGACCTGAATTTCACTTTTTTTCCTTTAAATATACTTAGATTTCACAATGATTTAAAGCTATGAAAAAGTAGGATTTAATTTAAAACATGGTGTGTCTTGATTATCTTATTTTTTATTATAGTTTATGATGGTTATTAAGACATTGAAGAACTAGATTGCCTAGCTTTTTTTTTTTTTCGTGGTTCTCAGAAAGAGAATAGAAGCTGGAGAACATTTACTTTTAGGTATATATGTTGTGTAACTATACATATTAGTTTATATACTCAGTTCCTAAAATCATTATTTGAAATATCCTAAAGTTATTTGGAGAATGCAAGAAAGATTTTATATAAATTCTATATTTGTTTCTAAGAACCAACTAAATATTATTTTGTGTGGGAGATTAAATAAATGAATTTTTTGAATTATTGACATGTTCCCTGGATCAAACCTTTGTGTTATATTTAGACACAATAACTGATTCTTTAACTATGTTGCCTGGGTGCAGTGTGGTATCAACTCATACTTGTATAAAAATTAGCCCAACAATTAAGTACCTTGCTTAGATCAGTTAATTCTTGCTTCAGATAAGGCATTATCATCGAAGAAAACATCAATTAAGTAATATTTAGGCCTTTTATCTTGTTTCATTATGCACTGTATCTTTGAGTATCCAAGCTATAGAAAGTCTTTTTCATTTTAAAAAATGTAAAAATGTTTTCTTTTCAGAATATGGATGTTTTTGGATAACATAGTGAATGTATTATACATGAGATTTGATGCAATAATCTTACATTTGTCCAGAAGTTTTACTATGTTGTTTTCACTATAGTTTACTGTTGTTCTGTGCTCTAATCTTCTGCACTTCACCATGAGAATATGAAAGAATCAGTAGCTGGAGTGTAAAGAATTAATTCCATTATATCCATTAATTAGTAACTGATTAGCAGTTTGAAAATTAAAAGGTGGGTAGGATGTAATTTTATTACAAATAAAGTCTACAAACATGCACAAAATGAAATTTAATGATAGTTATTGATATAAACGGAAATATAATGATTTACATGAACAAAATATATTATAAGTCCCTCAGTTAGACAGAGGCAGGATGCTCTATGAGACATTGTAGGAGCTTGTCTGAAATGACTGCTCCCAGGCTTGGAGGGTAGATGTTTTGATTTGCTCACTGCTGACACCTGTATTGCCTGGTCCAACATTGTGTGAGTTTTCTATCTCTGTGTAAACACAGTGATGGGAATCAAAATGCTGCCACTGGGGAGTCAGGTCTGTGACTCTTAGGGTCTCTATACGGCAAATACTGTTGGGAAATGTCATCTGAAAATACATAAAAACCTCATTGGCATCTGTGCTTACAAATCAGGGAACTGCATGGTGAGTACTCATCTCTCCCAGAGCCTCTGAGGATATGAATCTCCCCCTTTCATAGTTGAAGGATATGTTATTTGAGAAAACAATCTTTGAACTATATGAAAATATGTTTGACACAGATTTTGCATTATAAAAACAATAGACTCCCTAAGGGAAGGTCTTTACTATAGACTATGGGAGCGGATACTGAGGAGAAAGTTGTGTTGTTTTGTTTTGTTTTGTTTTTACTGATTTTTATTGAGCTCTACATTTTTTCTCTATTCCCCTCCCTCCTTCTCCCCTCCCCCCTTCTCCCCTCTCCCACGGTCCCCATGCCCTCAATTTACTCAGGAGATCTTGTCTTTTTCTACTTCCCATGTATATTAGATCTATGCATGTCTCTCTTAGTGTCTTCATTATTGTCTAAGTTCTCTGGGATTGTGATTTATGGCCTGATTTTCTTTGCTTTATGTTTTAAAACTACCTATAAGTGAGTACATGAGAATTGGGTTTTTTTACTAAAGCAAATATCTTACGCTGGGAACTGTATGTAAAAAAACACTTAGTGATGGAAAGGAAAAGAAATTATCTTCAGAATTATGAAAGGAGGTATTTAAGTCTAAATGTCATAAAGCTTAGTGGAACCAGGGATAATCTATAGCCCAGATAAAGAAATTGTAAATTAGGTCATTCTTAAATATCATTTTTAATCACTTAGTTATTTTTCAACAACAAAAACAAAAGGGCAAAAAACTTAGTGATCATATGTGCTGGGGGAAGGAGTAATATTTTCAGGAGTAATATATTCAAGCTTTGAGCTGTCAGAGTCTGTGAAAGAGAGAATATTAAATTTATATAAGTTTACAAGTGTTGCATGTGATTGTGGAATTTGATTACTAAAATAATATACCATGATTTGAAGTAATCAAAGATCATGTTATTATTTAAGATTGGCTAAAAAATGATGTGAAACATTCCTCCTCTTTCATCTAGACAGAAAAATAACAAGTTTCACAGAATGAATTTAGAGAGGAGAAATAAATTTTGTCCAATTTTACATGTTGCCAATTCTGCTTTTGCAATGTGTAAGACGTACGAGTGGCTGAGAATGTCTTTCATTTCTGGGAAACCACTTATGCGCATCAATTTCAAATTTAACTCGCAGTAGTATTATAATAAGCATTTGCATCGATGCTAGGGCATAGCACTAACAAGAGAGAGAACACAGCCTTTCATTAGTGTGGTTTGAGCTGTTAACACAATTTACTATAGGCTGAGTGGATTACAAACCACAAAACATTTTTCATCTGATGCCTGAAATTCAAGGACATTATAGCAGTGAGAGTGGATTCTGGTAAGGGCTAGTTTCTGGGCTGTAGATCATTGGATTTCTCGTGTATAGTTAAACATAATACAAAGCAAGAAAATTAGCTCAAGATAAATTCTGATAAGAGTACTAGTTCACTTCTGCAGGGCTTCTTCCTAAGGTCCAAATTTTGTATCCAGAGCTTTGAGTCAGAAACTTCACTGGCTTAAAATGTAAAGCTGAATAAATGAAATTACCAGCAATTTATTTCTTTATCTATTTGTTTACTTTTTATTCATACTCATTATTGGAAGAGTTTCTCTGCAAGTCACCAAACTACTCATGTTAAATTTCACAGAGATGATATATATATATATATATATATATATATATATATATATATATGAATGAACATAGATATGCATTTCCCTTGATTATACAAAGCTGAGTGATTATAACAAATTTACCTCCTGAGACTGTATAAATGCAGGAATTTATGAACAATAAATGGTAGATGAGGACAGGCTTGAGAGAGATTGAGAATCACAGATTTCTTTTGTAATTTTGTCTTCATAGTAATATGAAAAAGAACACAGGACACTATCTTATATTAAACATTTGTCAAATGATCATGAAATAGATAATTTTTCCAATAAATATTTTTCAGACTTATCTCTCTTACTTGACAAATTATCTTTTAAAAACATTTCATTTTGTCATTTTTCATAGTAAAAGTTTAAATTGCTTTTATTTTTGAAAAAAATGATGTGAAATTCAGGTATCTGTGCTATCTTTTCAATTTCATATTAATTTTTCTCATTTTATTCTATATGACTATAAAGGAACTGGACATTTCTAGGAAGAAACATGTAAAATATCATCAACAATAACAATGTGTGAAAGATTAATTTTGTAAGAAAATAAAAGTATACTATGTGACATTATATTGATATTCTCTTCATAGTTCTTTAGAAGGCCTTAAACCTCTTTGGATAGAAGATTCAGTTAAAC
Organism: Microtus oregoni; assembly: GCF_018167655.1. NCBI lineage: Eukaryota > Metazoa > Chordata > Mammalia > Rodentia > Cricetidae > Microtus > Microtus oregoni. Next base: position 26,711,179 of record NW_024543089.1, read on the forward strand.
AAACTGTTTCAGTTAACTGATTCAGTTAAACAAACTGTTGATGGACTGGAAATTAAAGCTTTGTGAAAAAAAGGAAAATGCTAAATATCTGAAAAGTTACTGTAAAACAATGTAGAATTGTCTCATATTATTTAGATTTGTATATATTATGTTTTTTCACATGTGCTTGCTTGATCTTCAGGTGCTGGAATCATTTTGGGAAAGTGATGGAAACATTAAGAGATAGGTCTTAGGTAGAAAAAGTGGTCACCAATCTGTGACTCTAAAGCTACTCCAGGTCCAAATTTCACTCCCTGTTTCTTGTATATCATGATGTGAGTGGTGTCTCTCAAATGATTCCACTATGAATATGTTTTGCCTCCGTATGGGCCTAGAGTCACAGGACCAAACATGACTATGGCTAGAAATATCTGAGTCCATGGGCAAGAATAAATATCTCCCCTCTGACTGCCTATATTTCAGACAGGAAGTTTATCATACTGATAGAGAAGTCTGATTAACACAACCCTGTATTAGGCTGAGATAATATTGACAACATTGTGTAATGTAAGAAGCTCGAAGACAGAGACCAAGGAGCATAAACAGTCACATCTGCACTGATGTGATGTCCTAGAGAAAGGTCATTCTAATCCTGTGTTATGAATACCAGAAAGCTAAAAAGCCTGTATTGTTAGATTCCCTTCAAGATAAGTTTCAAATTGCAAAGCAGATTGTGCCAAGTAAGATTGTTCACTTAAAAATTTGACTGTAGAATTGAAGTATTTACTTCATCCTTCTAGAAATATTAGATTTCTTTAATTCTTTGTTCCTTAGATTTATAGTGGCTCACAAACAGGTGTCTAGTAACAGGGAGATTCCACATTTCAGAGTTCAGTCACAAGGTCACAGCAGTTAAAGAAGAGTCACAGTGGGAGTGATCATAGCTTGATTGTTCCTGTGATACAGTTGAGATGTTCATGAGTACTGCCAGCAATTTTAAAGTGTTATTCCAAATATAAATTATTATTGCATTTACTACTTTCTAAATTTGGTAAGACTTTGACACTTGCTTTAGCAATAAAATATGAAGAAAATTCTATGAATCTCTTCTAAGTAGAAGACACTAAGGATGACATTTTTTTTTTCCTCATGGCACCAACTAAGATGGAAATGGAGCTGAATTGCTCAGATTTTGTATGCACAGAAACTTCCTAATATTGTCTTACAGACATGTAGGTAAGTATGCATTACTAATAAATGTGCAATGGTTATTCTACTGTTACCATTTTAAATCACCAGTATTTGGAGGCTGCTACCTTAGCATGGCATAAAAAAATCATTGTATAGACATACATACCACATTTACATGAACCTTGAAAGTAAAATTTGGACCCTTGATGGGGCAGAAATGTTGTGCAAAGTTTGAGTCTGAACATTAATAGTTAATGCTATCTATTAGCAAAGTGACATGTGAAATAATATTAGAGGAACATGAATAACCAGGCACATACTTGATGAACTTATAGAGAAGTAGCTAGTAAACACGAGTTGTTTTTACTGATTTCTATAGACTATAGTTTAAAGTCATTCTGTGAAAGAGTTTACCAAAAGTTAGTTTAGAAAGAATAAAATCATAAAAAATCGCATAGATAATCAAGGATTTCTAGGATGGGAAGGGCAGATATCTCTATTGCTATTGGACTCCATGTGGGAAGTAGAAAAGGGCTTTTATGGGTAAGCATCAAATTAAGGGGTAGTTATTACAACTGTCATTATAATCTCAGAATGGATTAAGGTGCCTCAGATTTAAGATCCAATTAAAAGCCAAGTAAAGAAAATCTTTAATTAGTTAAAACTCTCATAGAAAATAAATTAAAATATATCTCAGTCACAGAGTTACCATGTTCAAGGTTCATAGCTTCACAGCTGGGTTAAGAATAGGTTGGTTTTAAGAGGGAAACAATTAATGCTGTATACTTTCAGTGTGTTCTGAATTGTCAGTTTGACTATCAGCACATCATTCTTGTTGACATGAAACAACCTGTCTCCTATTTTTTTGAGAAGATTGTCTGCTATAGAATGCAAATATTAAATTAAAAATTACATCTAGAAAATTAAAGGTTTTTATTTTTGTTCTAAATGTTATGTAAAGAGCAAGTGACTGATAAAGCCACTAAGCACAAAGAGTGTGATTCTCAGTTTCTTGGATTTAATGTTTAAAGGAGGAAAAGTAGAAAAAGAAAGCTTTGTCAGGAGCCAGAGAATTGAGGACAGGCAATACTGATGAATAGGACATAAAGACGGACAACTCTCCATCCCCAAATAAAAGGTTTATTGTGAATTGTCAATTGCTACAGGGCAGTGTCTTTTATTTTTCTATGTTCCTCTTCCCAAAATAGTAGAAATATTATGATGTAAATTGGGTGGTGAACGATACAATCTGGCTTCCTTTCCCTTTGTGGATACAAGCAACTCTACTGGAGCTTGACATGGAGACAGAATTGAACAAGAAGTTGCAGAAGTAACTACGTTGTTCTAAGAGATTTGGAGTGGTTAAATTTTCCTCTCAATTTTGTGTATTTTTCTGTGTGAATGTGTTTCTTGTGTGTGTAGATGTGCATAAAGGTGCTAACTGAGCTTTTCTGTCCCACCAGGCCCCACAGCCGTTTCGCCCCAAAGAAATCACAGAGGTCTACTTTAGTTATAAACTGATTGGGCTAGTAGCTCAGACTTCCTGTTAATCCTCATAACTTATATTAGCCCATTATTTTTGTCTATGTTAGCCATGTGGCTCTGTACCTTATTAGGCGAGGCAGTCACATCTTGCTTCTTCTGTGGATAGATCATTACTGCATATCAGCTTTCCTCTTTCCAGAATTTTCCTATTCTCATCGCCCCGCCTCTACTTCCTTTCTGGTTGTCCCACCTATACTTCCGGCCTGGATACTGTACAATCAACATTCATTTAAAATATAAGTGACAGGGTTCAGACCATTGTCCCACAGCATGAAGGCAGCAGACTGCCCTTAGGAGGAAGTGAGCCACCTGACATGGGGCTTGGGACCAAATTTGTGTTCACAACCTTGTGAACCCTTAACTGCTGAGCTGTTCAAAGATTTTTCATCAGTCTTAGAAGGTCATATTGTTTATCATTAGCACCACCCACCATTTTTGTCAGTTATGCTTCCATACCTAACATATGGATATGATTCCCAGCCTTATCTGATATAATCACATTTTCCACAATTTTATGAGGACTGACCTCCAGGAAAAATCCAAATATTTAATACATAATATTGGTAAAGAATTTAGCAGAAGGACTCTGTACTATAAACTTGTCATGGACATGGTGGTGCACGCCTTCAACCCTGGTATTCAGGAGACAGTGACAAGTGGATGTCTTTGGCTTCAAGGCCAGCCTGATCTACAAAGTGAGTTCTAGTACAGGCAAGAAAACCTTGTTTTGAGAAACCAACCCTCCCCAAAACAAAACAAAAAAAAAAAACAAAAAAATCTCTCCCCCTAAAAGAAGTGTGACATCACTCATTAAGAATGATGAAATGAAAGAAAGTTATTTATGGATTGTAGGTAGAGGCTGCTTGTTCATTCCCAGCCAACCAGACCCCAAATAATCACACAGAAACTGTATTCATTGTAACACTGCTTGACCAATAGCTTAGGGTATTTCTGGCTAACCCTTTTCTTTTAGATTAACCCATTTTTTTATTAATCTGTGTATTGCCACCTGGTTGTGGCCTACCAGTAAGGTTCCATCCAGCATCTGTCTCCTGAAGCACTTACATGGTGTCTCCCTGACTCTGTGTTCTTTTCCCCAGCATTCAGTTTAGTTTCCCTGCCTAGCTGAATTCTTCCCTGCCTATAGGCCCAAAAAGTTTCTCTATTAACCAATGGTAATAAAACATATTTACAGCATATAGAGGGAAATCCCACATCACCTCCTTTTTTTTTGTCTATATAAAAAGGAATGTTTTAACTTCAACATAGTAAAATTATATATAACAAAACTGTTATCAAGCAAGATTTATAGTTACAATATAATTCTTTAGTCCATTTACATTTGGCAAATTAAGGAAAATACTCTATCATCAATCCTATCTTTGTGAGTCTAAAGTTTTATATCTTATTTATCTTTTAAACTTATAACTATCTTTCTTCAACTCCATCAAAGACTCCAGAAGGATATAATATTACCTAAGTTAACAGGAAGTGCATTCTAAGCAACTTCCAAAACTCTAGAATTGACAAATACATCTTGCTGCCTAGAAAGTCACCCAAAGTTTCTCTGCAACACTGGGTTTCCATCTTCAACCAACAGGCCCATAGCACTGGCAGATTTTTCTATGAAGTAGAAAATTTCAAAGACAATTTTATCTATATTGACAGTTTGCCAGTCACTTTTTTCCTATGTCCTCAAGAAGGTCTGGAAGTTCTTTCATGAAGCAGGGACCCCAAAGGACCATCTCACTTTTAGTCAAGTTTAGCAGTCAGTTTTCTGTGGGTCCTGTATATTCATTTCATATAGCATAACATCAAGCAGTTCAGGCAAGAGGAGTTTCTTGCTTAAATGCCTAAGAAACTCCATGAAGAGCCTCTTCCATGTCCATCATCCTCTTGAAGTAGATTAGTGCTACCAGGAGCAGATGTGTCATGAAATTGTCATGAAATTTTCTAAGTTCTTAAAATATTTTAAATGTCATATTATGTTGTTCTTTGAAATATAATTACTTACCCATCTGAATTATACCTCTGTGCATCTAAAACACTTAATTAACATGACTATAAACTTGACTACTATAGATGACCAACTATTAACCTGTATTTCTTTATTATACAGTATGTTTTTAAATGAACTGTCTAAACATAATACCTTAAACAAGAGCAGAAATACATATAACAAAATTGACCTTAAATTTATATCAATAAAACAAGATCAAGACCAATACAAAGTATTTATCTCTATATCATATTCCCGTTTAAATGAAAACAAATATTTATAAACAATATTTGGGAATTTGGGTGTAGTTCTCTCCAAACTGCTTCCTGCTTTTTTTGGGCAAAGTATTTTGGTGATTTTATGGAGCCCTTTCATAGGGTCTTGATCCACCAAACCACATTAGCCTGGAAGGAATCGAGAGGTTCTCATCCTCTGTGGAAACAAAAAAAACAGAACCTCTTTTCCAAAGCAACATATCCTTAGACCAAAATATTATAGTCAAAATACCTTTAAAATACATATATATGTTATTTTAGCTTAGCAGCCCATAAAATGAAATATCGCTCTGTACTTAACTCATAATGGTCAAAAATTTTAAAGAAAACACAATAATATACCAGATTCTCTGTGTATTTTCCATCTTTACATGGCTTATATTTTAATGCCTTTAATATATGACTATCTAAACTCTGTCTCTTTAACGACTTTGCTTTTTTTATAGCTGCTTATACTCCTTTTCCTCTTTCAAGCCTATATACATTTATCCAACAGTGTGACCCATTTAGAGGTCTTTTTCATCTGAATCTGTCTTTATTTTCTATCTGTAATTATTTTCTGACCAAGAGCATTTTTTTTATAATGTTATGCAGGCATAGCTAGGACCAATTCTGCAATCCCACCTGTTGGCTCCACCCAATCCAACATGATGGAGGCATGCTTGCTGTCTGTGAGAGCCTTGCATGCTGCCCCAGCTCCATGATTGTAGTATTTCTATGTCACCATTAAGCAACTAGTAGCATACTGCTCACAAACCCCATTTAAGTGCTCGACCTCCTGAAAAAGCCAGAGTTCACAATGCCTGCATGTATCAGGAAGCCACCATTTCTTATGCTGAGTCAGTAAGCCACAAAGGAGCTGCTGCACCCCTGCCTGAAGCTAGCAAACAGAGCCTATCGGAAAAAACGCAGCTCCCAAGAAACTGAACTTAACTCTGTGTGTTTGTGCCTAGAATTCTTTTCAAGCTCTCTCAGATTTTATATAAATGTAGTCAGCACATGCTGATGCACCATTCTGCTACCGGAGACTGCTTGCTTTTTTTCCAGCCACCCAGACCCCAAATAATCACACAGAAACTGTATTAATTACAACACTGCTTGGCCAATAGTTGTGACATATTCCTGGCTAACTCGTCTAAATTAAATTAAAAATTTTCTATTAATCTGTATATCACCACATGGTTGTGATCTACTGGTAGGTTTCTGTCTGGCATCTGTCTTTTGTAGTGGCTAGTTCTATTTAAGTTGTAAGGAGATAATAGTTCAACATATAATATTTATGTATATTCATACTGATACAAACAGTTATACCATCATATAATCTGGGAATCTGTGGGTTTACAGGGATAACATCATGAAGTATCTTTTCATAGGCTGGGAGGATGGCTCATTAGGTAATAAAACTTTAGATGAAAGCATAAGGACCTGAGTTCAAATCTCCAGCACTCATGTAAAATCCTGGGTATGAATGTGTATCACTATAACCTCAGTGTTGGAGGACATAGAAAAGTACAGCTTAAAAACATTTTGGCTGACAAGTTTAGATGAAAAGGCAAGATTGTCGTTCAAATGAGAGACAATGATATCCCATCTGAAGGAAATATAGAAGAGAACAATAGTAGAAAACACCTAGTGTGGAGCTCTGGCCTATACTAACTGCACATAAACACACAATCTAGGATATGTCTCACATGAATACACCACACACAAACCACACAAACACAAACATATGTAAATCTGTGTCCTCGGATGATTCCGAAATAAAGAGAAGTCAAGATTTTGGTGCTCCCTTGGACAGAGGGCAGGTTTTTGTTCCAAGGTTACATGAGCAAATGAATGTAGACTGAATCGGAGAATAGAAGTTGTTTTGGGTATGATACCATACTGACTCTAAAGAGGCTATAGAGAATTATATGACAGATTGAGAGAATGCTATCTCACAGTAGCCACTAAGGATGAAGAAAAAGAGTTATGAGCTCCTGTTTTGAGAACTAAGATTTCTTCACTGTTGTGAGAGAGGCTGATTCAATGTCCTTATGAAAATCTAAAGTACTTCCTATGCTGGGATTAAAACTAGGTGGCAAATACACATAAAAATCCTGGCTCTAATAAATTATCTTATTTTAGATCACCCAAGGAATTTTTAAAAGTGAAAAAAACAGATTTAGAGATTGATTTCTACTCAGGTAGCTGCTAGAAATATAAATAACCATCAAACCTAAGAGATCTGCTGCATATTAGGAGGAAAATAACAACTGTCAATTATAACAACAGGATAAACAGGATACAACATAGACAGTTCAAGTATAAAACCTATAAAGTGTGTAATTTTATCTGAGGGATTGTAAATTGACCACATAATAGCATTAAATTTTTAAGCTCTGAAAAAATGAGATAACATATAGAGGCTAATTGCTGAGAAAAGAAACCATAAAACAAGATGAAATGTATTAATTTAACTTTGTGTTAAGACACTTGACAGCTTATGTTTTGAATTCCCACATTTGATTACAAAGTGTGACTTTGGAAATTAGGACAGCTGGTCCTGGTCAGTTTTTGTTAATGCATATTTTTCTTGACGGAAAACATTTCAAGTTCAGTATGATTGCATGTGCCTGCACTCCCATCACTCAGGAGACTGAGGTAGGAATACCACAAGTTGGAAACTAGCCTTGACTACCTAGTAAATTCTATGCTGAACTTGCCTGTCTAATAAGACCATGTACCAAACAGAACAAAACAAATCAAAACAAAGCAGAATATTTGGAGTATTCAGTATCTTATTTCTACTGTCTCTTTTTCATTCTCTCAAAGTTTTTCCTTATGTTTCTTTTAAAAAATCATCATCTCTACAGTTTCACCAACACATTATGCATGGTCTTCATGCACATGTGTACATAGTTCTGTTTCTTTCAAAAACCTTGAAAAATGAAGTCATGTCTCTTAAAGAAGAACCTATAGCCTCAAATTTAATAACTCAACATAATCTTCAATTATAGTCTAAATATAAACCTTTATACTCCCAGATCAGTGTAGTTCTATCCCTCCATCAAGGAGCATTACAGAAAACATAACTGGTCAAATGCAGAGTTGTGGATTTTTGTCCCAACTGGTACATTTACAACACACCTCCTGCAGCTAAGATTTTGGGTCATTGTAGAAGAGATGTTGGGGCAGAAAACTTGTAACAGCCAGAGAAATGCACAATTTTCTGAGACTGTCATTTTGTTAAACATGTGACTTCACACTCAATGATTTGCATTTTGATAAGGAAAAAGAATGTTCTAATCCATAAATGATGAATACTCAATACATACATCTTTTGTTTTTTTAATTAGTAGAGAATTATTATTTGACTTTTTTTCTTTTGATGTTAACATCTAGAATATAATTGGTTTTTTATTATAAATAATTTTGTAGTTTTCTTGAGTATGAGAATGGAAATACTTCTGTGACTTCATGTGACAAATTCAATTCAACCATGCTGATGAAGTAATGTTATGCTGAAAAATTTAAATTTTAATATAAATAAATTCACAGATTATTGCACAATTTATCAATGAAGTTGGATAGGTAGGGGACATATAAGTAAGTGACAGATAGATGAATAAATGATAGTAAAGCTTAATTTGGCAAAGGGAATGATTATAATATAAATTGCACACTTTGGAAGACAAAGGGAGGAAATCATATTTTCAATCTTTGTCAAAAAATGTTAAAAATAAAAGACAGCAATTAGTTGTTTGTTGAAAGATGACTCACTAGATAGATTGCTGACAGAAGTAGGGAGTAAAATTTAGCAGACAAGGGGAAGTAAGTGGATGTATTTTGGGTAAAGTGAAGCTAGCTGGTATGGAGCCTATTTCAGAAGATTGAGAGCAACTGGGATTAGAGTGCGGTCCGAACTCTGCCAGCAGAGAAGACTACCACAACAGGATTCTTCTTAGAACGTACTTTATTGGAGCACAGAAGACTGAAGTTCAGATAGAGGCCAAAAGACCCAGAGCCGACCACGCGGGGGAATATATACAGCACCTGGTCCGCCTATGGCGTGTCATTGCTTGATTGGCTCAGACCACACTGAGGCAATTGTGTGAGCAAGTCGTGTGAGCAAGTGATAGGTGGGAATCAAACCACTCTTGGGCCAGAGGCGAGCATGCGCAGAAGTTGTTTACCAGCTAGAGACAATTAGCAAATGGTGGCAACGGGCTTAGTGCCAGACCCTGAGAACATGGCGGCGCCATGGCGAGCTACATTAGAGGATGTGAAAGACATTGAAGAAAATCATAGAATGATTTGACTTCACCTGTGTGGAATGGAAAGCCATGGATGATGTGCCAGGTAAGAGGCAACATGAACTTATAGCTGTTTTAGAAATTTATTTTTTTTTAGATTTTCCAATTTTTTATAGTATACATTTTTATTTATTTTATTTTATTTATTAAAAATTTCTGCCTAGTCCCTGCCTCCCTTTTCCCTTCCCCTCCCCCCACTCCCCATGCCCCACTCCCCTCAGAGTACTACTCAGCGGTAAAAAACAAGGACTTCTTGAATTTTGCATGCAAATGAATAGAAATAGAAAACACTATCCTGAATGAGGAAACCCAGTCCCAAAAAGATGAACATGGGATGTACTCACTCATAATTGGTTTTTAGCCATAAATATAGGACATTGAGCCTATAATTCAAGATCCTAGAGAAGCTAAATAAGAAGGTGAACCCAAAGAAAAACATATAGTTATCCTCCTGGATATTGGAAGTAGACAATATTTCTGGGCACAAATTGGGAACTGGGGGGTGGGGTGGGATGGGGGGAAGGGGAGATGGGGAGAGAAAAGTGAGAAGGGAAGGATGGGGAGAGCTTGGGGGAATGGGATGGTTGGGATAATGGAAGGATGGATATGGGAGCAGGGAAGTATTTATCTTAATTATGGGAGCCATTTTAGGGTTGGCAAGAGCCTTGACTCTAGAGGGGTTCCCAGGGGTCCAGAGAGATGTCCCCAACTAGGTCCTTGGGCAGCTGAGGAGAGAGAGCCTGAAATGGCCCGATCCTATAGCCATAATAATGAATATCTTGCATATCACCATAGAAATTTAATTTTTATAAATTCAGGAGAATTAATTATAAACAAGAAATTTTGAATTATGATGATCAGTTGGTAAATAGTTATTTCTACTCCGAGAGAGTCTAAAATATGTGAATAAAGTAGAGAATGACAGATTGATTTGAAATATGGGTTTCGAAGGACACTGGTTTGATGTTTGACTTCATTAATGTAGTGTTACAGTGCTTAGATTTATTGGGGCAGGGGGGATTATCATAACTAAAATGTTAGACTTCTGAATATTTTAACACAAGTTTTTCAAAAAGTTATAGGATTTTGTGTACATTTTCAAAAGAGTGTACTAAAAATAACTTCGCCTTTATGACAGACATTAATATGATTGTTCATTATTCTGCTTTTCTATGCTTCCTAGTAGTTTATTTTCAAAATAATGCCTTATACTTTTTCCTTGTGTTTCCAATTAGTTTTTCTTTCTTCATTGTAAGATGTTTATTTAGTAAAGACTTCTACAATTTCTCCTATATTCCTTTGGCTGAATGTTAGATTAGAGATCAAAAAATAAAAATGCAAAGGAGATAACCCAGCGAGTGGGAAATTTATTAACAAGAATGAAAGAAACATCATGGAGTGTTTCTCTGAGGTAAAGAAAAAATGATTGAGTCTTGAGATTTTTTTTGACAAAGTGAGTGTATGTGTTTGTGTGTGAGTGTGTGACTTATGTTTTTGTGTCTTAAAGGACATTGCTTTCTATTTCATAAAAGTATATCAAACCATTTAGATTAGCTTTGTTTTATATATCTTTCCTATGGATGAACAGATATATTTACATTTTATAGTTTATACTTATTTGTATGTTATATTTTAAAATTACATACTTGATAAATATATAAAACAATATTTGTTTATTCTTAATAAAGTAAAATTGCAATATTTTTTGGTAATTTGTTTGTTTCAAACTCCACTACCAATATAGAGATATATGTACTATCGTGAGCACAGCATTACATATTAGACATTAGTAACCATAATAATAATCTGCAGTTTTAATCTAGTCTACACTGTGTGTGTGTGTGTGTGTACATATGCAAGTGTATATGTGTGCTCATGTGTGTGTGTGGATGAGCATGTACAATTTTTAGCAGGTGTTTGAAGGTCAGAAGTCAATATCTGGTATATTTCTAAGTTGTTCTTCACCTTTCTTTTTAAAGCATGATATTTCAATAAACCCAGAACCCACTAATTTGCCTAGACTTTCTGGGCAATAGTATACAAAGATCTTCCAGTCTTTGACATCAGAGCCTCTAGCCTTTTGTTTATAGGTATACAATGCTGTGCCAGGCTTTTCTTTGGTTGTCGGTGACCAACACTCATTATCTCTGACAGCACATATTATTAAGCTATCTCCTAAACACTGACCACCCAAACTTTATAAGTAAAAATTAAACAGCATTATTTACTATTTGTAAATGTTCGTTAAAAACAAAATCAAGGAAATGAAGCAAGATAATCCTAAATATTTAACAGCTTTATAGACAAATTAGCAGGTGCTATCTATGAATAATGACTTTCTTGTTGTCTTATTAAATTATAAAAGACATGGTGTCATGCACGGATCTATATACCCTTGCCAGTAATTTGGGCTAATGTATATCTGTATTTGATGTCTGTGATTATGTGATGTATTAAAATTTTCATACATTACAAATGTTCCTAAAGATTTTGGATTATGGAAAGGGGAGTAAGAAGGTAAAAATTCTTCACAAATAAATAAAAGAATAAAGAAAAGCCATTTACATAGAAGTCTCAATGTATTCTGTCAAGAGCTCCTCCTAAGGTTTATATCTCATTCAATTCTTCATCCTTGTATAATTATAAAGTAACAAGCTTTTAAAATTCACTACTTTGGAGATAATGCGGTTAACAGATGCTCAAACATCTGAGTTGCTAACTAATATTACATGAGCAATTAATGACTTTGACAGTAAGGAATCCATTTAGAGGAGCAACATGAAAGTTTTATTGCATTTCTGTGGAGAAAATTCTACAAAAATGAGTGGTGTGGTCTACGGAGTCTAGTCTCCAAAAGGATCCAAACTTTGAGCATATCAGCCCATTTCCAGTACAAAAACTTAACGATGGGGGTATAATGATGTTTTGCAAGATTCATATTAGTCTTAATTATATTTTTTCTACAATATCTTTATTTATTTATTTATTGAAGAATGTCAATCACTTGAAGAGATGATTGGCAGTATTGAATGTTCAGTCGAGAGGCTTCTGACCCGATTCTACTTTAGTCATAGGATGTCATCGTCCCCTCTAACTGGCCCTCCCTTGAAAATAAAAATTTATTGCAGTTATTTATTTTTTGTTCCCAAATCAATAGGACATTGGAGCCATGCCTAGAGAAATAAGACAATATATAATACTAGTAATACGGCTGAGGCATAATTAACAGTTTTTCATTTTACCGCTGTTGTTCTATTAGAAAACGTTGTCTGGTGTTTGTTCTTCTGTCAGTGAAACAGATTTTCTACATACATGAGTCTTTGAAATAGTTGAAGTTTTAGCTCTCAAATAGTAAATTATAACATAGGGATAGGTGGACACATCTCTGGAAGAACATTATATTTGACATGCAAAACATTTTATATAAAATTAACTTCTGAATGATTAGCTCTATTTCATATTGGCTATTATTCAGCTCCAATTCTTTTCTTCCTTCCCTCCACCCTTCTTCCTTCCCTCCCCCATCCTCCCTCATTTCCTCCACCCTTCTTTTCCTCTTTCATTATTTCCTCCTTCCTTCCTTCCTTCCTTCCTTCCTTCCTTCCTTCCTTCCTCTCTTTCTCTTCCTTTGATTCTACCCTCCTCTCTACTTCCTTTTCTCTATTCTCACTTCTTTTTTATAGCAAGTAATACTTCTATTTAATTATTTTACATATGAACTGTGAACGACTTTCTGTGCAGAAAAGAATCCCTTCTATAATTTCTATGTAAACCCCTCAGGATTGAGTTTGATAGCTAAATGTCTGGCTGTCTGAAACTTAGCTCTTAAACAAAAAGTCTTTTAATTAATAAAAGTAGCATCCTGACAATTTTTTATGGTCAAATCAATAGATGGACTCTGCTGAAATAATCATTAAGAACTACATACCACAGACGTACAAGAATTAAAGAACATTAGAATTAAAAGACATCATGCCCTGTCTTGAAATTTTTGAAGATTAAAGGTATTTATCCATTTTTTTTGGCAGAATATTTGAGGTTTTAATTACTTTCTGATTCCACTGAAGTACTATGTATATGAGTGGTGGTCTTTTCTCTTATATGGATTTTTAATTACTGTTTTTAAATTTTTTAATTATTTGAGAATTTCATGCAGCTCTTGATGTATTTTGATTGAACCCATCATTTCCTTTCCCTCTCTTTATAGCACTGCCTATCTTTCCTTTGATTGTTTAATTTCTCTTCCTACTATTTTTCCCTATCAGCTTCTTTTCCACTTTGTGTTTTTTTTTAACTTCTTGATTTCACTTGTTGCTTCCTGTATACATATGAATGTGAAGCCATTGTCTGAATCAGGAACAGCAACTTCTCAAGGACCACATCCCTGAAGGAATTGGACTCTAACATCCCCATTTCAGTTGCTAAAAGATCCACAGATGGGGTGGACTTGATCAGACACCTTTCCTAGAAGGTCTGGAAATCTGACTGGCTTGATCCGGAGCAGGGCATACACACACAGTCACGGCTCTTAGAAGCTCATGTTAGCTGTCACCACTGTAGAATACCGTTTTCTTGCAGACATCCACTACCTCTGCTGCTTACAATGTTTCGGCCCTGCTGTCTTGGTCCTTTGATTTTTATTAAATGACCCCAGTTGTAGTAGTAAGGGCGGCGGGGCTGCATCCCCGGCACCCAGCCTCCCCCACGGCTAGCTTTACCAAAAATAATTACAAGGAAGCTGTATTCTTTTAAGCACTGCTTGGCCCTTTAGCTCTAGCCCTTACTGGCTAATTATGATATCCCGATCAACCCATTTCTAATAAACTGTAGCACTGGTCTTACTGGGAAGATTCTAGCCTATGTCCATCCTGGGTCGGATCACGTGCGTCTGCCTGGGAGCTGGGAGCATGACGTCTCTCTGCTCCAGTGAGCAGAGCTGTCGAGTCTGAGCTCACTTCCTCTTCCTCCCAGCATTCTGTCCAGTTTACTCCTCCCACCTATGTTTTAACCTATGAGGGCAAGCAGTATCTTTATTCCTTAACCAATGAAATCAACAGATTGATATATGACACTCCCACATCACTTCCCCTTTTTCTGTTTAAACAAAAATGGAAGGCTTTAACTTTAACATAGCAAAATTACATATAACAAAACAGTTTTCAAGCAAGAATTACAGTTACAATATTTATAACTATTTTATCTTTTATCATAACAATGGAAAACTATAACTATAACTAACTATTCTTAACTCCATCAAAGACTCCAGAAAGATACAATACTACCTAAGCAAACAAGAAAAAAGCAACTTTTAAAACTCTAGAAATGACAGAGACATCTCGCTGCCTGGACAGTCACCCAAAGTTCCTCTGTACCGTTGGGGCATCCATCTTCAGCCTGCAGGCCCATGCTATCCAGCAGACATTTCCATAAAGCAAGAAAATTCAAAGTCAGTTCAGTCACTATCTGTTGTGTCTTGCAGAATGTCTCGCAGACACTTTCAAAATGAATCAGGAACCCCGAAAGATCATCTCACCTTTAGGCAAGTTCAGTAGTCCTCTCTCTGCGGGTTCTCTGTGTCCAGTTTAGGCAATAGTCCAGGCAAGAGCAGTTTCTTGCCCAAATGGCTATCAAACTCCATAAGGTGCCTCTTCGATGCCTATCTTCCTCTTGAAGTACATTGGTGCTGCCAGGAGCAGATGTGTCTCATTGTCATGAAAAGTCCTAAGTTATTAAAACATTAAATGTCCTATTCTGTAATCTTTGAAAGACATGAAGAATGTCTATCTAAAATATATCTCTATATATCTAGAAAATCTAACTAACATGACTACAAGCTTTACTATTATCGATGATTATCCATTAACAACCTATATTTCTTAATTATACAGTACATATTTAAATGAACTACAGAATCACAATACCTTAATCAAAATCAGAAACACTTATATATATATAACAAAATTGACCTTAAATCTCTATCAATAAAGCAAAATCTATACTAATGCAAATTATTCATATCTATATAATATCCCCCTTTAAATGTAAAAGGACGTTTATAAACCATATTTGGGAACATGGGCGCAGTTTTTTCTCTCCAAACTGCTTCCTGCTGAATGGGGGCGTCGTTAATTAGATCTTTCATGGTATAACCTGTGTGCTAGTTTCATCTCAGTTGGCAGTTGAGCGAAGCAATTTTCTGAAGATGTTCACTGCAACCCTTCAGGAGGGCGTGGTCCATCATACCAAATCGGAATAGAAGAAATGAACAGCATCTCATCCTCTGTGAAAACAAAATAAGAAACTCCTTTCCAAAGCATCATGTCCTTAGATCCAAATTTCAAAGTCAAGGCATCAAAAGATCTATGTTGGATTAGTTCACCAGCATTTATAAATAAATATCTTTTAGCATCTGTTGCTCCTTCCTCAGCATTTAAATAATTTAAAGAGAGCATAATAGCATACAGTATCAAAATTCTCTTTCTATTTTCCATCTTTGTGCAGCTTTGTTTTAACCTGCATTTTGTTTATTTTTACTTTACCTCTTTGCTTTTTGAGACAGGTTCTCTGTATCTCTGACCTGAAGTAACTCTGTAGACCAGGCTGTCTTTGAACTCTCAGAAATCCGCCTGTCTCTGCCTCCTAGGCATTCGGGATTAAAGGCTTACGCTTCTACACCTTGAACTCACAGAGATCTGTTTGTCTCTACCTTCTAGGCACTGGGATTAAAGGCGTGTGCTACCACACCTTGAAGTCACAGAGGTCAATCTCCCTCTGCCTTCCAAGTGTTGGGATTAAAGGTGTGTACTACCACACACAACAACTCTCTTCCTTTTTTTTTGTTTTTTACTTTAAGAATTTTAACTTTTAGTCTGCATATATTTTTAACACGCTGTAAATCATTTAAAATTTTTCTTTGTCTTTGAATCTCTCTTTACTGTATATCTCTCTTTTTATGACCACAAGAGCCTTTAACGTACCAAGCAATATCAGTAGGATTAAAGGCGTGGCTTTGCCAGCTAGATGTAGCCCATTCCTTAGCTTTCCAGCCTCGTGGCTGAGGTACTGGCTATAGCCATCCTTACTGCCACAACTCTATGGCATTTCAAGGTCCCTGCCAGAAATTGCTCCTGGCAACACCACTCTATTCCCGAGAGAATGTTGAGCACCAAAGACACTCCACCTGGAGCCTTTCTTTTTGACAGAACTGGCCTTTGGGCAAAGAAATGCCCATACCTCAACGACTGACAAAGATACAGAGCGTACATCAATGTGATAAAACAGGACTGTCATATCCTGCCAAGACAGGGTAAGATAGTTTCAAAAACCTCCTGCCTTAGAAAATGGTATATCAGTTATGTTAGGCCTTAGCCAAAGTTGGTTGCTTCAACGCTGCTAATGTGACTTTGGGTGATTGCCCAGGTAGGTAGTTGTCTCTGTGATTTGTTGCATGTTTTGGAATTTGTTTTACTGAACTTCCTAATTACCCATGTAACATTATTTCCCTTCTCAGATCTTCGATGGGGTTGAAGACTATATAAATGTAGTTACTTTCTCTCATGACTTGGCCAAGTTATTTATTATACAAGACCAAGCTAGTTAGAATAGGATATTAGTACTTATTGTATATAATTTCATAGTATATTTAGAACTCTCTTATTTAAACAAAAGGGGGAGGTGTTGAGGGAGGTCATCCCACTCCTCCAGCCTATAGCTGCTAAGATACCTGCCCATTGGGGCGTGGTCTCTCTCCCTTTAAAACAGTGGCCACTTCCCTCTCCTCTCTCTCTCTTCACTTCCTGCTCCGCTGGCGACTAGACTCCCTTCCTGGTTGCGTAAAGGGCTGTTGCCTGGGACAGTGATCTGTAAGTTTTTCCCCCTTTAAACAAATACCACTCTATTAATCATAATTCCAAACTGATGTGGCATTGTTTGTGACTTATGCCTTCACCCAGTGAAATCTACCATGAAACAGATGGAGAAAACCACTGCATTCTAACGTCTTCTATCTCTTATACAATACAATTGTAGCATAAAATATTTCAAACTCTAGGAAGCTATACTATATGTACACACACACACAAACATACAAACACACACAAGCTTTCTTATAAAGAAAGATACTATTTTTCATTGACTTTTGGAACTTTGTTCTCATGCTGAATATTGTGAGAAGAGAAAAACTGTTAAGTATCCTGGGTATAAATTGACTCAACATGTGTTTGAGACCGCATTCATTTCTCTCAAGATAATGTCGGTATCTAGAACTATACTTTTCCAAATAAATTTTTTCCTTGGGATACACAAGTGCTAAATTTCAACACGGAAGATGAGGCCACACCATAAAGGAGAGTTACTTGTTTGAATTTACAGTTGCTCAAGAGAAGATGTACTAGGAACTTATTTTTGTGTTGAGCTATTTCTAAATAAAGTCACCAGTTACCAGATGAATTGAAATGTTAATGTTTAAAGCTTTGTAACTGCTAATTGTCCATAAAATGATAAATACCACTAGAAGAGTGGTAATAAAATGTCTAACAAAATTATAAAGGGCATATTTCTGTGAACATGTGCCAGGAAGGGTATTATAAATTATACTCTCACCATAATAAGAAAGAAACAGGAGATTTGTTTTCTTCCTATTCGAATACTAAGGACATAAACCCTTGTCCATAGCATATTTTAGAGACAGTTTCTATTGTCAAATATTCATTCTTAATGACTCATTGTTTTAGACTAATGAATTTTAAAATTAATTTGTTTACCAAGTATGAGAAAAATATTAATTATTATTCCAAGTGAGAAAAATCAAGAATAACATCTGAATATATTTTTCTGTGTTTTCTTTGATCCAGATGTTCACCTTTGTAACTTTTTAGGTGTTGTATATTTTTCATTTCTGTTTATTGTTTGCATTAAAGCATGCTGCAGGAACAAGTGTCTGATACAATGACACTGTATTTAGCAAACTGGAATCTAATAGTTCTATTCAGTCATAAATCTTCCTTATGTTGTATTTTTAAAGTTTTATTTATTTTTAATTGGTTGTGCATGTATGCACATGCATGAACATGAATGCATGTGACTATGGAGGTCAAAGACACTGGGTTCCTTGCAGATGTTGTTCAGGGGGTTGTGAGTCACCAAATATTGGAAACTAGAACTAACTTGTATCTACTGCAAAAGCACATTGTGCTCTTAACCCCACAACCATATTTAAAGCTTCCTTTTTGTTATTTTTATTCTATGGTAAAAATGGTAATTCCCCATAATATTGACCAAAATGTCTTCATTATATCTCTTTAATGATAAGTACCTTTTCTTAAAAGATTTAGTTCATTTTTAATTTTGTACATGTGTTATATCTCTGCACACTAGAGTGTGTGTATGCACCCTGGAGTACAGGTGGCCTTGGAGGTTAGACTTGGGTCCTGTTCTGAGTAATTTCTCCAGCATGAGTATTTACATATTAACTAAATAACATTTCTATACAGAAATATAATTTTATCACCTATAAATTAAAACCACATGTTTAAATTGCCAATTTTTTTTTTATCATGGTATGATCATTTCCTTTTTGGAAAATGTTTTTATGACAATCTTGTGAAAAACATAAATTATGTCAGAGGATACATGAAGATTGCCTAGTTGTAACAGGGTGGCATCTCAGGAGAACAGATGTTAACAGGAAGCCCAGTTTGTGAAGAATTTAATGGAAAATAATTACTGTAAGAAGACAAGATCAAAGGTATTTGATAATGAGTCACTTTGTAACCTTGGGGCGTAGCCTTTGAAGTCTCTCAGGTCCCAGTATTGAACACAGAACAATTATTGCCCTAAAGAGGGATCAAGTGCCAAGGAATTGGTAAGATTAACATGTAGTTTGTTGCTCTCTCATTGGCTAAGCGTCATGTTTACAAGAACATCCATTTACTGTAGAAACTGAGATAGACCCTGAATTAGTTATCAGCTAAGATCTATCAAGTTATCACTGTGAAAAAAGTGAGTAGAAAGTCCATTTTTATTTTTATTTAGGCAAGACATCACAACATAGCCCTAGTTGGCTGGGAACGTCCTATATAGATAGTTTGGACTTGAACTGACAAAATTTCTCCCATTTCTCCCTTCTGTCTACTAGACAAACACTATCACACACAGAAAAGAACTTGTCCTTTAAGAATTTGTGTGACTCATTGTTGTGTCTGACAGTGACCATTATTTTGTCTATACACACACACACACACACACACACACACACACACTCACTCATATAAACACATGATCTTGGAACTATAACATGAAACCCATATAAATTGACAATTTTTCTTCCCCTTAAGTATCAATTTTAGAGCTTCTGGTAGATTTAGTTCATGGTATAAACCACACAAACATTCCTTAAGATGAAATAGAAAGATGGCTCAATTATTTAAGGCTAGGTTTACAATAAATATATTCTAATATGTAGTAGCCATGATAATTTCAGGACAGAATTCCTGCATTTTTTTCAATCAGAAACTTAAAGCTGATATCATTTTGTAATGTATTAACGTATCAAATTGGGGGTACTACTTTGGCTATACTCTGTAGCTTTCAAATCCTACCAAGCTTTCATGCTTGTAGTTGATGAAATTGCCAACACTATTGTCCTGTAATATGACTCCTTTCTTGTGGAGACAGAGCTACAGTCTTAACTTTCTCTTTTATCTGAAATCAATGATAGTTCAAACCAATAATCTCAACAAAGTGCAACTTAGTGAATCAATGCACTTATTGGGATTACTTACAGGAGCATGGGTAAGGCATTCTTACAGAAACAGGTATGATTCAAAGGCAGCCACATCTTGGAAGGCCTTCCCTGTATGGGTGATGGCTTCCAAATGCTGGAACTCTGGAGGTCACTACACCAATTGCACGCTGCTTGTCAAGTTGGAAAGTGTTTGTCATTTTATGAAACCTGCTGCTTATGTGTCATTATTGGACAGTGAAGTGTCTTGTGTATCTTATAAGTTCCTGAGACTTCTGTTTTTGTTCCTGAAATTTAAGGATTTTCCCCATTTAGAAATTTCTGACTCTTCATAGACCCCCTTATAGGACTGTGTGTGTCTTAATGATTCTTTTATGAATTTATCCAGGCTTCAAAAGTTACCGAATCCTAAAGAACTTCCCTCCGTCATGGTATATTTGAACTCAGATGAAACTCAGCTCTTTCTACATGTCTTTCATTATAAGGCAAGTTCAAATATTCATTTTCTACTGGAACCCACAGCCAGTTGCTCTTTTATTTTCTGTATAGGCTTAGCTTCAAAACCCAGATAATGATTTTTTTTTGTGTGTGTGTGTGAGAGAGAGAGAGAGAGAGATAGATAGAGAGAGAGAGAGAGAGAGAGAGAGAGAGAGAGAGAGTTTTGCCCTACTGAGGTTTTCAAACAGATCTAATACATTTTTCATTACTGAAATACATAATACAATACAGTTTGTTGGAACCTATGGCCTGAGCAATTTGTAGATGATACCAAGACCTTTCTTTTATCTGATCATATTCAGTCTGCTAGTACTCGAACCAATCTACCAATCTGTGTTTGGCCAGAACACTGCTTCTCAGTGGGATATCTGCTCTCCTTTGGTTTGGAGTTCTTAGGCTGGGACTTCTTTTAGTAGAAAGAGAACAAGATAAAACAATTAACTGTTTTATGGGGTGTATTGATATTTCTATGGTGAGGGATTCTGTTATGGCACACACCAAAGAATCAGTGCATGATTATTCATGTATACTCTGTGGAGTACATTTAGCAAGGCCATCTTCAGAAAGCTATCTCTTGTCTACCTTGCTAAATCGGCATGATGCCATCATCAAAACAAATCAATGTGATGTTCTGTGAAATAATATTTGAGCTATATTATCACAGGGGAACTAATTACTGTGATTTATCCAATACCAATGTGGACTTTTCCTCACTTTTCTCTATTGTGTGCTACGAGAGATCCTCAGGTCACTGACTGTACATTACTTATGTCAGACTATCTTCTGTCTTCTTAGTATTGCTATCCTGCATGGTGACTATGACTGGCCAGATTTCATAGTTGATATTTAAGTAGTTCAAACTGATATTTTGTTGTCTATTCAGTTTTGTCATTACTAGTAAATGAAATAGAAATATAAGAGTCATATTCATAACATCTTAAGGAGTGACATTCATCTTTACTTTTCACCTAGCCCCCAAGAACCAGTACAGACTACAAGGTCTTAAGGCATTTGACATTTCTACTCTTCTTGTCTTACAAAAATAATTCTTGTCCCATTGCCCAGAGGCTCTAATGTGAGATTACTAATACTTCTAAACCAGTCAATCCAGGAAGTTCATCCAGGTATTATGCAAATGAGCAGTGCTTGGATTGAAGAATCTAGAAAATGATGTTCAACTGTAATTTTGATAGGTCTCTTTTGAGATTAAGTCAACACTTTTGCTATTTGTAAGCCAAGTTCAATGACAACTTTGCTAACAGAAACTCTTGTAGTAATATGAGCAGCGGGCTACGTTCCTGGTACCTGGCCGCCCTCATGGCTAGCTTTATACCCAAAATAATTACACGGAAACTGTATTCTCTTTTTTTTTTTTTTGGGTTTTCCAGATAGGGTTTCTCTGTGGCTTTAGAGCCTGTCCTGGAACTAGCTCTGTAGACCAGGCTGGTCTCGAACTCAAAGAGATCCACCTGCCTCTGCCTCCTGAGTGCTGGGATTAAAGGCTAAACACTGCCTGGCCCATTAGTTCCAGCCTCTTATTGGCTAGCTCTTACATATTGATCTAACCCATTTTTAATATCCTTGTAACACCACGAGGTGTCTTACCAGGGATGATCTTAACCTGCATCTGTGTCCGGTGGGAGAATCATGGCAACTGCCTTACTCGGCTTCTTTCTCCCAGCATTCTGTTCTGTTTACTCCGCCTACCTAATTTTCTGTCCTATCAGCCCAAGCAGTTTTCTTTATTAATTAACCAATGAAAGCAACAGATAAGATACAAGACCCACCTCCATCAAACTCTGACCTGAAATGGTATTTAAACCTAAAGTGTTTAGTATTGTCTGACTTTGGGCCTTTTCTGAGTTACATATTTCTGATTGTCTATAAAGAGTAAATTTCTAGATCATGGAATATTATCTCTTGATGAACAAAGCAACCTCAGCAGAAAGGAAAATGCTGATTTCAAATTCTAAGCTTAGCAAAAGTAATGAAACAGCACATAATTAACAAAACTAAAGAAAACAAAACAAAACCAGAAATGTAGATCAAGGAAATAGACTAGATGGTGTATATATAAGTTCACACAATACTACTTTCTGATTTTTGAAAAGATAACTAATTATCCATAGGAAAAAATAAAAAGCATGTCAATAATGTTGTTGGATAAAATGACTATCTGTGGCCTGTTTTTTGTAGCCCATGAATCAGCAGAGAACCCAAAACCCATATACTTATGAATAATACTAATTGGTTACAGTAGGGCATATATACATATTTTTTAAATAAAAAAGAGGATACAAGTTGGGAGGGGCATATATTGGGAATGTTTGGGGGAACTGGAGTGAATAAAGGAGGGGGAAATCATCAAAAATCATTAAATGCCTACTATTTATATATGTTTGTCTGTATACATATGTATTATATATATATATATATATATATATATATATATATATATATATATCTTAATTGATAATTGAGCATTGATAATTATTTTGGTTCTAGACTTTGTTCAAGGCTATACGTGTGAAAAATAGTCTTAGAAGATAGAAACAGTTTTGTCTTTTAGAAAAGAGGACACATTTGTTTTAGACTAGTATGATAAAGATAATACTTCCTTACAGGGCAAACTATACCCAGATATGTCACCAACTGTATCAAAAATGAAGGGACTTCCAAGTTTAGGGTCTCAACTGTGCTGTGAGCATAGTACCTACTTGGTTTCTCTGCATGGTTGCTACAGGGATTTGGGTCAGAAGGAACTTATGTGAACATGAAATTGATAATGCTTGCTGTGCTGTTACTTGTACATCCTCTGTTGCTTGCCAACATGCATGACATTGTGACAGGCTACCTCATTAACTTACAAGCAGGGCAAAATTTTAGTGCTCTCATGGTTCTTAAAAAAATGAGGCTGTTAGAATGTGTTCAATATGACTCTACAGGCCTAATTTAAAATCCAGAATCTGAATATTAAAGAATGTCTAGTGAGGAAATGAGTTGAAAATAAACCAGCATAAATATAATGAGGAAACTTGTCAGCTCACTTGGTAACATGAAACTCAAGTTGGGGACAAGAAATTTCATTACTTCACAGGCCACAGTGTCAATATGTTTGTTTTTTGAGCTGTACTTGACAAAACACTTCTCTAGGAGAATATCCATCAGTAATTTTTGATCCAATAAGTTGCACGGAGAAATAACATCTGTACAATTTATATATTGCTTAAACATTCACTGAGCATTAGCATTTAAACTCTCTGTGAAATTCTGTAATAAAGAACATATTTGACACAGTTTACACCTGAATTTTCCAGACTAATTTGATAACAAAACTTTTATTAGCATCCTGTGAATTTATTGTCTCACTGAACACATTTTGAGAATTATTGATTGGGATGGATATCTTCTTTGAGACTATTTCCAACCCCTTAGTGAAAATCCTTGAAGAAACTCTAAAATATTTTGTTGTGATAAAAAATAACATTGAGTCTACACATGAGTGCTATAGAATATATATATATATATATATATATATATATATATATTGCTAAAGTTATCAAAGTGATATTAAATGTTGATGTGTTTCTATATTCTGGACAAATTTTAGGCAAATCTAATGGAATTGGGCAGTGTCTTATCTAGTGCTCTAAAAAAACATGTTGGGGAGGAAAGGGTTTATTCTGCTTATACTTTTATATGGTTGTTCATCATCAAAGACATTCAGGACAACAATTCAAACATGACAGTAAAATGGAGACAGGAGCTAATGCAGAGGCTATAGAGGGGTGCTACTTACTGGGTTGCTTCATATGACTTGCTCAGCTACCTTATTATAGAGTTCAAGACCAGCCACCCAAGGATGGTCACTCACCATAGGCTGAGCCTTTCCCTCCTATTGATTGCTAATTGAGAAAATGTCTTAGAGCTGCAGATCATGGATAGATTTCCTCAACTGAGGCTTCTTCATTTCTGATGACTCTAGTGTGCTTCAAGTTGACACAAAACCAGATGGTATAAATGGTAAGGCAGAATGTAGTAATAAGAGGAGTGGGGCTGTGTCCCTGGCACCCCAGCCACCTGGCTAGCATATGTTCTGAAATAACAACACACAAACTGTATTCATTTAAACACTGCTTGGCCCTTTAGCTCTAGCCCTTACTGGCTAATTCTGATATCCCGATCAACCCATCTCTAATAATCTGTGAGAACCGGTCTTACCGGGAAGATTCTAGCCTAGTCCATCCTGGGTTGGAGCTTCATGGCGTGTGTCTGCCCGGGAGCGGGGCATGGCGTCTCCCTCAGGCGTCTGCTCCCGAGAGGAGAGCTGTGGAGTCTGAGCTCACTTCCTTTTCCTCCCAGGGTTCTCTTCTGTTTACTCCTCCCACCTATCTTCTAACCAATAAAATGGGCCAAGGCAGTTCCTTTATTAGCCAATGACCTTCCTCCATCAGCAGAAACCCATATTAGTACCAAATTAGCATTCCAGGCTCACAAAGCATCACTCCTAACCACATGTAACCATATAACTTAAATACATTTAGGTAAAATATCAAAATGTCACTTGTTAGCCATGCCATCTCTAAGTTGCAGTATAGAACTTGTGTCAATGTATTGAACAGGGTATATAAGAATAGTTATGTCAACACCCAAAACCTATTCCTTATTGGTATTGTGTGCATCTTTGAGTTCTTACATGATTACAGTTAAGTGAATAGAGTGTTGTTTGTTTTTATTAAATTAGTCAGTGATTTTGCATAAGTGGGAAGAAAGAAAATGTAAGCAGAAATTTGGGTTTATATTGCGTTTTGTATATATAATAGCAATACCCTACTTTATTATGTTCCATGACATAAAATTTCTTTACATTGTGGACTATTGAAAAGCTGATGAAATAAAGATATCAAGCACTTTTAATAATTATTGTCATTAAGTATAGATTTCCTTACTTTTGCCTTTAATCCATGGCTATTGTTTTGGTTAATTTCCCCAAAGGACTGTCTGTAAAGTTATTATTATGTATTTCTTCCAGAGATGACTTGAGACCTTCTGCCTTCTTGTCCACACATAGGGGAGAAACCATGACCATTGATGGAGGAAGGTCATTGGTTGAATAAAGAAACTGCCTTAGCCCTGATAGGTTAAAATTTAGATAGGCAGAGTAAACAGAACAGAATGCTGGGAGGAAGAGGAAGTGAGCTCAGATGCCATGCTGCTCCTCTCCAGGGCAGACACAATGAAGCAAGCTGCCAGTTCAGACATGCTGAATCTTTCCCGGTAAGACTGGTGCTGCACAGGTTACTAAAGATGGGCTAGGCAAGATATGAGAATTAGCCATTAAGAGGCTAGAACTAATGGGCCAAGCAGTGTTTAAAAGAATACAATTTGTGTGTTGTTATTTCGGGGTATAAGCTAGCCAAGCGGCCAGGAACTGGGCTGTGGGAAGAGGCCCACAGCTCCTACAACAGACCATGACCTATGAAATTTAATAATTTTATCAACTGCTTCTAAAATATCACTTTATAACCATAAACCTGAATCCAACTATTTTTATTCAGTATATTGTCAATACAATTCTAAAAAAAAAAAAAAAAGTAACTCATGGAGTACAAGTTTCAAAAGGTACTGAGCAGATTTTCTTTGTCCTAAAAATGGTCTCATTAACCTGTTATATAAACAGAAGAACATTTTAAGGTTTTTTTTTTTTTTACTTTCCTTTTCCTTCTGTTTTAACTATATTTTTAATTATTCAAAACATTTCTTTGTCCCTATCTACCTAAGAAACTCAATGTAACAACAACCCATTCTCTAGAAACAAGAACACAAAATGAAATCACACTCCAAAAGAAAACAGAGACACCAAACTGAAAACCGAATAACTAAAAGAGCACAAAGAAACTGTGGAATCTAGTAGTGTGTTCTATGTTAGTCGGCTATTGAACATGATACCTATTCTAGAGTAGTCAGTTTTTCCAATGTCACTCTGTAAGAGAAGATGGAATTTCCCTCTCCCTGCATTTATAAGTGATAACTTAGTTGTTTCCCTTTTTATTCATTCATTCATTTATTCACTCATTCAGACATTCATTCATTCAGTTAAAAATACGACAAAATAAAACAATAAGATTTTAAATTTAGACAGGGCAATGCAACAAAGAAAAGAACACAAGAGAAGGCATAGGAATCCTCAACCCACTTATTCACACACTCAGGAATTCCATAAAAATAGTACACTGGAAGCCATAACATATACACAGAGGACCTGATGCAGACCCATGTAAGCCTGAAATTGAAGTTTTTCAACATTGATTTTAATATTTAAGAATCAGCATAATATTCCATATTTAAAAGTATGCCATTGAATAAGTGGCATGGGATACTTGAATAAAGTCAACCCTTACTTTCTAAAGATAATTCTTGTTTTTCTTCATTGAGACAATGCCTTGCTATGTCACCCTGCCTAAAACAAGCACTCTGATTTGGGCCATCTCTACCTCAGACATGAACCACCACACCAAGCAAAAATGACACGTTTCATTTCGGCAATCAGTGCTTAACTGTACAGAATTGAAATTGCATAGTTTCTTTCCATGTGGCTTATGAAAAAGAGAAAATCCTTAGCGGAAGACTTTACAATTCTGTTACCAGCTAATTAGCCATAACTTATTAATTATCTATGAAATACAAATACCCACTAATGACAAATGTTGAGAACTATTTCTGTGGGACAATGGTCTGTACCCTGTTACTTGTATTTTAAATAAATGTGTTTTGGCCAGTAGCCAGGCAGGAAGTGTTGGTGGGGCGACAAGGCAAAAAGCAGCGGCAGGGCAATGAGAATCCTGGGAAGAGGGAGGTTTTAGTCTGCAGCCATCACCCAGACAGAAAGGAAGCCAAACACAGAGCAAGCAAGATGTGACCAAACCATGTGGCTAACACAGATAAGAATTATGAGCTAATATGAGTTACAAGAGTTAATAAGCAGCCTGAACTAATAGGCCAATTGGTTTATAATTAATGTAGACCTCTGTGTGATTCTTTGGGACAAGACAGGAGAGAAACCTCAGTCAACAGACGATTTTTAATACTTAATACTATGTTCATTCTTGTTGTGTTAGGAGCGGCGGGCTACTTTCCCGGCACCCGGCCACCCACACGGCTAGCTTATGCCCAGAAATAATTACACGGAAACTGTATTCTTTTAAACACTGCTTGGCCCATTATATCTACCCTTTTTTCGGCTAACTCTCGCACCGGAATTAGCCCATTTCAATAATCTGTGTAGCCCACGAGCTGGCTTACCAGGAAAGATCTTAACCTGCGTCTGCCTGGAGTGAGAGAATCATGGCGACTCCTTGAATCAGCTTCTTTCCCCCAGCCTTCTGTTCTGTTTACTCCACCCACCTAAGGGTTGCCCTATCAAATGGGCCTAGGCAGTTTCTTTATTAATAAGAAATCACTCCCACATCACATTCTGTTGTCCCTGATGTAACTAGCTAGAAGAATCAAAGGACCAATTTCTTGATTATATTTTATGCTTGGTCTATTTTTATTAATGAAGATTGCAACATTTTTAAGACAAAAGGACAATATGAATTGAATTCAATAATTGTCTCAATAATGGTGGAAAGTGTCCCCATTGAGTAGTAAAAGAGTGAGCAGAAGAAATCAGAGAGAAGATTTTGTAAATGAGCTATATGATAATAGCTCCAGGGCACATAGCATAAACGTATTGAAAATATTCTTTTTTTTTTAATTTATTTATTTATTAAAGATTTCTGCCTCCTCCCCACCACCGCCTCCCATTTCCCTTCCCCTCCCCCGATGAAGTCCCCCTCCCTCATCAGCTCGAAGACCAATCAGGGTTCCCTGACCTGTGGGAAGTCCAAGGACCACCCACCTCCATCCAGGTCTAGTAAGGTGAGCATCCAAACTGCCTAGGCTCCCACAAAGCCAGTACGTGCAGTAGGATCAAAAACCCATTGCCCTTGTTCGTGAGTTCTCAGTAGTCCTCATTGTCCACTATGTTCAGCAAGTCCGTTTTTATCCCATGCTTTTTCAGAGCCGGGGCAGCTGGCCTTTAAAAACCAAGGACTTCTTGAATTTTGCATACAAATGGTTGGAAATAGAAAACACTATCCTGAGTGAGGTAAGCCAGACCCAAAAAGAGGATCATGGGATGTACTCACTCATATTTGGTTTCTAGCCATAAATAAAGGACATTGAGCCTATAATTCGTGATCCTAGAGAAGCTAAATAAGAAGGTGAAAATACTCTTACAGCACTCTCATGTCCTGCATGCTGAAGACTTGGAAGTTATCACTCTGTCCAAACAAGCAAAAATCTTATCAAACTTAGAGAAATTATCAGAAAAGTTAAGGGGCATGAAAATTATGTACTGATATTGGAGAGTCAGACAGGCAAAGATAGAGAATCTTAACTTATTTCAGAAATATAAGGTACACAGTATGCTAGAACAGGGATGAAAATGTGAATTTTTTTTACAATGCCAGGATTTATCAAAAATAATAAATCCATAAGGTACAATGGCTTCAAGCTCAAAAATTTAACTGATAATTTTATTTTTCTTGGTAAAAATTAGATCAGGTGAACGCAGTGTAATTAATTCTAATCTTAATTACTAATAATAACTCTCATTTCGCATGTTACAAACAGGTGACATGAAATACATTAAACATATCTATTTATCTATCTACCATCCATTTATTAATATGTCTATTGTCTATCTATTACCTTTTTACTCATTTATATATCTTTTTTCCTATCTATTCATCCACTATCCATTTATTCATCTGTCTGCCTGTCTGTCTATGTGCATAACTGAATATATAGAAAAAGCTAAATAGGCTATAGGAGAATTTTAAACTGTTTAAGATATGCTGATAAAAGTTTAAATGGAGCCTGAGTGTTAAAGTTCTTATGAAGAGGAGAGAGTGAATGATGCTTGTGGGGAAGGATAGGATAGGGTGGCAGTGAGAGCAAACAGAATACATCATACACCTGTAATAATATAATCATAGAGGAAAACACACAGGTAATGTGACAGCACAGCTAAGACCTGTGCAAGCTCGGGCAGATAAAATACCATCACAGAGGGGGTGAAGGCTTTCATGAACGTCTGCTTCTAGCTGAGTAGGTGTCAAAATTTGATAGTTTTGTGGAGAAGAAGCAAAAGTTTTCTTAAATGGGGTAACCTCCAGAAGGTCTATAACATTCTAGAGCAGTCCATACCACCAGGAATAATGGAGCAATAAATGATGACTTAATGGGGGACCAGAGGTAGGATTTCTAAAGCTGTGATGAAACACCATGACCAAAAATAAGCTGGGAGGAAAAATTCTTATTTGTCTTACATTTTTGTATAACAGCGCTTCATCGTAGGAAGTCAGGACAGGAACTCAAGCATGGCTGGAATCTGCAGGCATAATCTGATGAGGAGGCTATGAAGGCATGCTGATTACAGCTTGCTCTCATGTTTTGCTCAGTCTGATTATTGAACTTAGGGTCACAGGCCATGGATAATACCACCCACAATGGACTGAGCTCTCCCCCATTAGTCTCCAATTAAGAAAAGTCCCTAAGACTGGATATTATCGAGGCATTTTTTAAAATTAAGGGTTCCTCGTTTCAGAAGACTCTAGCTTGTATCAAGTTGATATGAAATTAGCTAGGACAGTGGATTTAAATATAAAAAGTATGAGAAGAAGAAAAAGAAGAAGAGGAGCAGGAGGAGGGAAAGAAGGGAATGTGGGGAAGGAAGGGATAGTGGGGAAGTGGCAGAAGAGGATTAGTAAAAGGATCAAAATTTTGAGTATGGAATATAGAGGTAAGAGTGGATCTAGCAGGAATTGGTGATGACTATGAAAAAAATACATTATAGGAAATCTTCAAGGAACTAATAAAATATTGTTTTTAAAGTTATATAAAAACAAAAAATAAGTAAAATATAAGGAGTCTAAACTAATTGCAAGTCAAACCTTACACTCTAGAATCACATCACTGTATGATGGAATTAGACTTGAACTCAAACTACAAGTGAGTATTTTTTTTTCCAAACAAGAATTGGTGTTTATTCTATCAGAAAAAAATAAATCTACCACTCAAAATCTGACAGGTGAAAGTGTCAATATAGAGTGCTAAAGGGAAAAGATCATCCAGAAAATATAACAATAATAAATATATATGCACCCAGCACTGAGGTACCTGAGATGGACAGCAGGTCAGATGTGCTGTGGGACAATGGTTTGTATTCCATCAATTATATTTTAAGTAAACACTGTTGGCTTGTAGCCAGGCAAAAAATATAGGTGTGATAACCAAACAGGAAGTAGAGGCAGGTCAATGAGAACAAGAAACTTCTGGGAAAAAGGAATTTCTAGTCTGTAGTCCTGACCCAGCCACAGAAGAAGCAAGATGTGACTGCCTCGCTGAATAAGGTACCAAGGCACATGGCTAGCATAGACAAGAATAATGAGCTAATACAAGTTATAAGAGTTAATAAAAAGTCTGAGCTACGATGCCAATCAGTTTATAACTAGTGTAGACCTCTGTGTGATTTCTTGGGACTAAAATGGCTGGTGGACCTGGTGGGACAGAAAACTCAGACAACAAATGGGGGTTAAACTAGCCTGGCCGGGAAGAACAAGTGGGCCCTCTCTCAATAACACGGATGGGTGAATTGAAGACAGGCAGATGGAAGCTGTGGTGGCCATCTCAACATGGACATAAGGGAGAGTTAGGAATTCTCTCCCTCTCAAATTTGATACTGTGGTGTTTGAAAGAAAACAGCCCTCCAAATGGAGTGGCAACATTAGGAGGTATGGTCATGTTGGAAGAACTGTGTCACTGTGGGGGCAGGTTTTGAGGGTCTTTTTCTCAAGCTTTATTCAGTGTGACAGTCATTCAGCTCCTCTCTGTTGCCGGCAAGATGTAGTACTCTCAGCTCTTTCTCTAGCACCTTGTCTGCCTACATTCCACCATGCTCCCTACCATGGTGATATGGGACTAAACAGCTGAAACTGTAAGTAAGCTATTCTAATAAATGTTTTCTTTATAAAAGTTGCCATGGTCGTGGTGTCTCTTCACAGCAATAGAAACTCTAACTAAGACAGATGCACATAGGAGACATCAAATAGCAGGCTAGTTGGGAGCATCCTTGTGTGTGTGTGTGTGTGTGTGTGTGTGTGTGTGTGTGTGTGTGTGTTTATCCCCCCTTTTTGCTTTCAAGTAAGGTGCTTATGTCTTTGTCTCTTTTTCCTTAGTCTGATGTTTCTGGTGAATTCTTAGGTTTAGTTTCCCTGGTTTGAATCTGTCCATGTAGCCTTGCAGTCTTAATTTACTCTGATAAATTTATAGAGTAGCACTGTTTCTACCTTAAAAAATACATCTTGTACTCCATAGGTTCTGTTGGACAGAGAATATTTTTTGTAGGTATACCTATTAAAAAGCATCTTCCATCTTCAAAATGAAATCAAAAGGTGCTTGCAAAATGGACTCTTTTCAGGGCAAGGAACATACAACAAGGGAATCTACAACCTGATTTCTAAAAAAGAGAGGCAACAGAAAAAAAAAAAACCTTTGCAATTAGCAGTACAAGGATAGGAAAACCTGCATGACTACCAAAAATCTGGAAGTTCCCTGTAAACAAGTCTTATCAGTAAATATGAGCAGAATTCACAGCTGTGAAAGCTTCTACATTGTGTGAGGTTTACTTCCTTAGATTTCTTGAATTTTCACAGAAGAAGTGATAGAATGCTTCCACCAGGAATGAAATAGGATAAAAAAAAGAACATGTCAGCACACTGTCATCTAAATATGTATTTCCTCAATGGAAACTGATTTAGGAGTTAACACTGAAGGCAATGGAATATTTAGCTACAGTGTAGTCCATTTGAAAAAGAAAATCTCTAACTTTAGTTTACTAAGCCTTTTCATGTGATGGAAGGGACATACTAAGTTTCAGAGCTATCTAGGTTTTCTGTGTCATCTAAATGGGGAGGGGGAAACATGGGAGCACTTGCAAAGTTACTAGAGTGACCAAAACGAAGACCCAGTTGCTAGGTTGCCAGATCAGGCAGATATATAATCATTACATATATTTGAACTTTATCTTCATGGTGAAAGGAAAGTATCACAACCACCCACCTAAGATTTAAATTATCACAGAAAAATGGTGGGTTATCAGGTATTTGCTGAGGTTCATAAGCAGAAACTTACTTCTTCCTGGTCAAAAGAATGGGATCTATATCTGTCCTTGTGAAGAGACATGACATTCCATTCTGCTTCAAAGATTAATATGTACATCATTTCCCCCTTCTTTAAGAGCTTAGCTAACTGTGAATGCTAATCACTTAGCCAGAAGATTGCTGCTCAAATAGCTGATTCACCTAAAGACATGCTAAGTAGATGCGAGAATAAGCATCTCTAAAATGATTTAAGTTACTTATCTTTTCAGAAATCCCTTCTCTGGTGAAGTATTTTGCTAGAACCCACTTCAAAAAAAAAAAAAAAAGACATAACGTTTTATCTATAGTGTCATTATCCCCTTCGTTTCAGCAGCTGCTGAGATTTACAAATATCTCAAATTCTAACAAAATTGCTCAAAGCTTCCTTCAGAATCTATTCATAAACATATTTTATTAATGAAACTAAGGTTCCACAAAGAGCACCAAATTCTCTGGTAACACAGTCATACACCTAGTTACTAACTCCACCTCTTATTAATATTTTATAAAGGCTATTTATCATGGCTTATTTACCAGTATATTCTGTCTTCCTACAAAAACTGTGAGTTATTAGTAAACTAGAATGGTATCAACACAATTTAAATAAACACAATATGCTCTAGAACTAGGTTCAGCTATGACAAGAATGTTGAAACCATTGGAACAGAAGTTATAAAGTAATGCTACTCCATGATAAAGGTTCTAAAGCAGAAAATAATTAAGCATAAGAATGGCTGATGTGCGGTAAAAAACAATGACTTCTCGAATTTTGCATGCAAATGGATGGAAATAGAAAACACTATTCTGAGTGAGGTAACCCAGACCCAAAAAGATGAACATGGGATGTACTCACTCATACTTGGGTTCTAGCCATAAATAAAGGTCAGTAAGTCTATAATTTGATATCCTAAAAAAGCTAAATAAGAAGGTGAACCCAAAGAATAACATATAGCTATCCTCCTGGTTATGGGAAGTAGACAAGATTGCCGGGCAAAAAATTGGGATCTTGGGGGTGGAGTGGGAGGAGGGTAATGGGAGATGGGGAGAGAAAGTGAGAAGGGGAGGATGGGGGGAACTTGGGGAAACAGGATGATTGGGATAAAGGAAGGTTGGATAGGGGAGCAGGGAAGCACATATCTTAATTAAGGGAACCATCTTAGGGTTGGCAAGAGACTTGGATCTAGAGGGGCTCCCAGGTGCCCAGGGCGATGTCTCCAGTTAGTTCCTGGGTCAGCTGAGGATAGGGAACTTGAAATGACCCTATCCTATAGCCATACTGATGAATATCTTGCATATCACCATAGAACCTTCATCTGGCGATGGATGGAGATAGAGACAGAGACCCACACTGGAGCACCAGACTGAGCTCCCAAGGTCCCAATGAAGAGCAGAAGGAGGGAGAACATGAGCAAAGAAGTCAGGACCACGAGGGGTGCACCCACCCACTGAGACAGTGGAGCTGATCTATTGGGAGCTCACCAAGGCCAGCTGGACTGTGACTGAAAAAGCATGGGATAAAACCGGACTCTCTGAATATGGCGGACAATGAGGGCTGCTGAGAAGCCAAGGACAATGGCACTGGGTTTTGATCCTACTTCATGTTCTGGCTCTGTGGAAGCCTAGCCAGTTTGGATGTTCACCTTCCTAGACCAGGATGAAGGGGGGAGGACTTTGGACTTTCTACAGGGCAGGGAACCCTGACTGCTCTTCAGACTGGAGAGGGAGGGGGAGAGGAGTGGGTGGAGGGGGAGGGAAATGGGAGGCTGGGAGGAGGCGGAAATTTTTTTTTCAATAAAAAAAAATAATAATAATTAAAATAACTGAACAAAAGAATGGCTGATGTAAGAATTGAACTAAAAAATCTAAGAAGGAATATTTTTAAAATGCAACATATCAAAATCACTATAATTTACATGAATCATACATTTGATAAGTTTATTGATTAAGAAAATAAAATATGTATTTAAAAATCCAAGCAAAAGGAAAATAAAGTCTGGGAAATGAAGAGCAATTTGTAAGGGCTATGAGATAGCTACAAAATAAGCAATATAATCAGAATAGGCATTCTGTGAGGAGGTAAAATAATGGAACAGAAGATATATTTCATGGAAGATCTAAGAGTTTTTCCCAATTAATGTCTAAAACTCAATGAAGATCCAGGAATCCCAGAGAACACCAATGAGAATAAGCAAGCAAACAAACACAAACATACTTAAAAAGTAAATTATATTATAAAAAGAAAGTCAAAGCAAAAGCAAAGCCTTGGAAGGACCTCAAATAGGGAAAACTTGCCTTTGGAAGAGAAAAATAAAAGCCTTGTAAGGACCCCAAATAGGGAAAACTTGCCTTTGGAAGAGAAAAAGACAAACATTTTGTAATTACATTTATCCTTTTCAGAAAACTACTAATATTTATACTCTACTTTTTTCCTGCATTCAGGTTTCTGGCATTGTTTCCTTTGATGCTTATTTTAAAACTATACCCCAAATAACTCTTTTCTTCACCAAATAGCTGTTGGTCAGTGTTTTATCATAGCAACAGAAAAACAAATGAGACTGTAATTTCTTCACACATTTGTAAAGGACTTGAAATGCACACTTAGTGAACCTGAACATATTTTATAGACAGAGTGATAATTATGTGTCAATAAATAGTGGGCAAATATATAAAACGCACATTCTGAATAGAAGTTATGATTGCTGCAGAGGTCACATGTTCTTAGCAGTAGTGGGCACATGATAAAAGTCTATTTTCTCTCCATGTTAAGTGAGTCTAAAACTATTTCAAATAATACTTTATTAAAATGTTTCTTAATAATTTGGTTACTGTAATACTCATAAAAGTTATAGCAATTAAGTCATAAAGTCACAGTAAAAATTGAAATGTTAGTAAATTGTAGTAACCAGATTATGAAAATCTTTACTAACTTTGTTTTTTTTTTTACATTTTTAATTGATTTTTATTGAGCTCTACATTTTTCTCTGCTCCCCTCCCTGCCTCTCTCCTCCCCCTTCAAACCTCCCCCAATGCCCTCATGTTCCCAATTTACTCCGGAGATCTTGTCTTTTTCTACTTCCCATGTAGATTAGATCTATGTAATTCTCTCTTAGTATCCTCATTATTGTCTAACTTCTCTGAAATTGTGATTTGTAGGCTGGTTTTCATTGTTTTATGTTTAAAAACCACCTATGAGTGACATATGACAATTGTCTGTGTCTCAGTTTCCTCACTCAAAATAATGTTTTCTAGCTCCATCCATTTTTCTGCAAAATTCAAGGTGTCGTTATTAATGCTACCCAAATAGAGTATCATCCCTCTTATGAAAAGTGATTTGGCAAATTGTCCCTTGAAAGCATATAATAAATTAGAGTGTGCTTGTAATTGAGAAGATTATTTAAATCTATATGAATTAGTTTTTAAGGCTACTATGGTGTATGTAAGTATAAATGTGAGTATATACTAAATACCCACAAGGGAATATAGGGAATATAGTATTCATTTTATAAGTATACAATGGTTGTCTTTTGTTCAGAATACCTCCAAAGCTTACTTTTAATGGAAAATGGCAAAGAATAGGAGACTTCTAAGAACTCAGACCAAATATGTGTTATAGTATATAAAAATGATGCTGTGCTTTATTCTAACTATATAATGTTATTTTTAAAATTCAGGAAAAACTATTCTTAACATAAATTCTCAGGATGTTTTAGATAAAAGAACTGTAGACTGAAAAGAAATATCTTTATTAATCATTTCTCTCAGAAATATACTTCTGCATGCCATAGCCCATCCAAAAATCCCAGAAAAATAATCATGTAGTGTAGAGAGACACTCCATTATACGATAAATGATGCTGAGCTTCCAGGCTCAGCTCATAGTACAATAACAGTTAAATGATATTTGTATGTAAAGCACAAGTCCAACCAAATGATATGCCTCTCTGAGACGATGATTCTTTCTGAAAGTTACTAAACTTTGTTAGACTGTGTACTTAAATCCCCACTCACTAAAGTTATTGATTTCCTTATTGTAAATATCTCTGCTGTTTGTAATACATCGATCTTCCCCTAACTAAATAAAAAGGAATATCTGACTGTATAGTCTTTGTCTTTGTTCTATCTCTCTTAGCCTTAGAAACAGTCTATATTTTCTGGATGCTCATCTTCCCCGTACCTCACTACCTGTAAAGCCTCACCCATCCCTTTCATTTAGCCCAATATTGTAGAATTGCCACAGTTTATAATCTTTTCTAAATCCTGTATTTGAAAAACTCTCTTTTCTCAATTCCTGTGTCTCTCCACCTACTCCATGACGCCCACCTAGCCAGTCTTCACCTCTCTTGACATCAAATTCAAAAGGCATGTCTGTTCGGGCTTTTTCTTCATGCATCAATACGAAGCCCACACACTGAGTGGGCTATAAAGCTCAAAGTGAATTTATTTATGCCATTGTTCTTACAAAATAGATCTGTTGCTAACAGGTCCCGTTGTATGCATATGTAATTCACGCAGCTATTAAAAGAAAGAAACAAATGCTGGGCACTGAGCTGCAAGCAGAGAAATCAAGTGCTAAGCAGGGCAATAAAGGAACTGAGCTTAGAAGTTGGCATTGACAGTCAGCACTGGCTGATGTTCAGAATACTAAATATATTCAAGGGTATAGAACATTGTTTAGTTCCTAGGTAATAAAGAAATGTTGTTACCTAACATCATTGCAACTCAATATGGCAAGCAATTTAGGTAGGAGATGAACGAAAGCAAATAAATAATTAAAGAAAGGGAAAAAAAAGAAGAAAAAAGAAAAGGCATGCTTTTTGCTAATGTTCTTTTCCCTCCTCCTAGAAATAACAAAGTAATGGTTTATTTAGTAAAATTTGTATAAATATTGGTAATGTACCATTTAGTTATCTGAAAAGATGACTTAACTTTTAAAAGTCATCTAAGATAACCAATGTTCAAATGGTCCTAAGTCACCATGTAGAATAAATGCTTCATCAACTTTCTCAGAGAATCATTATTCCTAGCTAGTAGAGGTTGGTTATGTCCTGGAGAAACTCTTGAGTGAGTTCAGATGTAGTGCAAATGGTTACGTCTAAAGAATAACAAAGTGCATATCTATAAAATGAGACCATGGACTTCTTCGCTTCTAAGACTCTTCCTACTCTCTAAGCAAATGTTATTTAAAAAGACGACGTGGTTAGGTGATATAGATATTAGTGCATAGAAATCAAAGTTATCCTTTAGTAAGAAATTATTCTTGAAAACCTAATAAGAAATGAGCACATCTAGAGGATCTAATGGAGTGATGCAGGAACAACTGGTGAGCAGCAGGACTTCAACCCTGTGGCACCTTCCCTCATCCTCTTGGTGGGATCGTCCCCAGATCTGTTCTGGTATTCTCCATATGCCCCCATCTCTGCATGTGGCTCGCCATTTGAGGAAGTCCTTTCCTGGCCCATATTCTCATCAAAGTCTGTGTCTTCCCAGCTCTGGGTCTCATTTTACAGATATGCACACTCCCCACACCAGCTGCCTGCAGACAGAGCAAAGAACAGAACTAGACAGTGCTCGTGACCTCACTTGTCTTGTGAATATTTGTATTCATCATTCTTATATTAGACTCTAATTTCCTTGAATGTGTCCCTGCATTGGGGTCTAGTACGTATGTTACTTGTAACTGGGAGTGCCAAACATTTAGTAAATAGATATCACCCTACTGTGTTGGCCGTCCTTCTAGACGTTTCCCTCTTAAGCAAGCTCTTCAACTTTTTTTATTCCTCAGTAAGTTGATGTACTTTGTCAACTGATCCATAAGAACCGAAAATTTAAGCATGATTTCTGTCAAATACAGGTTAGAAAAGAAGGCACATTATGAGCACACAGAAATTTGGCACATTTCCATGTCAGCATGGCTATACTACTGAATTAAATGAAATTTCTATGGAAATCATTTAATGAAGGAACCTTACTCTTCCTTTAGAGATCTGCATACACTATTCACTTGGAATAAATAATCAGGATTGATAAAAAAAAAGAATAACAAAGTGACTTTCAAAGCAAATTCTAATGCAGATAACTTTGTCACTAACTTGGAAATTGGCCTTAGAAAAGTCATTCTCTGGTCCTGTGTTATACCCTGCAACACTGGGAATGACAGATCATGAACTGATCTTCCCTGTCAGTTTATTGCTCATAGGGGGTGGAGCAGGGAAAAATGATAAGAAAGTCAGTTCTGGTGTGCATAGGTTGCTGCCGTAGTTAGAGGCTGGCCTAAACTATGTAGCAAGACTTTTTCTTAAAAAAACAAAAACAGTGAAAGAATGGGATTACGATGAATGTGTGACTGGCATCATCTCTGCTGCAGCTGCTGTTATTAGCTGACGTATTCAGTCTTCAGAGAAGAGCTTCTCAATCTTTACATCACATTATTGCTTGTTCTCACTGCATGCTTTGCTCCCCACCACTCTATCTTCACCAAATATTATGCTAAGAATAATGGTTATTTTGCCATTGTGAAGTTATTGTTCCTAAGTTAGATTGAAACAATTATTTACATTTTTCAGAAATTTCATTTGCTAGTAGGTAGACATAATTTTTTTTCAGATGTTCACAAATGCTGTGAAACTGTTTCATTGTGCCCTGGTTATACATGATTTTATTAGTTACACAGATGTAGCGTGAGCAAAAAGCCTACGATCTACCAGGTGCTTGTCCCCAAATCTCTAAAAAAACTCTCTGCTTTCAATAAAATCAAAAAATTTTTCTAATCCTCATAGTAAATGATAGTAATAAAATATTGCAAATCTATTTACTATACATAAATGTATTTACAACAAACATTCCAAACTCTGTCTTAAATTTTAAGATGCAATTGTTCAGGAGCAGCTGAACCTTTGTTATTTTCCAAGTTCTAAATCTTGTGAATGAACCACAGAGAATCTGTATAAAGCATGTGCAGGAGAATGTTTAAAATTAAGTCCACGAGAAGCAGTATGTGATTCAAAGATGAAACAGAAGCAAGGATATTCACTCTAATGTGGTAGCTTATACAGGTAAAGAAAGTATAAACAAAGTGCTAAGTAAACCAGAAGAGGAAAGAATGAAGAAGAGAGAAGTTGAAGAAGAAGAGAGACATTGATTGAATAAATGTTAGCTGAGGTACATTTTAAATGTTGAATTTATGTAGGCAGAGAATATACACTAGATGCAAGTTTCTAGGGAAATAAGAAATCAGTCCCTGTGTGCATGGCCAGCATTTGTGGTAGCTGTATGGAGAATAGAATTGTGTTCACCAATTGTAGAAGGCTATTATGGATTACACATCATCTCCCATCCTTTTTATCTCAATATTTTTTATCTATAGCACATCTTGTATTTTGATGAAGTGCTGGATTTCTAGATGGTTAAATATGTGTAGTCACAACCATTTCCTTTTTGTTTTTTTGAACTCAGGCTTAAAGTACCTTTTCTATTTTACTTTCTAATTAGGTAGGTCCCACATGACTTACTTCTAGTTATTTGCCTTATAGCTGAGGACATTCTTTTTATTTATTTATTTGTTTGTTTGTTTATTTATTTATTTATTTAGATTTCTGCCTCCTCCCCGCCACCACCTCCCATTTCCCTCCCCCTCCCCCAATCAAGTACCTCTCCCTCATCAGCCCAAAGAGCAATCAGGGCTCCCTGCCCTGTGGGAAGTCCAAGGACCACCCACCTCCATGCAGGTCTAGTAAGGTGAGCATCCAAACTCCCTAGGCTCCCACAAAGCCAGTACGTGCAGTAGGATCAAAAACCCATTGCCATTGTTCTTGAGTTCTCAGTAGTCCTCATTGTCTGCTATGTTCAGCGAGTCCGGTTTTATCCCAGGCTTTTTCAGATCCAGGCCAGCTGGCCTTGGTGAGTTCCTGATAGAACATCCCCATTGTCTCAGTGTGTGGGTGAACCCCTAGCGGTCCTGAGTTCCTTGCTCGTGCTCTCTCTTCTTCTGCTCCTGATTTGGACCTTGAGATCTCTGTCCGGTGCTCCAATGTGGGTCTCTGTCTCTGTCTCCTTTCCTCGCCTGCTGAAGGTTAATATTCAGGAGGATGCCTATATGTTTTTCTTTGGGTTCTCCTTCTTATTTAGCTTCTCAAGGATCACGGATTATAGGCTCAATGTCCTTTATTTATGGCTGGAAACCAAATATGAGTCAGTACATCCCATGTTCCTCTTTTTGGGTCTGGCTTACCTCACTCAGGATAGTGTTTTCTATTTCTGTCCATTTGCATGCAAAATTCGAGAAGTCATTGTTTTTTACTGCTGAGTAGTACTCTAATATGTATATATTGCATACTTTCTTCATCCATTCTTCCATTGAAGGGCATCTTGGTTGTTTCCAGGTTCTGGCTATTACAAACAATGCTGCTATGAACATAGTTGAGCATATACTTTTGTTGTATGATAGGGCATCTCTTGGGTATATTCCCAAGAGTGGTATTGCTGGGTCCAGGGGTAGGTTGATCCCGAATTTCGTGAGAAACTGCCACACTGCTTTCCAAAGTGGTTGCACAAGTTTGCATTCCCACCAGCAATGGATGAGGGCACCCCATTCTCCACAACCTCTCCAGCAAAGGCTATCATTGGTGTTTTTGATTTTAGCCATTCTGACAGGTGTAAGATGGTATCTTAAAGTTGTTTTGATTTGCATTTCCCTGATCGCTAAGGAGGCTGAGCATGATCTTAAGTGTCTTTTGGCCATTTTAACTTCTTCTGTTGAGAATTCTCTGTTCAGCTCAGTGCCCCATTTTATAATTGGGTTGATTAGCCTTTTATGGTCTAGTTTCTTGAGTTCTTTATATATTTTGGAGATCAGACCTTTGTCAGTTGCGGGGTTGGTGAAGATCTTCTCCCAGTCAGTGGGTTGCCTTTTTGTCTTAGTGACAGTGTAATTTGCTTTACAGAAGCTTCAGCTGAGGACGTTTTTGAAGAGTATATGAGATCAAAAAATTTTTGTTTCCAACATCTTCATAGGTTTAAAGAATTTGTTTTTATTTTTGATACAGAATTCACAAGCCCATGTGAGATATAGCATTTGATTAATGGCAACTCAGAATAACTGATAGAGGAAGGCACTTAATTTTATGAGTTATGTATGCACAGTCTGTATAGTATAAAGTCACCACAATCTACTCTTAAGATCAAAGTACTTTGCTGGATTTTTATTAACATATGTGTCATCCTTCCCCAATTTCTGATTTCTTGTTGTGAGTTAAAAAAGAGCATTGACTAAACATGACTCCATGTTTTTTTTTTTTTTTTGAAAATGTGCTTGAATCAATTGGACTCATTCTCCTCTGCAGTTTTTCTATATTGTTTAATGTGGATACTATAATAGCATCACTACTCAAGACAGTATATCACGGAATTGTTCTATCATGCTCCAGTAATTTCAACAATTTTCTTTGAGATTCTTGCTGTTCTTCAATGATGTCAAACAGATACAAATGTTTTATCTTCCAGGGAGCTAAGGGTTGCATAAAAGGTGACATGTTCTTTCATTATAAAAGCAATGACACTTTAAAGATATTATACCATATAATCTGTCCACTTGTTTTGTAATTTCTTTCCTGTTCTTCTATAATGTCGCCTCTCTTTTTTATGTTGACTATACTGTTTCTACACATTCTCAAAAGTGCAGAGGCTAAGGCTTTAATAGAGTAATGAGAAAAGTTGCCACATCCAAGTAAGACATGTCTACTCTCTAGCATGAATAAAGCCCAACAGAGGTAAGTATTCTACGATAGCATCATCACATATAAGGAGCTATTATAAGTCTCGATCACTGGGAAGCCACCATTTCAACATCCCTTGAAAGAGATAGGGATAGTCACATGATCATATGCTTAGAGATGATATAGAAGAGGCCTTGCAGAATAAACTTTTTCTATTTGGGTACTATAAATCAAAGTGGGTACCATAGTCAGAAAACTAACCAAAAGAGTGGATGTTTTATAAAGAGATAGTTCATGGACTCATAT
This sequence comes from Microtus oregoni, assembly GCF_018167655.1. Taxonomy (NCBI): domain Eukaryota; kingdom Metazoa; phylum Chordata; class Mammalia; order Rodentia; family Cricetidae; genus Microtus; species Microtus oregoni. Next base: position 26,753,962 of record NW_024543089.1, read on the forward strand.
AAGTAACTCATAGTTACATGGGACATAGCAACCTCCCTTAATTCTGACCTAGAGGACAGTGTGTACTATCTATCTGTATTTATTGATTGCTTTTAGTTTGCTTGAGCAATATATACCAAGGGATGTATTCATGTTAGATACTGTGTATTCTAATTTATTCAGTCTTTCACATGAAGAATTTCTTCCTGCATTTTTCTTATTTATTTATTGGCATTTTTAAGTGATTTTATTTTTTTTAATTTATTTATTTATTAAAGATTTCTGCCTCCTCCCCGCCACCACCTCCCATTTTCCTTCCCCTCCCTTGATCAAGTCCCCCTCCCTCATTAGCTTGAAGAGCAATCAGGGTTCCCTGACCTGTGGGAAGCCCAAGGACCACCCACCTCCATCCAGGTCTAGTAAGGTGAGCATCCAAACTGCCTAGGCTCCCCCAAAGCCACTACGTGCAGTAGGATCAAAAACCCTTTGCCATTGTTCTTGAGTTCTCAGTAGTCCTCATTGTCCGCTATGTTCAGCAAGTCCAGTTTTATCCCATGCTTTTATTTATATATGTATTTATGTATGTATGTATGTATGTATGTATGTATGTATTTATTTTTAGCAAATAGCCCACCACACTTAGTGATTCATACAAATCTGTTAAACTCATGCTAAATGTAATTTTTGACAGTGGATTTATTTGGAAAATAATCCTTCACTGCAACTTCATTGTTAGGAATGGAGTTATATGACAAGACAGATGTAGAATCCAACTCAGTAGTTAACTTTTGTTTTGCTTTCATAAATATAGACAGAAGTTTCTGTCCTGCCTGGTCCTGCAGCCATTTAGTCACAAAGAAATATACAGAGGCTTATATTAATTATAAACTGTTTGTCCTGTTAGCTCAGGCTTATTACTAACTAGCTCTACAACTTAAATTACCCCACAGTTCTCATCTATGTTAGCCACATGGCTTGGTAACTTTTATCAGTGGGGCATTCTCATCTTGGCTCCTCTTTTTATGGCTGGAGACTGCAGACTGAGCCTTTCCCTTTTCTCAGAATATTTGAAGTATGATTGCCCAGTCTATACTTCCTTCCTGGCTGCTTGACCATCAACATTATATTAAACCAATACAACTGACAAATCTTTACAGGGTATAGAGCATTATCTCCATCACATGCCAAAGATGACTGGAAAGCATTAGGTAGTTCATGACTTTTGAAATCCAGATAAACTAGATGAGACAATAGATGTGAAACATTCAATGGATGTAGGATGTCAAATGGAATGAATTTAAAGGAGAAAGTTTTGAAAATTAGGTCTGAGGGAAAATGCCACCATCAGCTGGTACCATGATATTTTAGGGATTCTACATGACTACTGTAAGGGCCTTGACATTTTTTTGTGTGAAATGAATAGGTGTCTATAATACATGGATCATACTAAATTAAGAATTTTATTATTTAAGTTTTAATTTATGGAATTGATGTCAGTTTACTGTCAGAACCAATTACATAAGTCCTACTTTCTAATCAGTGTATTAGAAAACAAATATTGACAATGGAGCTGAAAAGTGATGTGGGATTCCCCTCTGTATGTTCTGAATATGTTTTATTATCATTGGTTAATAAAGAAGCTGTTTGGCCTATAGCAAGACAGAATATAGATAGGTGGGAAGACTAAACTAATTGCAGGGAGAAAGAATGTGGAGTCAGGTAGACACCAAGTAGCTGCCAAATGAGAAAGATGCTGAAAGTTTACTGGTAGGCCACAGCCTTGTGGTGATACATAGGTTAATAAAAATAGGTTAATTTAAGATGTAAGAGCTAACTAGAAATAATCCTGAGACATTGGACAAACAGGGTTGTAATTAATATAGTTTTTTATGTAATTATGCATGTCTGGGCAGATGGGAAATGAACAATCTTTGATTACAGAAAGGCTTTGTGTAATGGTTGCATAGAGTAACAGCTAATACAATAGCATAAACCCACAAACTCCAGTTCAGTTTCTTTCTGTAAGTTCAGATCGTACACATAAATATTTTTGATAGTGATGTCTAGATGCACAAAACTAGAGGTTATATGATTACAGTATGACCAAGTGTACTAAATCCTCAAAGATTAAAATGTTAGAGAGACAAAGGCAAAGAGATACACACAGAGAAAGAGAGAGAGGGAGAGACAGAGATACACAGAGAAACACAGAGAGAGAATAAAAACACTTAGATAACCCAGATATTTTTCTACAGAGGTTGATTCAGGGTTCACTTTTTGCTCATTCTGCATTCTGATCTCTGCCTATACCATCCCTGCCAATGAGCTCACTGTGCTAAATGTTTTTCATTATGACAATTGATTCTAGAGTAGTCAATTTTATGTCACCCAGTCATTCATAAACAGACAACTCTAAATGAGTTAAGATTAATCACTAAATAATCATTAGGAGGAATGGATGTGTATGCATAAAAGAAAACACATTCTGGAAAGGTTGTTCCTTTATATGTGATAGAGTAGGTCCTAATTTGACCTCATGCTGCTTTGCATAGTACATGGAAGTCAATTGAAAACCCTGAAGTGTAGAAAAAGCTTTTAGTTATAATTTATCATAAGAAGTTTATAGCAGCTGAAGCAATCATAAGGGCGTGGTTTTCAACTTTTACACATATTAGATAAAATCCTTTGTGCTAAATGCTTTTTAATGTATTAGTTTTTTAATATTCAAAATTTAACATGAAATCATCTATGTAAATATGTACCATGAAGATATTTACTTATTCTCATATTTATGGACCTAAATTACTAATATTAACACTGTTTCTGATATATATTATGTACCATTTCAGGATTCACTAGTTAATAAAATGAAGTAAAATAGTGTCTAAAAGTTTATTTTTACATATATTATTTTAATCACTACTTTAAATGTCTTTTATGTGTGTGTGTGTGTGTGTGCATTTGAGCCATTCTTACAGAGCATCACATGAGTAACTAAATGTTACATGATAAAAACTGAAAATAACCATGACATACGGAAATCACTCTGATGATTATCACTTCTGACAAATCAGTTGGACATAAGTGATTTTCCTGAAAACTAATATTACTCAAATTTATTGTTAGACATTTATGAAAAGAAAAAAGGAAGAAAGAAAGTAGATAAGAAAGAAAGAAAAATAACGAAGACTAATAGGATAGAAAGTCATAATTTTTGTCTACAAATAATCATAGACATAAAATTTGGTCTACTTCTACGTAGTACAGTGACCACTATGTATTTATACATCACAATTCCAGCCTCACTTTATTCATTCTACTTTCTTGAAAACGCAATACAACAAATCTCTGGGAGACATAAAGGATACAAGCTGTCCTATAGAAAAATTCATAACTCTGAGCTGGTATGTTAAAACAAAATCAGAATAATGTAATTAAATGACAACACAAATCAATTATTTGCCAAAATAGGAGGAAACTCTACTCCCATCCACTCAGTAGGAAGAAATCAGAGATCAAGGATGGTTCAGAGAAGCAGTTCTCTATAACCCCTTGGGTCAAATAGCAGATATCCTGCATATCACATATTTACATTATAAGTTATAACAGTAGCAAAACTACAGTTATGAAGGAGCAACAAAATAATTTAATGGTTGTGGTCACCACAAAATGAAGAAGGGTCATAACATTAAGAAGGTTGGAGAAACACTGGTTTAGAGGGAGGAAAGAGAAAAAAGGAATGGTGTAATTATATTATAATCTCAAAAATAAAATAAATAACTAAAAAAATCAATAAATGAGAAAAGAATGTAGAAGTAAATCTAAGGAAACTAAGAATACTGATGGATTGAAAAAATATGAAGAAAAGGCATGAGAACAGGGATATTTGAGAAGGACTATGCTAAATGTACAATACATACATATATGGAAATTAAAAATTAAAATGTTAAAAAACGTTTCTATGAAAAAATTAAAACAGAAATTAATGAAACAGAGGCAACTAAAGTAGTACAAGCATCAAGAAATGTAAGGCTAGAAACCAATTATGAGTGAGTACATCCCATGTTCATCTTTTTGGGTCTGGCTTACCTCACTCAGGATAGTGTTTTCTATTTCCATCCATTTGCATGCAAAATTCGAGAAGTCATTGTTTTTTACCACAGTGTAGTACTCTAATGTGTATATATTCCACACTTTCTTCATCCATTCTTTCATTGAAGGACATCTAGGTTGTTTCCACGTTCTGGCTATTACAAACAATGCTGCTATGAACATAGTAGAGCATATACTTTCGCTGTATGATAAGACCTCTCTTGGGGATATTCCCAAGAGTGGCATTGCTGGGTCCAGGGGTAGGTTGATTCCGAATTTCGTGAGAAACTGCCACACTGCTTTCCAAAGTGGTTGCACAAGTTTGCATTCCCACCAGCAATGGATGAGGGTACCCCTTCCTCCACAGCCTCTCCAGCAAAGGCTATCATTGGTGTTTTTGATTTTAGCCATTCTGACAGGTGTAAGATGATATCTCAAAAGTTGTTTTGATTTGCATTTCCCTGATTGCTAAGGAGGCTGAGCATGACCTTAAGTGTCTTTTGGCCATTTGAACTTCTTCTGTTGAGAATTCTCTGTTCAGATCAGTGCCCCATTTTTTAATTGGATTAATTAGCATTTTAAAGTCTAGTTTCTTGAGTTCTTTATATATTTTGGAGATCAGATCTTTGTCTGTTGCGGGGTTGGTGAAGATCTTCTCCCAGTCAGTTGGTTGCCTTTTTGTCTTAATGACAGTGTCCTTTGCTTTACAGAAGCCATAAATAAAGGTCATTCAGTCTGTAATTTGATATCCTAAAGAAGCTAAATAAGAAGGTGAACCCAAAGAAAACCATATAGCTATCTTCCTGGTTATGGGAAGTAGATAAGATTGCCGAGCAAAAATTTGGGATCTTTGGGGTGGGGTGGGAGGGGGGTTAGGGGAGATGGGGAGAGAAAAGTGAGAAAGGGAGGATGGGGGAACTTGGGGAAATGGGATGATTGGGATAAAGGAAGGTGGGAATGGGGAGCAGGGAAGCACATATCTTAATTAAGGGGACCATCTTAGGGTTGGCAAGAGACTTGGACCTAGACGGGCTCCCAGGTGCCCAGGGCGATGTCCCCAGTTAGTTCCTGGGGCAGTTGAGGATAGGGAACCTGAAATGACCCTATCCTATGGCCATATTGATGAATATCTTGCATATCATCATGGAACCTTCATCTGGCGATGGATGGAGATAGAGACAGAGACCCACAGTGGAGCGCCAGACTGAGCTCCCAAGGTCCCAATGAGGAGCAGAAGGAGGGAGAACATGAGCAAAGAAGTCAGGACCACAAGGAATGCACCCACCCACGGAGACAGTGGGGCTGATCTATTGGGAGCTCACCAAGGCCAGCTGCACTGTGACTGAAAAAGCATGGGATAAAACCGGACTCTCTGAATATTCGGACAATGAGTGCTACTGAGAAGCCAAGGACAATGGCACTGGGTTTTGATCTTACTTCATGTTCTGGCTTTGTGGAAGCCTAGCCAGTTTGGATGTTCACCTTCTAGACCAGAATGGAGGGAGGAGGACTTTGGACTTTCTACAGGGTAGGGAACCCTGACTGCTCTTCAGACTGGAGAGGGAGGGGGAGAGGAGTGGGGGGAGGAGGAAAGGAGTGGGAGGAGGAGAGGAGTGGGAGGAGGGGGAGGGAAATGGGAGGCTGGGAGGAGGTGGAAATTTTTTTTTTAAAAGAAATGTAAGGAATGGTGATTCTTTGAGAAGATAAAAGAGACCCACACACTCTTGACCCAATTTACCAAAAGAAAGAGATGACCCAAATTAACAAAATTGAGAAAGAATGGGGAAACATTCATAACTTAAAGAAATTTGTGATACCATAAGTGGATACTTTAAACACCTGTAACATTAAGCTATAAAAATCTAAAAATGGAAGCATTTACTAAATTTATTCAAAGATAAGACAAGAAGAGGTTAATGTAAACAGACCCATAACAAACACGATCAAACAGTAGTGAGCTCTGTTAAGATGCAGAAATATACATGTATCTCTACTTGCTTACTCCATCCAGTCAAAAGCACAAACTTGATGATAATCCTTTTCTGTGCCTTTTTTCCTGAAAGCCTATGGGTTCCATGATCTGCGTACTCTGCCATATCAACTTAGTCAACTACAGTCAGATTTTCAGAAGTCTCAGATTAGACGATAAAAACGTATCATTTATTAAGTAAATATTCCAATTACGTGTAGAAGATTCATGATTTTGATTTGGATATAATATACTAATCTTGTCATTTTCATTTTACCAAATGTTTTAAACACAGCAGTATACATGGACAAACAAAATAATTTTTGCTAAGCAGCATCAGGGTCTCATGATCATCTTGCATGTTATGTTAGTGATGTTCACATTGAATTTATTTTCCAAATGGAGATTATTCTTTTTTATTTTGTGGGTGCTTGCTTCCATGAGGTGTTTGTCCCCTTTTGTTTGCTCAGATTTATGAGCCTGGCAGTCTTTCTGTCTATTTCTAAAAAGACCATTGTGCCCATGTACACACAGTCTCAGCAAATAATTTATTTCAGACCTCAAAGATCATTCTTCTTTCACCTTCAAAACAGGGATTTTTCATTTTTGCCATCAGTCCCAATCTTAGCAGTGATTCCACAATGTCAGTATTCATCTTCAATAAAATAGAAAATAAAAGTTCTAACTGAGGGTTCTTTGATGGAGAAAAATAGAATGGTGGGAAAAACTGTCCCACATTCTATGTTACCAACTTCAAAATTTTGTTGGGGTAAAGTATAATTTTTTAAAAATTTTGTTTTCTCTTTTCTTTTCTGTCTGCTTCTTTTTTTCTTTTGACTTCAAAGTTATATTTAAAAAAAATCTACACTTTATCAGTAGAATACTAGACTATTTTATTACTTCAAAGGATAACATTATTTTAATTACAGGGATATTGAGATTTTTTTTGTCTTGGCTTTATCTAAGGTTATCAGACATACATGTCTAAGTGCATGTCTTTATAAAATAATAATTGTTATAGAGCTATTTATTTTTATTGCCTGAGTCAATGTTCCTGAGACATTATAAGTCTCTATTATCAATTACAGAATAATCTTCTATATGGCCAATTATGTGTACTGCTACATCCTTTTAAGGGTAGGTAAGACCAACTTTGAGAATTTTATAGTGCATTCTTCTCAGACTAGAGGAAACATAGTTGGTTTTGACCTTAAAGAACAGTCTTTTCATAAAATCACTCAAACAGGAAGATGATTCTTTAACCTCTCATTCTAAAAGAAAACCTGACTTTTAAAGAAATGACCAGAGAGAACTTGACCATAATCCATAACAATTTGACAAAGGTACACATTTATCATTTTATTTGAAGGTCTCAGACTAATCCTGTGATCTGACATTTTACAGTGTCAGTGGATATTACATTTTACTTTTCTTGCCTTGATAATACCTGTGTGTGTTAAAATAAACTACATGGGGATTAAGTGTCCAGAATGTTGAACAGGAAAGATGAATCTCATTTATACACTTTCAAAGGCAGAGAAGTTATTCATTTACTATTTCTTTGGCAAACCTTATATAAAGCACCTGCATGCATTATCCATCAGATAAAATATAGACATTTATTCAGAAATAATATTTAATCCAAAATTTTTGATAAAAATAATAATTTGTCTATTAAGCATAATCATAAATCCTCAAAAATAATTTCACCAACAGTTATAAAAGTAATAAAATATTCACCCAAAGTTACTTCTTAATGTGACTTTTCAAATGTTTTTTAGTCTCTTTTGAACTTTTTCTATCTTAAGTAGTATTTCTTAAGAGTGGTAATTCAGTGACCACAAAAATCAAAGAAAAAATAAAACTATATTTCCTATGATATAGGCTGCATAAATATTCTGATGTTGCTGCTGGAAAAATAGCTCAGCTCTTAAAAGTGCTTGTGACTTTTCTCAAGGACATATATTTGGTTCCTAGCACCCACAAGAGTTAATTCAAAAGAGCTTATAGTTCCATTCAGGGCTATGCTGCCCTCTTCCATCATCCGTGGATAATCCTACATACTTAGCTGTAATTCATACTACCCTCCCCTACATAATTTTTTTATAAATTAAAATATTGACAGTGAGTTAAGCATTACTATTACTTTAACTTTCTAAAAATTCAGTATTTTAGGAATGATTTTAGGAGTGGAGGTCATTTTTTTTAAAAAATGTCAGTAATACCACACAGCTTTTATTACTAGAGATCTGTAGTACAGCTTGAAATGAAATTGATGGTGTTACCTCTGCATGTTACGTTATTGTACATTTTTTTTTAAAAAAAATTAGCTATCCTGTTGTTTTCTTTTATGTGTAATTTTGAGTATTGTGCTTTCAAGGTCTGTAAGGAATTCTGTTACAACTTTGATGGAAATTGTGTTCAGTCTGTATATCGCCTTGGTAAGATGGCCATTTTTACTGTTAATCCAATGAAAAGAGACAGGTTGTTCAGTGGAATTGAAGTGAAGACCTAGATATAGGCATAATTTTCTGTCCCACCAGCAAACACCCAAAAAACCACAAGAGACTTATTATTAACTATAAATGCTTGGTTAACAGCTTAGGCTTGGTAATAACTAACCCTTGCTACTTATTTTAACCTGTATTTGTTATCTACATTCTACCATGTGCCTTGGTACCTTGCCTTGGGATGGCATTCCATCTTGCCATCTGTCCATGTCTCCAGTGAGATCACAGTTCTTCATCCCTGAGTTCTCTCCTTGTTTGCAAATCAAATCTAACCTTTTTTTTTGCCTAGCTATTGGACATTTTACTCTTTATTAAGCCAATAAGAGCAACACACATTTACAAGTGTACAAGTAGATTATTCCAAAATATTTCTCCTTTTTTGTATAATTATAAAGGTAGAGTTTAACTTTAATATAGTAAAATTGTATAAAACAAAAACAGTTACCAAGTTAGAATTACAGTTACAATATCCAGTTTATTTGTATTTGGCAAATTTAGAGAAGACATTTTATCATCTACATTATCTTTGTGAGTCTAAAGTTTTATACCTAATTTACTTTTTATCATAACTAAGGAAAACTATAAGTCTAACTATTTTGTCGTTAACTCAATCAAAGACCCCAGAGGGATATACTATTACCTATAACCAGGATACATGGCTGCCTGGACAGTCATCCAAAGTTCCCCTGCAACATTTGGATTATGTATCTTTAGCCTACAGGCCTAGTATATCTGACAGTCATTTCTGAGAAGCAGGGAATTTTGAAGGACTGTCCTACCTTGTCTTGACAATAAAAAATAAAAATAAGCTAAACAAAAGAGTTAGATTCAACTATGTCATTCTAAATGAAAAAAAGGAAAAGAAGTCATATAGGAATGTGAAATAAAAGGGTGTATTGTTGAGTCTACTTTTGAATAGCTATTAACCTCAAATATTTTACATTGTTATGATTTTTTGGTTTATTTTTACAAATATAAAGCTATTTAGTTATAGTGTATGTAGAAACAAACATTTCTATTCTTTTTTAAATTTTTAAAACACATTTACTTATGAAATCACTTGAAGTTGACTGCATAACTTCAACATGAGCGTCATTGAAAAAAATATGACATATAATATGTTTGTCTCTAAGAAAAGTCTTAGTTCCACACTGAGGAACAAAGGTTTTCTTTTTCTTTAAATGTAGATCTCAGCAGAACATCCATCAAGCAGTCCCAGCATTCTTAGAACACTCTGGCAAGGAAATCCATAGGAAACTCATCTTTCTCAATCATACTCAGAAAATCGAATATGCTGACTGGCTTGTTGAGTCTTGGCCAGTCTAATCTTCTCAGCTTGGGTGATGAACTTCTCCGTGCCTCTTTTCTTTTCCCGAGGTTGGTTAAGTTTGGCCTGTCTATCTACCAATATCTTCTGGTGGCGCACGCCGGTAGGATTTGCTGAAGGAGGCAGAGGCAGGAGGATCACAAGTTCGAGGCCAGCCTGGGCTAAACATTTCTATTCTTACTTGAGGTATTGTGTTTATGCAGCTCATTTAAAAATGTAATATATAATATAAAATTCTGGTTAGTAGTAAGGCATTTATAATCACCATACTTTTAGTCCTGTTATGTATATTTTCAAGGTTAAACATATATATTTAGATAGATAAACAGTCTTCAAATACTTCAAAGAATGGTACTTAAGATGTTTGATAACCTGAGGCTTTTCATAAAAGTGAGACACATCTGCTCCTAACATCACCAATCAATTTCAGAGAGGATGACGGGAATGAAAAAAGCAATGGTGGTTACTTTCTTTGTAGCACAACTTATCCACTGGGCAAAAAAACACCCTTGCCTTATTTGCTGACAGTCTGCTTTCCAAATTGAACAAACAGTTACAAAAGAAAGTGACTGCAGAACGTTGCTAAGACCTGGTATGGCAGTCCTGCAAACACGCTGATTCTCAAATTCAGGCTGATCAAGGATCTCAACAGAAAACCTGATAGAAATAAAAGTGCGAAAATAATCTCAAATGAACCAACACAGGAGACAACTTACTGAACACTGACAGCATAGACACCAAGAACAACAAAAAATAAATGTGGACCTCATGAAACTGAGAAGCTTCTATAATAAAAAAATACACTATAAATAGTACAAAAGTGTAGACCGCAGAATAGGAAAAGATTTTCACCAGCCCCACATCTGACAGAAGGTTATTATCCAAAATATATAAAGAACTCAAAAAACTAGATCTCAACAAGCCAAATAATCCAGTTAAAAGATGGGGTATATTTATAAACAGAAAATTCTCAACAGAAGAGTCTCAAACTGCTGAGGACACTTAAAGAAATGTTCAATATCCTTAGCCATTAGGGAAATGAAAATAAAAGTTAGTTTGAAATTCCTTACATCTATCAGAATAGCTAAGATCAATAACTCAACTGACAGCTCATACTGGAAAGAATGTGGAGCAAGGGGAACATTCCTCCATGCTTCAGTGAGTGCAAACAAGTACATCCATTATGGACATCAACATTCAACATGGTAGTTCCCCAGAAAATTGAGAATTGATCTACCTCAAGGCTCAGCTATACCACTGTAAGGCATATACCCAAAGTGTGCTCAATCATACCACAAGGACACTTGCTTGACCCTGTCCATGGTAGCGTTATTCCTAATAGCCAGAACCTGGAAGCAATCAAGATGCCCCGGAACCAAAGAATAGATGAAGAAAATGTGGTGCATTTTACACAATGGAATATCACTCAGCTGGTAAAAGCAATATCACAAAATTTACAGGCAAATGGATGAAACTAGAAAATATTATTCTGAGTGAGGTAACCCAGACCCAAAAAGAAAAACATTGTATTACTCACTTATAAATGGATGTTTTCTATTATGTAAAGGACAGTTCTGTTACAATCCACAGACACAGAGAGGCTAATTAACAAGGAGGCCTGAAGAGGAACATGGATTCCTTGTGAAAGGGAAACAGAATAGACTGGGTGGATTGACTGGAGGCAGGTGGTAATAGAAACAGGAAGGAACAAGTTGATGGGAAGAGATAGAGAGAGATTACTGAGACAGATAGCTGGAATTGTGGTACATTTGGGGGGAATAATGCAGAAGTCTAGTGCAGTGGGAACTCCCTGGAATCCACAAGAGTGATTGTTGCGAAGTCTCCTAGTGAGGGGAGATATGGAGCCTGAAATTGTCATCTCCTATAACCAGGCAAGGATGGTAGCAATGGAACTGGGATATAAACCCTGCCACACAGCTTTCATCCAGCTACTGATGGGAACAGATACAGAGACCTACAGACAGACTGTAGCCAGAGCCAGGGCAATCCTGCTAAGAGGGGGAAGAAAGGATTGTAGGAGCTAGAGAGGACACGTATACCACTAAAACACAGGCCACAGAATCAATTAGCTAGCGCTCATAGGGGCTCTCAGAGACTGAAATGACAAACATGGACCCTGTATAGCTTTGATTTAGATCCTCTACATATAACTTAGGTTGTATAGATTGGTTTTCTTATTGTTTTGCCTGTACTGGGTATCCCTTTTTCTCCTACTGGGTTACTACAGGCAGCTGTGATAGGAGGGATTGTGACCAGTCTTATTTTATCTTGTTAAGTCATGTTTGGTGGGTATCCCTGGGAGACCTGTTATTTTTTTTGGGGGGGGGAAGTTGTGGGGAAGTGACTAGGTGCAATGGAGAGGGGTATAGCTGTGTTTGGGATGTAATGTATGAGAGAAAAATAAGTTTTAAAAAATATTAGTAGGTAGGGACCAAGGAATGTCTGATGTGACCTAATTTTTCAAAAGCAAATAACTCAAGGATCTTCTTTTCATAAACATTTAAAAAGGTATGCCAAGTGGTGGTGGCACAAGTCTTTAATCCCAGCACTTAGGAGGCAGAGGCAAGTGGATCTCTATGAGTTCCAGGCCAGCTTGGTCTACAGAGAGAGTTTCAAGAAAGACTCCAAAGCTACAGAGAAACCCTGTCTCAAAAACAAAACAAAACAAAATCCAGAAAACATTTTAAAATGTACATATAATACTTTATTAATTTTGGTAAGTTGAGATTCATTCATATAGTCTTTGGTAAGTAGAGACCCATTTTTATATTTGTATTTTGTTACCCTATGTTCTTAATTCCATGCAAGGTTCATTTTAGAACATTTCATGTCACCCTTCACTAAGGCACACTTTGTTTATTGGAGAAAATTGTCCTATTTGGTCATGGAGCTTTGGTAAAAATACTGTTTATATATAATGAGCAGAAATTATATTTAAGCTTGATATATGTCATTTGACAAACAAGGAAACATGGATAGTAGTTTAAAAAAGCATTGCTCCAAAAATATAAGATTCATATTAATATTAAACTAGAAGAAATCGTGACCATTCAGATGAGTGAGGCAGTGCATAGATACAAGGAGCTTTGGCAATGTTAGCAAAGATTCCCTGACATGTTCCCAAGCCATCCACAGAGGTCAAGAACTGCACTCTTTGGCTGCTTTATACATCGCAGATGAGAAAGAGATTCTCAGAGAGGTAAGAGATGTTTTTTTCTGGGATTGTTAATTCCATGCCTGCTCTTTCCAGTGGAGCTTCTTTCATTAATTGCTTCCTCTCCTGTCTCTCTCAAGACGACTTCCCTGCCAAGCCCTCCATTCGTAGTTTCAAGTAGATGCTGTGCAGCAGCTGTGTGATCCCACTCTTTTGGCAACTTCAGTAACTTCCAGGAATGGTGAATCCAAGGGAGGATTCGCAAAGCCCTTTTATCAACAGTGTTTCAACTCTGTCTTCCCAGGAGCACTACAAATTAGAATAGTCAGTTGAAGACTTTAATGTATTTCTCAATTTCACATCTGATACTAAACTTCTTGGCCTTCCAAAATTCGCATCACTAATTTGCAACAATCAGAGAGCAGGCCCTGCAACCTAGCCTAGGCGCTATAGTAGAGCTGACCTCTGTTGATGGAAGTGCAGGTGA